>NC_092826.1:64211233-64854090 GCF_039878825.1 Excalfactoria chinensis
TGGAGAGGAGAGGAGAGAAGAGGAGAGAAGAGAAAAGAAAAGAAAAGAAAAGAAAAGAAAAGAAAAAGAAAAGAAAAAGAAAAGAAAAGAAAAGGAAAAGAAAAGAAAAGAAAGAAAAGAAAAGAAAAGAAAGAAAAGAAAAGAAAAGAAAAGAAAAGAAAAGAAGTAACTTTTGGTATTGATCATCCTTATTTGACTTAAATCCTTCCACTGCTTGTCTGAATTGAAGCATCAAAAGCAAACAAACAAACAAAACCAAAAACCTGAACATGCAGAACAGAATTTTTTTTAGTTTTAACTAAATAGATAGATTGTCTTCTCAGCTAATGCTTAAGACAAAACTAAGGAATATGATGGGTTTTAAACTAAGACGAGGAGATTTAGGTTAGGTATTAGGAGGTAGTTTTTCGCTCAGAGGGTGGTGATGCAGTGGAACATGTTGCCCAAGAAGGTTGTGGATGCCTCATTCCTGGAGGCATTCAAGGCCATGGACCACATATGATATATTTAATATAGTTAATAAAGTTGATATGTATAAGTAACACAACTTTTTTTTTTTTTTTTTTTTTACATTTTCTATTAAAACATTTTTAAACTGGTGGGATATTAGACCTTGTTTTTGTGAAACTGACATATCAGTCTGGTTCAATGGAAGTGACTGCAATTCTTACTGAGTTCTCAAGGTGTTTGTCAGTAATTTTTGGTGAAATATTACTCTTCCTATGCTTCATCCTTCAAAATATTTATTCACAAATCTACATAATGGGAAAAAGGGGGAAAAAAAAAGCAAGCAAAAAACAAACAAATAACAACAACAAAAAGCAGTGACATAAAAAAAGGTGTGGTTGTGAATTAAGGGATGTTATTCTCCAGTAAGAGTTTATAAAAGTCTAAAAATAAATATGACCACTCTTTTCCTGTGAGTTGAATATTTGCTTGCAAGTCTGTTTTTGTTGTTGTTGTTGTTTGTTTGTTTGTTGTTGTTGTTGTTTTTCTGTGCCAAGATGTAGACATAGCAGATGCTGTGTCTATTTTATCCTTCTAAGAATTATATTTGAAAATTCCTATGTTGCATATCACATTTAATTTCACAGAATCACAGAATGGTAGAGGTTGGAAGGAACTCCTGTAGATCATATAGTCCAACTTGCTCCTAAAGCAGGTACTCTACAGTGGATTGAAAAAGAAAGGCAGGTCTTGAATATCCCTGGAGAAGACTCCACAGCCTCTCTGAGCAGCCTATTCCAGTGCTCTGTCACCCTGTAAGCAAGTTTTTCCTCATGTTCATGCAGAACTTTCCATATTTCAGCTTGTGTTCACTGTCCCTTGTTCTGTAACTGGATTTGTGCATAGGTATTATTTGCCAAACAAAAGGTTTCTGGTATTGCAGCCTTGCATGAAGTTTTGCCCTTGTGGTTAAATATTAGCTCTGGTACTTCAGATTTAGTTTCCTGTAAGGGAATTCAACTCCATGAAGTAGAATTGCTGAGACCTGAATCAGTGTGAGACAATTGGATATGATTGGGACTCGTATCAAAAGAGTCAGAATGCTGATACAGATACATGGATTGATCCTCCTGGGAAGGAAGCAAAGAATATGTTAATTGAAGAGGATACTGTTAGAGTTCCGCCAGATTCTGGAGAGGTACATACTGATTACAGCACAAATTCTGGAAATGCAGTTATGCTACATATAGTCTCAGTATACTTTTCAAAAAAGGTTGGCATATTTTTCTGTCAATAAAATTGAATCAGCAGTCAGGGAACTGAGCAAACATTCAGTTTAATGCATTTTCACTATCAGCAGATTGTTTGGCTTGAGAAATCCAGTAAGAATTTTACTCACAGATTTCAGAAAAAAGAAATAAAATAAAAAAATCTCCCAGCGAGTACATTGCAAATTGCACAAGTACTGAGAATGGCATTTTGCAGCATTATGGGAAAAATACTGAAAATTCCTAGTCCATTCTGAAAATTAATCACATACCGTTGATTATATGAATCAGAAATTCTCTGCAATTTGAAGATCTGATGAGAACAGAAACAGAAATTTCAAATGTATATATCTGTTTTGGGGCAAATATATCACATCTCAAATCTAATTAATGTCCAGTGAATAGAATAGTTGTCACCTGGAACACGTCTTCGAATTAAAAGTTGTCAGAATAGCTAAAGAATAATCAGTTTCACACACACGCAAATAGAACAAACTTTTTTTTTTTTTTTCCTTAAATTTTAAACTGTGAAATTTTTGGTCTTCTTCAAATGAATTAAAAAAACCAACCAACCAAAAAAAAACAATGAACAAAAATCAGCCACTTCCAGGTCACAATGAGTATCAAACTAATATTTTGCTCAATAATTGGAACCCAGGTGAAACTTTTTTGCTCACTTCTGAACACAACTTGCACTGAGCCCAGTTTTGGAGCTGGCTAAGCAGTTTAGTGTGCTTTGATCTAGAGAAGAGCCTGCAGTAATCATTTGATGACATCCACATAAAACTGCTTTTAAAGCTGAATTAGTTCTAGGCTTGATTGAAACCTCTAATTTCCATTTCTCAGGCAATAATTTTAGTGTGAAATGTATGCCTATAAAGCAGAGCTTTTTGTAAATGCTAGACAACTTGGAATCTGCAAATTGACTCAGAAAAGTTGTTGGCATGTTGTGGGAAGATTTCACTCTTTGTTTTCATAACACCTTCATTATGTGATTACTGAAAATTTCTTGAGGTGTTAACAATATAAAAATAATTTAAAAATCATCTTAGAAGTGAGGTAATTCTATTGATTTTTAAAATTTTTTAGTCCAATAAGATCATAGTTGCCATTTTCTTTTCTTTATGTTCTTTTCAATTTTCCACCAGTTTAAATCCTTGACATCTTCACAGTTTTTGAGCAGTTCAAAAATTATTTGTGAAAGTATAGTTACAGCTATTCCAGAATTTCTGCCCGTGTCTAGTTGTTACAATAATTTCCTTTCCTCCATTTAGATAATTGCTGCCATCACTGACAAGAACAAATAGGTGCTTTTTAAAATGGTCTGTAGCTCTCTTAGTGCATCTGAGAAAATAATGAATGATCAAGAACATTTCTTATCAATGGAACATGAGTATTCTAGTAAGTCCTTCATCTGGAAAAAAATTACTTTAGCTCTAGATCTTCCACCCCAAAATTTCCAGGCCCATTTCTCATTTTAGGAAATATTTCTGTTTAATTGTATAGATAACACTATATTTGTTTCAGACTGAGGGACTACTGCTACTCCAGATGGCCTTGTACTGTAGAGTCTGCTATATCACACTTCAGGTCTCACCAGAGGCGGGTCTTGGCATCATGCTGCCTATATGTTTACTTTCTTTTCAATTTGGTATCTTTTTCATCATCTTTTCACATTTTTTTGAATCATATACTCAGTGCATTGTTAGTTAAACATGTTCCATGAGGAAATGCATAGGGCTCTAAACAAGTGAGCTTCAGACTGCTCATTTTACTACCTATCCCTGAAAGTGAAAAAGGTGTGCACATTGACCACTCAGTGCAAGGGTTAGATTAAGAAAAATGAAGTTGGTGTATGCAAGGCCAACAATTTTCTGTTCATTGCAGCTTTACCAGTATGTCTACACTGTGTGGAGTTGCAGTGGGTCCTTCTGATTTTGCTCTGTATGTTAGTGTAGGTAAGATTGGCCAGTCATGGGCAAAAGAAGTAGGAGACTGCAAAAAGTCCACCTTATGTCTCACAGATTTGCTTACATATCACTGCCTAGTTAGTTAAGAGTAGCAGTGACTGCAGTCTTCTTTACAGTGTTGAGGTCCCTGAAGAGTGAGATGTGGTAACTGGTATCTACTAGATGACACTGGTCACTAAACCTATCATTTGCAGTTATTTCATGGTGTTGCCATCACTTAGTGATTTTTTGTGATGCAGTCCACTGCTGTGTCTGATGCACAGACTCAGCTGTGAATGATCCAAATTGTTTATTACAAGTTCTCACATCACTTATATACCTTCACAAGTTTTCTTTTCCTAGCTTTCCCATTTGCCCGTACATGTCAACAGAACATTCCACAAACACTTCATGTGTTCATGCAGACACTTATCCAATCAGAGCTGTGAGCTGTTCTTTCTTCTAGAGGTGTCCTTGGTTCTCATGCTGCTTATCTTGCTCTGCAGCTGCTGCTTCATACAGTCCTACTTGTATTCCCACAATCCAAAATTAGATATGTGGCACTGTCAATGAAGTTAAAGATATTTGAACTAGGGTTTCCCCATCACTTTATTCTGAAAGAAGTTTAGCTTGCACCCAATGAAACTAGACATGCAGATCAAACCAAGGTAGATATTTTGAGATGGGTATTTCTGTAAAACATTATTAAAAGTCTCACTCATATTATCATTACAATTTTAATTTCCTGTAAGAAAAATGAAAACACAACTCAAGAATAGAAACAACTCAAAAAATAGAGTGTATTCTTTTTAGTTTCAATACAAATTGTTGATGTAAAGTTTAATTTATTAGAGTCTATAGTATCAACTTGTTCTTTAGATAACTGGTGCTGATGTCTGAGTGCACTCATAAATCAAAAATGGATAACATTATGAAGAAGGAAAGAGAAATACTCAGTGGAATTGCTGACTAGTACACATACACAGACAAACACACTGGATTTCCTAACAATATACTTCAAATCAAAAATGGCATGAGCATCATTTGCCTTTCTCAGACTAACAGAGAAATGATGAATAGTGATTGACAGCAAAGATTTTTATGAATGTTTATTTTTTCAATCTGCTGTGTGATCAGAAGCATCCACTGATTTGTTTGTTTCTTAAATAAAGTACTCGACCACTTGCTTCAGTCTATTCAGAGTTGCCTAGAGGAACAGAAGGTAAAGTAAGGCATGTGAACTGTGTGTTCCTTCCTTTTCCAGGGATAAAGGAATCCTCTGTTTATTACATAATGATACTGCCTAATGTAGAAAAGTGTCTTAATTTTAGCTTTCCACTCTGAAACCATCTGTGCACTTCTGAATCAGAAAACAAAACCATGCTTCCTGGTTCCTGTCATAGTCCTAATTTTAAAAAGGCTTACATGTCAATCAGTAATGATCTTATCTGTAGGAGGTCTTTGCAGGTGGTTTCATTGGCCTCCATTTTTTTTTTTTTATTATTATTTTTTTTTTCTCAGGCAGAATTCTTACAACAAACAAGGTACTTTCATGCAAGAGTGCACTTTTTCAGGAAATAAGAAGTTGCCATATGTGAGTGACACTTATCTGATGTGATGTGGGCTCCTCACTTCAAGAAGGACATCAAGGCCCTGGAGTGTGTTCAAAGAAGGGCAACAAAGCTGGTGAGGGATCTGGAGCACAGGCCTTATGAGAAGCAGATGAAGGAGCTGGGATTGTTCAGTCTGGAGAAGAGGAGGCTCAGGGGAGACCTTATTGCTCTCTATAACTACCTGAAGGGAGGTTGTAGTGAGCTGGGAGTTGGCCTCTTCTCTGGTGTGACTGGTGATAGATCAGAGGGAATGGCTTCAAGCTGTGCCAGGGGAGATTTCCTGGTTCTAGAATCCTTCATGTTGAAAGTCCTGTGTGAAAAACAAGGTCTAACTACCTTTCAGAACACACTAGTTGTCTCACATTTAAAGACCACAAATTATTATTTAGACTTCCTTTTGCATGTAAGATTAGTTAAACTTTTCTTTTTATAATCTGTGTATAGTTCTCAGCAGTCACTGTTCTTCACAGTGTGTGAAAACATGCACACATATATATAATACATTCAGATCAGATAGCTAGCCTGTGTGTACTCTGGTGAAATCATGGCCTCTGCATCTTGTGAAGTATTCTGCCTTTAATCATTTACGATTTCAGTGAGTGATGTGGAGGACTGATGAGAGTGTTTCTGTGATTATGTGGGTTGCACTCTTGAGAAGTGTGATAGCAAAACCAATAAAACATTAATAAATGTTATCAGCATAAATAAGCAACTCTCCCATGTCACCAAACTTTTTGTTTGTTTGTTTGAAATAAATAATTCATAAACAAAAACCTCTAGAGAGAAAGATGTAGAGCTTCATTATAAATAGTTTTTTATTTTATTTTATTTTATTTTACCCAGATGAATCAAGCTCTTTGTTTCTGAATTCCTTTACTGCATGCAGTCTGCTAATTCAGTATTGAATAGTGTCACCCAGGAGTGACCATAGGTCCACAAAGAAGTTTTCAAGAGAAGTTGTTCTCAGAAACTTCTGTTCACCAAGATTTCAACCTCTGGAAGGTATTACTTTCTCCATCCGTGCTGAGGCTGTGAAATGCAGCAGGCAAATAGACCACTCTGGACTGCAAGCACCATCCTGTAGGACCACAGTTTCATATGGGTCTGCTATAAATAGATGTGAGCACAAATTTTTCTGAAGTGGAGCTGCAACATCCAGACATCTCTGCCAAGAGCTAATACTTCTCCCACTGTCATCATCAGCTCATCATTTTCCGGGCACCTGAGTATGCCATGAGGACTGTTAAAATTATTCTCTGCAGCTTTGTTTAGTGCAGCTATGCTGAATCTACCAATCAGTAGCTAATCAATTTGGGGCGCAGAAATCTACTGGCAAGCTAGCAACTGAAACCTCTGAGTCTGTCAGTAATTCCTTCCTTTTTCAAACAGCATCACAGAAGTACACTGAGTCACACAAACATTTTCCACTCCCCACCTATCTGTAGCTATTTTCAGGTTTTCTACTCCTACCCCGTGGATTTTCATTCTATTTACTAAAAGTGATCCTGCTCTGTTGTCCTGCAAAGCCTCATGGACCACTGAGGGAGGTTTACTGACTCCACCAATTACTGATTGACCATGTGACTCATTTAATATGGGAACTGGGAGCTTGAAAATGTGAAGGAAGCTAACCATCCCATTTCCCACAGGAATCAGGCTTGTTAACAGGTTTGAGTTTCCACATGAGTCTAGAAAAAATGCTGTATATCCTGTTTTGTCTGGACACCTCAGGAAATTTCAATCTTTTGCCTTTTCACCCTGTAAAGAAGTTAATATTCTACTCTGACTGAAGTTACAAAGAAGTACTTCAGCTGCAAATCATCATCCCTCCACTATCTTCTAGCAGCCACAGCACCCAAGATGCCATAAACTCCTGTCACACTTCCCTCTTAGAGACTCATAGGTTTTACTAGAAAATTCAACCATTTGCCAAATGTCTCTTCTAGCTGTTTAATAATATTCCTGAGATCCTTTCTCTCAGTATGACTAGTGCTGTAGCTCCACATTTCATTAGCAAGCACTTTTCACTTTTTCCCTGTGCATTTTTCTTCACAGCATTCAGCATATTTAGCTGACCTATTGCCACACTGTCTACACATGCATTTATAGCCTGCTGTTCCCCTAGCAAGTTAACTATTTGAACTGTCCATGCATGGCTTACAGTCTCTCACTATCATAAGTTAGCAGCACAGGGGCAGTGATTAGATTTCTCATGCCTTTTATCCAGCACTGCTTGAGGCTGGCTTCCTTCTTCTGATCTCAGAAGAGAGATAAGAACAACAAAGAAGAAGTATCCTGCCCTTCTGTTACAAATCTGTTACCTGGTGTCCTGCTTCCTATTTACAGCAGAGGATTTGTGTGGTTTTAGGATCACCTTACCACTTTGAGCTGTTACCTTTGGAAAACTTGCTGATGTGGAATTAGTCCTCTGTCCCCATCAAGACTCAGGTTCAATCATGATAACATTTTTGATGACAGAACAAAGGATATATTCCTCACATCCCTCACATAAATTCTCCCTCTGTCATCATGACTTAACACTCCACATTTGTCTAATAGCTTCACCAAATGAAGAAGAAAGACATAGAAGTTAGCTTCAGATGCTACCAAAGTGGATGGCTGTCTTTTGAAACAGTGAAAGAACAGTACCTGCAAGGTGAAAGTTTTTCAGCTACCAGAGCTCCTGCAATGTATATTATTCGTACTAGTGTAATTGTTCCTTTCATCCTTTACTTTTGCGAAGGGAAACAAGGGATTGGTTTGCCCTAATGTGGTGCTTTCTGATTTTTCTGGCTGCTACTGATCAGCATACAGGAGAATACTGTATTGAGATACCAACTTAGCAGTAATCATCCTGTTCTAGAGAGCATACAGGCCACAACAAAATTTTATGACTTGTGTCTTCAGAAGTAAATGGAAACCACTAAGCTGCTATTGATAAGAAGACTTTGATATGATATTAAGCTAGGAAACATGCCCTGAAGCTAGGATGGTGTCATTGTCTTTCCAGATAGACTCATTATGATAAGGCTTGTCATGAGTTACCCGCGTGTACATAGAGCAAAAATAAATTACATGATCATTTTCAACTCATTTCTTGTCTCCCTTGTCTCTCTATTTCATGGTCATCATGGTCCCATAGAATAGCAATTGTTGTAACAGTGTTGTAAAGACCTGACAATAGAACTCAGAGCGGTTCAAAGACTGGGATGAACTATGCTGCTGAAAATCTTTATGAGTTCGCATTTAAAACTGTGAGAAAAACTGTGAAGTGCCTGGGCGCTCAGCAATGTTGCCTGCTCTTCACACATGCAAATTCCTTCCAGCCTGCTCTGTTAGCAGAAAGGAATACCAGTAGTTAGTCTTTCTATTCCATTTGGGAGCTGTTGATTGTTGCCAACTAGCAGAATTATCTCAAGAAGACTGTTAGATCCCATGACACCAGTGTAGGTATATCAAACTGCTGGGAGCCAAACCTTTGTTTCAGATTGCTTTAAGCCCATTTTCTCAACAAAAGGGATATAGTTATGGAAATAAGACAGTGTATTTTGAAGTTGAAAGGGCTTTCAAAATCGAAAAATCTTTTAACAATGAGAAAGTTCCCAAGACACTTTAGGGAAATAATAGATCTCCATCATAAGAAACAAGAACCACAATATCTTATTTTGATAGTCATGATGCTTTAGCATGAGTAGATTTTTAGGATCAGAAGAGAATGGTGTGGAGCGGAGGAGGTAAAGATATGTTAAGAAGACATGTAAAGTGTTTTTTTGTTTGCTTGTTTGTTTTTTTCTAAATTGTTTATATTTCTCTTGAAAGTGTTCTGACAGATGGGAAATAGTGTATCATTAGCTATCAATTTAGTTTCTATGCCTTCTGCAAGGAAAATAGAAAACTCCAAGAATGTTTAATAGCCACAGTTTCTCACTGTATTACTCAAAACTTTTGCCTATTATTGGAAACAAAGTCTCTGGAAATACTATTTTAACTAGACTTCAGTAAGTGCTGCTGTTCAACTTAGGTATTATGTGATTATTCATTGCAATTGAGTTTTCAGCTGAGTTAAATAAAGTGCACTTAAATGTTCCCTCTTCCCTTGTCATTAACTACTCTATGGCAGCCTTTAGCGAGGTCCTATAGATCAATTTTTTCTCAAACTGTGGTTTGTAAAAGAACTCAAAGAAGATTGCCAACTGTTAGACAGCAACAGTCAGCAGCAGTCAGCAGCAGTTCAGTTCCCTATGTCTGTAGTAGAGCTTTTATCCCTGAGGGAAAAATGAGGAGGAAAAAAAAAAAAAAAAAAAAAAAAAAAAAAAAAAAAAAAAAAAAAAGTACTGCCTACATATATTTATTATACCAAGGAAGCTGATACTTACCTTTAGCTGTTGGCAGCTTCTCATTTCCTTCAGGATAAACAGTGTATAATAACAGACTCTCCCTCTCTTGACATGGAAGAACTCATCAGGCTTCTGCAACATAGTCACATCAGCACAGGACACACGTGATTACAATGAGCACAGGTAAATTATTCCTGTGATCCATGTCTCAGGTTATCTTTGACTCATGTATCAATAGAAGGGAGAGGGAGAAGTTAAAGGCTAGTGATAGGGGCATGACACTGCTGTGATTACTTTGCAAATATGGAGTTGTAACAACACAAACAAACAAACAAAAAATTAATAGGTGATGTGGGAACTGCTCTTTAATATGAGTATACAACCACCTAGATGCCACACTGAGACCACACTTACTCTGCCTGAAGCAGACGCAATGCCTTGTAGTTTTATACCAACATGCTTGCTGTTGATCCTGTCAGCAAGATATTGAGCTGCTACTTTGTTACACCTATGTCGGTCTAGAGTTTATGCATCTACAGAAAAGAAAGCAGACTGAAGCCTTTGGTTCCGCTGCCTAGGTAAGTGAGGGAACTTCTTTGTGATCCAGAACCAGATATAGGATAGCTGTGAGAAAAAGCATCTGCTGCAAGTCTTACAAACCAAATGAAGATCACTTCAATCATCAAATACAGGTTCATTCACAAATGATCAGGTTCAGGTCCACCTGAGGAACCTGAAAATACACAAATCCATGAGACTTGACGAGATGCATCTGAGAGACCTGAGAGAACTGGGAAACATAACTGCCAAGCAACTCAAAATCATATTTGATAGTCATGACAGTCAGGCAGCTTCCCTAGTGACTGTTAAAAAAAGAAGTAACACCACATTTTTAAAAGTATTATAAGGAGTAATCCAGGAACTATCAACAGGTCGGCATCATCTTGGTGCCTAATGTGATCATAAAA
Organism: Excalfactoria chinensis; assembly: GCF_039878825.1. Taxonomy (NCBI): domain Eukaryota; kingdom Metazoa; phylum Chordata; class Aves; order Galliformes; family Phasianidae; genus Excalfactoria; species Excalfactoria chinensis. Next base: position 64,221,816 of record NC_092826.1, read on the forward strand.
CTGTTCATCTTAGAAGCTATGTTGAAGCATATAGGTAAAAAGATGATTAGAGAAATGCAATGTGGCTTCCAAAGGAAAAACACATCTGACTAATTTATTGGCCTTCTGGAGTAACTCGTGAGTGAACAAGGGAAAAGCAATCCACCTGGACTTCTCTGAGACCACTGATATGGTATCCTATAACATTATTGCATGTGGATATATTCTTTAATCATTTGTCAATGAGTACTTTGACATCTTTGGAAGGGCAAGTGGTGCTTTCACTTAGAGATTAGTCCCCCAGATCCTCCTCCCTTCTTTAAACCTCACTCACCTGTCATATTATCCTACAGTGCTAAGCAGACATGAAAATAGTATAAGAGATGTGTTTTCAGCTTTTAAGTTTTGGATCAGAATACAGTCATAGCACAGTAAAACAAAATTTTAGAATTGCAGTTTGCAATGGTCAAGATGAGACACAAGGTGAAACTAGGAGAGGCATCAAGAAGAAAAAGTATACAGTGTAGCCTGTAAGATAAATATCTGCTGAGATTACTAGAAAAAGGTGGAAGGAGGTGGTCTTTAATCACTGTTACTGAAAGAAGCTACCTGTGGGTTGAACACAGCATGTCCCCATTAGAAAGAAAGCACAGTGAGAGTAGGACACCTGCTTTACTGCAGTCTGGAACCAGATCATTTGTACCCTGCCAAGTCCAAGACCTGAAACAGTATGGGGCAGCTGGGGACAGCAGTGAGATTTGAATCAAGCTAGTTCCAGACAAAGTTGTTAGGTTAGACATAGCGTACTAACAGAGTAGCTAAAAACAATAAATCATGAGCACTGGCATAGTCCACCAGGGCTGAGCTGTGCACTCAGCCATTCTTTAAGCCCAGTGTGCCTGTTTGATGGCATGCAATTGCTTAACCTTTGATGCCCATTAGTCATTGCACTCGGATGCTGTAGGTGGTAGCTGAGCCAGGGGGAGAAGGCACTAGCAGCACCATCATATGGCTTTATTAGAATTAAACCCACGGGAAGCGAGAACCAGCACTATGGATTTATGAATGTTAGCTTCACCCTATCCAGGGATTTGATGAATGCCATAATTATCTCCACACAGCATGATTCTTCCAGGATTCTCCCTCCTGCAGCTCAATAGTTTTCACAGTATTTCAAGGTTTTTCAGCTTATTGCTGGAATTTAAAGGGTTTTTTGTTTGTTTGTTTGTGTGTTTTTGTTTGTTTGTTTGTTTGTTTCCTTTTTTTAAAGATGAGGGCAAAAAATTAAAATGCTTGCTTAATAAAGAAACTCCAAAAGAGGCTCTCTGTATATGTTCCATAATATTTCTATCTGTTCAGCTACAAATGTCTAAGATGGATTATTTGAAATATCCATATTATTTTTTAATCTCCTTCAAAAATCAAGTATGTTTTCCCTCTAAGGCATTTCACCAACTTCTGTGTAGTCCCTGGAATTCTAGCTCAAAGATCTGACCAGGCTCTTTCACAACAGTATTGGAACTGTGAACCAAAAAGGCTTACTTAGTAGACAGGGGAAACATCCTGTCTTGGATTTTTATTTTTATTTATTTATTTATTTATTTTTCTTCACATTGACATGCATGGTATTTCTTGTAATTTCCAGCTTCTGCATATACTTTATTGCTTTACAAGCTTTTTTATCTAAAATTTTTGTTGTCCTTTTGGGGTTAGGGCACAGCAAATTTTAAAAGAAAAACCTAGTCCTTTAAAAGAAAGGAAAAGAATATGCTAGTTATGATTATAGGAGTTAAGAAAATACCTTAGTTGCATTTTTAAGGAGGGAAGATTATTATGGATCTATTTAGTTTTGGAAACATTGCTGCAGTGACAACTGAAGTAATTTTTAGTTAATGTAGAATAAAATAATGCCATAGTCCAGAGATAAAATTTTCCTCTCATGTAGATGATGTATTGAAAACAGCTAAAGCAAGCATGAAAGTCTGGAAAATAAATAAAAAAATAAATTAGTTTTCCATTTGTTAATAGTGTCCACTCAGATTTTTTTTCTACTTTGAGATATAATGTCAATATACCTCTCCAATTAAAAAAGATTAATTTTTTTTATTTTATTTATTTATTTTTTTTTTTCCCAGTGAAAAGGTGCAGAACTAAAACTCATAGCTGCAGATCTTTTGTTCCAAGATTTGATTCATCAGAGTACAACTCTGGCATTTAGAGTTACTAATCATTTCAGGATTATTAGCCACTGATCATCACTAATCACTGATGCTTATTTTGATTGTGTTTTCAGAAACGCAAATTTTAAAGTGTTTGGCTATGATAAATATTGACTCCATTCTTGATTCTACCCTCTGACAGTGTTCTGATTAGAGGAACACAGAAAAGTACAAAGGTCACTTAAGAAGCAGAAAGGGGAATAACTGCAATAGAGTTACTGTCAGAATGACTGATTAAGATCTTACACCCTTGATTTCTTCTGAAATTGATGGTTCTTGGGTTTCTGAATGGTCAAAGACATTTGGTCTCTGTCATTTCTCTTTCAGCTATGTCTTTCCTGAGATAAAGGACTTTTCCTGTTCTTAGAGGCACTCAGAACACCCTCAAATCCAATCTTGTGTTTGGATTTAGCTCCTCAAGTGTGCCCTATAAATCATAACTGAATTAGGCCAGGGGTTGTTCTTTGTTATTGTCACATAATGGTGACTAGTAAGACAAGTCATGCAGCATTAAATATGAAATGTCTTCTTACTTGCTAAAAGCAAGAATAACTTGTTTTGAGTTTACAGTATGTTTTTTGGAATATCCATCACATTTATGAATACCTTGGATATTAATCTTCCTCTTCTGCAAAAGTTTTGTAATGATTTAATAAGCATTCAATACTTGTTTGGTACATTAGATGTATATAGTCCCAGGCATGATGTATCTGCATATAGACTGCTGCAGTCTCTTCACCATTGCAAGGAAAATATATGAAATATCATACATCCATACAGTTTAAAGGAAATCTCAACTATAATTAAAAGTCTTATTGAATTGAACAAAATTACCAGTGTTCATCTCATTATGCAATGCTTCTGGCACACACACATACACACAAAAAACAACAACAACAACAGCAACAAACAACAACAACAACAACAAAACACCACAGAAGCAGAATTCAAACTTGTTTTCTTTTTGGTATTATTGTTTTGTGGAGCTTGAAACAATGCCTATAATTTATTTAGGTAGCAACAATTTCCGCTGTCAATCCTTGAGAAAACCTGGTACTAAGGAAGTTCTTACGTTCATCTAAATTCTAGCTATTATGGCATATTGAATTTTAAAATGCACAGAACTGTGAAACTGAAGACATTGGTATTTTTTCCCAGTATTATCTTCAATTGTATTTTTATTTATACCAAAAGAGAATGGGCAATTTTCTGGCTGCTAGAAATGCTTCTCAGAATGCCATATTGTATAGTAACAAACAGCAAGTGGAAATCATACTTATGTAATGCTTTATTCTTTACACATAACACCAAGAATTATGACAGATAATAGGCACTGATAAAATAGATTAATACAGTGTATTCTCTAAATAGGCGATGTTGAATTTTTAAGCTAGTTAACTGTCTCTTCAAGAGAGTGAAAGGGTTTAAAATTCAATGACAGAAGTTCTGTGTATAGGTCCTTTGTCAGAGGACCATTCTGATGGAGACCAGTGAGTTTTAGTGAGCAGCAGACTCTTCCTTTCACTCAGTTTCTGGGCTCAGTGCTGTTCTGCTTCACATCAGCTTCCCAGAACAACTGAGATATTACTGCTGTGCTCTGCATCCAGCTCACTTCTTTCTGGAGCTTTTTCTCATGCAGAAGAGCTATACACCAACACTTGACACTGGGATCCAGTTGGACCAGAGGTACTCCCCATGAACAAGTATTTCAGTTGTCTTTCTGCCTTCCTACTTTGCAGGTGAATCAAGTGCATTTCAGTGCAAGTAAGTTCAGAGATCCTGTGTCAGACTTTAAGCCTGCAGATCTGTTTTATTTTATGGGAATCTTTTATCAAATTACATACCAGTACAAACACTGACAACTAAAATATTCTGTCTAGACATTAGAAAAGTCAAAGATAAAATGTCTTCCCTATTTCTCAAGATTACTGCTCTCCCTCAAGTACATGCCAGTTTTTTGACTGGGATTTCAGACCTTAAGATGTTATGTAAGTCTTCACTGCCCTCACAGACCTTAAAGATGGTATCTACCAGATGACCCAGGAAAATAAAGAACAGTTCATATTTAGCTTTGTTCGGTGTCATAAGGACTAGGGATGAAAAAGCATGCTTCCTTTAATGGTACATATCGCAATTCCCATTTTTATGAAACAGATATCTTTAGATAGCCACGATCTAAAAAAAGTAATTGCAGTTATTTTGAACTCAGACAGTTGCAACAAAGTAGATTTACTCGATTTAACTCAACAAATAACTAAGCTCAAATCATTACAAGTTCAAGAAAGATGAACACTAATGGACTTAACATAATTTGAGAAGAAAGTATAGGCTCTTGAACACCTGCAGTTACACACACTGCAGAAAGTTTCCTCACTAAGTGCATATTCAAAAACATGCAAGTGTCTTTGTGCTGTGTTGATGACACTAGGTTTCAAGGACCAACCACTCCATGAAAAAAACATTTTTGATAGACAAACTTTTTTCATCTCAAAATGTGTAGCCTTGAATTAGAGTGGCTGAAGAATAGATGGGTCATCCTATTTTTATGACTAACATACACTCAGAGCTGCACAAGCATGGGGAACCTCATTAAAAGTTCTTTGAAGCTGACATACCTGACTGTGTTTCATCATCATCTCTAAAACTGAGGCAGTCTAAGCAACTTATGATTACGCATACATCTGAACAAGTAGTTTTTAAACTATCTTCAGCATCAAATGATGTAGTGACTGTTCTCACCCTAGAAGAATTTAGACACCATCATCAAGATCTGCCAAGTCATCTTCAAATATATTGTGATTCCAGTCTCCTGGAGAAATGTAGTAAGGTTATTTGAGGGATTTCTGTGATGTTATATCCCATATTCAATGCTTTCTGCTTGCTCATCAATTTATGTGCTTTTACCTTCAAGCATGGCATTAATATTAGGGCTTTTTTTTATTTACACAACAAATTTTCATACAATTAAACTTTCTTTTTTTTCAGTCTCAGATGTCTGTACATTGTATTGTACAAATTATTCAAGTAAATATGAGAAATTACACAAAGTATTTACGGGAACAGTCATTTTTCTCTTATCCGAGTACATATTAATTATACTAATTTGCAGGATGATTCTGAATATTTGTTGTTGTTGGTTTTTTTTGTTTGTTTGTTTGTTTTGTTTTGTTTTGTTTTCAGTTGTCACTTAGATATGCTACTATTCAGAATATGAAAAAGGCTCTGCATTATTTGGGTTCTCAGTTTACAACCCTAGGGTTACCATCGGTTTTCTGTGAAATACGTCAATATTGCCACAGAAGACTCCGGGGTCTCAGAGATTGCTTAAATAACTATCACTCATTTGTGAGGTAATGACACTTACATAAATAATAAATCAGAATGTTTAGAATGGTGCATCTCCATGGGAAGAATATCATCATTATGTGCAATAAAAAATTGGGGATTATTTTACTACCAAAGCACCATAGGTAACTACTGCTCAGAATATTAACAGTAGTGATTCAGAAAAGATTCCATTTGAAATTTAGTAAAGGGAATGTTAAAATGTCAGGAGAAAACAAATGCAGACTGTTTAAAAACAGCCCAATTCTTTCTAATAGTTGCAGCAAGTTCCTTGCTAGGATAGGATATGTCAAAAGCTATAAGTTTTTTGTTGTTGTTGTTGTTGTTTTTCTTTCAATTCAGTATTTGTCATAAATACTCTCAGAAGATTAACTCAAGATACAGAAAATAATAATAATAATAAACCTCAGTACATTGTACTTCTCTCCCACAGTACAAGTTTTCTCTTTCCTTAGGTCTCTTAGCTGAAGTGTCTCCTCAGTGATAAGAATTTCAGAATGGTGAAAGGTCTTTGGAGAACTACTTATTTATACAGTAGATTTGAGCATTAGGAGGAGTTGAAAAGAAACATGATTCTAGCCAAGATCACTGATAGTAGGTAATTTCTAATTGTCTTTACTTTCAGCCTCTATAGTCCTATAAATGTTATTAATGACACTTTCTACATTGATTATATTACCGTAAGCATAACAAGTTTGCTAAGTCCACCTTTTTACCTCAGCCATTGTTTTCTATTGTCAATTGATTTTACATGTGTGTAAGGAATTTAGGTTCACTTGCACTTAAGGCTCTGCAAATACAAACAACTGTCTGTGCTCTCAGTCTTAGGAAGGCATAAAGAGAAGGAGAAATTTTCAAGGAATCTAAACATAATGTGCTGAAACAACTTAGTCAAACATGTTTGTAAAGTATCATAGTATCATAGTATCATAGTATTGTGCGAGTTGGAAGGGACCTTAGAGATCATCGAGTCCAACTCCCGGGATTCGAGCCCTCTGTGTAGCAGAGCGGCACTTCTACCCCCTGCTCCACAGGGGGGGATTCGAACCCGGGCCCCCTGGTGTTGCAAACGGGAATTCTACCGCTGCGCCACCGGAGGCACACATCATTTTATCATTTTATTTAACTTTGTTGAAATTAGTACATGTTATGTTTACTTCCTTCTTGCTTCTCTCTTTTATTTTTTCCCCTGTTTTCTTTCTTTCCTTTCCTTTCTTTTCATTTTTTTTTTTTTCAGATGAAAAAGATGAAAAAGTTAAGGAAAAAAAATAATCTGACAGTGTGATTTGAGCTATTCATTTTTATTATCTCCAAGAGTCTGTGTGATGAGAACAAAATCAGTCAAAAGAAGCAGCCCCTTCAGGAATAAATGATATCAAAGACCAGGCTATAACTCTGAAATCTTTAGCTATGACTTGCTGATGTAAAACCAAAATAACTGAAATATTTTGCTGTAAAAGCTTGTATGTGCACCACCTCTCGCTCAACATGGACTTACAGGTGGCCTGGCTGTGTAGGGGCCATTCACAAGCAGGACTGAGCAATGCGAATCTGAAAATTGGTCCTGCTGTGGCCTCACTGGGGCAGAGGCTGATGGTCCTGGAGTTGGTGAAGTGTTGGGCAGAAGAGAGGTTCCCTAAGGAATGGGGAAGAGAAATAGAGGAGCCTGTATTGCCTACAGAGCCTATAAAATATCTCCTATTACATTTCAGGCAGCTTGGTTTTGAGCCTTATAATGGAGAGTTTGTTCTTGATCTTTTGCATAGAAAAAAGTAGAACAAGGATCATGTTATGTTCCAGTTTTAATACGGAAGTCTAACCTAGAGGTTTTTCTACTTTACGTGGGATCTTTGCTTTACTCTTTACTGAATATTAAGTGGCCATTTCAGAGCCCTGGGTGAAACTTTCAGATAATTGAAATTCCTTCATATACTAGGAAACAGTGCTTTCAATTTCTACATGTAAAGTGTATTACCAGCCCCAATTATTCAGCTTTAATGTATCTGATCCCCTAAAGAACAAAGAAGAATCTTAACAAAATTAAAGTATCTTTTTTTTTTTTTTTTTTTTTTTTTTTTTTTAATAATGTGGTTATATTTGCCTTTCTGCTTTTCAATCTTTCGTGTAAATTGATTCAAATTTGAAAAGAAAATTCTCTAAGGCTAGGGTGAGAGTGGTCTGGGTATTAGTTTTATTTTAAATAAACCAAAATCTTTGGGGATACTATCTATTCAATTGCACTATCTACTGACTCATCAGACCTGGGGAGGCCATTTCTGTTTTCATTATGAAGCCAACATCTTAATGTAGGCAGAAAGTTCTTAATGTAGACAGAAGGTTTTTTTTCTTGTTCATATATCAATAGTTCACAGAAAAAAAAAATTGTTAGATATTGTACAACTAGAAAAAGGAACAATTACTGTACTAAAAATCTTTAGTTTTCTTATTTTCTTTTTCCAGTGGCTCAGAAGTGAAAACATTCCTTAATAGCTTCGATTTCTGTTCTTCCTTTAAGATAAGTGGCTATACCAACTTTGACCTTAGCAGAATGTTGCTGATTTACACTGTCTCATAAACAGGCTTATTATTGTGCAAGTCTTGTAGCTATATCCATGTGTTGTTTTCTTTAGGGATGCTCCTTTTTCTATTTGTCTAACTGTTCTTGGAACACTACAAAGGACTGAATCTCCACTGACACCCTAAAAAGAAGATAGCAAACTTTGGCTATCAAATTGGTTCCACACACCTCTATTATCCTGAATAGTTTAAATCATTGCTAATTAATGAACCTATTACAGGAACTTTATTCCTGATACAGTTGACACTCCATACAGAATCGGAGAATCACCAAGTTTGGAAAAAGACCTACAAGATCATCCAATCCAACCATCCACCATCACCAATAGTTCTCACTAAACCATGTTCCTAAATACAAAGTCCAAACATTCCTTGAACACCTCCAGGGTGACTTCACCACCTCTCTGGGAACGCCATTCCACTGCCTGACCACTCTTTCAGAGAAGTAGTATTTCCTAACATTCAGCCTAAATCTCCCCTGGTGCAGTTTGAAGCCATTCCCTCTGATCCTATCATCAGTTGCATGAGAGAAGAGGCTGACCCCCAGCTCACTACAACCTCCCTTCAGGTAGTTTTAGAGAGCAAAATGTCTCCTCTGAGCCTCCTCTTCTCCAGACTGAACAATCCCAGCTCCTTCAGCTGCTCCTCATAAGACCTGTGCTTCAGATCCCTCACCAGCTTTGTTGCCCTTCTTTGTACACACTTCAGGGCCTCAGTGTCCATCTTGAAGTGAGGCACCCAAAACTGGACACAGTACTTGAGGTACAGCCTCACCAGCGTTGAGTACAGGGGGACAATCACTTCCATGTTTCCTGCTGGCAACACTGTTTCTGATGCAAGCCAGGATGCCATTGGCCTTCTTGGCCATCTGGTCACACTGCTGGCATCGATCAACATCGATCAACAGCTGAGCATCGATCAATACCCCCTGTCCATTTTCTCTACACATTCTTCCAGACACTCTGCCCCAAGCCTGTAGTGCTGCCTAGGGTTGTTGTGGCCAAAGTGCAGGATGCAGCATTTGGTTTTGTTGAACCTCATCCCACTGGCTTCAGCCCAGTCATCCAGACTGTCCAGATCCCTCTGTAGGGCCTTGCTACCCTCAGGCAGATTGATAGTTCCAGACAACTTGGTGCCAACTGCATCTTACTGGTGGTGTACTCAATGCCCTCACCCAGGTCATCAATAAAGATATTGAAGAGGACAGGCCCCAGTATTTACCCCTGGGGAACACCACTCGTGACCGGTCGCCAGTTGAGTTTAGCTCTATTCACAACCACTCTCTGGGTCTGGCCCTCTAGCTAGTTCCTTACCCAGTCAAGGGTGCACCTGTGCAAGCCATGGGCTGCCAGCTTCTGCAGGAGGATACTGTGGGAGACAGTGTCAAAATCTGGTCAAGGTCAAGGTAGACTACATCAACAGCCTTTCCCTTGTCCACCAGACAGGACACTAGATCATAGAAGGAGATCAAGGTTGATCATACAGGACCTGCCTTTTGTGAACCTGTTCTGGCTAGGCCTGATCCCCTGGTAAAAGAGTTTCTTGTTCCTTCTTACCGCAGCTGCCAGGATGAGTTCAAGCTGGGATTTTGCCTTTCTGATTTTCTCTCTACACATCTTAACAACTTCTCTTTCTGAGTTGCCTGTCCATTCTTCCACAGGAGGTAGATTTTCTTTTTCTCCCAGAGCCTCAAGAATAGCTCCCTATTCATCCATGCAGGTCTACTTCTCCACCATCTCATTTTGCAGCTCAGAGGGACCACCTGCTCCTGTGCCTGTAAGACTTCCTTCTGTGACCAGCTATCTTGGACCCCTTTACTCTCTAAGACTGAATGCCAGGGGAGTCCCTCTACTAGTCTTCTGAACAATTCAAAGTCCGCCCTCTGGAAGTCCAATGTAGCAGTTTTTCTGCTTCCCCTCCTGGCTCCCCCAAGAATTGAGGACTCTACCATTTTATGGTCACTCTGTCCAAAACAGCCCCCGACCTCCACATCTCCTGCCAGACCTTCTCTGTTTGTGAAAATCAGGTCTAGCAGGGCAGCTCCTCTTGTAGGCCCTTTCACGAGCTGCATCAGAAATTTATCTTCCATACACTCCAGAAACTTCCTAGACTACTTCTTCTGCACTGTATTCCCAGCATGTGTTGGGGAAGTTGAAATCCCCCAGCTGCTGGCTAGCTTCCACCAACTGCTTGTAGAACACCTCATCACTCTTCCATTAATTTGTCAAGCTTAGATATATTCTACTTGATTCATAGTTTTGTACTGAAAAAACAAAACAAAACAAACAAACAAACAAACAAAAACAAACAAACAAAAAAACAGAATTGATATATTAAAAATATATTTAACAGCAAGCATTTTGATTACATTCCAAATTTTATGTCAAGAAAGGAATTTACATAAATGTTCATGAAAATCTGGAAGTTACCATCACTCAGTTAGTGTTTAATCTCAAAAACTAAATAGATTAATTTAGAGCAGTCTCGGTTCTCAAAAAATATTTAGAGATATTATTCATAAATATAGTTAGAAAAGATTAATTATTTTAATGGAATGACTGGAAAAGCTTGTTTTCAGTAGGAATGGGAATGTAAAATAATGCAAATGGGTACTTTTCCAGCTCCGAGCTGAAAATTGTCATGAACAAGGTTAAAAAATCTAAACAACAGAATAAAAAGCATATAATTTGTTGCTGCTAAGTGTTATATAAAAAATGAAATCTCTTTTACCTTTTGTAGTATACATATAAATTTTATAGAAGATATGAGAGCATATTTGCAGCAAATTGAAAATACTTATCTAGTTGTACGATGTCTTCGACATTATTTGATGTCTTCAACAACTTTTCTGAAGACTTAAGATTCCTCATATTTGTGAGTTGCCTTAACCCGAGTATGTATTGAATAAAATTCTAGGTTGAATGTTGCTTTTAGTTTTAAATAATACATACTCCTTTGCATTAAATTGATTCTGCCTTATGTCTTTGACAGTGACAAAAAAAGAGTAGCACTGGCATTAGAATACCAGAAAACATCTTTATTTTTCACTTTGAATAATTAATCAATGAACAATCAATGAGCAGTTTCGTTTTGTTTTGTTTTTCTTATTTCTAACACCCACTGATAAGCATCAGATTAGGGTGTTGCCCTCCAATTGCTTTTAATTACAACAGAAGAAAGCAATAAATAATATAAATAATAAAGAAATATAAAGCAATAAATAAATATAAATAATAAATTACTTCAAAGTATTATTTTTTTGTAGTTGTAAACATTATTGCTCTTCTGACTGATGAATAAGATATTTTTTTTTTCTGATACTTCAATAATTATTTAAAACATGAGGGTTATCTCTGTCCCACTGAAATCAATTCTTTTCTTCAAAACTAAGTTTGGAAAGATATGTAGGAGAGAAATTGTCTTAAATCAAGATATGTAGAAGATAGCATATTAATATATTTGGGATTATTTGGGAAAGACAAATTAGGAAAAAGAAAGAAATATGATGGATCCTAAGGTTGTTCTTCATGTCATTTTGCTTGTCTGTCTTCTGCACAGCCACTTTTTGATGTTGGTCTTCAGATCGCATACTTTTCTTTAGCCTGAGACAGTCATTCACCATGCAAAGTGGATCACCAATAATTGATTTCCTCTCTTTTTTTTGTCCTTTGTGTAAATCATACTAGTAATACAAAACATGCACTAGTTTTTCATTAAAGAAATATATTTTTAATTCAGTTCACTCATTTGAATATTGTTTTGTTTTAACAGTAGTTATTTTCTTTTATTATTATTATTATTATTTAAAAATTGCATATAAAACAGATTTCACGTAGTTTCCAGTAACTCCTTTAGAAACATTGTACTTGAAAATAAGTTATTGGATAGTGCATGTGTGCATGTGCATAGAGGCAGTGGTCTCTTGAGATAGAAGCAAAAGAGTCTAGAGTGAACATCTGCCACAGAAGCCACAATACTTCTGCACTTCAATTTACACTGGTGGCTAGAAAGAAAAATGAATAGGAAATGAGGATGGAATCTACTTCTTATCTACAACAAAGATTTTGAGAAAATAACAAATAATAAATGTGCTTTCATAGGAAAGTGTAAGCTTACGTACTCACTCTCTCCAATGCTGGTCTTTTAGAAAAAAAAATAAAAATAAAAATTTGGGCTGTATTCTGAATTCTGTATGATTTTGAAACATCCCAGCAATATGGAAATTTAAAATACTAACATTGAGAAACTTCTACTGGAGCTATTAATATTCCAGTACTTTATATGCTGGTGAGAACACTTTTGGTAATTTGGGTAGCCATCAGTCTTTCAGGCAGAAAATAGACTTTTATTAGTGAATAGAAATGACGCGCAGTTATTGTGTAGCCAAACATGGTACACATATTTTATTTTTGTGTCTAAATCAAAGTCTATAAATACTGTGAACTGCATCACCTGTGTGTGTATCTTTCACCACACACTCCCGTGACTGCCTGGATAATATAACTAAAAATCTTAAATTAAAGGTAGCATCATTTTCTCACTTATTTAGAAATAAAATATGTGAAGTTCTTCAACACACAGTTACTAGGTCTGGCAAACCAAGAAAGTGAATCCATGCTTCAGAGACTTTAAGTATCTAGCAAACACAATTTGTAATTATTCTTTTGAGGAAGATGCTATACAAATTTTGGTTTTTTTTCACAACTACATGAGTTGCTCCAAAATTAATGCCTCCTACTGATTTCCATGGAAACTTCAATAGATAAAAAGAGCACAATACCATTTTTTCATAGAGCAAATTCTCAGCTATAAAACACTATTTTTCAGCATAGACATCACATTTGGCTATGCTTTTTCACCAGCGATAAACAAGAGACTGTATAGCACACTCAGAAAAATCACCGGTGGAAGTGGTATACATGTTACATCTTAAAATCACAGCTAAATGCAAAAGGTCAAATTATTAGTCATCTGAAGTTGATGTTATTTGAAAGAAAATTTAAATGAGACTAAAATTTCACTTAATAAATCCCTGAGGAGTAATCACATGATTAAATGGATATTATGATACCAAAAATGCATACTATATTCTTCCACTAGTAGAAAGAACCCTCTATAAAAGCTTGAGATTTATTTACCGTTTTCCTTGCACTGTTATCAAAAAGTTCTTTGCAATGATTCCTGTGACTCTGAAGGAAATATTGGGCCCTTGATGTAAGCAGAGAAAAATATAGAATTGATTTTTTATAAGGTCTAGGACCCAGAGAGTGCATAGAGAATGAGTGCATCCAGAGAATGTACAGTAACTGAATCACTGTCAGAGGTGCACTCTCTCTGTATTGGCCCTGTTGCAGATTGCCAGAACTCAAGGGAAATGATACTTGTGTAAATTACTGTGAGGGGCCACCTTTAGACCTAGCTTTTATAGAGAAAGACAAAATGTTTGGCAGGCTTAAGATAAACAAAACAGTGCTGCTGAGTTTTGAGGAGGCAAGCAATTAAATCTGTCAAAAATATGAAGTAATTTTTCTGTAGAAGTTTAAAGCATGACAGAAAAAAAGATGAAGCAGAGCTTGGAAAAATAAGCATGTTTCAATTCCTAGATTCAAACTGAGCCTTTCTGTGCCAAAATTTCTCAAAAATAACTTATGGAAAATGAAACTGTTCGTACTTGTCAAATTGGAGTAAAATACTGTCATTCATATCATCTCTTAAATGGACCTGTTTGATGAGGGAAAAAATCAAGCTGAATAGTTATGAAAGATATGTTTTTTGTTACTAATTTCAATTAACAATAAAGTACTAGACTGTCAATTAGACAATAATAAAGTACTAGAGTGAGGGAAATTATTGAAATAGTAAACTGTTGCAACACATACATACCTTTTAATTTTTGTTTGTTTTCAAGTTGTTTTTTTGTTTGTTTGTTTGTTGTTTTGTTTTGTTTAAATAAATGAACATATTTGGTCTAATTGGATCCTTTTCAACTTGGAATATTAATACCGTTGCTTTGAAATTACACTTTTGAGAAAGTCACTTGTTAGTGGCTCTCAAAGTTCTTTTAATGAGCTATACTGAGCATTTCCCAGCCTTTGGTACAGGTTTACCTTTTGATGTTATGGTCTGTTATAATTAATTATGAACTATCTTGGAACTATTTTATAAATTAATGTTGTAAAGTTTGCCCTATTAATTTTTTTTTTCCAAATTATATAAAGATCTTATAGTTTATATAGATAAAAAAATAATAACCTCAAATAATAACCTAAAAAATAAAAACCTAAACATTGCTACAAAGCTGCAGGGAAAAATTATAGCATGAATTCTACTTTCTCTTATGTTATGTGGCACTGGACATTTTCTTAATTAATAATTATGGCTTGGGAAGAATGTGTGGAAGATGGAAAGAGAAGCAAAATATCCCTGTATTTGCTGTTCCTGTTGATAATTTCTATTTTTTTTCTTTTTTTCTTTTTTTCTTTTTTTTTTAATGATAAATGTTATAGAAGGTAAAGCTCCTCTATCCAAGTAAAAAACCCTTTAATATTCATTTTATTTAATCTCAGTTGAATATTATACCTAGTTAACTATCATTTAAGAGTTTCCAATTAGGACACATGCCTAGTGTCTGAATCCAGTCGCAGTTTGCCTTTGTCTGATTGTCAGTAAATCCTGTCTCTCAGCAAATACTAATTGAAATATGAGATGTAGATTTCAGATAAAGCCTCTTATTGGTCACCATGTTTTGGAAAGTGTATGAACAGAAAGAAGAAAATCCTATCCTCAAAAATTTTCATCCATAAAAGCTTGAAGGTAAAAGTGAAATGACTGTGAATGTAGCTTTTCTATCCAATTTTGTTTGTTGTCTAACCAGTAGGACAACAAATTTTCACTCATAAGCTTTCAGAAGCATGGGATCTTTGAAGACTGTTGTTTGTAAAGCTTTCTTCTTCCATTCAATTACCCTTTATTTTTCTGTTCTTTTTTTGATTCTTAGGTTGATGTTTATTAAATAATTAACATATGTCCTGGTAAATTTGATCCATATTTTCAGTGCACTTTTTGACGGGGGAATTTGAAGTTTGTTTCCAATGAGACTTCTATGTCAAGAGCACTAGTCTTATCATTATCAGAGGTAGAATAAAACAATACAGTGAAACAATTTCCAAACTTTAAAATAATCTCTCTATCAAGTTTGAAGAACTTTCTTATCAGAATGATGACCAAATGTTGTACTCAAACATGTTGTCAGATGTTGACAGTTTTCCTACCCCGATTAAGGGATAAGTGCAAAAATAGGTATTTATCATTAAATAGAATTCATCATTAAATGTATGTCACTAGTTGTATCTTTCCCATTTGAATTGCTAGAGATTTAAGATTCAAACTTCAATTAATCATAAGGGTATACTTTTTATTTTAACCTGAAAACTGTAGGATTCCTAAGTAAAGAACCAAAAGAATGAACGGGTCTTTATGCCCTGAAAAAATGAGAAAAAATAGGACAACAATAGTGGCTCTAGATGTTATAATAATAATGTCATTAAGGAATGCCCTTAATGAAGCAAAGGGAGCTGATGTGAGTTTTGGGGGACAAGGCAACTCAGTACAGTAGGAGCTGCCTTTTACTGCCTCTGTAAGGGGCCTGAGAACAATTGTGCCATCAGCAGAAGGTCCCGGGAGCTTGCAGTTGTCCTACCAGAAGGGACCAGGGTTGTCCAGAGAGAGAGAGCAAAGGAATGTAGCATGTTACACACCTCTGTGCAAGAATTCATGACAGATAGATACAGCATCACAAGATTAACCCAAAAAGTAGTTTTTTAAGCTGTTGACAGGAGGGGCACTTAGCAAAGAAGCTTCTAAAAGGAGACATAGATTTGCCTTTTGCTGGCCTTATTGGACAGTGATATTCAGTATAGGAAGGAAGAAACAGTCTGGACAAGGGAAGTGTCACTGACTTATATTTACTACAAAATAAATAATAGTACTATGTAATATAACATGCAAATATCTTATTTATTTACCACTTCAAGCAAATAGTGCCTCTGAGTTGTTAGGACTGGAAGTTCTACCACATTAAAGGAAGCACAATTGAGATTTATTTATTTATTTATTTATTTGCTTTGGTCTTCTGAATACAAATTCCATTCCTCCAAGCATGACATTTTAAAGTTCTAGTCACAATGTTTACAGATCATTATTATTACCATCATGAAAATATTTGAAAAGTTGCACAGAGTAAAGCTCATAAAGTTATAAATCTGTTAGCTCTCTGGTATCCGTGCATGGGTTAGAGATCTCATATACAGCAGGAGCAAAGCCCTTGCTATCTCACCATTCAGTCTTATATACTTCTGGGAGATTATAAATCACTAAAGTATTCTGTATGCTGTAAAAAAAAGTCTTATTCAAAACTTATAACTTTGTTCCATGGTGATAAGGATATACATATCCATTAATTTTATAATATATTTTCTTATAATTGGGCACATATACTTTCTATACATGATACACAATAACAATTTTTCTACAAACCATTTTGTGAATTATGATTATTTTATGCTTTCAAGACTAGAATTTCAATGGAGGTTCTTCAGGCAAATAAATTGTGAAGAAATTTGTTGATAAATCCTATAATCTCTGAATATACTGGGGGTCTGTAGCAAGATTGATCAAAGTGTGTAGTTGGAGCACAGCTTCTATTTGCATTCCCTGAACTTTAAAAATATTTTCTTTCTACAGGTGTTTTTACTCTGTCTAGTAAATCCCAACTAAACTAGCTCATGACAACTTTGGAATATTCAGTTTCCTGAATATCATTCACCTATGTATCTATATATCGCACTATCTATATGAACTAACATACATTGATTATGATAATTTCAAAATAATTACATGTATATATGCATTTTTCCATGTGAATATGTGAATATTCTATATTCTACTTGCATTGCATTTTTAAAAAACTATTCAAAAAAGAAAGAAGTTGAGTGTCTTCCACTTAATAAACTGGTCTGATTATAAAAATTCAGCTTACATTATAGAGAACTGTCATTAAGAATAAAGTTACATGTGCAAAACTAAAATCTATCAATTTTGAAAGCCTTCTCTCTTAATTATTGTATTTATTCTCTAAAGAAATGTTGGTTTTTACCTGCTCAGTCAGAAACAATTATGGTTGAGAAGAACAAAGTAGACAGTCACATAACATGGTATAGAGTTATCCTTGCCAGACACTTTGAATGCAATGTGTAAATTTTACTGTATATCAACTGAAGCAAAGTCATTAATTCTATAATGTTTTTCAACTAAGTAGTCAGACCACAACAGAAGTGAAGTGAACACACTGATGCCTGAAAGTAGAAATTAAGATCTGTGGCCTCTGGGCAACTGGAGAGTTTCCAGGATGTATGCCCGATGTCCCACTTTTTGACAGACTCCAGCATTTAATGTTCAGCTGCATCACACCAACAGCTGTCTCCCTCTCATCAATCTTTTTTTTTTCTTTCATTCTTTTTTTCTCAGTTGTATTTAATGCATTCACATTTTATATATGTTAGTTGTGTAACAGCCTTATATTTTGGAGTGGCAGAACTAGATATTACTTGTAGGAATTTGAGTGAAAAGTTCATACAAACATTTGTGTAACAGTACAAGAATGTTTAAAACCTACAGATACTTGCATTTTTATTTATTTATTTTTTTTTCAAATGATTTGGTTTAAAAAGCATTATAGAAAAACAATTTTAAATTATTATCAGAATGGTTCATATTGCCTGGCTTAAACTCACAGAATTGCAGAATCACAGAGTCACAGAATGGTCTGGGTTGGAAGAGACCTCAAAGATCATGAATCTCCAACCCTCCCTTGCCATAGGCAGGGCCATAATCCTCTACATTTTATACTAGACCAGGTTACACAGGTTGTATGTTTCTGTCTTAGTTCAAGGTAGGATACCGGAATGTCAGCTTCATCCTGAGTGCTTTTATCTCTAATCCAATAACTGTTTCCCATGTTCTCTGCTTATCCATGTATGAGCATAATTATGCATCACCATACATTATCAGAATTTAGATATAGACATATTAGAAATATACAAAGTTGTACAAACTCATTGAGAAGGGAAACAGTGGATTATTTTTCCAACAGGAGACTTCATTTGCTTACAATATATGCTAATGATCCACAAAAGAGCACAAGTAATGGTTCTGTTTTCCAGCCCCACTGAAATGTATACTTGTTAATAAGTTGTTGTAATAAACTTTTATTTAAAAACAATGAAACATGAAATGAACTCCCAAGTTTTGACTGTATAAAATGATGCTTTTCTAGTCAATTAAGCTATTCATATATGTATATTCAGCTGTACTGCTTCAGTGTTACAAATACATGTTTAATATTTTCATTATCTTTTAGTACTTCATAAGAGAAAATAAATATTTTTTCCAGTTCATGCGCTATCAACATTTGTTAATTTAAATCCTGTTGATGTTTTGAATCAGCTATGAATAGTTCACTTTGAAGTTTCTACTAGTTTCAGATTGTGGAGTTGACTTTTGTTAATTCTTTGTGTATACAAAAATATAATAAAAGATTTCTCATAATTGAAGCACAATCAACATGTGACTTCAGCAACATTTAATCACCATTTCAACAGGCAAAACAATGACAAATATTTCATTTCCTATACAGTCCAGTAGAGCTCAGTCACTGTAATGCCTATATTAAAAATTCTATTTCTATAAATCAGTTAGGGCCAGCATTTGGAAAGCAGTTTTTGTTTGTTTGTTTGTTTGTTTGTTTTTTATTCTTTTTTGTTCTGTCTTTTCATTTTAGTCACTACCATAGAGTAAGACACATCTGTAATCATTCTGATTTCCGTGATGGATATTTTTCTTTGATTGAAATTATCCATATCAATCTTCTTACTTACATATCTTTAAAATATATCTATATACATTTAGTCTTTGTAAAGGAATTTGGATTTATTATTATTATTATTATTATTATTATTTTGAGGTAGAAAGCTTCAAGTTCTGATTTAAAAGTTCAGTTGCTCAAATGCTTTTTCACAGAATACAAAAGCAGTCTTCTATGTTATGGGTGTTGTGAAGTTTTGAAAAAGTAACTTTCCTATTCCTTATATAAATGTGTAAATCAACAAGGGTGTTTTAGAGGCTTAGTGGGGAGACTACAGGAATGAGTGATACTGAGAAGTTCTTCCCAACCTTGTTAGTGCACAAGTCTTCAAAGATATCCTTCTTTGGTCTTGATCTCTCTCAGACAACAAGAAAACATAACAGTATTCAGCAGCTTCTTTCTTTTTGTATACAATAAAAATTTTAAAGTACAACTTTTCCACTTGCACAATAAAGCTTCTTTTTGAAACTGATGTGCTGAAGTATTTGAATTTTCAGACACAAACTTAGCTTAAAAACTTTTATTTAAAATATGGTTTATAATCCAGAACATAAATTCAAGTTGTAAGTTAATTTGTTTCTACTGACATATATGTAATTATAGTCTCATAATATTCATATTGAGAATGATCAGAAACACAAAATTCTACAAAACTATTTTTACAATGTGAAAATTATTTGTGATAGGAAGTCTTGGAATGATATGGTTGTATTTGTTAGGTATAAGTGAAAATAGGAAGTTGATAATAAAATAATAGCCTGTAATTCATAGCACAGTAAGCTTTCTAGTTAGATCACATGTTGTATTAAAAATATTTCATAAGATCTAGATAAGGCAATGTGCATAAATAAATGAGCCTGCACCCACTGACTGTGTCCCCTGTTCTCTTACCACACCACCACATCTTGGAAATTGCTACTGTTGGAGGAGAAAAAAGGTTGAAGGTTTTAGGCTCTCTGACATCAGAGATATGCAAGATACCAAGGATTTTCCTTCAGGTACGTTTTCCAGTAGGGCGCTGTCCCACACCACATCGTACCATGTCTCAGGACCTGAGTTAAAGCAGGATTTCTATTTTATTTTTGCCCTAAATAAACAAGTTCAATCCTCTTGCATTAACATTGTTCAAGGACAAAAAGAGATTTAGGAGCATGGAGATAGAAGGGGTCAAGTTCTCAAATTATTTCTTATTTAAACTATATAGTGAGCTACGAGGTGAGATTACAAAATAAATACAATGTTAGGCAAAATAAATTTAAATATTTGAATGGGTTGCTTATTTATTTATTTATTTTCTTATGGACATACATTTCCCACTTCATAGGCTCTCTTAAGCCTAAAAACTCTGTGTATTTAAAAGAAAACCCTAATGAGTTCCAGTGTCAAAGACCACTAGTATGAGTCAAACATCAGTTGATCTAAAAATAGAAAGGTCTGCACACTTTGAACAAGGACTTTTGAACTGCATATTTTTTGTTCAAAATTGTATCCTATATGTGTTAAAAATCTACTCCTCTTGCCATTATATTTATCCCAGAAAAACTGTTAAATTGCAATTGAGTGCAGTGCTCTTCTGTGATGACTGGAAAAACAAGTCCCTCAGAACTGACTTGCACTATGATCACAGCATATGAAATATAGAAATATGGCACATTACATCATTCTAAAGAGCACTAGCTCACTTTCTACAGCTCAATTTCTGCTAAAGGGCAATTTTTCTGAGTCAGTAGAGTGAGTTCAGACTGAAAATGTATTGTAGCAAAGTAATATTCTGACCAGTTAGAGCACAGACTTGATTTTTGAAAAGTGTAATTTCTCAGTGTTGAAAACAGTTACATGCAAAGGTAAGTGGGAGGAAATGCTGAAACCTAAGTATGTGAACAGTGATTAGGAATAGTTTAAGAATATTTTATTAAGTGTCAAAAGCCCCCACAATTTTTCCTCGTGAAAGGCTGCTTCACCAAAATAATCACCTCAATTAAAAAAATTTAAAAAAAAGAAAGAAAAAAGACACTAAAAATAAATTTTTAAAACTTCAAGATAAATTATAAAGAAAAAAAGGGAAGCAGAGAGCAGAGAATAAAATGTCCAGAAAGAGAGAACAGTCCAGAAACATTGTAGACACTACAGACTGTGTCATTTACAATTGAGAACATAAAGTTTTTAAAAATAAATTTATTGTAATGAAATCTGAAGTTTATAACTTGATACTTGCTGCAAGTGCTACCGTGACTAAACAAAAGTTTTTTAAAAGTAGATATTTACTTCATAATATTCTTCTTTGGCATTAAGAAACATATGGAAAGGAAATGCTAGTGTATCACTGTTAAAAAGCACAGATACACACAGATAAAACCAATACCTAACAATAGGACATAGGTCTGTACCCATTAAGGAGACTCCTGGATCATATAAGGGTTCTGGTAGCTCTGAAAATGGCAGTTAAGCTCTCTTTATGATACAAACACAGGCTGGTCACTTCAGAATAAAAATCAGAAAAGCCTGAAGACTCAACAAACAATTCACTGCCTAAAATTAGCCAATAAGAAGTGTTTGTCTCGACGTGTCTTAATCCGACTGACATTCTATGTGTTGATAAACATCACAACAAAATGCCTCAGATTTCACTAAAACAGTGAGTCTGATGGTTTTGATTTTTCTTGTTTTACTTTTGTTCTTGGTTTTGATCTTTCTAATCCTGGAAGCAAGAACTTTTATTGTTAAATCAGACTTGAAGAAGAGATGTCTGCAGTTAGAATTATATGGTATTATATGACTACTTCCTGAACTATATGTTTATTTAATGTAACTTTTAAGTTCTGAAAAGTTTCTGGGAAGGAGCTTGATTTAAGGATTCTCCTGCTTTTTAGTGAATCTCTTAATCATCACAGTACAATTATATATGTATAATATATATTATTACCTGTTTATCTCCTCTTGTAGTGGACTGGGGCTGGTACTTCTGATACTTCTGGCACTTTTCTCACCTTTGCTGCTAATATTCATGCAACAGGCTGCTTTCAGTGCTACCCTGGACAGTTCTTAGTATTCTTTTAGGGTGCAACTGGGAGGCTATTACCTACTGTGGATAGTATTGCCTGAAAAACATGGACTTATCCTAGGAACTGCAGGATGCTGTAAGGATTACTGACATATCAGTGATCCTGGACAAAGCTTTTCAAAAGCTATCTTGTTTGGAATCCACTTCAGAATTTTATTTACATAAGGGGGTTTGGGAGTGCAGGTGATCAAAACCCAGTGGAACAGAGCATTGTGCATCTGAAACGAATAGCAGTGGCCTTTAGGTGCTGATATCCAGCCTTCTGTATGGGACTGGCATCCTCGATGCAATTTGTACAGGTGGTAGAAATGGTTTTCAGTGTACTCTGGAACTTCACCTGAGCTCCTTTCTCATCCATGCAACCCTCCTGCCACCCTTTCCTGATTTCTTGCTCACAGGGACGCACTGATTCTGAGCTTCTAAGAGGAGCTGTTTAAATGCTGATCAGCTCTCACAGTCCACCTTACCTTCTAACAACCTGGCCCATGGGATAGTTACAAGTAGGTCCCAGAAGAGATCAAAGTTGGACCTTCTAAAGTCCAGGATAGCAATCCTACTTTTTGCTTTGCTTCTTCCACTCAGAATCCTGAACTCCACCATCTTGTGTTCACTACAATCCGAGCTGCCCCCAACCTTTACTTCCTTAACAAGTCCTTCCTTGTTAGTGAGAATAAGGTCCAGTAACACCGCTCCCCTCATCAGTTCCTAATATCTCATCAGAATTTTTCATATTGCAGTGCTTGGTTTCCTCTGTCTCCCCATTCTCTTTTGTACACCAGAGGATGATCCAGGGAAAAGCAGATGCTGCTCCATCTCTCTGTGATGCCACTGTCAATTTGTACCTCTCATCAGTCTGAGGAGGTTAAAAATGGTGGAATTTCCTGTGGCTCACAACTCTAGAAACAGAATATATTTAATTTATTTCCTCACAGGTTTTTTTTTGTTTGTTTGTGTTTTGTTTTTTGTTTTTTTGTTTTTTCTTCATGAATCCTCTCACTTATATTTACAATAACATTAAGATTATATATATATTTTTTATTTTTTATTTATTTATTTTTCACCTTTCAGTGTCAGCTTTAATTCAGAATCTGTATTCAAGCTTGAAGACTTCTGGACGGTAGGTGAATACCTTATTTTCAAACAGATAAGTGATTTTAGAGTATTGCAGGTTATTGGTGAACATGCATTCTTTTAAGCTGTGCTTATCAGTATGCATAGTGATAAAAAACAGAAGCTAATTTCTGAGGTTCAAATGCTAGTTCACTATATATGATATCAAAACGCTACACAGCCCTGTGGTTGTGATTTCATGGCTTCACACACATGGAGGCCAAGACTATGTTTCTTTCTGAAATAAAAATCAATGACAAGTATGCTTGTCAGTATGACAACTTATTTCAGGAGTACAGCAGCAAATACCTTGCTTGTCATGTATAAATCCTGGTATAGAGCACCTCATGTATCACCTCTCTAGCTGATGGATTTAGACCAGCTAATGATTGCTTTGATTTCCATCTTCTTCAGTCAGCAGTGGTAGTCTGAATGCAATAGTGGAAATACTGTTAGAAATAAAAAAATATCTTAACATGGGATTTTCAGAAATAAACAATTTACATTGTTGCAACTTGCTTCTCTTTCCCTTTTGCCTATATATAAAAATAAAAACAAAAAACAAAAAACAAAACAAAACAAACAAAAAAAAAAACAAAAAAAACCACAAAACACTTTAGGGTACAGTAACAGTAACATAAATGCACAGCAACATCTTCAGTGCTGCAAATTCACTCTAAAGTGAAACATTCTTCATCTTATTTACTAATGGTACAACAAAGTTTTCTACCTCAAAATGTTTGTTTCTTCCTGTAAGCTCACCTAATTCTTACTGATTATTTATTTACTCATTTTCTTGCATTAACAGAGGGTAATTCTCCAGATCATTCTAAGCCATTTCCTTAGTTAAGTTTTAATTCAAACTCGATCCAGAAACATAGGCAGTGTGGGCCTTGAAAATGAACTTGAAGGATGCTTCATTAAAGCAGTGACCAGAAATATTAATCATCTCTGCCTCTCTCTTGTCCACAAGTTCTGAGTTAAAAGGATAACTTTGACATCCAGGGGATACACAGGCATTGCCTCAGAACCGTAGTTGAAGAATTACTTTTCTCTCTTGTCTAATAATACTGCTAATACAAATTCATGAGAGCATTCAGCATAAAGGATAAAGTGAAAATGCTTTGTTTACCTATAGATGTTGTGTTCTGGTATCTTTTACAAAACTGGCATTAAAGAATTGGGATTGCAGTCATATCATGCAGAACTTACTGTATTCTGGTATATTTTTGTAGATACGTGCTTCATAAAAGTGAGAAGAATATTTGAAATCAAATTGTTGGAACTTTTCTGAAAGGCTGATATCTCAGAAACCGCATTTCTCTCACTTTACAATAAGACTTGAACTGCTTGTGAATTCTCTGATATCAAACTGATATTATGAAAATCTGACAGACTGAAAGAAATGTGGAAGGCATATTGGAGGAAAATAAATGTTATTCTCCTTTACATATCTTCATACTATAATGTATTAGTCCTTTTGTTGTTGTTGTTATGTTTTTCTTATTTCTGTTTTTTTTGTTTGTTTGTTTGTTTTTTTTTAAATCAATCCTCTTTGAGTTTTGTAAATAGTATTTTGTTTTCTGTATTCTTCTTATTCCAAACCACATTTGTAAGATAATCCACTGATTATTTGGAATGACTGTTTTCTAATTTAATTACTGTTGTCAGTTCTCTCTGCATGCCCTATTCGGGGCATGTCACACTTCTCTTTCTAGCTTCTGTAATGAGAATGCATAAGAATAAACAAAAGAGCAAGTGATATTTGTTAGGTATTACTTAGCTGTGCACTATTTTTGAAACAAAAATATATTGATAAATAAATGACATTTGTATTATGAAAAATTACAAGGTACAGATTTTCAAGACCTGATTGTTAATTTATTAAACACTTGGTAAGATCCTTAGTAATCTTATTTTGAACTTAGTCATGATATCGTAGTATCTGTTGTTAGCAGAGATATTTTTTCAGTTTAAATAATTCATTTGTTCTGGTTGCACCACTTAAGAGCAAAGCCAGTTTGAAATTATATTTTGGTATTTCCTCTACCTCTGTGAATTGCACTAACAGCAATTTAAAGATTAATGAACCATGTAGGGCAGTTAGAAACCAATGGCCCATAAAAAGTTTATTATACTGTATATACAACCATACTGTACATACAAATATATTTATTTTCTGTTCTCTCAAGGGAGGTATTTCTCTATTAACTTCTATAAACTTGGGATAGAATTTAATGCAAAGCCTTCCTGACCCTGAGAAATTTTGCATAATTTGACTTATGCCATTGAAGAAAATACAATTCAAAATAATTTACAAATTCTATGATTCTTTTATCAGTATGTGAGCTTACCGGTGGAGACTATATAAATAGGACTAAATATTCAGAATCAACAAGTGTTCTGAAAAGGGAAAAGATTAAAACTTTGGAAAGAATGTTGATTGTAACTGAAATGCAGAAAATAAAGCAAGTGTGGTACAAATTTATTCATACTCTTAGACAAACAAGATTTAAGATATTTCTTACAGAGTTGTCAAGGCAGATAGCCATATGATAACATTAAAAAAAGGAATCATTTCACATGAGTGAAAAAGAAATATCCATGAAGTACCTCACAGCAGATGTCTGACACAATGCAATTCTGCATATTGAGTATAAGTATTAACAAGTTAGCAACACACAATTGCTTCTAGCACTTTTGAACCCACACAGAATTGGAAGAAAAAAAAAAAAAAAAAAAAAAAAAAAAAAAAAAAAAGTGAAAAGCAGAATCAATTAAAAAGAATTTAAGAATCCACAAAACAAACAAACAAACCAAACAATAACAACAACAGCAAAACAAAACAAAACAAAAGCTAAAAAGAAACAAACCTGAGAAGAAATAACTATGGAACACTCAAAAAACACAATAGTAAGTTGAAAATATTGAAATGAACAATGAGGGATCCTGAAAGACTTACCTAAGGATAGGAGATTGGTAATGTTTTGTGGCTTCACATATTGATTTTCATTTTCAAAACCTCCTCCTAATTTGCACTTGCAAGACTGATATGAACAGATATTGGTGTTGGTAATCAGGTTTGTGTGATGACTGCTTAGTTAACCTACAGTGTGAGGCACTGAAAGTTGGGGTAAAGAATAAAGCTCTCAAAGTGAGAGAAGTCCCAGTACTAGTAGTGGTAGTGGGGAACTAAATCACAAAGATAAGTAAAATATATCTTTGCATATACAGATGCACAAATGTTTGTAGGTATTGAATGGATAATCACACAAACAAGTGCTCATTTTTATGTCAATATTTCCAATTATTATTATTGTACACTCTACGCCAACACAAGACTTTAAACTGTAATTTAAGCAGCAGAGCTTTCTTTTTAATGGCTTTATCCTTTTTTATTTTAATTTCCTAAGGGGAACTTAGAATAAGGCAGCCAAGCATTGAGCATACATCTGTTTTGAAGTATTTTCAAGAAAAAGAAAATTGTATTTAATTATTTTAGCAGTAGTTTAAGGCTTTAATATTGCAAAGATTGTATCTACATACAAATTTCTATGATGCCTTTAGTGTATAGCTGCATAAGTTAGACATGGAATAGGAGAAAAAATATCAATGTAAAAAGGAGTATATGACATAAAGAAAGATTTTATTTTGACAAGTCAAGTAAAATGAGAAAAAGAATTGTTTTGAAGAAAACTAAATGTTTAATTTCCTTATATCTGTGAGTAAATAGAGTGAACTATGTGAAAATGAATTAGCATGGTTTGCTTTGCTTTTTTTTTTTTTTTTTTTTTTTTTTTTTAAATTTTTTTCATCCTTCAAACACTCTTATTTCTTCCAGCTGAGTTCTAAATAGCTTTTTGCTGGTTAGTTTAGAGTGAAAGAACCATGTGATCTACATGTATTTAAAAGCATTAATATCCAGACAATTAAGCTTTTACAGACCATTACTCCTCTGAACACTAGGATTGTTGCTCTGCTGCTTTTGTAGTGGATTCTTGTTCTTCCTACATCAGAAAAGCTGCTGAAAGCTCTGAAATATGAGGAAAAGAAAAATAATTTTTGGGAAACAGCTTTGAAGAGTAACTTCATTAAAATTAACAGCACTTTTCAGACAAACAATATTTAGTAGGAACTTATTGACTGCAGAAGAAAAATAATAAAAAAAAGTTTTGATATTAGATATCTGTGTCTTTAGGGCTTTTTTTCTTTTGTAAATCAGCAGTACTTCTAAAATTAAAAAAGTACATTTTTGTGCTTAAAATTAAATGTATTTGAGATATCTGTTTGCTATAAAAGCAGAAAATCATCTGCACAAGTACTTTCTGACCAAGCAGACTTACTATATGTTGGTTAGTACAGATGTGAAACAGGACTAGAAGTGCAGTTTTGCAGCAGCAAACTGACATGACATACCAGTTATACATTTGTTAGGTTCCTAATGAAGCTGGTAATGTTTTGTTTTGACAAGACGTTAGCTTGGTTGTTTTATTCTTTTTTGTTTGTTTGTTTGTTTCTTAATGATTAATGCATCAGCAAATGTTAACTCCTTATTCCAGTTTGGAATTAGAAGAAATTGCAGTATTTGCCTACAGAGTGAAACTGCAGACAGGGAAAGGTTCTAAGAAGAATGTCTTGAAACAGAAAGAATTTATTAAAGATGATAGAGCAGAGTTAAGGGGGAAAATGAATTCAGTCACAGGATGATATCTTAACAGAGCACACAGATCTTTCTAACAACTTAAAAATGATCTATAGGTAGCCATATACAAGAACAGCTTACAGACACTGGTATACCACCACAGGTCACAAAAGAACATCACTGTCATTATATAAGCTTCTAAAAAAAAATACAGTGTTTTTTAGTCTACCTCCTTGCTCTATCCTACAGCTGGGAATATCTTCTAATGAAAACAGTTACAACAGGTTACAGAACATTCCAACATTTCCTCTGCTATTATTGCTTTCACATACATTCTGAAAGAATCTTCTCCCTTATGAAAAACATCTGAGAGGAAAGGTATACCACAGCAAACTTTAGAGGGTCACTGTGACAAAATGATCTTACACCATAAATTTCTCCTTCAGCTGAGCATGTTGATAAATAGGACAGAGGAATGCAATATGTTGACCTTCTGCTTTTGCCTCCAAATCCACATTAATATGAATCTGTGAGCATGCAGAAACATACAAGTGTCATATTACTCTTTGTCTCCTGCCCCTACATGATATAGTAAGGTTGATGATATAGACTAGGTGAAAGTTCTTTTAAATCTTTATTTGATACTAACGGAAGATTAATATCTTCCATTATTTTGCACATAATAATAATACTTAGCAAACAAGTTATTTCTCTTTTACAGATGCGATGAAGCATTACTTTTCCTGACTTTCCAACTGCAATAGCACCTGCTAAAAGCAATGCATCTTTGAAATCATGGAGTATAAATCTTTTTGTGATAAGGTTACAGGACACTACAGTGAGAATTAAGCCTTCAGAGCCGTAAAGCACCTTTTCATCCTTTCAAAAGTAAAGTTCTTTGGTTTGTTTTTTTTTTTTTTTTTTTTTTTTTTTCCTGCTTGTAAAAGATTTAGCATGAGAATATTCAAAAACTACTGCTGGAAATTCTTCTATTTATCTGTACAAAAGAGATGGTGCAAGAAACATCGTTTAAGCTTTCTTAAATTCACGCACCAAGGTTGCCTTAAGATGTTCAGTAGATCAGCGTGTGGAAGCTTATATTGATCATCTGAATGGACTACTTGTAAAAAGAAGAAAAAAATTAGCTTGAGGGCTACCTGGCTTGTAAAGCCTATTTAGTAGTCAGGAGATAAAGTTGTAGTATGTGTTCCTGTCTTCATTTTGTGGCACTGGAATAAATGGATAGTGGTTTTAGTGATCTATAGAACAAACAGAAACCAGGTGAGACTTTGAAGGACTTGCAATTATGAGTTACTTCTGTTGTGAGTTTTAGGAATGTTTTCTCTATTTAAAATACCATATCTACCTTCTTTTTTATTATTATTATTATTTATTTTTATTTTTATTTTTATTTATTTATTTTATTTATTTATTTTTACAGGTGAGGGTCTATTAAGACTTTAAAGAGACAACCGTGGTGTCAACCTTTTCAGGATGTGTATAAGAAAAACTCATTCCAGAAGGAAGTTTTTAAGCTACATTCATGGATGAAAGAAAATGTTAAGGAAAATGTGTCTGGCATCCTTCTAGTCATTTTAAAAGATCGTTTAAAAGACTGGGTGGCTGCTACTCTTTGCTTGAAGCTTAGAGGCACATCCTCTAGGACTGGGCTCAATCGTTCTTGTAAGGAAAAAAGTGAGAACTATTCTAATAAATTAGTGTGAAGAATAGGCTTTTATTACACTTATTTATTAGGTGTTTTTGTTTGCTTGTTTGTTTGTTTGTTTAACTTCTGTATTTTTAATTTGCTAGGCAGTAATGCTGTTTTAACAACAATATCACCTTGTGCCTTGTAAAGACATCAGTAAAGCCAGATTATGTTCTCCTGAGGTACTCACATGGGTAAAATGTGCTCATATATTTTACTCAACAGGAAATAACAACAAAGGGGTTAGGGGGGTTAGGGGGGGGCTATATATGATCATTCCCCACGAAACACAGATTGCATAGTCACATACAAGGGTTTTTACTAAATGGAGAAAAAAATAATAAAAATAGTAAAATAATAAAATGAGTAGTTAATAAAAAGATATCCATTATAATTCTTGTTTAGCTAGCTTCTATAGAATTCTGATGTTTATGAACACTTGTAAGTGTAAGGTCCTTAAAGGACTTATTAGATTTCATTTTCAATAATGAAATGTATTGTTTCAGTATCTATGACACATATTCATGAAAAAGGTAGACAAATTTTCTGCAAATTATTATTTTGCCTCCTTTCTGCAACCCTCAGTAGCGTAATCAGTGTTAGGCTTTTCTGATTCTTGTTTGGGTATCAAATGTTTCCAAAATATGAATCCTTCATGTTAATTAATTTAAATTTTCCTAATCTGTGATAAAATAGACTTCTTGTAAATTGGAAGATACAGTCATCAACTGAAGTCAAAGATGGGCAAAAGATCCTGAAGATTTCATTTAACAGGAACTCAGTTAGAACTATTCTTGTAAGTCTGAATGCAAAGCAGTTAATTGCCATGATACAAAAAATCACTATAGCAAAAGGATTATTGACAGGCACTGTATGCATAGGTGACATGGTCCTCTGCTGTTTCTGATGCTGCTGCTTGTCCTTAGACATGTCTTCATGTTCACACAAGTTTTTTCTGCCACCTGCGTGCCTGACCAATGAGACAAATTTGTCCCATAAATCTGTAAGATACTGTTTTAATTGGAAAAATATACATTCCCAACTGAAAATTCTTGTGTAGTTTGAATTAATAGTTGAAATGTTTTATGAAAATATGCATATGTGTAAATTTATATGCATAGAATTCTACATAAGGGACACAAAAAAGTTGAAAGTTGAAATATCCAGTATTATTACAAAACTGCTATATAATATGAGAGAACAACAAAGAAACACCTAAACAATCACGTCCAATTGTAGCACACAATTACATTTTAATAATTACAAACTTCATTACCCAAACCTTGCTTACAAGCACATTTGTCTCTTGAGATTATCAGTGAAGACTTGACATATAGAAATAACATACTCTGTTGTAAAATGTTTTCAGATAATGCAATAATAATGAAAGAGAATGTCAGTTCTTTACTCTCGATGTAGCACATTAGGGTGTGTTCCAAAGTTTAATACACTGGTCAGAACTACAGCATTATGAAAATCATAACGCAAAAATATGAGAGATTACTGTACCGTAATTTTTTTTTTTTTTTTTTTTTTTTAAATCTGGAAGTATTTATATGGATTTTATATGAAGTATTTATATTTATATTTAAAGATGTAGATACTAACACATATTTTTTTGTTACTTGTGGGGGTAGATTAGAGCCAACAGTTACTGTTAGTTTTTATGGTTATGTAATCACTTGCCATTGTTCTACTTTATATAAGAGATTCAAAGGATTTGTTAAGTTACCAGGGAAAAATGACTTTTTTGGGGGGGGATGTAGGGAGGGTGGAAGGGGGACAAAAAGTCGCAGTTTCTACATGTTTTTTATATATCATCAGAAAAAAAAAACATTTATTTTCCTTAGGAATAAATATAAGATGTTTAACTTAATTAAAACATACCGTACATAAAAATTACAGCTACTACTTGTTGGATTCTAATAGCCAAACTTGTTTCTACTGGTGATAACCAGTGGTTTTATATTGACAATTTGCAATGTTCATCAAACAAATTGACTCCATCTTGGAATGAAGATGTAGGGGAAAAAAATACATCAAGAATTTTTCATTATCAGAACAATATGTAGAGGCAGGTTCTTCTGACATTCTTGGGTCCCTTCCTGCCTATCAGGAAGATTTTTATTTCATGTACATCTTCATTTTTTGTTTTGTTTTGTTCTACTGGTATTTCAAAGATATATCACTTTTCACATGGTTATGGGGAAAAAAAAAAAAAAAAGACAACAGCTAAATCGATTTTGATTTATCAAATAACCATGTACTCTCTAGGTTACAGGCCAAGCCAAATGAAGTCATTAAGGTCTTGCATATATTTCCTAAGGAAAAAGACAACCATAAACAAACTTGATGTACATTAAATGATTATTACTTCGGCTATACTGTAGGCATCTTTGAAGAGAAAGTGCTTCCATATACCAGCATTGTGTTCCACAGATTTTAGGACAATGATATTCCTTCTAGCACAACGTGTAAAACTTGATCCCTATGATGCTAAAGAAAGGACAGTAGTGGGGAACTGTTTCCTGGACATATGACATTCACAATCACAATTTTTTGTACAGACAGTATAAGCAGAACTTGCACATGCTAGACTTAAAATTATCTGACATATCTTTCAACTGCATTCAGAGTAGGAAATTTTACCACCTTTCTGGATTTCATAGCTTAATTAGGAAAATGTCTGAAGACTGTGTCTTTTGTTTTAACATTTTTCTCATAAAAGACCTTTTCATTATATGAAAGGCTAAGGTGACCATCCATCTCTGTATAAGTCACATTCTGTCACTTAAATCCATCTTCTAGGACCTGTATTTCATCATCTGAGAAAGTCTCTTTCACAGAGTTCTTAAGGAAATGTCATCAAAAATGCTATTAATTCAGACGTCATCCTTCACCTTCACTCTTTCACGTTCCTGTTTCTACAAGGAACATTAAATTCAGGGAATGAAAAAAGGAAAAGCAAATGTAAGTCTGGAGAACAAATGTAAGGAAGAGAATCACTCTAGAAGTTTGAACACATTGGGGTTTTATTTGTTTCAGTTTTGTTGTTGTTTGGTTGGTTGGTTTGTTTTTGAGATTTTTGAGTAATAAATGGGGTGGTCAGTAATTTTAGTGGTCAGATTTCAGAAAAAGAATTCCTGAGCAATTACTTAAGCAGTCAAAAAAAATTTAACAGGGAGACTCTATGATAACCAAACTTGACAGAGAAATTTTCAAATAAACTGAAGAGAAAATTATATTGATATTTTTCAATAAGGTAACTTCAGGAATATGGGGAAAAAAAATCATCTGATAAGAAAGAAGGACAGATAAGAATTTTAGGTTAGTTGGTTGGTTTCTTTGTTTACTTTAATTTACAATGTGTTTTAAATGACTACGGTGACTACTTGGCTATTTGCATATCTCTGCTACACCTAACAGAAACTTTAATCTTTAGAAAGTAAACTGAGATATGTGCAAAGGAATGAAGAAAAATGTGCTGTACTGTAATTGGTTTCATAGTAGATACTGTACGAGAAAATCAAATTAAATAACATGTCCCTTTCTTGGATTAATGTTATCTTTCCCACAGTTTGTTCACAATACAATACAAATTTACACTCAGTTCACTCATGTCAGCTAATGAGTTGTATCTGCACACATTCATGAAACGGCAATGCCTATACTATAACATGAAGCAAAGAGATTTTGTCATGTATATAGTCAAGCAAACAAAGATTAAAAAAAAAAAAAAATCAAGTTGGAGACAACTTGTAGAGGGAAAACAACACATATTCTTTGAATAAAAAATATCTGCAGCTTAGAATAATACTGTGCTATACTAGATAAATCAGAAACAAACAAACAAAAAAAAAACAACAACTGGGTTTACAGTGGTTTTACATTTTTATAACTAAATTCAGTTGATTTAGCACAATAGATTTTATGAGATATTAGTACAAGTGGCTTTATTGCCTTGCTTTCTATGAGGATTACTATCAGTATACCAGTAGTATTTTTCTGAACTTTTACCTCATATAAATAAATTACAACTGCTCCTGTGACATTTTCAGTCACCAAATGTGCACCATGACAGTTTATATGATGAGCAGACATTTCAAACCAGCTGCTAACACTTATAGAAGTTTGCTGATTTCAATATACATTGTTGTAGAACTCAGTGAAAGCATGCCTTCACAAAGGAACCATCTCCAAATTTCCACTTGAGATGCAAAAGTAGATGCTCTGTTTACTGAGAACTTAACACCAGGGTGAGTAAAGGTGTCTTAGCAATTCCAGCTGGTTCCAGATGAGATTACCTGTGACCACAGTGTGAAGAATGAACTATATATCTGTACAGTTTATTTGTTAAATAGAAATATTTCCTACAACTTGTGTTTATTAATAAGGGAAAGGCAGGTCCGTTAGCAAGTTCAGTTATATTTCAATTGTAAAATGTTAAGTAAAAAATATTGTTTTTAAACTTAAGTTATTTCAGCAAAATACTAGAGGGGTTAAGCTCCTGATTAAAGCTTTTATCTGTTAGGCATGTCAGTTTATAGAGCCTTTCTTCAACTATACATTATGGATACATTATACAAATAAATCACTGTTGGGCAGTTTTCAAAGAGAAGAAAGCTACATAATAACTTGATAAAAAAAAAATAA
Source organism: Excalfactoria chinensis (assembly GCF_039878825.1). Lineage (NCBI taxonomy): Eukaryota > Metazoa > Chordata > Aves > Galliformes > Phasianidae > Excalfactoria > Excalfactoria chinensis. The sequence continues at coordinate 64,256,031 of NC_092826.1, forward strand.
TAGATTTATATTTAATACTGATGTGGACTCTATAGGAATTTTTTTTTTTTTTTTCCATTGTAATATTTTTCTTTAAAGGGAGTACATAAAGCACCATTTTCTATATCTATGAGGAATAAAAGAACCTTTGTTCAGAGTATTAAAATTTCTTCTAGCTATCACTTTGACTATATATTAGGAGAAAATTCTTTACTGCGAGGGTGGTGAGACACTGGAACAAATTGCCCAGAGAGGTTGTGGATGTCCCCTCCCTGCAAGCATTCAGAGCCAGGCTGGATGAGTCTTTGAGCAACCCGGTCTAGTGGGAGGTGTCCCTGGTTATAGCAGGGAGGCTGGAACTAAGTAATCTTAAAGATCCCATCCAACCTAAACTGTTCTATGATTCTATGGTCTCTTGACCTTAAAACTACCTTATATTTTCTCTCATGCAGTCATAAAAGAGCAGGCCTTTCTTTGAATGACTGACTCTAGAGCTGCTCTCTCCATGGTGTGTGGGATGGCTCTGTTCTCACTGCTATGTGTAATGGCCTCGGAGACTACAATATCCTTTGTAACTGCATCCACCCTGTAAGAAAAGTCCTGAAAAACACAGGGCTCTCTCCTCTAGTCCGGTCTTATACTGGGTGATTTTGGTCAAGATCGTCTGCTTGAACTATTAGTATTTCATAAGGAAGGTTAACTCCTTTTCATTCTTTTCTACTGTATTTTAGGAGTAAACCAACTATGCACCATAGGTTTCTCTCCCATTAAGCCAACAGATTACAACCCTGTAAGTTCTTTGAAGAATCAACACAAATACTCTATTGAAATATATAGACCCTGAATAGGATTTCTCATCTTCTTTCTCGACAGTATGCTCCTATCACCAGAAATTGACATAGGTTAATGTAAAACATTTTAGAAAGGTATCAGTAATTACTTACAGAACATGTATGTATGTATATCTGTAGAAGACATTTTCTGATTTATCAGATTTGATGCTCAAAACTGGCAAATGTGTTGAGTGTCTGGTATGATAACATCATACCAGACACTATGAAGAAAATAACTGTATCTTACCTGAAACTAGGACATATAAAAATCATGTTAAAAAGCCATAAATTTACTATATATAATTGGACATTTTAAGTGTAATTTTTAAATCTAAAAATGGTACTTCTTCCTCTGGACTATGGCTACACCTGTTCTAGATGAGTACTATATAAGTAAGTTTATTTCCTGAATTCTAAAAGCTTTTTTCCTACAGCTGTTATTTTTCAGCAACACATGCTAGATTGCCTTTTTTTCCTTAGTCAGTGTAAACCTTCCTTCCTGATAGTCAATAAATTCAGCAAGAATAATTCTATTTTTGTCCATCTTAGTATTACACCTTCCTGAAATAATTTCTGCCGTCAGCAGTTCATTTTCAACTCTCTCAGTCCAAGCCTGGGCCTCCTTCTACATTTCCATAATATTAATAATCCATTGATTTTTCCTCTAGCATCAGTGAGTCACATGTTTATTTGTATAAATGCTGGGTGAACATACTCAATTATACAAGGATTCTGAATGAGAAGTGATGGTGCTGTAATGTTCCACAAAGGACTGGTAATTAAATAACATGATTCTGAAACTACCCATTAACGAAAAGTAAATGAACATGTTTATGCCACTGAATAAGACTGTATTCCTTGAATACTCACATTCTTCAGAAGAGATTATGCTGTATAACAACAGCAAACTTGAAAAACAACACAAAAACAAACAAAAACCCTTTGAATATAAACAAGGTGAGATTCCAAATTTCAGAATGTATCACAGTGCTTTTCTGAGTGTATCAAACATGTAAGCCATTTAGTGTGTGGACCAGTTTAAAGTAGAGATTTGTATTTATTTGCTTGGAGCTGGAGCTTTCATAATAGCCCATATTTGTCAAGCATTCTTTCAACATAAAAGTCAAATTCTTGAAGTTATCAGTTTTGCATATTTCAGTTTTATCAGAAATCGCTGATTGTTTTTCTGTGGTGAACTCCTTGAATATTTTCAGGAATATCCTTTTATTAATTTTCAATTTCAATTTATGAATTTCAGGTGCCTGTTTTGAAGTGTGAGTGATTAGAAAGGGACAAAGATGCTGTCCCTTTCTGTCAAAGGATGCAAAGCTGCTTCCTAGGCCTTACTTCTCCTTCTCCTTTTCCTTTAGTAAGGATTGATGTTTTAGATTAACTCAATGAAGCCTTGCAACTCTGACTTCTCTAGCTGTAGTCATAAAGGTTTCTAGATATAAAAGCAGTGATCCTCCATGGCCCATTGGCCAAATTGAAGTACACCCATCTTGAAAGGTCTTTATACAGTGTTTTCAGTGATTGTTCATTTCTGGTCAAGAGCACAAACAGCCTTAGGGCAGGTAGAACTATATTCCTGATTGAATGAGCTCATAAATTTGAAAGTTAGATGGGTCTGAAGGGAAAAAAAAAATAATAATAATAATAATAAAAAATAAAATCTAAAGAGATTCTGAGGAATTATTAGGACACAAAAATTCTGGTACCAGTAGTGTCAATTGAGTGATCTAAAACTGGGTTTATGAGAATAGTTAGTTCTGTAAATAGATCTTTCCTTTTCCTAGTTTTGTACAGATAGAAGTCCCTTCAGAGGGATCAGTATAAGCTGGATTGCTGGGCTGAGAATGGGATGAGGTTCAACAAGGCCAAAGTGCCACAATAACCCCATGCAGTGCTATAGGCTTGGGGATGAGTGTCTGGATTACTGTGAAGAGGAAAGGGATCTAGGGGTGTTGGTTGATGCTCAGCTGAACATGAGCCGACAGTGTGCCCAGGTGGCCAAGAGGGCCAATGGCATCCTGGTCTTCATTAGAAACAGCATGACCAGCAGGAGAAGGAAAGTAGTCCTCCCCCTGTACTCAGCTCTGGTGAGGTTGCACCTTGAGTATTGTGTGCAGTTTTGGGCTCCTCACTACAAGAAAGACATCAAGGCCCTGGAATGTGTCCAGAAAAGGGCAATGAAACTGCTGCAGGGTCTGGAGAACAAGTCTTATGAAGAGTGTCTGAGGGAGCTGGAATTGTTTAACCTGGAGAAGAGGAGGCTCAGGGGAGACCTCCTTGCTCTCTACGTCTTCCAAAAGAGAGGTTGTGATGGGAAGGGGCTTGGCCTCTTCTCCCAGGCAACAAACAGGACCTGAGGAAATGGCAGCAAGTTGTACCAGAGGAGTTTTAGACTAGACGTAAGGAAAAACTTTTTCTCTCAGAGAGTGGTCAGGCACTGAAATGGCTTCCCATGGAGATGGTGGTGTTGCCATCCCTGGCAGTGTTCAAGAGGCATGTAGATGAGGAGCTACAAGATATGGTTTGGTTGGTTGTGGTAGCAATGGTAATGGGAAGATGGATGGACTAGATGATCTTGTAGGTCCTCTCCAACTTTGTTATTCTATCATTCTATGATTCTAAGTCATCTGCTATGGACATGTCAGATTGATTAAAGACAAAAGAGGGTTTGACTACTCTTTGGTTTTCCATAGTGTGAATAACAGGGCAGACAAGTAAAGACATTATTTTTTTCTCAGTGACTGAGGAGTTAGGAAATAGATAAATAAATAAATAAATGTACCTAATGATTTTTTTTATTTACATGCACTCTTTTTGATTTACATGCCACTCTGATTTACGGTATCAGGTCCACTCCTTTGCCACTCAATCATTCTGGTTTTAAATACTGCCATAATAAAATAAAAACAAATAATAACTAAATAATGATCAAAAAACAAATGCCATAAAGTGATTCAGAGTTATTTTGTTTATAGTGAAAATCAATCTGACCTTTGAATAATAAAAGTTTTACATAAGTTATCTACAGGGAAGTATTGTTCCTATATAATGTAATAAAGGACATAAGAGGTTGAAAACAAATTCTGTGTAACATGCAGTGGAGGGTCTGTGAGCAAAAAATTCATAACAGAATTGTTATTCAAGAAGCCTATTTTATACAAAAGTAGCTTTGGGATGCTGTTTCTTTCAAATTTCTAGGCTATGTAAGATGAAGAAAATAAAATGTGCATGGTAGAATCATCAGAGAATTCATTTGTTTTTTAATCTCTATTTTTTATTAAAAGCAATGTTCAGACTATGGCATTCTTACTTTTTCTTATTGTTTCTTGCTCAAACAAATAATCTCAATGACGCACAAGAGAGTACTTTCATAAACTTGGTGGATAATTAGGTAAAGATGACATGAATATTCTTCAGAATGATTTTTCTCAACTTACTCCTCTCTATATGCTTTACACAACTGTTCATATTCCAGTATCCTTATTAAGAAAAGTGGTCAAACTAGGATAAGAGACAAAAAAATACTAATATTTTAAAATATGGATGCCCAAAGCGATTATTGGGAAACTATATGTATTTTATGTGCATGAAAAAAATGCAAATGCCTAATTAGCCAATGCTCTGAAATCTACTCCTGAATTTTTATTTTCCTGGCAAAGAATCATTAATATGCACATGTAATGCTATTTAATTTGCAAAAATAATATTTTTATTGCATTCATATCTTTATTTTGTGATCCTTTTGCTATTAGCTGAGATATACAGTATTTCCTCTGATGTTCCTACTGATTCTGAAAGTAGGTTGCCATTAGCAAACAAGAAAAAGTGAGTAAGTGTGTAGATGCATCCTAACCTCTCCATCAGTAGTACAGATCTTGTTCAGCTGGGGCCTAGGCCACAGAAAATGGATATGCTGAAATTCAGAGAGACCTGGACAGGCCAGAGAAATGGGCAGAAAGGAATCCCATGAAGTTTGTTAAAGAGAACAATAGGCAGGGGGGAGTAAACCCAAGTATCTGGAGGGCCAAGGAACTGGAAAGCAGCACTGTGAACAAGCAGGACATGAGTCAGCCCTTGCCACAAATAGATCCAGTACTGGATTGTGCTGGAAAGAGCATTTATGAACAGGTCAGGAGTCTCACCTCAACAATGATGAAATAAATTGTGAGTGCTCAGGACAGTTCCAGGCTGTCTATCCAGAAGGATAGGGGTGTGAATGAGTCCAGAATTGGTCAGCAAAGATAATAAGGGGCTGGATCATGTTTCATATGAGAAGAGTCTGAAATGAGGACCCTTACACCAGGAAGATATTAAATGGATATTAATTATAAATAAACAAAAGCAAGCAAACAAACAAATAAAAACATTACTTTTGGAGTGACGTATTTATATTTATATATTTATATATTTAAGAAAAAGTATCATGATATCTCCAAAAGGAGAGATATTTTTTCTATAAAATGCTTTGAATACAACTTTGTGTCTTCACACTATTCTGCTATTTTAGCAGAGATACCACTGTTATAGGAAGGCTGCAAGAATATTATATTCATAATAAAACTTTCTTTTTACATACATATAACTTTCTGAAATGTTCAATTTTTTTTTTTTTCTTACTTAAAGTTATATATTGCCCAAAGGAAATAAGAGAAACATTGTTGAAATTGATTGCATTTAATAAGGATGAACAAAAATACATTCTGTGAGCATGCCATGAAATAACCATGAATTTATGAGCTAGGCTTTCCGTGGTTTTGACCCTAGGTTATCTGAAAAAACTGATGTTTAAAAATCAGAAATCTGCTGCTTTTGTGTTTTTTAAAATTTATTATGGTTATGAATTGTGTCATGACAATTCTTATTTAAAGTTGCTAGGCAACATTAGGGTATGCGTGCTTAATAATTACATTAATACATTTTTTAAAAAAAGGTAAATCAGAATGTCTCTCTGTTGTAACGATTTCTCATGGACAAAGTTACTCATGGTTTTGAGACAGATTCCACACAGGAGATCTCTTTGTTTCTGAGCAAAGATATGAATTCTTAAAGCATACTCCAGTCTTTATGGTTTTGTTTTTGTTGTTGCTTTTTTTTTTAAACAAGAATCATTGGACCGGATGCCTTTGGACTCGACGGATTTGATTCCGTACCCACATAGCTTTGCAATGAATTTCAGTTTAATAAAACATAAGTAGCTCTATCTCTTTATATCTCAGTTTCCCTCATTTGTAAAGAGGGTATATAAAAAACTTTTCTACAAAGGACAGGAAACAAGGTTCTTTGATAGTACAAATGGAAATACTTTGTTGGCCAAAAGCTGTTTACTCCAGTCACACTCCTGTAGATGGAAATAAGTCCATCTGTCATCTTAATTGAACAAAGTACTTAGGCACACAAATTGAGAACTTCTGAATACATAAAATGCACTACTAGGACACAAATTGTAGAAATAACCTGCAGACAAGTATGAGAAAGAAGCACTAAGAAGAATTTTATATTTAGTATGTACTTTCAGCAAAACAGTTGTTTTTTGGACACAAAGACAAACAAAACGACAAAATTTTTTACAAAAAGAGAAATTATGTCTTAAGTAAGAAATGTAAAAGTGGACTAATAAAACAAGGAAAAGACAGTCTAAGGTTCTAAGAAACCAAACTTCATTGTTTCATCAAAAGGAGAAATATATGTTATTCAGCAGAAAGAACTAAAGAATCTGAAAAAATAAAATAAAATAAAATAAAATAAAATAAAATAAAATAAAATAAAATAAAATAAAATAAATAAAATAAAATAAAAAATAATTAAGCATCAGCTGTGTTATACAGTACAATTTCCATGACTTTTTAAGATACTGTCAAAATGTTCACCAGGCACTGTTTCTGCTTCTCTAATATTTATGAGATTGTCTGTGTCTGATTTCCACTGCTCTCTTCTAATGGCATATTTATGATGTTTTTTTATGTGCTTGGTCTTTTGTTCTAAAGGTCTTTATGTTTACTGGGGCAAACAAGTTTTGTTTTTCTTTCTTTTTTTTTTTTTTTTGTGACTTTAGTGGGTGGAGTGAAGATTTTTTGATTCTATGGGTGAGATTTATCTTGCCTAAATTGTGTTAAAAGCTCTAAAAGTTAATGATTAACCTAAGCCTTATACGGGGGCTCCTTCTATCACCAGTGATGGATGAGATATCACCTAATTTTTGCCAGGGTACTGGAAACAGTGGGATTAATTATCTTTTGGAGAGCTTGCTTACTCACTGATCAAAGAAAACTGTGGCTAGATAACATCTTAGATGTTTAATTTTCCAGAGGTTTAAGTTACGACATTTTAAATCTAGAGTGAAATTATTAAAATCTTGCTCTGAAGCTCTCTGAACACCTAGTTGTGTTTGTAAACTAATAAACAGAGTGGCAAATTCCTACCAGTATTCTAAATACAACTGGAAATTGCCTCTGTGTCTGAGGTCTCTTCTACAGTAAAGTCCAAATCCAAACAAGTAAAATTCCTACCCATCAAATCATGCAGTCTTTTATCCAGAATTAACATGTTAGTTTTTAAAGGCCACTAACCCCCTAGTTCCTTTGACTCCTCTTACAGCCTTTTTACCTTCTTGGCACATAAGACATCAGCACTCTGCAGCATTACCAGCATCTAACACGCAGACATGAGCAATTTCAGATGACTGCTTTGTGCTAAATCATGTTGCTTGTCACTTATGTAGCTGTGACACAGCTTGCTCACACTCCTCATCCTGCTGTTTGTTCAGCTGCCAGGAAACCTCTAATTACTTACTAGTCCTAGCATGGAAATGGAGATCTCTGTTCCCTCCAGCTAGTATCAGTCACTGAATCATTCAGCAAGGGTTCAGTCTTGCAGTCAAGCACGTGCTTGTTATATAGAATTACATGAGGAATCACCAGATCACAGAATTGTTGAGGTTGCAAGGGACCTCCAGGTCCATCTGGTCCCCCTGCTCTAGCAGAGACACCTATAGCCACTTACCCAGGGACACAGATGGCTTTTGAAGATCCCTAAGGAGGAAGATTCCCCAAACTCTCTGGGCAATCTTTGCAGTGCTTTGTCACTACAGAGTAAAGTGCTGCCCAATGGTGCCTTCTATGTTTATGTTTGGGCTCACTGACTCTTGTACTTTCTCTGTGTGTGTCTGAAAAGAGTTTGGCTCCTTCCTTTTTGTGCTTTCCCATTAGGTGCTGATAATATCCCCGAAGCCTTCTCCTCTCCAGGTGTGACTGATCCTATATGGAAAAATATTCAGAAGAGACTGGCAAGGACAATGTGCCCCTGAACTTCAGGAAAGTGTTGGGAGTAACTAGTCACAACTGTAGCAAAGAAAGCTGACTTTACGTCAGGAAAAAGGGGACCAGAATGAATGCAGAATGAATGTCTTTTTTTTTTTTTTTTTTTTTTTTTTTTTTAAGATAAATAGTTATGAGAGCTGAGTGCACATTTTGTAGTGGAAATGTTTTTCTCAGTGTTTTTTATCATCCAGACAAGCATGGAGGGGAAAGAAGGTTATGTGTAATTCAGCCCAACACCAAGTATGAAAATTAAACTAACAAAGAAATTCCAAAGAGAGCAATTATCTTGAACTGGCTTCAAATCTCTTTTTTGTCCATTTCTGGAAATTGATCTTGGAAATTACCAAGTCAGTTTTGAAAGAAGTGCAGTAAAAAATACAAGGCAAAACAAAAAATTTAATTGCAAACTTCAATTACAATCAGTGTTTTACTTATTTTGTTTTAAAAGGATGAAAAGAAATGGGGATATCCTTAAATCCTTTTCCTAACTGTACATTTCATAATGGAAACACAGTAAGTTGGAGGAAAAACTGTAAACTTGAGAGCAAATTTTGTGAGAAAAAGATTAACTCAGAGACAATGAATTAATGAAAAGCAGTAATTGCTGCAAAACTTATTAATATATTAACCAGAAAAGCTTCATTTATTCTAAACATTCTAGCTTGAATTCAGTGGATCGTGGCACTAAAAGACAATAGCTCTGTGAGAATCAATTTGTAAAGGAAAAAAAGCAACAACAGTTTTTAATTCAATCACTATAGTCATCCCCTTCGGAGGTTATGAGTTTTAAGTCTGCTAAATACCAACTTTAGAGACACAGAGGTAACAAATAGGCACTGTTCTTACTGTATATATCCAAAAAAATTTAAGTACAAAAAAGCAACCAAGGAAAAAAAAATAAAAAAATAAAAAAAATAAAATCTTTCATAAATGGAAAGGACTTGAATTAATTATAAAGAAAACCTTAATAATATAGGTTCATTTGGATGAACAGGGGTAGCAGAGAGCATTGTAATACTTGGTGCAGACGTTTGATATGACCTAGGGTAGTAACTCAACTGAAGTTTCTTCTTTCCTGTAAGCTGTTCTGCACAAGAGAGAACTGCAGTTACTATGCAAGAAGAGGAGGTAAGAATTTTCTTTCATTTCTATTACAAGTTACCTTACCTTGTCAAGGAAACTGCAATTTTTGGAAATAAATAAGAATTCTTTCTGGGTCATGAGGTAGGATAAAAGACTTGTAACCTGGAATCATTAGTTGATGCTCTGAGAGCCTAGCAGAGCCAGTACTAGTATATGAATAGCCTACAGTTGCAGGAAGAAATTTACATTAAAGGTCAGAGAGCAGAGGGAATGGGAAGTCAGAACAGATTGCAAAGCAGTTGTCATAAATTGGGAAGAGTACACAGCATCTATACTCCTGGAGAAATTTCAGGTCAACACCATGGACTGGAGAACCAACAGCTTTTAAAACTGTCCGAGTCCACATGTTTGAGGAGATATTATGGTTCCTCCAGTAGAGAGGAAATAAAACCTTAGGAAATCTCTATTCAGCATCAAAGACATGCCATTATATTTGAAACTACTAAGCAATACTTTTAGGAATAATTGGTTTTTCTTTCATATGCCTTGACTGTCTTATTTTCTGAAGAAGAAAACAATAAACAAAATCAGCTCAGAGGTTCTCAAATGCTAAACGTAGCAAAATGATGAATGCAGTACTAAGATTCAGATTTTTCAGTACTCAGCTGTATGAAATGCTGATGCTCTAGATATCATTTTTACTCTGCCTTTTATGACAAGCTTTTTTTGTATGTGAATATTAGCAATACATCACAACCAATGTGATATAAAGAAATGTTATTTTCTGTGGAATAAAGTGTAGATCTATTTAAATTAATTTACAGGGAGACCAAACTTTTCCGATTTCCAAGCTCACAGTTTCTCTTTGAAGTATCACTTATATGAAGAGGTTTTGTTTTGTGGTTTATTGCTGTTGTTTTGGTTTGCTATCTTACCTATATGATTATTCAAAGGCCAGACAGGAAACATAAAACCTAATCTGCGTGAAAATAAAATAAATGCCTAGAAAACACATTTTTGTTGTTGTTGTTGTTGTTGTTGTTGAGAAGTAGTGTAAACTAGAAGGATGAGATGAGCAGATTCATCTTATTTCCCCAGTGATTGGAAGTAACAAAGCATGGAATCAAAGCAAAAGATCAACCTCCTCATTTTATTTTATTCCATATATAAATATTGATGGATTTTTATATAACTGTCCTTTAGAATAGAGATCAATACATTTTATTTTTTCATACGACATAATTAGAAGTGAAAACTTCCTTAATATCTGTTGCCGTGCACAATTATAGTTTAAACCCCCCCTTGCCCAGGTACTAGCAAAACCCTCGCTAGGGCCAAAAAGATCACCGTGACTCATCAAGAAAGGTGGCAAAATGGCGTTTATTAGGAGTAATCAACACCTTATATACCTTAATTACTTCGTCTACGCCCCCTAGGGTGCACGTTTGAAATGCGCGCCCAAGGTACATCACAAGATAGGGGACGGAAGAGGCTGGGTTATTATCACCGTCACATCCCGAAAAAGCCCCGCTACCACCTACATGTTTACAACAAATATCCTGATAAGAAAGTGAAAAACATTGTGTCTCTAAGCAAACTACATTTATTATTTTCCTACAGTTTGCAGAAGGAGTGGCTTCCAAAATTTCCTGTTGCTAATCATAAAGATGATTAAAAGACCATAAGCTTGATGGCTCAGATTCTATCTTCTTTGGAGTCACATGTTATACACAGCATTTTCAGTTTGTGATTTACCATGACAAATGCAGTATCAGAACAGCTTCAGGCTTGTCTAAGATGTCACCTGTACAACTATTACAGTTCCAGTGAGTAGGTACTGTAACACTGAAAAGCTGGTTGGTGTCTTCCTAAAATGTTTCCACTGATGGAAGGAACAGGAATGTCAGTAGAGAGAAGTCTGGCCTCCTTGTATTTTTCCTGTAATGCACACCAACAAGGACATTAAGAACTGAGCATTTGGAAGAATTCCAAAATATTCAGGTATTCTCAGCATTGTACTGCTGTTGTTATGAGATCAAAATTTATCATAAAATGAATATGTAATACTGTGTAACACAGTTAAATACTTAAGGAAATAATGTAAATTGATAAAGGAGGTCTCCCTTGGGACTATTTAAGCCCCTCTTAAGACACAAATGCCATAAGATAAGGATTTCTTTTTCACATCTTCTAAAAACAGTAGAAAAAGCTATTGAGAAGTGCTTGATTAGCCAGAATTAGAGGGAGTTCATTGAATACAGAAGCCTTGGAAATAAATACTGTAAGAGAGGAGTAAAGATAGAAAAGCATTATCCTCCACTTGGGCTTCTGCTGTATTCCTCTGTCTTATGATGAATAGTTATCCACGGGTGAGACACAAGCTCTCTCAGCATTCACAGCTGTGCCTATAGGCAATGAGTAGATGAACTGTGACAGATTCTGATTTCTGTGACTGGTACCTCTTTCTATAATGTGTAGAGAGCTTATTAGAGGGGTAGATTTCTGAGTATGTCTTTCATCTCCTCATTTTGGAATCCTTGCTCAACACAAGATGTTCCATGGATCACTGTGCTAGGTTTGGGAAGAAACTATCTCCAGAAAGTATTATTGAAGAGTGCTGGGTGGCCTTTTTCTGTCTTGTTGTTGACATGAACAGGGTTTATATGGGAGATTTACGTTCCAATGTTGCAATTCTGGCAGATGATATTAGTGATTTAGGAAGGACCTGTTGGAGACCTTAAAACTGTTCACCTTTATACTGAAAAATCAATGCTGGTGCAAGTCTACTGAGGATTCCTAGGTGATTTATTCCTACTAATTAACACAGCTGAAGTCTCTTCTTCCAATTTCTTGTAAAGTTGATATTTCACATAGTGTTTCTGCATATAAAAATACATAGCTAGTAGGAAAATAATTGAATGAGAGTGCTGTCTGCTCTAGCATGCAAAGGATGTGAGCAGCAAATATGAAGAAATGAAATGTACACACACAGAAAATGGCAAACCCCAAATTAAAGGATAGATTTCAAAAGGACAAAATAATAACATTTAACACTTCCTTAATTATTAACCATAGTTACAGTCTGTGACTGTATTCATTTAGATGAATACTGCTCACTATCAATAATCTTCACTCAGTTTATAGGATATTAGCTGGACACATCTTGTAAACAACTATAGACAAAATGCAAAAGAAATCATTACTCCTTGTCATTGATAGCAACAAAATACAAATGATTTAGAGAACAGTCCCACAGCCTAGTACTTAGTGATTCATTTTACTGTATATTGAATTCAAAATTATTGCATTGGAAAGCTATAATCTGATCTTTTCTTTTCTTTTTTAATCTGTTTGTTTTTTTTTTTTTTTTTTTTTTTTTTTTCCCCTAATTCTTTATTCTGAAGAGACTTTAATTCATGTGGATTTTTTTGTGTTTGCTCTTTGTTTCTTTGTTTGTTTTCTTCCCCTGTGTCTGTTGGGGGGGAGAGGGGGGAGGTTATTTTTTTGAAGAAGGTAGTGCAATATGCACTTCTTGAAAGATACATATTCAAACTGAGATGTCTTAGATTATCCAAAATGGAAACCTGAGAGAATCTGTAATTTTATATTGAATTGCATTTTTAAAAGATTACATTATGTAATTTTGTACAATGTCAAACTGTTTCACAAATTAAGGAGTGAGGAGTTTATTATTATTGTTGTTGTTGTTGTTATTGTTATTATTATTATTTTGTGGTTTCCAGAGATAATCCGTATATCCTCCATTTGAAACTGAAAGCTGAAAATAGTGATCAGGAAAAAAAAGAAAAAAAAGTCACAATACAAGTTATGTATTAATGTACCACGGCATATGAAGAAACAATGAATTACAGAGAGAAACTGTTAATTTCACATCATTTATATAAAACAGACAAACTGGATTTAAGGATCCCAGACATACAGAAGTCTGTGAGCCCTGATGGAATGTACCCATAGGTGTTGAAGGAGCTCTCCATGGAGGGTGCATTTTCTGTAGCCATTGTGAACTCTCCAGTCTAGTATATATACCTACTGCTATTCCTACCCTTTTGACAAAAATGCTGGTAAAAAAAGATCTGAGACCCTGGGAAAGGAGTGTTATGCACTACCCCTTGCTGTCAGTTTGCTAGCTTAGACAAAGCCCCAATGGAAATATTACTCCATCATCCCCCATGGTGTCGTAGTGCCGTAGTGTGATGGCTGGCAGTATCCAGTCTAGGCTTGGCTGTGTCTGCTTTTTCTTCCTGTCTTTTATACTACTTTTTGAGTCAACACCTTTTTTTTTTGAAAAGTCTTTTGTTAATTCCTTGGTTACTCCTTAGAATGATGATCAGTTCTTCTTCAGCTTTATTCTAGGTCTGACTCAATTCAACATTGTTATCAATGAGCCATATGCAGGCACTGAATGCATCTTCAGCAAGTTTGCTACTGATAATAAATTGAGAGGTGCACACTGCATAACAAATTTTAACTTTTGACTATAACTGATGTGGTTAGGCACCTGGATTTGATAATTATTTCAGTTCCCTTCCAACTGTCCTATTCTATTCTATTCTATTCTATTCTATTCTATTCTATTCTATTCTATTCTATTCTATTCTATTCTATCCTATTCCATTCCATTCTGTTTTGGGGTATATATATCCTCTTGGACTGTTCAGCCTGGAGAAGACCAAGAGGGGATCTTATCAACACTTCTAAATATCTAAGGGGCAGACGTCAAGAGGATGGGTTCAGAGTCTTTTCAGCCTTGCCCAGCAATAGAAGAAGGGACTATAGGCACAAACTGAAACACAGGAAGTTCCATACACATATGAAAAACATTTTCTTTACTTTCAGGGTTACAAAGCACTGGAACAGGCTGCCAGAGAGGTTGGGAAGTGTCTTGCTCTGGATAAATTAAAAACCTGCCTGGACATTTCACTGTGTCATATACTCCAGGGAACCTACTTTAGCAAGGAGTGGAATAGATGGTCTCCAGAGATCCCTTCCAACAGCTAACATTCTATGATTCTGTATCAGACTGTTTGAGGTGTTTCAGTCATGAATAGAGGTTACATTCCTGTTTCTGTCTTAACATATCATAGTACTGAGTCCGTGTGAACAAGATGAGTACAACTGCTCAATGTTCATCCCTTCCTACAGCTCTATTTTACTATGTGTATACATAGATAGCCCAACCAAGGTAACTTTCCATAAAAGTATGTATTATTCAAATATTGCTTGTGATCATTTGACATTTTTTTCCTAAAAATGAATGTTATGAAATCACATTATAAATACTTCAGAACTTGGTCATCCTTGAGATCCCTTCCAACCCAAGCCATTCTATGATTCTTCGATTCTGTGATCCTATGTTTACTACAAGAAGCAAGCAGCAGCTTGAGCTGCAGAGACAGCAGCTGAATAGATGAGATTTCAGCTGAGACTAGTGCTTGTAAGGTCCAGGATAATAAGTTTGCAATGCATTTTCTGAATTACTTTGGGAATAGAAAGAAGAGAAACCATCAAGGACAATGCAGAAACAGCTTTGATTCTCTGTCTCCCTAATGAATATTTTAACATCATATCCTCAGAAAAGATATGCTTGAACAAACAAACAAACAAACAAATAAAGTCATCCTTGTACTTTAAGAACAAGCTCATTTTTTGTATGTTGCCATTGGCTCTCTTATATCAAAGCACTGTATAGTCACAGTTGAACCTAGCCCTGTACCCTTGATCAATCAGCTCAAAAAGAATCTGAAAGCAGTGAACAGTGTCAGCATGTAATTTCTGCCCCACTGGAGCATATCAAGGCCAAGAGTCTGTGGCTTGGGATTCAATCTAGTAGGACTGCTGGAGGGACAAGCTAATTTTGAATGCTGAAAGCCTTAGCTATAAAGTACTGCAACGCATAACTACTGAATGTGGGCCTGAGCACACTAAGTCTGAGGATAATGGTCAGATCCAAAGAGTTGCCTCTTGGGCAGGAAGTCAAAAAGGGATTGATTGCTGAGGACTAATGGGTTCTTTGTACCCATCTGTTTTGCGAGTATATGCACCTGAGGAGGAACCAAGGAAAACTTTCTGGGGAGTCCTGTTCCTGGTCCTCTGTCAATGGTTTACAGACTGTTTTGGCCCGGTTCTTTGACGAGTGGGGTGGAGGGATTTTGTAAAATCTGTACCTCTAGAAAAGGGAAAGAGGGGACCCCAAAATCATTAGAAAACAGCAGCAACCATCTGAGGAAAAACAAACTAATTTGCTAAATATGGTATCGGAATGCATGATAGTGCACTATAATACAATCTAATTAGAACTGAAGCTAATAAATCAAATATAATGAGAGAGTATCTGAAAGCTGTAGGCCTTACCGTAATACTGAAGTGATGTGCGTAGTCAGGAAGGGCAGAAGTGAGGAGAGGATGAGAAGAGAGTGAAGAAGAACTGAAGAGCCCCATAGGGTGATGGGTGACCTTGCCAGGAGATATGTCTCCTCTCTGACCACATAGCCCCCTAGAAAATGTACTTTTTCTTTTCAGGGCAGGTATCCAGAACTTTAGCATTAACACTTTAACACCTGGTGCACTACACTACATGATGTTATGATGTGGAATACCAGCAACCAAAAAATCATAAAACCTTGACACCCTCACATCCTCACATAAAGACTCTGGCAGAAATAACTTTTTTTTTTTTTTTTTTTTTTTTTTTTTTTCCCTAAATCAACTCTTTAGAAAATGAAGATAATATGTTCTTCTATTGTTTCATCCTACATAACTGAGGCTGTTATATTCCTTCATTCAGAATATCGGACAGCCTGACGTTATTACTCTTTGAAGATCTATTAATGCCTGTGAATCTCCTGAAGCAGGAATGGATACAGACAACAGTAAAAGATACTGTGTGGAGTGGGGTAATACAGGCTTTTAACATCAAGGTATTTCTGGAGGCAAGGAAACTCTCTTGATTTCTGCTGCTGTCAACATAGAAGAAAATAAACATTCAACACAAGCAACCTCTGCCTTATCCTAAACTTCCATTTCCATATTAGATGCTTAAAATATGATCCCTGGATGATTAAAGCCATAATGGTGCAGTTGAGGGGTCCTGTGCCACTCATCACTTCCCATAACTGCCCTTTGATGCTTCAAAGGCAGCTCCAAAAAGACAGGAGAGTGAATAGTCACACACAGAACTCTGAGAATGCTGGCTACATCTCTCCATGGTCTTCTAAACTGCAGGTGTTTTTTACACGATTTAGGTCTGAACCACCTGCTCCAGTTATAAAGCTGGGGGGAACAACAGATACAGAAGATGTACAAGTAACAGACATACTTTTATCTGGAACACTCCAAGACTTGCACCATAACAATGTGATTTTCACTCGTCCATGCTCTTGAGAAGCCTTTTTTTTTTTTTTTTTTTTTTTTATAGAAAATATGCTTGAATACATATAAAAACAGATACTCAATGGCAAGCTGTTCAAGTTGCAATCTTCTCCCTCAAATATATTAGAGATCTAACAAAGCATCTATGGTTACTGGGTTCTTTCTGGATTTCTCTGGAAGACTTCATAGATAGGTTTATGTTTCAGAGGTTATACCACTCTAGGGAAAATTCCATTATTTAATGCCAAAATAGAATTGTGTAATCACAGATATGAGTTTCATATTAAAAGCTAAATGAAATGTTGTATTGCAGTAGCCTGCAATTTTGAAAACAATACATGCGAGTAACAGAAAGCTAATAACATTCATTGAGAAGCACTGATTAAACGTACCTTTGTTGGTTATAGGGAATAGTATAAATCATTCAATCCTCCTTAGTAAAATAATAGTCATTAACATAACATTGCATGTTAATGGCTGTCTGATCTATGGCTTGCAGAAGCAAGTCAATAAAGAAGTAAATTTATTTCTTCTTAAATATCAGTGTCTGACAAATATATTAAAAAAAAAAAAAAAAAACAAACTCAGAAATAATTCTGGCAAATATTAAGATAAGACCAATACTTTCCTTCTGATTTAGATAAATATTTGCCACTTCATAACACTTCTGGATGACACCGGTACTGTACTGTAACCATGATGGATGGTAACTATGTATTTATCTATCCACTGGGAAACATAGGAAAGGAAGAAAAAATGAAAACTCAGACACTTCTCCAATAGTCAAAATGCAAAAAATATAAAATATATAGTCTGTTTTATTTACAACTTCAATGTGGCATGGGAAAAATAGAAAATGTATTAACAAACATGAAACACATGCAGTTTAAGAGTATCATTTTTTGTAAAGGGTCAGCTGTCAGTCATAGTTTCCTCTTACAGAAAGCATGCTGAGCATAACTAGCAGTGAGAGGTGCCATGCAGTTATGACAGCTTCACGTTCTGTATATTTACAAGTATCACTGCAATGTTAGAACTTGGAGTATGAAACAAAAAACAAACAAATCTTCCTCCCAAACTTATCCCAAAACACTTCAGGACATTACAAGAAATGAACAGTACACATTAACATTCACAGAAGCAAGATAATGTTCCCATTATGAGTATTATTCAAAGCACACAAAAAAGGAACAAAAGGTTGGAAAGACAATGGAGAACCTACCTGTCAGACTGTTATGTTGGACAGTTTATAGATTCTAAACAAAAATAGTGTACACTTCAAATTCTTCTATGCTAACTGCAAAGGTTTAAAGTAATACCAATTCTTATATTTTAACTATAATCAGCAAGTAAGCAAAGTGAGATTTTTTTCAGGGAATATTTCCCGTATAAACTCGTTAATTGTGACATATTAAAATGACTAAAAATATGAAAAAATCCAGAGACACCCGGGGTGTTGATACATTTTGCAATGTCTAAAATGCTCTTTTTCCTGGGAAAACTCTATAGCTTTGCCTTGAATTTATTTTGTATTGTACAACCTAATAAAATTAAATAAAAAATCACTTAGCTTTGACTACACAGGGTCTTGGTAAATATCACTACAAAGCATAAATAAAGTTTGTGGGCATACGACTACTTTGAATTGAGTGAGAAAACGATTAATGGTTTTCTCTTGTTAAAGTATTTTTGTTCTTATCATTGACTGATCTGTTTCTAATTAATGCCAGGCAATCTCCTTTAGTTATTTGTTTTAATGGGTAAATTATTCTTCAAAGGTTTCTTTGTCACTTAAACAAGATTTAAAAAAAAAAAAAAAAAATCCACATTTTCATAATTGGACTTTGTAATCTGCTGTCAGCTTAATAGAGAAATGGTCATTTTTATCATTAAGTGCGTTAGGGAAAGTTCTTCTGAAGTATCAGTTTTGAAGAGAATATGTTTTAGTCCTTTGTCATATTCTGATTTATCATGGCAATTTAAGTCTTGTAGTAATTTTATTGGCCTAAAATTAGAAAGTAAAAAAAAAAAAACCAAAAAAAACCTGTGGATATCAGTATATCGGTTCTTGGACTCTCAGTATGCATATATCAAAATTTAATATCTGAACTCAGGTGAGGAGGGCATACATGAGTTACCGTAACCAAAATTACTTTCATTATTGCATATTGCAAAAGAGGAAATCAATTCCTTGAGAAGAACAACAACAACAAATCCAAGTATTACTTATTATATTTCATGGCATATAACTATGTTTTTAGGCAAAAGTTGTTTAAATAAAGAATGAGTAAATTTGAAAAGGACCTTTCAGTGAGGTAAATGCACAAAGAAAAAAAATAAAAGAAAAAAGAAAAACAAAACAAAACAAAACAAAATAAATTTAAAAAAGGAGAACGTAATAATATCTTTAAGAAGAAAGAAGAATGAGACTTAAAGTAATCAAAATTGTATCTTTCTACCTGGCAGCTTACCCTAACCTTGTATTTGTTTTTACTTCTTTCTAGTATTCCCTACTCTCTGGCAAGAGTTTTAACATTGTCATTTTATCAATGGCAGAAAATTTTGAAGGTGATTGCACTGTATTGAATAAATAGTATGATTTTAAAAGTCCAGTAATTATATTAACTTACTCCTACCTGTATGCAGCTTCTCCTTCCTCTGTTATTGGAACTTTGAAGTTCTGCATGTGCACACACACACACCAAAGAGATGAGCAAGAAGGAAAAACAAAATGTTCTTTGCTGTGCTTGAGAACTGCATTCCTCAAAACACTGAAAAAATTAATCTTATTTAAAAAGTAGAATAGAGCAAATATTCATCTTGCTTACTTTGGATGCCTCAGCTTGAATGCTCTGCACTGAGCATTCACCCTGGCTCCCAAGTGCTCTGTAGATGTATCAGATAGATTACCACCTTATTTTGATATTTGAACTTGAATGTGACTTGAGAAATGCAATCAACGGTACTCTTTTATGGCTAAGGACAACCAGAAAAAAAGTAGTGTAAAGAATATGTCCGTGATGAGAAGGAACAGGCTTCTATACATGTTAATGAATATGCAAGATACCACTATGGGAATGGGAACAAAGGTCTTCAGTTCAGTCTGTCCAAGGCCAGGTGGTATTATATCACAACTGATGAAGGCCATCTTTGGCAAAGTTATAGCAGCTCCCTGAAATATTCAGCCACAGGATGTGGCTCCATTTGGAGGCACCCAGAGAAACCAGGGCATTTTCTTCTTTGGGTAATGCTTCAATCAGCATTTCTAAAGAGAAAAATAATTAATATTCATGACTATGTCTATCTATTTGAACTTGAATATTAAATTATTTCCACCATATAAAACCAGAATACCAAGAATCGTCCTCAATAAATCCATCTAGACACATATAGAAATTGATGAGACTGAGTAAAAAAATAGAAACAAAAATAGAAAGACCCTCCAGATGCATTCAGGCATATGTGAAAACCACTTGGAAATGTGTTTCTTAGGATGTGTATTCATAAATCACTTGCCTAAGAAACCCGTTTCAGGATAAACATATTTTCTACTCTTTTTTTCTTATCGCAGAAACCCAAGCAAGTTGAAATTTTCCCATTACATCCTGAACCACAAACGTGTGTATATCCAAGTTACATTTTTTTTCTGTTTTTCTCTCCCCTCATGTCTGCTAAATATTTGTATGGGTACACTCTCCACCATTAAAATAATTGTGAACATGTTTGAAAATAAAAAAAAAAAAAAAAGCATCTTGACTGGCTATACTGCTTTCTTCCTTTTTTCTTCAACTTCTTAATTTTGTAACTATTTCAAGGAGAAATTGAGTTATTCTGAATTGAGAGAAACCTGTTTGAATTAGCCAATAAGTACCATCATAACACAAGTAACAACACTGTAGTGTGTGTCAAGTCTTCATGAAAGGACCAAACCAAGTAATATGTGGGGGTTTTTTTTGTTTTTTTTTGTTTGTTTGTTTGTTTTTTTTGTTTGTTTTCTTTTTGTTTTGTTTTGTTTTGTTTTGTTTTCTGGTAGAAACTCCAATTACAAAGTGAGAGGAATATCTGTAAGAAAATAACGATCCCACAGAGAAAAACAGTTCAACTGTGTTGAAGATTTTTTTGTGAGAAAATATTTCAAATCTGTTTCTGTTATTAAATCTCAATGTTCTATACTCTATCAGAGTGTAAGAAAAACACCAGCCATTCTAAAAGACAACTAAATATAAATTTTTTGGTAATATCTTAGCAGCATAATCTGGAAGTAATGAAGGGTAATCATAGTAATATTCCCATAACCTCCATAGAACAAAATTCTACACATGAGCAGTCATTCTGCAGATTCCCTCAGGCTGCTCCAAAAGTAATGCATCCTATGTTATTAAGTTAGCCCATGACATCAGAAACAGATGTAGGTGGTATGCTACAAGAAGCTGAACCTTCCCATCAGCATTACATTACATTTTGCTGCTGTGTGACAGATGGCAGCAGAGGAGAAGCCTGACAGAATGGCATCTGGCATGGAAGTGTGCATGAAACAAAAATGTGTCCCTGAATTCCTCCATGTGGAAAAAATGGTCCCACTGACTTTTGACAGTGGTTGAAGGTTGATGGAGGCCAAACAGTGAATGTAAATATGGTGAGGTGGTGAGTGGTGTGTTTAAGCACTGGTGACAGGGATGTAAATGACAAGCCACACTCTGTACTGACATGCACAGCTGTCACTCCATGAAATGAAGAGTGTCTCAATCAAATAATGTTATTGTGCTCCTGTCGTTTGTCATACATTCCATGGAAATAAACAGGAGGCATTACTTTCCAAGTGACATGAGTTTATTACAAATTATTCTTTGTGCAAAATATTTTGTTTTATTAGGAGATGTTTTGAAAGGTAGTAAACTGATACAAACAAACAAACAAACAAACAAAAAACACATCTCAGATTAAGGCTGCAGTCCCCTGTAAGGACTGTAAATTGCTTTCAGACAGTTCTGCATAATAACTTTCTTACCAGTGGGGTCTCAGAAATTAGAATAAAATTTACTGTTCCTTTTGTATTGTTCAGTAAGTAGATATGAATTAAAATTTACTTGATGCCATATGATCTGTTTCCCTAAGAAAACTTACTGGAGGACATGAGTTAGGAGAAAATCAAAACTGCAAATCTATCCCTGATTCTTCCACTTTTGTAATGAGAATATGTTCCTGATCATAAAATGTATTGACATTACAGTATCTGGCTCTACAGCAAGGCATCACCATCCTGAACAGTAGCTTTAATGTCAAAGACAAAAATCAATGAGATAGCAACAAAATTCAGAGAAAGGATGATTATCAGACAAACATTAGAGAACAAATAACTAGAAAATAATGATAAACCAAGGTGAAAAAGAGTGCAAAATTTTTAATAAAAGACATCCAAACACTTCTAAACAATGTTTCAAGTGACTAAAGCCTGGAATACAAGCAATTATTTGCTGCTAAATCACTGCTGATAGTCACTGCATAGTTCTTTCTGTAGTCCATTTTTTGGTCCTGCCTGTGCGTTGTAGGATACAACAATAAACGTTTCACTGAAAAATTTTGAATAAAAGAAAGAAAGAGAATAAGTGGGGAGCAAGGAGAGAGAACTGTGGGGACAGGAAAGTTGTTGACAGAAATAACCCTTATTCTGCAGAATAAAAGTGAAAATATTATGACCCAAAATTCCATGAACTCTGAATAAGTTAAATAACTCATTTTTCCAGTTTCCTAACAAGGATATATTAAATTAACCTGGAAGGAGCAGGAACAATTTCTTTTTCTGGATGTCAAATGCTTCAAGTTCTCAAGAGAGTGAATAAATTTGAAAAAGCAAAAATTTGCTCCTATTATAGGAATCATAACCCTTCCTGTGACGTTATTTTGAAAATATTAAAAACATAAGTTTCTTTTTTTTTTTTAAAGAAAAAGAAATTAAAGAAAGAATAATAAAAAAAATGTTTACAGCTATAGACAGATCAGCTCATTGTGCGCGTTTCTTATATTTTAATTTTTTCAGCTATTATCTCATGCATGTGATGTCACAACATTAAGTGAAAAACATTTGCACTTACATGCAAATGTAACATCTTACACGATAATATTATGCAACTCACACCTATTTCCCCATTTAGGTCTTTCCTTTAGAAAAAATAAAATTAAAAAACAAAGAACAAAAAAAAAATTCTCTAAATCTCTAAATATTCCAAATATTACTGGAATTTACTCTGATATTATATCACAAACCCCTATATGGGGTCAGTCTTCTACAGACACACTGTGTGTTCTCAAGACCAGTTAAAAAATGAAGAATAAATGAGGAATAAGAAAACGGTCACTAGAAGAATGAAAAGGACAGATGACATGTCAGAAAAATGTCTGCAGCGATTGCTTAACTGCTCTCAGAGAAGCTTCCAATATTGCAAGAAAGAAGAGAAAAAGAAATTAATATATATTCATATGCTCTGCAGAGTGGAAATTGAACAGAGAAATTCAAATACCTTCTCTTCTGAGGATCAGGGGAAGAGGAAAAATGGTTGAAAGTGTTCTAGATACTTTTCTGTCAGTAACAGTCTATGCCCTTTTTGCTAACCTGTCTTGCCCTAGTACTTAATTCTGTTCTTCCTTGATTTGCAACATATAAACTTGCAGAAAATAAATATACCAAGGTCATGATCTCTGGAGGACTCTGTCTCAACATGATGACTGTGCTGATTCAGGAACATGAAAGCCATTTCCTCCTGCAACCCACATTTTCCTTTCACTCATTCCTTCTTCTACATCTCCCCCACTCTTTGTGTACAGAACTACAAATGTCAGTCCTGACAAAAAATCTGTTGGTTGCAATTGCCACTGAAAATACTGAAAACTCTGATCTAGTCATGCCCTTTCAAAACCACATATATAACAGAGGCGTTAAATAAAATTTGGGTGCCTTTAGTTGGATCTGCAGTATTTAGATTTTCATGATAGACCTGAGTTACTTTTTTATTTAGAGAAAGTGACATTTCACAAAAAAGCTTTGTACAGCATTCTTGAGTTGCATTGTAATGTTTTGCTCCTTTCTGTGTAAATACCTTTGACATTTTTGTTGTTAGATCTGGTGAGTTAAACTGTTTCACTGGAATATTTGTGTAAGAATCTTATTATAAATGCCTAGTCATCTTCTGTGCAGATGTAGCTTCTGTAGCTGTAGTGGCTTCATCACATTCCCAAAGACAGCGAGGGAAGACCACAGGCACCCAGACACATAGCATTAGGGGGATACTCAGATGGATGTGGAAAGTCAATTCTATGTTACATTCCATCTTTTCTTAGGAGAAGCACTGGAGGGTCTCTTATGTCCTGTTCTTTCTCTGATGGTCCTATTGTTGTTTCAAACTGACAAGATCATCTCCACAGAGCTGTTTGCTCACTTCCATTGGTGGGATAGGTAGAGAACTGGAAAAGTCTGAGAACTCATGCTTTGAAATAAAGACCGTTTACTAGGCAAAACACAAAGCTACCAGCACAAGCAAAACGAAAGAGTGAAATCAGTCACTGTTTCCTGTCAGCAGGCTGATGTTCAGCTACTTCCATGAAAGTACAATTCAGAATATATAACAGGCTTTCTCTCTTCTCTTTCTCTCTCTCTCTCTTAATTTATTTATTTATTTTGGATCAGTATTCCATTATGGCTTCCCCCCCTTTCTGCCTGCCCACTCCTTGTTTATATTTACATATGTGAAAGTAAGTTTTTCCCCCCTGCTTGTTGCTGCTGTTTTTCTTTTCTAGGCCCACATCCATACATTTTCCCTTAACTCTTTTCCCTTTCCCAGAATGTGGGTCTGTGGGACCCTTTGCAGGTTTCGCTGTTATGGAACCAGTCCAAGCTAGTCTTAACTGCGATGAGCACTATTGGAAAGAAAGAAAGAAATTCTTCTAGTGATTAGCAACCAAATCAAATCTACTGATAAATGTTTTTGAAAATATATTATGACTTCATATATCTCCATTCTATAGATCAAATTTAATATTCTTTTGAAGATTTGAGCATTCATCATAAAGAGGCTATAATAGCTGGCTACTGGCTCCCCTCAAGATGCTCCATTTTGTATATGAGAAAATGAAAGCATTCAAAATCAGAGAGCAAAGATGAAGCTGGGACTCTCTGATATATAGTTAATTTGTTGCTTCTGACTGTTCAAGATAAGAAAAAAGTAGTGGCAGACATTTTTCTATCACTACTTTTTTTTTTTTTCATCCTATCTATTTGCAGATGCAGAATCCGTTTTCACTCCTTATTTTATTGCCTTCATTTCAAGGGAATTAATAGTCTGCTGTTGAGTGATTTTCACAGCTAAGTATCCGCTGGCTATACGTCTCTTTATGTTGCTGTGGAATGTACACCAGGTCAAATATAGTCATTTGTATACTGAATTGAAAACAGACTTAAATAAATATTACTCTACATTGCACAGTAATGAAAATTGCAGGTCATTCAGCCTCTTTTTTTTTTTTTCTTTTTTTTTTCTTTTTTTTTTTCTTTTTTTTTTCTTTTTTTTTGGGGGGGGGGGGGAGGAGTGTATGTGTAAATAAGAGATATATTTCTTATAATTACATTTGTCATAATTTTACAGTTCTGCGGTAATAAATGCTTAATATTCTGAAAGAAGAGAGGTAAAATTTCCATTTTATGAACCACCATGTATTTCAGAACAACAAACTAAGATTTAAGGGACCAGACTATTAATTTTTTGTTAATACTACAATGTACTGATTTCTTGAAGTGAGTGGATCTTCTCAGCGGAGTAGGCATATTTAGGAGTATAAACTATGTTAAGTAATTTCAGACTTCCCCTACAATCTTAATTGTTTTCATACAATTATTGAAGCCTACAAAGTTTGACACAAGTTTTCTGTTCTGCAGCTTCCAAAAGGTGAATGTTTGATTGTGGCAGTGTAAGATAATATATTGTGAACCCATACATGGTAAATTACTCTGCAACAAGCAGTGACGGTGTGCCTCCCTTCTACCTATGTGATATAAGCTAAGTGTAACAGTCACTGGAAATGCAAAGCCTCTGAAAATTAAAGCTGCAAAATAAGAAACACACACAGAGCAAGTAATTGGAAACTTCAAACCATTTCTCATTATCTGTAATTATAATCACACATCAGTTTTCCAGGCTAGACCATAGCCTTAAGAATAAATGAGATGCCCTCCACTCTTGATCTGCTGCACTATTTTGGTGCTGGTTCCCTCCTATATACTAGAACTGTTTAATCAGGAGAGGAGGATGCTCAGGGGATACCTTATCACTCTCTACAGCCCCCTGAAAGGAGATTGTGGTGAGGTAGAGGTCAGTCTCTTTTTCCAAGGTAACAGTAATAGAATGAGAGGTGATGACCTCAAGCTGAACAAGAGGATGTTCAGGTTGGATACTGGGGAAAATTTCTTCTCTGGAAGAGAGTGGTTCTGCATTGGCACAGGCTGCCCAGGGAGGTGATGGAGTCACCATCACCTTGTTTTATGGAGAAAATATTTTCGTCAAGGTCTGGAGATCTGAAAACAGTGATCTATGCATGCATATGATAACAGATTTTGACTGTGCTTTAAATGAAAATGACTGTGTTAGAAGCAATGTTATCCTAGAAGTACGATTGCAAAGACAGCTAGTGAGAAATTTTCAGATCACTGAATGCAAAAATAATTTCTTTTTACAGAACCACATGGCAAAATTTACTTAAAGATTATTTTTATCAAGTTGAATATTAAAATTGCTCATGTGTCCATGTACTACTCTTGCTCACAAGAAATAAAGAAATATTTTTTATTCTTTTTAAACTGGGGAAATTCAGGTCTCTGATTACAAGATATTTCTGGAACTATGTAATCAGGAAGAAACTGCTTCTCAACATGTTGCTAGAAGATAATACCAAACTTCAGTTTATGTGATCCTTTCTCCATGGTTCTCTCATTTCCATCAGCTGAAGGAAAGACAGAACTATGTTTTGGAAGTAGGAAGACAACATTTAGAGGAACAGACTTTCTGACAGGAGGTTCATCTACCTTCTTCTCATATGGGATAACTTTGCTTCCTCTGAAAGATACAGGAACTGAGATTTATTTGCATGACTACATGTACTTTCTCTGGGAAGACTTACATTTTCAGACTGCACAAAAACCAACTTTGATGGCACTCACACCAGAAGAAGCAGGATGTAAATGCTTGTCATATGCATTTGGTAAGAGATTATATATTCTTTCATCATGCTGCTAGTAAATAAAGGAACTATATGCTACCTGATTACCCTAACTTACAACTGCATTAATTAAAATTAATTTGTGAGATACAAAACTTAAAAATTTGTATTTTGTTCACCACTATGAAGTAAGCACAGTTTCCTGCTATGGCAGTTTGATCCTAGATACTGAAGGCAGATGTAGTGAACAGCTATGAAGAATTCTGACATCACGTTACAATTACCTGAAATATTAGATAACAGTAACAACAAAAGAAAAGTATGGAACCTACTTATATTCACTACAAAGCTGTATTAATTCTGTTTCTATGAGGTATTTTGCTTTATCATGTAGATTCAGAAATGTATGCTTCTACCTAGAAATGTCACAAGAAAAATAGAAACCAAAACAAAACCACAGAAAGGGTCAGGGTGGCAATTTTTGTCTTATTTTAATACAGAAAGGTTATTTATTTTTGTCAGATGATTTTATTTAAATATGCCATCTTGTACATATGTCTGTTCTTTTCTTGAGAGTCCTTTCCCATTTAGTGAAAAAAGATCCACTCATAAAAATATAGTGATAATGTTGAAATTAAATAATAATAAAAAAGTAACCCATGCAAAAGAAAATAACAAGTATATTTTCTGTTTCCATCTGCTGCTAATATATTACAAATATATATATGCACATATATATAGCTTCTAGAAACTGTAAAAATAAGCATTTATTACACAAATTATATTATGTTTTACATAATAAATATGTAACGCAACCTTGTTTCATTTCCTGAGAGTAGTGAAAAGACAATCACCGTCCTCGTTCTTGCTGTTCCCCATTGTTTCTTCATATTCTTCAAAGTGCAGACTATCCTTTGTTCTTCATCTTCTGCAATTTCCTTGGGGCATAAAAGCCCTTTTGATCCTTCCACAGGCCCAAGCTCACATCAATCTCCACGTCAAGATAATTCATTCATGTGCCATCTTTGTGAAAATTATTTATTTATTTATTTATTTATTCATTTTTCAAGGAAGAAATATTATTTTGAAGCTTTGAAAGGTACTCAGATCACAGTGACCAGTACTGGGGATCAGGGTCATCCTTCAGTTGCATGCACAGTGTAATTTAGATCTTGTCCTGTTTCCAGACTTTGGAGTGAAAAACACAAAGAATTTCTACATTCTTTTCAGAGATTGATGCTTTACTTTCTTGCTGTTTTGTGGGTACACTGGAGACTGTCTTTAACCACTGAAAAGGAATAAACAGAGTGTTTACTTATGGACATCAATATAGCTACAGAAATATAAAAGGCTGCAGATACACTTCAAATATATGACATTAACTTGATTTAAAAAATAGTTTTAGGTAGTTTTATTGTATGATTGGGTGGTACTTGGCCACTTTCATGCTAGCATGGGGGAAAACATACTGAGTTTTTGATCTCACCGAATGACGCTGATCTCATACATAGCTACATATAAATATTTATACACAAACACACACCATTAGTGCCCTAGATACTCAGTAGAATAAATAAAATATAATTGCACACTATATCTAAAACATTTTCACTTGGATATTTTTCATAAGAATAAGGAAAAAAAAAAAAAAAAGTCATGTTAACATAAATAGTCCAATATTATGAATCATTACTAATGCATTCTATGCCAATTACACTCACTGAGAGAACAAAGAAGTTGAGAAACACTTTTACGTTTATTCCAATATGGGATTTTTTGTGCTATCAAGAGTTTCTCTTTCCATTAATTTTGCAACTAATGTAACATTTGAGTACTGTGCATGTTTATTTCCTAAATGTTTTTTGAGTCTGGGTGAAAGCATTTTCAAAAATGAATAAATATATGCACAGGAATTCATTGTGAATTACACAATGGTAATTATGCCTGGCAGATTATGATACTAACTTTATTTTCCATGCCGCTTCTTTGAAATATAGTCAATACATGCTTTAATTAAAAACTTTCAAAGGAGAGTTCAAGTTTTTATCTGTTGCTTCAGATTCTGAATAAGAAAAAGAAGTAGAGATAAAAGGATCTGACTGAATTATTTTCCTATGGTACTGAAATTTGTTTTGTAAAAACTACAGTATGATATTATTAGGATGGTGTTGTTCACTTTCATATAAGTAAAAAGAATTCTATTATGTTAGACTCTGTGTCTCATCTAGGAGAATTTTTATTTCATCTAAAATTCCAGTTGGAGTTTTGTCCTCATGTGACTGGACACTGTTTAAATAAAATCTTTTTTGTCATTATTAGTTCTGTTTTCCTAAGTTTACACACACACACACAAATAAACAAATAAATAATTCACTGGTATTCTCATATATTGACTCATTCACCATTTTCTGTTTTTAATGTGTTTTTATCTGTCATCAATTTTTTCTGGTTCTTCTTCATTCAGCTCATATACTTTTGAATTAATATTCAGATTTTCAGACCATTTGTAACTGTGCAATAAAATATTTCAGTCATATGAATATATTTATATACATCTCTCAAAATTTTGCATTATTTTTAAGACCATCTAGGAAGGTCTCTTTAAGACTTTCACAGAATCATAGAATCACCAAGCTTGGAAAAGATTTTCAAGATCATCCAGTTCAGTTCACCTATCACCAATATTTTCTTCTAAATTATGTCTCTCAGTACAACATCTAAATAATTCTTGAACGCCTCCAGGGATGATGATTCTGCCACCACCCTGGGCAGTCTGTTCTGGTGCCTGGACACCTGTTCCCACTTCTGCACAGTGATTCAGAACTGAATAAAGAATATTTCAGCCAATTTTGTAATTTCATGAATAAGTATCAAAACAGGGAACTACTAGGCAGAGTCTACTGGGGGTCTACAAAGATGAAGTAAGTCCTGGAGCATCTTGTTTATGAGGAAAGGCTGAGAGGCCTGGGACTGTTCAGCCTGGGGAAGAGAAGGTTGAGGGGATATCTTATCAACACTTCTAAGTATCTAAAGGGCTGGTGTCAAAAAGAAGGGCCAGGCCCTTTACAGCTGTGCCCAGCAACAGGGCAAGGGGTGATGGGCACAAAATGGAACACAGGAAATTCCATGCAAACATGAGGAAAAACTTATTTTCTGAGAGTGACAGAACACTAGAACTGGTTGCCTAGAGAAGGTGTGGAGATTCCTGCTCTGAAGGTAATCAGAACCCACCGGGATCCTTTCCTTTGCCACCCACTGTAGGGAACCTGCAGTAGCAGAAAGGGTGGACTCAGTGATATCCAGAGGTCCTTTCCAACCTCTCTATGATGTTGTCATTCTGTCATCCTGTGAGTCTATGATTCACATAATATGGATGCTTCAGAGTATATTCTTCATGCATATTTTTGATTTTTCAGTTTTTAATTTTTCATGATCAAAATTGTATTTCAAGCCCGTTTGCTTTATAATATTGAATGCTGTGAAATTTGCATTTGATTATTCTTGAGATGGATTTGTGTCACTTTTTATTTCCATGAAACAAGAAAACATAAAGAGAATTGAAATGCTTCATCTTAGAAGTTTGGATTTTTTGATGAGTTGACAAATTTGGTGACAATTTTTCACAACCAAAAAGCTTTCCTTCCTCTAAGGAAAACACAGCAAAGACTTAAAAATCTTTTTCCACACTCATTATACACATGCAATTATAGTGACATATCTTTTGTCTTGTTTTCTAGTATAGTCTCTCTAAATCTATGCCTTCCTGAAATGGCCCCTTATTGGCGCCAGTAGAGATTAATTCTCTCCGTGATCTCTACAACTTGTCTATACATTGATTTCTTGAATTCAGAAAGCCTCTTCTTCTTTCCAAAAGTTTTCTAGCCCTTTTGTGAAGTGTAACAAAGGGTCTTCTGCCAGGCCAATCTTCCTCAAATAGTATGTGCTCAGTACAGCTTTTCAGAGAAGGGCACTTTACAAACAGCTTCTGCTGAACTAAAGTGTGTCATCTGTGACAACTAGAGGTCATTTGAAGCTGAACTGGAAAAGGGCTCCATGGAATGCCCTTATTGGTCTGCATACAGTATGAGGGATTGCTCCTGTGAGGTTAGAAAACGCATCCACGCACAATCACTCTCTGGTCTGTTTATTTTTCCCTGCTAGTTCTTTTTAGTTTGGCTTTAAGTAATTTTTTTAATTTCTACAGTATTTTGTTATATATTGATAATTAAATTTCACAGTTTATATTATAAACCAAAATGTGTCTCTGACTTTTGTTCTGCTAGATTTGTATTTTTTTCTCTACCTTTGAAGTCCTGAAGATGCAGTGGAATTATCTAATCCCTGAGCAGTTAATGTGATTTGTAGAGGAGCTTTCTCTGGGAAGCTTTCTCTCCTCTCCCTCAGATTATGGAATATTTCTAAATGGCATTTTATATTGGATCAACTGTGTTGACCAAAGTTCATACTTCAGTCCAAGGATGGTGAATGTTTCCTCTAGACTGCTCTGAACTTTTTTTAAAGACCAGTGTCTACTAGCTAAAAGTCTCAAGATATTTCTATATCATTACAATTTTCAGGACATACATTCTAGCCAAAAATTGTGGAAGAAATGCAATGTTAAAAACATCTTGCTCATATATCCCTTAAATGGGTCATTTCAGGCAAATTCACAACATTAAGCAAATTTCCTCTCACTTATATATCCACTGATTGCCAAGCAAAGTTTATTCTAGAGACTGACAGAGATAATGTCACTCTGTCCAGAGTTATCTCACTGTCTCGCTCCAATTAAGGAGAGAGGAAAGGTTCTTTTGATAAGTTATGCCCAGCATGAGATTAAGAAGAAAAACATTCAAATGTTGATCCGATCAGTTTATTAGAAATAATAGACAGCTGAGGGGATGGGGAAGGGAGAGCGGCGAATATCAAAATTAGGGTGATGGGGACGGGAAAGTAGAAAAAGGCAAGAATTACAGAAAGGCGGGGAAAGTCACCTCCTGGATGCGGCAGCGTCCCGTTGCACCTTGTTTCGTTGGTCTGGGGAAAGAATAAGTATAGGGGAGAGCAGCAGCAGAGTGGCAGGCCGCAAGCAGCAAATCGGTGCAGTGCAGAGCAGGCGGTATACCGAAAGAGCAGCAGGGTCTCAGGAAACAGTGTGGTCTTATGGAGCGGAGTCTCGAGCAGAGAGGTCTCACGGAGCAGAGAGGTCTCATGGGCAGAGTCTTGAGCAGCAAGCCCAGGTGAATCCGTTGGCAGCAGTAGGACGACGATGGAGGAATCTGAGGCCAGAAAACGTAAAAGTTCTTCATGCAAGCATCTTCTTCAGCATGCAGGTGTTCACGTAGTGAGGCATCTGATGTCAGACAACCTCCTTGTTCATGAAGTAAGGCATCTGATGTCAGAAAACCTAAATCCATGGTTTGTCCATGCTCCATTTATCCTACTTCTTCCCAGCCTACGTGACATTCCAGGGAGGCTTGGGTCAGAGTGATGTGAATACCTCGGAGATGGCCCTCTTCCTTGAGATAGGCCCACACAAAAAGACCACTTCAGGGCCATTCATCTGTATCTTATATCCCTTTCATAGCTCCAGGACTTGTCCACCTGTCACGCCACCCTTAAACAAAGGGGTTCTGGAACCTTGGTTAAGACTTGCCTGGACTTGTCCTTCTGTGTATCTCAAACATAGGGGGTTCTGGAACCTTGGCCTAACTTGTCCATTTCAGCAAACTTTGAGACAGTAATGTAAAAAGCATGGCCTCTTACACTCACCCCTTTATATTTTTCTCTCCTTATTTGCAGCATGTATTGCAAGTGATTGCATGACGATCTTTCAGTGCACTGTTAAATTAAAAGATGAAAAACTATTAAAAAATAAATTTCTTGCAGAACATTCAGCTCACTATATTTAGAATGCCTGTAAATAAGATGAACAAATAATTTACAACAAGTAATTGAGTGGCTGAATTTTATACAGTTCTGAAGATGAACTCAGAACTCTAGAATATGTTCAATGGCATGCGTTATTCACTGAGTAATTCACAAAATATTTTACTTTGCAGAGAACACTCAAATCAAATTGCAGTCATTACTACTCTGTGCAATTAAGACGGCTTAAATTTATATTACATACATCATGAAAAACATCTGTGGTATTTTATTGCAATATTTCAAATCCACAGTCTTGAGTGGCAAAAAGAAATTCTTCTTGGTAAAAGAAATGGAATTCAGAAGAATAAATAAATCTGCTATTGTCCAAAATACTAAGGACATCATGGTTAGATTATCGAAGCACATAAATTTGCATGTAAACTTGACTACACAGTCCTTCAAGGTGGTCATTATTTTTGGAGTTCTGCAAAGCTGCGACTTCTAATATGTCATATGATTAGAAGAATTAACACAGTTAATCCAAATCCAGATAATCATCAGTGAAGGCCTATCTTCTCCAGACTTCTTATAAATTGGTATTTGCTGGAGTGCTGCAAGACATTTTTAAGTGTAAACTAAGTATTTAAACAAAAATGTTTGAAAAGTTCTATGTTTTTGTTGTTGTTGTTGTTTCTTTGTTTATGTGTTTGTTTGTTTTATTTTGTTTTGGTTTTGTTTGTTTTGTTTTGTTTTGTTTTTTCACTGAATTACCTTCCTAAAATATTTGTTCCTGTTGAATTGTATGGAAATGTAGAGAGAACATGTTTGTGATATTACCGCTCTTATCTCTTTCTTACTTAGTCAGTATTAGAACCTATTTTAAGAATATTTAAACTTCCTACTAGTTTTGTCAGTGTCCAGCATGCATCACCTGACTGGCAAAACCATTTCTCCTTAATGAAGGCTTTTCACTTAAATGGTGAAAGTGGATTCCCTTTGCTGGGTATAATAATTTGCTTGTAAATCAAATCAGGAGAAGTTATCAGCAGTGGAGAGATGGAATAATGTTTAATATATGTAATAAAGGAAGGTAAGTTTAAAGGTTATTTTGGCCCTGTAGACTTTCTTTCTCTCTCTTTCTCTCTCTCTTTCTTCCGTTTTCTTTCTTTCTTTCTTTCTTTCTTTCTTTCTTTCTTTCTTTCTTTCTTCTTTCTTTCTTTCTTTCTTTCTTTCTTTCTTTCTTTCTTTCTTTCTTTCTTTCTTTCTTTCTTTCTCTTTCTTTCTTTCTTTCTTTCTTTCTTTCTTTCTTTCTTTCTTTCTTTCTTTCTTTCTTTCTTTCTTTCTTTCTTTCTTTCTTTCTTTTTCTTTCTTTCTTTCTTTCTTTCTTTCTTTCTTTCTTTCTTTCTTTCTTTCTTTCTTTCTTTCTTTCTTTCTTTCTTTCTTTCTTTCTTTCTTTCTTTCTTTCTTTCTCTCTTTCTTTCTCTCTTTCTTTCTCTCTTTCTTTCTCTCTTTCTTTCTTTCTTTCTTTCTTTCTTTCTTTCTTTCTTTCTTTCTTTCTTTCTTTCTTTCTTTCTTTCTTTCTTTCTTTCTTTCTTTTCTTTCTTTCTGTCTTTTCTTTCTTTTCTTTCTTTTCTTTCTTTTCTTTCTTTCTTTCTCTTTCCTTTGCACTTCTGTTCTTTCCAGGCCTTTCCCGTTTCTTCCTGTTACCTATTTTTTTTCTCTTTTTATACTCTTTTGCTGCAATTATACGAATCTTTCTCCTGATGTTATCTTCTTCCATACAATATTAGTTTCTCTACTTCTTCTCTAACTCCTTTTCTTCTCAGTGGTACACTCTAGTTAAACTATCATTCTCTGGAATGTCCTCCCAAAGGGTAGCATCTCTTTCCTAACATTGCACTCTTCTGAAGCTTGAGAGAAAACTGTATGAGATATTAGTTGTCTATTGCTAAGTTAGTACACTGCCTACCACAGGGGAGGTTCTGTCATAATAAACATGATTAATAGTTCTGCTACAGCAATAAATTGGCTCTGTATTACTAAGACATATATGAGAACAAAAGGCATAGCAAGTGGCTGAGGAGTTATACTGGAAGACTGAATGAGGAAAGGCTATCCTGGAAAAAAAAAAAAAAACAAACACAAAGTTTAAAAAAAAATTAAGTCTGAGATTACTATCATTTGCTTTTGCAATAAAATATAAAATATTTGAGGATCATTTTGCTTGGAACAGATTATCGATAGGATTCAGGAAGATAAATAAATCCTAGGAGAAAAATGAACTTGACCTCAAATTACTTCTGAATTTACTATTTTTGAATTACTACCTGGTCTTGTGCAAAGCATTTAAGATTGTCTTGCATGAAATTCTCACCTCCAAATAGGAGACAAATGGATTTGATAAATGGATACTTTGTGGATAAGGAATTTACTGCACGGCTGCATTCAAAGTGTTGGGGTCATTGACTCCATGTCTAGGTGTAGACCTGTGAAGAGTGGTATTCCTCATCTGAGTGGAGAATGTCACAATTTAACATCTTTTTCAGTGGGAATGCTATTGGACCAAAAGCTTATTGTAAGTTAGCAATGTGTGCAGTCCAGAAAAACAATCAGGTATTGAGCTATTAGACAGTACCAAAAGAAGTGTGGTTGAAGGAACAAGTTTGTGATTTGGCCCTCTACTCAGCTTTCATAAGAAACCATCCAGTAAATGACATAAGTAACAAAATGAGAGATGCTAGCATATTAGGGGCCTGCAGCATAAGAAAGACAGGAATACGTTACACTGGGCTAAGAGGCAGGTCACAAGGATGATTGGAGATCTGGAGCACTTCCACAAAGAAAGGCTGAAAGAGCTGGGCCAAAACAATCCTGAAAAAAGAAGGCATCAGGACACCCTATAGCAACTTTCCAATATTTATTATGTAGTGTAGTGACAGGAAAGAAGTAATAGTACAGTACATATAAATTAGGTATAAGGAAACGATGTTTCTGAGAGTATGGTGTACCACTGGAAGAGTGCCATGGTTTTTGATGTGATAAAGTTAATTTGTTCATCAGTTTAAACTGACAGCCACAAAACCAGGAATATCAGGGAAAAAGATGGAAGAGACCCTCCAGTGCTTCTCCTAAGAAAAGATGGAATGTAACCTAAATTGACTTTCTACACTCATTTGAGTCTCCCCTTAATGCTATGCTAAACGATCTTTATTTCAAAGCATGAGTTCTCAGACTTTTCCAGTTCTCTTCCTATCCCACCAATGGAAGTGAGCAAACAGCTCTGTGGAAATGATCTTGTCAGTTTAAAACAACAATAGGACCATCAGAGAAAGAACAGGACATAAGAGACCCTCCAGTGCTTCTCCAAAGAAAAGATAGAATGTAACATAGAATTGACTTTCTACATCCATCTGAGTATCCCCCTAATGCTATGTGCCTGGGTGCCTGTGATCTTCCCTCGCTGTCTTTGGGAATGTGATGAAGCCACTACAGCTACAGAAGCTACATCTGCACAGAAGATGACTAGGCATTTATAATAAGATTCTTACACAAATATTCCAGTGAAACAGCTTAACTCACCAGATCTAACAACAAAAATGTCAAAGGTATTTACACAGAAAGGAGCAAAACATTACAATGCAACTCAAGAATGCTGTACAAAGCTTTTTTGTGAAATGTTACTTTCTCTAAATAAAAAAGTAACCCAGGTCTATCCTGAAAATCTATCACGTTCTTGAATCAGCACAGTCATCATGTTGAGAGAGAGCCCTCCAGAGATCATGACCTTGGTATATTTATTTTCTGCAAGTTTATATGTTGCAAATCAAGGAAGAACAGAATTAAGTACTAGGGCAAGACAGGTTAGCAAAAAGGGCATAGACCGTTACTGACAGAAAAGTATCTAGAACACTTTCAACCATTTTTCCTCTTCCTCCGATCCTCAGAAGAGAAGGTATTTGAATTTCTCTGTTCAATTTCCACTCTGCAGAGCATATGAATATATATTAATTTCTTTTTCTCTTCTTTCTTGCAATATTGGAAGCTTCTCTGAGAGCAGTTAAGCAATCGCTGCAGACATTTTTCTGACATGTCATCTGTCCTTTTCATTCTTCTAGTGACCGTTTTCTTATTCCTCATTTATTCTTCATTTTTTAACTGGTCCTGAGTACACACAGTGTGTCTGTAGAAGACTGACCCCTTATAGAGGTCTGTGATGTAATATCAGAGTAAATTCCAGAAATATTTAGAAAAAGAAAGTTAAGTCAAGTACGGATAGTGATATGGAAAAGACATTACAGTGCTAAGAAAAAGAAGGCTGTGAAACTTCTTTGAGATTTGAATCATGGATCAGATAGTGAATATCCAACTTATCACTGTTGGTCAACATCACTATCTTTTCTGATGATACATATTATCAGAAGAGATCTTTTAAAATCTGCTGTAAGTGTAAAACATGAACAGACAATTTCACCAACTCAAGAACACTAAATTGAAGTAGTTTGTTATGATAGAAAA
Organism: Excalfactoria chinensis; assembly: GCF_039878825.1. Taxonomy (NCBI): domain Eukaryota; kingdom Metazoa; phylum Chordata; class Aves; order Galliformes; family Phasianidae; genus Excalfactoria; species Excalfactoria chinensis. Next base: position 64,293,232 of record NC_092826.1, read on the forward strand.
TTTAGATACCTAGTTTTCTAATTACATATTGAAAGAAAAGAGTACAGCCGGGATACCACACACATAACAAAGCATTTGACTTGACAGTAATCTTACTTCTATCTCACATTTGATATAATCTAGCTATAGTCTTGTAAATTTCAGAACTAAATTATGGTCATAGTAGTAGTAGTATCAAAATAAATAATTACATTTAACATTCTCGTTTGACATTATCTGGAATTAATTCCTTTGCACCACAAAATACCAAACATCTCAAATACCTTTGGTTTCCCTAGGACCAGAAGTTAGCCACTGCCTACATCAGTGATTGCTTGTCCATTAAATGTTTATATGCAGAACTCCTGGACCTAGCCCAAACTGAGGCTGAGCTCTGCACCGAAGTGAAATATTTTTCATTGGACTGAATAATTAGGTAGCATTGCAATCTGCATATTGTATAACTAAAGCTTTGGAAAATATGCCTATGTGTCCAAGAGAAATTTGTTTTCTCATATAAATTTGATTTATGTGAAGAAGTAGCTTCCAAGAGGTACAACAGATCAAAAAAAGAAGGACTACTTTGACAGCTCCTAATTGTTTCTGTCAGTATTATGACATTTATAAGCCTGAATGCTGTTGAAGGAGCTGTAGGAGATAGGAAACAGTGGTTTACAAATAACTCATGCTATTTTTTCTGTAGATCAAGGGAGAATTTATCTGTTAGCTGATCAGTGCTTCCATCTCATGTTTTTCTCCAAGACAACTCCGTAAAGCACATGTTTCTAAGTAAGTGAATGTAGAACAGCACTTTTCTGCTTGATTCTGTTTTGATTATTTATTACGAATGTGATGTTCCAAGTAACTGTGGAGAACCTAAACCTAAAACTCGAGGACATTCTCTTATAGATTAGTAGGTGTATCCTTCAGATCTTGATGTATCTATCAAGAAGTTCAAATTGAGGAGGTATTTGATGTGTGTATATTCTATGGAATACCTCCCTGAATTAATATTATACATACAAACATACAAACACTGTTTTTAATGTTTCTTGTGATGATACAAAATGCATCATCACTCAAAAGCATCTGTTTTTTACCACCAAAACTCTCAAAGCTGTAGACGTTCATGGTTGGTGCTAAATGAGTTAAGATGCTGGGGTAAGCCAAAGCGATAGTGCAAATTGGTTGCTGTTTAATATATGGAACCTTGGAAGTGAGTATCAGATAGTGAGAGAAAAATCAGCATTCAGAATGGTACTAGCCTTATTTTTACCAATATTCTGTTGTGGTTTTGTTGTTGTTGTCATTTTGTTGTTTGTTTATCTGCATGTTTAGTTTGGATCATAAAATACAGGAGTAATTAATGAAAAACCATTCCTCAGCTGCAAGCTGTTTTTTTGCTTTGCTAGAAGTAAAATCTCATGGCAAGGTCAAGCCAGCATTCAGTGCAGAACTGCTCATCTCACTCCTCTATGCAACTAATACTGAATAGGTTTTCAGGCATGTATCCGGCAAAGGAATATATCCCTGAAATTCTTGTTTTCATAGATTTAGTGAGTACACCATAAAACAGACAAAGTTAACATAGATCAAACAAAGCACCCTGCGAAGAGCTACTGCTTTTGATTTTCTTCAGAATGTTCTTGTAGCTCATAGTACGATGATGAGAGCCACAAGCCACGTTAATGTTCACAGCCTTTGACTGAAAGTATGTGAGCTAAACCCAACAAATTATTTAATTAGCTGATTAAGCAGTAGATTTGTTTTCTGCCAGCTGGTCATTTTATTGAAGTATGAACAGTATGGCCTATTTTCTTATCGGAAGACATTGATAGAAATAATAATTTTAATGAAATAATTGACTCTTTCTGTTGTTTTTTTTTTTCTTTTTTTTGCCCCATCTTAGCATTCTGTTTTATTTCAGTTACTTTAGCATTAAGTAATTTTTTTATCTTTTCTCACATTTATTCAGCAACACTTAGAGGGCTTTTGCTTTTAATCAGACTTGAATCTTTTTCATGAATTGAAAATGTTGATGTCTGGTACTGTATTTATATGTATAAAGCCTCATTTCAATTACTTTACCCTGAGATGTGAAGTGTTGTGGGATTTGTTGCATACAGTCTTGCTGTAGGCAAAAATCCTGTCTGTTACCTTCTGTCTCTAATACAAGATGGAAAAAAAAAAAAAAAAAAAAAAAAAAAAAAAAAAAAAAAAAAAAAAAAAAGCAAAAGCATAATTGGTATGACTTCTTCATTATAAAAAAAATGGTAGATTTTCTCTATATTTTTCAATTCTAATAAATATTTTCTGTTTTTCAGTTTATTCACACAGGCAAATATTGGTAAATCATAGGTCTCAATAAAATCTCTGAATTTTTAGTTATTGAAAGCTAGCATAACTCAAATTCTACACTAACAGCATGCACTCGTTAGGCTTGTTCAAGTAAAAGACAGAAATGTTACTTTTTTTTTTTTTTTTCATTGGTGAATTTAATGGGTCTGAAGAAATAGCAGGCATTTTAAAGCCTCTGGATTTATATCAGACATATCTTCCTCAGATATGCAATAAGTGTGGACCTGAGCTTGCTGTCTTCCCAGCCTCCACTATGGAAATATATGAATCATTTGCTTTCGTTGCATCACTTGTTAGAAAGACAAGCACTTCTATGCCATTGCAAGATGGAAAAAATCTGAACACTAACTTTGAGGCTTGTACAGGAAGGGCAATTAGATGTTCTTTCAGTTAATGAGATGTGTTTCATTGATGGCTTTGATATAAGATGGCTTATAAAACTGTCAAAGATGATTCAAAGAGTATTTTTTGCAGTGAAACCATGACCTAAATCACTCCTCAAGTTTTAGGTTTACTAGGCATCCTACACCTCAGTTATCAAAGGAACTAAATATAAATCTAACATAAAGAGCTCTTGCAGTATAAGATATCTGACTTGACTTCCAAATAAATTGAGAGCAGGGCTTTTAAAAGCTTGAAATATAATCTTATTACACAGAAATGAATTACTGAGCCTATTCACTGTCAGGACAGCTTCATCTTCACTGAGATGCTTACTGACATTTTATACTCTTCTATGTAAAAAATAACGTTTGGCAGTAAACTAATAATAAAACCATGCTGAAGTTCCAGATAATTAAGAAACTAACAGAAATAATTCAGATCAAAGTGATTCATCTTTCCTAAATTAATTCTCTGAATATTTGAAAATTTGTGTAGGTAAAAGAAGGTTCCAGATAGGTTGCTTTGTCATTTCCAGTTTCTACCCTGACACACTGAGGTCTTATGCAGACTTGAGTAGTTCTTTGAGGTTGAAATTATAAACAAGATCAGTAAATTCACCTCTTGATATCCATGAATCAAATCAGCCAAATACTCAGGCAACTTGCCTACTCCTCTTCCATTAGTTTATAAACATAAATTAAACTGCATGATGCAGTAAAACAGAGATCATCTATCTTTCCTGAAATAGTAGCTGATCTAATATTAAGAGATATCTTACAAAAGATATTTGTTTTGCTAAAAGTATGTTTACATACCAATAGAACTATGAAGCTGTTGTTATCATTTAAAAAGGAATATATTACTTTTATATCTTCAAATGGAGTAATTTACTGAATTCATCTTCCAAAAAGTAGTTTATTAAGGCTATTTAAAAATTTGATTTGTCACTAAATTTGTATACCATAGTCTGCTTATTAAGTTTGTTAGATGATTTCTGGTCCTGAAAAAGACAGAACTTTCAAACATCAGCAATACACAAAATTCTTTTGAAAGCAGATATTGCAATATGAAAATATTTCATGCTGTGGACATATAAAATAAGATTAAATATTAATGTTACTCTTGCACAAAACTTGTGAAGATTGAAAAAAAGAATATGAATATTTTCATTTTGTGTTGCTGTTACTAGTATTTCAGCCTGCGCACACACATATTTTTCTTAGTGGGGAAGGCAAATCTAAATATATAGTTATTACTTCAATCATGCTACAGACCAGAAATATTCAAAATTTAGTTTTCCTCTTCAACATTCAGTCACTATATTTGCGCTTTTGTGAATACATCTACCCTTAGGAGATATATAAAGAACTAGGCAGTGTAGAGACTTTTTGATGTGTTTTTTCTGAAAATAATTATTATTATGGAAATCTTACTTTTGAGAATAAGCATATATATATATACATATATATAGTAAAATTGATAAACTAAAATGAAAATTCATTATGAGACCCTCAAAAATAGCTCTGTGTTTAAACATTTACACAGATCAGCAGCATGGTGAACTGAATCTATTTTACCTTTCTCATGCAATTCACCTCTTCTCTGTGTAACTCATAACTTTTCCACATGAGTTTGAAACAAACAGTGCATATATATATTTATTTCCAGAGGTTTTGGCTTGCTAAATTTCAATTGCAATATGTGTTAGATATTAAAAGAAGGGGAAAGAGATAGTGGTGGTGGCAGAGGCATAGGAATAGGATTTGCTTGGGACCTCATTAATACTGACTGTTCTCAAGACATGAGAACATGGCATGAAGAAATGTTTATGTACTAAAACCAATGGAGATTTTGCCATGAATTTCAGTGAGGGTGGAATTCACTGCCAACTTTATTCCCTGAGTCAAATTTAGTAGTGCTCGAAATGTCAAGGATGACTACAAAGGTAAGTTAGCTTGATTACCCTATTCTGGTTCAGTATGCCACATGTAAATTAATTACCAGTACCCTCTGAATCAAAAATTAAACTGTTCCAGTGGTATCGTTTTCATTTAAGTCTTATTTATAATTATTTAGTATTATATATGGAGTCTCCTTCTCTGGAGATATTCAAGACCCGCCTGGACGCCTACTTGTACGACCTGGTGTAGGGAACCTTCTTTGGCAGGGGGGTTGGACTCGATGATCTCTGGAGGCCCCTTCCAACCCCTACAATTCTGTTATTCTGTGATTTCTTTTGAGCATCATTTATTTATTTCTATGATAGTAGTTTTATTGCCATATGAATAATATAAAAGCTTATTAATGTATCCCTTAATTTTATGTTCCTGGTTTATGAGCAGTTACACAGATGTGGAAGAAAAGGGAAACCCAGAAATCTATTTCATGCTGACAGACACTGTTGATACTGATTTTCATAATAAAGGAAATCTCAAGTTTGAGTAATGGGATTTGATGCTGGTTATAAATAGTTTGATCTTTTAGTTTTGGTATAGCTTGATTTTCAAAACCCACTTGCAGATTATTAGTTTTGGATTAGGGAGCATATATTATCAACTTTGTAAACTGCTCTGAACATCATTATTTTCCTTTTGATTCTTTGAAATCTGATATTTCACAATTTTGATTGGTCAATAGTAGATCAACAGCAATCGTTAATCTATTTTGGTATTTCTATTTCAGGCCTCTTAGAGATAACAAATTTTGAAAAGGTTAGCTTTAATTTTTTCTTTACAATTTTCTGGCATTGATTTGGTCAGCTCTCATTCCACACAATCACATGATAACTAGGAAAAAGTTACTGTTATTATGAGGCCCAGGTCTAACACAACATTTAACCATTTTCTTAAATTTAAGTGATCTCATTGAAATCTTATGGCTTCAAAAAGGTATAATTTGCATGCTTAAAAAGAAATATACACTGGAGCCCATTTAGGCAGTCACTTAAGAGGAGATTTTACTTCAGGAAGGCTTCAATACATTTCATAAAATCAAGTAAAGCTGTTTTGAAAGATGTAGCTCATATCTACTTCTTCAAGTAGTTTTCTCTTTCTCGTCGCAAAACCGGAAATGAAATTATTTTGTGCAAATTTAATCCTGACAGAACAAAACAGAGTCCTTCAGAGGGCAATGTTTCTCATTACTTACCTATTTTGCACATATTTTCAAAGCTGAACACAAGTTACAAGAAAGTGCTTCATCTTTATTTTTAATACCCTACTTTCTCAGGCAGTTCCAGTTTTAAAAAAGGGTCTCATCTAGGCAGAGAGAGGGAGGGAAATGGAAGAGGAGGAAGGAAAAGAAAAAGAATGTTTCCATCTGTCACTTAGTTTTCTTCTAACAGCTGCTGATTTGACTAATGACAGTTGCATAATTACCATCTCACACGTGTTTGATAATGTTCTTTGTTTGGACTGCCAGTTGTCTTGATGGAGTACACTCAGTGGTGCTATTCAGGAGTGAAAACCTGCTTATTTAAAATCCATGTCTGAAGCAATTTGAAGAGCATGAGCTCCCTATCTGAAACATTCATACCATCATTGCAAACATTCTTCCCTCTGAAAATTCAACTGTTGGAAGCCATAAATACACCCATATTATAAACCCGTTCTTCAGTGCACAAATACATTTTCATCCATATTGATACAAGTTTTAAAGAGAGCATTAATACTAGACTACATCCACATTATTTTACCAATGCTTCTAAGAAGTATAGATAACAAAAACCAACGCACTTTACCATGGCTTTTATTCATAGCTCGCTGAATAGATATAATTTTCATTATGCCATGATCTATCAACAAAGATAATGTCTCTTGACTCTTTTCAACCTATGAAGATTTATTTCTAAATCCAACACTTTCATATGAAATATGAAATGCAATATTAGTAAAAACTGAAACATTTCTTCAAATCACTAAGTAATGTTTCCACTGCTCCTTAAGGAGATTTTCTAACCTCATAGAAAGTTAACCAGAAGTTTTGAAAGTAGGAATCAGGTAAATAGGGGCCTATCACATGAAGATTAAGTATCCTATGCTTTGGGGAAAGTCAAAAGAAAAGGACTAGTGGGACTTGTGAACATTTCTGTATTCAAGACAATGCAGCTGGGCAAACATAAGGGAAAGGTAGCCAAAGAAACTGGTTTTGACTGGTTTGAGTGAAGGAGCTGGGTCGAAGAAGGAAGGTCAATCTGAAGAAGACTTCTGACTTCATCCCAATGACCACTGGAGTGAGACCCCCGCCATGGACTGCACACGTGTCAGTAGGAGAGACAATATGTAAATGAGTTCCCAGAAATATAACAAATATGTTAATGATTTATTGGAAATCTGTTGCATATGTATATGCTTGCTCTATAACTTTCTAATGCTTCTGTCTATCCGCGCACATAATAGGAGGAGTGAACCTCCATGTGCCCAGTGCTGAATAAACACATACCTGCTTTATAACCTAGTTCTGATTATAGATTCTGATTCCGCACGTCAGTTTTACATAAATTCTGCACTGTTCTATGAATGAAAAGTTAATATTCTTACCAAATATTACCTTAGAAAAAAATGTAAACAAATACATATCTAATGAATTCCTCAGGAATTATTTTGATACTGAAACAAAAAGCTCTAATATTGTTTCACCTTTCCATGCTGAAGCCCACATTAGCTGATAAATAGAGTAAATAAGTAAAATAAAAATAATTAAAACATTCCCAAGGAAACTCTCACAGTGCTCCAGTCTTCTTCAAAACTAATTATTGTTGTTGTTGTTGTTATTTGTCAGAGAAATACATCATTAACAAATGAGAATCAAATTAGAAAACAAAGCAAAAGCAAAACAAACTTAAAAGGTCATCTGAAACCTAGTTTTCTCAGTATAATACAAGATGCAGACATATAATCAAGGAGAATAATATTGTTCAGCAATTTCTAAGTACAGGTGCATTGATTGGAGAGCTATATTGTTAAGTGACTTGCAATTCAGTATTTTAAGTTCTGAACAAATCTGATCAGTGTCTAGCCTTACTTTAAAAATACTAATGAAAATATTCAATAAGTTTGTCAATTATGGACTGAAAACTTACAGGTCAGTATCAACATTTATTCAGAAAGGAGATGTAGATATATTCAGAGGTTACTTTTTGCTCATAATTTTCTCCTCTGCACAGATTCTTGAGACACCCTCATTGCTGTAATTGCTTCCCAGTAGAGATTTAAGCACTCTGACTCAGATGTTAGTCATAACATCTGTCACATGTCGTTTATGATCACTCTCATCCTCTCCCTAGGGAATGCACAAGGAGTGTTACGTTATTTTTTTAGGATCTGGTTGGGGGGGAATTTATTTTTTTATAAATTGCTACTTAATAATCTAGGCAAATGAATGGAGAAGTTGTGTTTTTAGTAGTTTACTATGTCCACTTGTAACACATTTTATGAAATATTGTTATCTATTTTGGTATTATAAAACTGTAGCTATTACAATAGTTAAATGCTCAGCTGATGTGCTCAACAATGCAAGAAATGGTTGGAGGTCTATAAGAAGGCTGTATGCCTCCTAGGACCCTTGGGATTTTTACAGTGCAGAACAGTGATCATAGTACAGTTCCAGTCATCAGACACTTTTTGCACTGTAGTTCAAGCTAATTAGCTTTTCTGGTTGGGTTACTGGGTTTCCTCCAACTTTTATGATATCACTAGTGATGCCATCTGTCCCAGGTATTTTTCCTCTTAAAGTCTTCCTGACTTTCTCTACCACACATAAGGCAAGATTATTTCTTCACATCCCTTTTTATGTCATAGGAGGTGGTGAAAGTTGTCATGTTTGTCTCTATGCATCCTTGTAGATCTGCTGGTAAAGCTCATCTGCTCACTGCAGGATGTTATCTGTCTCTCTGTAATTACTCTTTCATCACTGTCTGAGAGGGACATCTGGTGTCAATTATCTGTTTTCTTCTCATCTTGCTACAGCTGTTTCTTTTAAGAGTATTTTAAATCATTTCTATGTTGCACTGTATTTTCAGATACTTTGTGATCATTTATTTTCAAGGTCACACAGTTCTTGAAGTTACAAATAATCATTTGTTTTCTCCTTTGATTGTTTCTTTTTACATGCATATCCTCTAAGTATTTGAATTACTAAACTGATTGTGATAAAACACAACAGACAAAGGTACTCCTATAATGACATTTCTTTTTCAAATTAACTGGTGGACATTGCATTCAACTCAGAGAGGAAGAGACTGAGAGGAGGCTTCATGGTGGGCTGCAGATCCTCACAGGGGAGCGGAGGAGGTAGACTGATCTCTGCTCTCTGGTGACAGAAACAGGACCTGAAGGAATGACATGGAGCTGCATCAACAGAGGGTAAGGCTGGATATTGGAAAAAGGTTCTTCACCAAAGTGTGGTCTGTCTAAAAATTTCAGGTAAAGCATACTGTCAGTGTACAAGGTCAGTTGCCATAGCAGATTCTGACTATTAGACCAGACTGCCTGCTATAACTCTCCAAAGTGCTTTGCTCACATTAAGGGTAAGGAGTTACCCCAGTAGAAATATTTCTGCAGTATTTTAACCAGGTCCCAGACTATCCCACAAGATGTTGCTAGGGAACTCAGGCAAAACTGGTGAAAGGAAAATCCTACAGTGTAAGAATTCTTAAGATCTTGTCAGCAGTAGAGTTCTAGATCATTAATAAAACACTGTTTACTTGAAGTAGATAAGAAATTTGCAAAAATGGGTAACAGATACTCAACTGTTTTATTCCAGGTTATATGCATAGGTGTGGGACATTCATTTATTCATTTATTCAAATTAAAATGCAACCCAAGCCTATCAGGTTACTTTTTATCTTTCCCCTGTTTTTTGTTTTTGTTTGTTTTGTTTGTTTGTTTTCTCCATTATGAGGAAATGCTTTTTTTTTTTTTTTTTTTTTTTTTTTTTTACTTATAGATTGCCAAGAACACAGGCTGCTCACATTTCCTATATCTGGTTTAAGTAAGTGCTATAGAACCACACTGCAGAATATAACAGGGCAAAGATGAAAGATTTATAAGATTTATTTATTTTATGTAAGGACTATTTGCTGTCTTTTGGGGCCTAGAGTGAAATGAAAAGTAGCTAAGAAAATATACAGTCTCTGAAGATTAGAAGCAATTCCATGATAACCAGTGACAAATTTATGTCACTATATATTTATATATATATTCACAAATTAACCATCTTCTGAGAGGAGTAAGGAAGCCTAAATGTCTTTTTTTTTTCTTTCTTTCTTTTTTTTTTTTTTTTTTCTCCAAACTGTTATTTGCGTTGTAAACACATGAAACAGTGAAACAGTCTTTCTAGATAAAACCGTTAACTTTCAGAAAAACTGAGTGACTATAAATGAGAACCAAGACCTTCCATCATGACTTAACTGTATTTACCCTATCTGGATACTCTGGAGAAAGCTGGCTTCTAAATTATATAAGTACTTCACAATCATAACTTCTGTTTTATTCTGTTAATGTAGAAATGTACATTATAGAATCTAAATTTGTGAACATTAACTCTTTCAACAACTTCATAACATTCTTACAGTTAATTATCTACCTGATCACTGACAACACTATAAACCTGGGTGAGGAAGTTTTGACAGAGGTAGTAAAAAGAAGGTAAATCTAATTACTTCACAACTACTTAGTTTAACACTCTTGTCATTCTTGTCTAGTGTATCTCTCATTTCCATTTCCCCTTTTCTTTTCTTTTCTTTTCTTTTCTTTTCTTTTCTTTTCTTTTTTTTTTTTTTTTTTTTTTTTTTTTTTTTTTTCCCAGACCGCCAGTCATGGTCATGGAATGGTACTGTGAATCAAGCTTTATAAAACTGTTCTGGGGCCCCCTGGGACGGAGCTGATTTTTTCTTCAGTGTCTGATATGATGCTACATTCTTTAGGAGGATCTGTCAGTAACTTAGGAGATAAGATAGCTTACACATGAAGTACTATTTTTTACAGGTCAAAGCTATATCTAATCAAAGAATAGCAGATATTAGTCTTAATAAACATTTTTCAGTGGTCTCAGATGAGGTAGGGAGTAATAATTTTCACTTCGCAGTTGTGGAAGCAGGGCACAGAAAAAAACATTAAATGCACTGTATCAGGTTTGTCCAACAAACCAGCAACAGAACTGAGAAACTCTAACAGTGTTTTTGAAGAACACTGCCAAAGTCCAAGTTATTTTAAAAGCTGCTTGCAGCTTCATAGTGATTCTGGTGGTGAGAAATAGAGCACACAAACCAAAACCTTGAAATTACATCTTGGAAGAGAACTCAGTTCTTCCATACAACACAGAATAAATGAATTATCCCTACTACATAATGTCAGGACATGGTTCTTGTGAGTATTATGGAAATGAAGACATATAAAAATAATGACCATTGGTAGCCAAAGACCTTTTACAGTATAACCAGTCGAAACCCAAGAGTCCACCCTAAAATCCTGCCTCCTGCTTGGCTGCTGCACTGAGTAGCCTCAGGCTTAAAATGTAACTTTTATTTCAAGAGCTAAATTGGGACCTGCCACACCAACTCCCAATTCAGCTGCTTCTGAAATAAGAGTACACTGTAAAAGTTAGGGTTCATTTCTAGCTATTGAGAAATACTTAAAGAAAGTGCAGTCATTGGTAGCAGAAAACACAGATTCGTGAGGGGAAAGTCCTGTTTAACAAACTTAATCCGCTTTTATGACAAGATTATTCCTCTACTTGACAAAGAGAATACAGTTGGTAAAGTGCTCATGGATTTCAGAAAAGCTTTAGATACTATTTGTCACAGCATCCTTCTGAACAAAATGTTCAAAACAGGTTATAAATAAATAAATAAATAAATACCGCTGTTGAACAACTGATGGATGGGTCGGTTGCAAAGTGCTATAGTAAATGGGGTTATCTTAGAGTGGTGACAAGCCACCAGTGTGATTCCACAGAGCTCCACTGGAAAGTATACTATGTAATTTTGTGAATAATGCTAACTTGGGAGAAACTGTTGACTCCATTAAGGGTAGATAGGCCTTGCAATGGTATCTTGACCAATTGGAGGGCTGGGCAATCACCAATTGCATTAACAAGTACAAATACTGGATTTTGCATGAGGGATGGGGCAGTCCTTGATATATGTACAGACTGGGTGTCACACATTAGAAAGGAACCCAATGGAGAAAAGTTTTGGGGTTCTAGATGAATATGACTCAACAGTATGCCTGGAAACAAAAAGGTCCAACTATACCCTGGGATGCATGAGGCTTAGTATTGACAGCCAGGAGAAGAAAGATATCATCCTGCTTTTTACTGTGTGGCCTTACTGTGGGGCCCTTCTCTCATCCTTCGAGGGACTTCTGTATGGGAAATTGGTAATCACAGCCTGAACCTCTGATTAATCACGTGAGGCAAGTGTTGGGTCAGCTGTGGGAGAACAGGTGAGAGTAATTTAGCTGTGCTCCCAGAGGGGATGGAGCTTGACTCCACCTCCTCTAGGCCTCATTTAAGGGCTGACCATCACTAAGGCAGCATCTCTCTTGGAGATTGCTCATTGGTGTAGATTGCCTCAGCATTTCCCAGTGAAGGCATCCATATTAGCGAGTTTTTCCTTTTAAATAACATTTTGAATATCTGTTATCATCTTTGTATCACTCCACCTTACAGACGTCACAGAAACTGGGACAGCAGGAGTGAAAAGACAGTTTATGTAGAAGTTGTTAGAAGAATGGGGATTGCAGACACTGGATCTGGAATAACAAGGGGGATGAAGGCCATGAAGATAAGGATGGAACAGCCTGAAGATAGTGAGGTGATTAGATGTCCACAGGGCAAGCTGGAATTGGTTTTGGGGGGGTGCCCCTCCTGCAGGGTCAAAAGTGTACAGCGAGGAAGGTGATGAGCCTTCATCCCATGACCACCCCCACAACTCACCACACGCACACAAGGAGGGAGGGACCACATGCAAATGGGGTCTCAGGAATGTAATGAATATATGTTTGAATTCCTGCAAACTGCTGATTAGTTATTAGTTCAGCCTATATCTGTAGCACACTTTCTTCTAACAGTGTGCAAATGAGGTGGAGCTATCCCCTTGCACCAGTGTGTATGCGCATCACTCATTAAACATACCTGCTTTATAACTACTTTGTGGTTATGGAGTTTGATTTCCGCACATCAGCCTCTCCTCAAGTGTTGGGTGCAGTTTGGGCACAATAATTTAAGGACATAAAATACCAAGGAACATCAGAACGAGGACTACAAAGATGGTGAAATGTCCAGAGAACATATACAAGGAAAGCTAAAATTGTTTGGTCAGTTTGCCTCAGAGAAGAGACTGAGAGGGGGTCTCATGACAGCCTACAGCTTTCACACAAAGGAAGCAGAGGGCCAGGCACTGATGTCTTCTTCCTGGTGACAGTGACAGGACCCAAGGGAATGGCATGGAGCTATGACAGGGAAGGGTGAGACTGGCTATTATGAAGATGTTCTTCACCAGAAGGTGACTGAGCAGTGAAGCAGGCTCCCCAAGCAACAGGTCACAGTACCAAACCTTCCAGAGATCAGGAAGCATTTGAGCAATGCTCTCAGACATAGGGTTTAAATGTTGAGTGGTCCTGAGTGGAGCCAAGAGCTGGACTTGATTATCCTTGTGGATCCTTTCAAATTCAGGGTAATCTATGATTCTATGACCATTGTAAGTAATTTCCATATCTCATAAGAATGGGATAGAAATTAGTGTATTATTGTGTTAAATAGGGATTCTTTTTTGACTAAATGCTTTTCTTGTATTTCTTCTTTTTTTATTCCTTTAGATCACAGTAATATGCAATTATGCTCTTTTTAAAAAATGCTTTTGTTGCATATAATAATGTGATGTGATACTTCCTTTACAATGCTTTGCCACTATTGCTCAACAAGAAGCAGGAAGTCTCTGTATACATGAAGTTACTGCTTCATGCCCCTCTGAATTAACTCGCAGTGGGTCTTAGATATCTGCACATGAACAGAAAACTCCCAGAGGAAAAAGTTTTCATTAGATTTCAACAGTCTCCCAGCCTTCATCAATCTACAAAGCAAAGTTCCTGTTTGATCTTGAACTCAGTTCTCTATAGGGCAGGGCAGACTGCAGCAGTATCACATAGTGGTTTAACTCTGTGCACTGTTGTCATAAGTAATTTAGTTTTGAATATGGATTAGAGGATTTTTCTTTTTTTTGGCCTGCAGTGCAAAAAGCCATTCTTTAATTAGACATCACCTGCAAATAAATCCAATTTAAAGAAGTGAATGACATCTACTTGCAAAGGAGTCTTCTAATTCAGCTTGCTGAATTAATCCTTAACTTTAAATAAAATCTACTGAAAAACTTTTAAAATGTTTCTTTGTAGAGATTCTTTAATTCAGTTAGCTCTTTGGTGTAAATGAAATGGCATCCAAACACTTTTTCAGTCTGTTGATTTAATTCTTCCTGTGTTACTCTCACTTTGTCATCCACTTTTATATTCAGAGAAATTATTGCCCTACACTTTTCTCCTGAACCTATATAAATGAGTACAGATTAAGCAAGATATTTGTTAATTGTTTCTGATAAGTATTTTAAAAAGGCAGATCCCTAGACAAAAGACAAATATATATATATATGAATATATATATATTCAGATTAAACTGAAATCTGACTTCTTGGTGATTTCATAGAAAAGCTCTTCTATGTAGTTCCCTTTCAAGTGATCATAACTAGTTATGTAGCTGTTGGAGTTTCCTGGAACCCCATTTCTGAATCATCACAGCATAATCTTTTTGATCATGTAAGGTGATAATCATCTCCAGCACATCCACACATCCACAAAGCACATCAATTTTTGGATAAAACTAGTAACGCAAGCTCCCTAAATTGATTCACACCACCTCAACCTGGAAAACTATCTTAAGCAAGGATTAAATTGAGTGGGTTTAACCTTGCCTAGAGTAAAAAGTAAATGGATAAATAAGAGAGAAATAAATAAGCATGGCATTGATCTGCTGGAGCTCAAGAAGCTTTGGCTTAAAGATAAAGGGTTTTGATTTGGATGGTTCTGTGTGGAGCCAGGAGTTTGACTCAGTGACCCTTGTGGGTCCCTTCCAACTTGGGATGTTCTGTGACTTCTGTGTGCTACCAGTTGGTATTAGTAGTATTAGTAGTCAGTATTACCATTGCTACTCAAGGGCTGAATAGAAAATTATTAAGATGAAAATTTATTAAAAGAAAATCTGAGGAAGAAAAGGAAACAGCAGGATTAGGTTTGGCTTGTGAGAAGGAGTAATGCAATCTGCATGCAACTGTCTAGCAGTCTCGTCAGATGTTTGCAGCATCAGTGATGAGAATGTAGATGCTTAACTAATGCACTTTAGGCTCAAATACCTATTGTGTGCAATAACCAGGAAATGCTGTGTACCCATAAAAAACTTACAGCTGTGAATAGAATTCCTAAACCTGCTGAAGATACCATGATAAATTTCTGTCACTTTCTGCAGAGAATATAACTAGAAAAAAGAGGGGAAAAAAAAAGTCAAATAATAACATTCTCTTGAGACTGCCATGCAGAAGGACAACTACGCACTACTAGATAGACACCCAACTTGTGTGCTCACATGAGTCTAACTGTATTTCAAATTATATGGGCCAGCAAACACCGGAGAATTGAGGCTGAATTCCTGTATAAGTATGAATTATGAATATGGATTTGAAAAGAGCTGTTTCCTACAAGAATGTAGAAGTGTGGAACAGACCAACAAAATGTTGCCCTACTGAGGACAGTGCAAGGACAGTCAAGAGGCTTGGGTTCTTTCATTCTTGTCCTTGTTCCCAAAAGAAGCAGTAAACTTCTCCTAGTACAGAAATGGTCAAAGGAAATAAAAACATTAATTCCCATTAATTTGGGAATATACTAATGCAGTCAATCTATTAAAACAAGCAACAAATTTACTGTTGAGGTCTCATGTCTGAAAGCAGACTGAATAGAGAGAGGATGGGAAGGTGCCATTGAGTTTAGATCAATTTGCTCATTTCATGTCATTAGGTATTCTCACTCTACTCCCCTCCCCTCCTCCAGTGTCTTCCTTCCCAGATCCATTCACCTGTAGTAATAACTGTCTCACTGGAATTCTCACAAGAAAATTCTTATGTATGGGTTGTATCAAGAGGATGAACTGGTCCCATTTTTATATTAGCTTTATATTGCTAGAACCCGAACTGCCTAACAAACAGAATTATTTAATGCATGGCACAGAGTGGAAAGCAGTCTCAGGTCCAACACATATTCCGTGTCTTGAACAGAGAATGTATTAATTATGGAAATGATTTAAATGGATTTATGAACTTTGCTATTAGTCAAACTACTTGCAAACCATCTAAACAGTAGCTATTTCCCACTGCATGTGTATTAATGAAAATATAAAATACTTTCTAAGCTGTGGCTTATTTTTATTACTAAGTTATGCTACACCAAGGCAGACTTTAGTTTGTGGTTTGTTTGTTTTTTTCTAATGTCGAATGCCTCCAGATATAAGCATGTAGCACACACTACTGCCTGCTCTTTCTTTAAGGATAATAATGAGAACTGAGATGTCACTTGAATACAGATTCTTGAGCTATCAGATCAGTTTAGGGAAATTCAGTCCCAATGGCAAATAAATCTCTTTCAAAAAATGGTTAAAAATTACCTATCTGTTCAATGATACTCCTTTCAAATCTGACCTCTGCAAAGGATTACAATGGCATATAATGGGGGACATACAGGGAACAATCAATTCTACACATAATGTTTAATTCCCTCAGAACTCCATACTGAGCATCTGTGATAAGAGAAGCTTGGAAAGCCTGTGGAACTTGAATATAGTCCAAATTAAGTCCACTTGGAATTCATTAACCCTTTAATGGAAAGCTGTTTCCCTCTTCTGTAACATTTTTTTTTTTTTTAGCCTACCTAGAAACTGCATCCAAGCAAGAGTACACAGGCTGTATTTTTCATAGTTATGCACTGAATTAGTACTGTAGCAACCTTCATTGGCAAAACTCTTCCTGCTTATCTTGATCTTTCCTGCCTGTGGAAATAAACTGTTTTGAAGAAAGTGAGTTTGGCAGCAGAGGCTGAACAAAAAGGAACAGTATATTTATAGCCAATCAGTCAAAAAATTTCTTCCAATATGTAGAATCAGGATGATCTTAATATTATTTGCACAAGTATTACTGGTAAACTGTTTTAAATTCCCGATGTTGCAATGGCTAGAATTTTTTTTTATAATCTGCTGTGTTGTTTGTAAACATTCTATTTTTTTTTTTTAAATTTTCTTCTTTGTTCTTCTTTTTCTTTCTTTTTTTTTTTTTCTTTTTTTCTTTTTGAATGTAGGCCTCTCTTTCATGCTCACTCAATATATTTTTTAGTGAAATATATTATCTGAGCCTCAATGTGTTACACAGTCTTTGTACTTCAGATGTTGGGTTACTTTTTACAGCTACTTCACACTGGATTCAAAATTCTTAAGTGTCAACAATCGTACATTCAAAATTAATGCAAATATTTACTCATTTTTTACCAAAACTACTACTTTAAGCATTTGTAATTTGCTTTTTTTGGAGCCACTTTACAAAGTTGTCTGCAGTCGTATGATCAGCTGCTTTACAGACATCGCTTTTCTCTGTTATTTCCAACTTCTGATCTTCCTGTTTTTCATCCATAAATGCATGTCCTTACAGACAGAACCAAACTTTGTAGGACACTTTTACAGCTTTCATAACAATCCATTCTTACTGAATATTTTCCATGTCGATAACAACTTCCAACGTCCTTAAAGTAACATTCCTTTTTTCTTTACAGAGCTGTTGATTAAAATGTTAAATAGGAGAATCTCCATCATGAGTCATGTTATCACTAGTCTTCTGTAGCCAAATTTTTATCCATTTTAAAATTCTTGAAACAGTCTGATATTACTCAAAGCAGTACAACAATGCATTATGACAACGGCCATAACTCACCTTCTATGACTGAGTTCTATTTCCACCTCAAATTTATTTTAATGTCAAATTGTCCATGTTTAAAATCAGGGAAATATTTAAAAGCTGAAATAAGAATTTTTTATACCCTTGAGCATTGTCATACGAATAAAATAAATAATAAAAATAAAATAATAAAATACAATACAATAAAATAAAATGGTATCTATGCTTCCTATGCAACTAGAGGAAGGATTTAAGACAAGATGATTTAAATAAAACTTGTCTGTGCATGTCAATAGGAAATAACAGCCACCTGTTATTGTTAAACTGTATTTCAGGGACCAAGTACCTTATACCAGACTATAGTAAAGAGTGTTCTTCTGTTAAGGGCTGAGACTAGAGTCCTTTGTGAATGTAACATAGAGGGAGCTTTTCTTAAAGAATGTTTACACTTCACTCTTGCATCCAACAGCTAGATGATCATGTAATAACTGACAGCTTGGGCTGTTTAGATTCATTCCATCTGTTTCTTTCTTAAACAACCAACTTTGCTGTTGGTTGAATATTTGTTATGACATCTGCTATTATGCTGTGGCATGTTTTCATTAACACTTTTAAATAAATTATTAAATGCTAAGGTATAATATTTCTTCCCTAGTCTTAAGTATCCAAAACAACAAGCGATTTTAAAGGTAATAGAGGAGATGAAGGAATCACATTTAAAAACATATCATAAGCTTTGAAATAAATGGTTGTTTGATCAGTGACTTCACCTAATAGCACATTGATAGATCTTTTTTTGTTCCTACTTAATGACAGTATTTATAATTTTTATGTAGAAAAATGTTATAGATCAGTTCTTTTTAATCTCAAATGTTAAGATAATATGTAGCAAGATACTTTTCTTAAAATAAATATAACTGAAATTTGAAAGAGATGCAAAATAATATATATGTAGGTCACTCCAAAAATAATATCTCCTATTTAATTCTGTGGAAACTACATCAGATACAAAGAGGACAGTAATAATATTTAATAAACTCTCATCTACAAAGTATTATTTTTCAACAGTCACCACCTTTAGCCATGCATTTTTGCCAGAAATGAACAAGAGCTTGCATACAATGCTTGTGAAAACTTGAAGGGCCATCCCAGAATATGTAGACGCCAACACTGCTGAAATGTACCACCCACAATCTCATGGTGTTCACATGCACTGCTTGGTCTTCATAAATGTTCAGCAAGCATCAGTGAATGCCAAAGGGTACCGTATTTTTTTGCATGGGGGAATTCAATGCCACATCTTTACTTCATACATGCTTCCATGTTTTAGATATCATTTTGTCAGGCTGTCCCTCTCCTGCCATCTTTCACACAGCAACAGAATGTAACAGGATACTGTTGGGAAGGTTCAGTCCTTACTGCCATACCACTACTATCTGCCTCTGATGTAATAAAACAGGAGGCATCATTTTCAGAGTATTTCCTGTATGAATTTCAACTCAGACAACCCTTTCTCATTCAAACATATGCTTTTCATATAATCAGATAAATTTCAGTACTGAATTTATATTTTTCATACTTGTACTTTTCAGTATATCATTCACAACTTATTGCCCAAGAGTTCTTCAGAGTTACTGGTGTTGTAGATGCAGTATATAAAACTAAAGATGTTGTGAAACTCACAAGATATACAGTAGAAACTAAGGGAATTTGCAAAATCAGTTTTGTTTGGTATTACAGATAAGGCAAATCTGGTACCAGATAGAAAAATATCCATAGGAGTGCAGTTTATTTTATTCCTATCAGAAATCTTGTAGGAAAAAAAACTTGGAGTGCTCTCACAGTATTCAAAAATGGTAGCACTACAGACATGGGAAAATGCAGAGAGAAAACAATATCAACTATTACCTGTTTGTTCCCCCCCCCAAAAAAGTCTGAAAGAAATGTATTTGTCTAATGGGACTTTGGCATCATCTTGATAAGAATAAAGAATCCCCTTACTGTAGTAAAAGTACTTATTGTAGTGGATTAGCCCCAAGATTTAAGAGACCATTACCCAAAAAGTAAAAAATAAAACAGAAATTGAGGATAATGTCAGGGTTGAAACTGAAACTCAGCAAGGTATTTTCTCCTATCCAAGTCCTATGAAATTACATATCCAACTGTAGCAAAAATAAGATGTTCATGGCTGAAGAAGCCAATATCCAGAACTAAAAAAGATGTATCATCAGGGTTCTTTAAACCATATCCAATTGTATCAAATCAAACGCAATACATTAGAAGAGATTAGATTTAATTGTTCAATTTTTCTTTGAAATAAAAAAGAAGATAAATGTGTCTGAGCTCTGTCAAAAGGCTTTATGGTTGAATATCACTCATATTCCAGAACTTGAAAGTTTGAATGTTTCTCAGAACTTAAGAAGCTCTTACAGCTAAATTGGAAGTCAGAGCCCTGTCACAGGCTTCTACAGACATATCTTAAATATCTTTTGAATAACAGACGAGACCTTCTGTAAGTTTATTTACACTTCTCTGAGTAGAGAAGGGGATCCATTTCAGTATCACAAACACAAACATGTGCCTTTTGTTTGAGTAAGCCTTCATTTGAATTCCAATTGAATAATGTTTGGGAACAGCAGGCATATGACAGAAGTGCCTTTTTGTCTGGTTTGAAGACCAGAGTCATTTAATGTCAATACCATGTAAAAATAAATAATAATAATAACAAAAATTGAAACATTTCACATACAAGTCCATTAAATGCACACTGTATGCTAACACCTCTCTAAGAGTTAGAAACATTTATTTATTCTTACTTCCTAAGTTTTGTATAATACTGTAGGATGTTTGTAATCCTTACATAACTAACCTAAAATTTCAGAGGAAGTGTGTCAGTTTTTCTCTGTCCCTTCAACACTGCCAACATCTCAGTACTACGGCAGATTTAGAATTAGTAGGATTAACATTTCCTCACCCTAGATGAATAAATCTTTATGAAACACAATTTTCCATTCATCTCCCTCACTAACATGTGAGTTTTTGACTCCTCCCTGTGTAGAATATCTACCCCAATTTTTGCTCTCTAAAAAGTCATTATCTTCTCAAAGTAAATCCTTGGTTTTTTTTTTTTTTTGTTTTTTTTTTTTTTGTTTTTTTTTTTTGTTTTGTTTTGTTTTGTTTTGTTTCCTTAAAAAGAGAGGGAGATATTTATACTCATAAAAAGAAATGCAGTTTGGAACTCATGCAACATTTATAAAACTAGAAAAAAAGAAGAAAGTGTATATAGTTGAGAGGATAAACCAAAAAAAGTGGGGAAAAAAAATTATATTAGCATCAGCAAAACTTTTTGAAAAGGATATCCATTTGTTTCACTGCATTTAAAAGTAATTTCCCACCTGTACAATATTTAGCATTGAAATTTCTTATCACTAAAGGTGAATTTCAGTGAGTTTTTAGTGATTTCAGAAATCCTTTCTGTATAAGTAATTTCTGAAAACTGCTATTTTAATTTATTAATAAATTTCTTGGAGAATATTGTTGTAATTAGAGCTATAGCAAGTCTGGGCTAAAAACATTATCTTCCTGCTCAGACATAAAATACAGTGTTAACCCTGCCTAAGGGTCAGAACCAATCCTTTTTATGACAGTATACTGTATCCCTGAAGTTAATGTGTGAAGTGTGTGCACTTTATAAGACACTAATGTTCACAAAAAGTGCTTAACAAAGGTTTGAGATTTTATCTTAGACAAAAAATATAATAATAATAATAATAACCTTATATGTGGTATCAGTGAACACACTTTTCTCAGACCAGTCTTTAGTTTTCAATCACATTTTTATTTTTTATTTTTTTTAAATCTTAGTTGAAGGTCATTTCTTAAAATAAACTTAAATAATAGATTTAAAAATAAGAAAAAAATTAATATCAATTAATAAGATTTTTTTAGAAATAGATGAGTATTTAAAACGTTATAAAACAGAAACAAAATTAAAGAAATCACATCATAGAAATTTTTTAAAGTTTTGCAGTTCTTTTTCTTGCATTTTCAGTTTTAAGTATTTATTATCACAACAGATCATTGTAGTGTCTAAAGCTGAAGATTTGATGTATAGATTTTCAAAAGCACATAGAAACCATATTCTCACAGAATACAGCTGGAGTTCTTAAAACATTTATTCTCACTTGAGATCCCAACTGTAGACTTCAGTAAGTCAGTTTCCAAAAGGCCTAAGATTCTTATGAGGCTAAACTACTACCTGACAAATGCAAACATTCTATCAATCAGGACATTTGGAATGTAGTATCACAGAATTCAGCTTAAGGTGCAAAGGATGCCTCTTACTTGGAGATTAAATTACTTCCTTCAGAAGCAACCTGTACATCTGAATCTATAAGTCACGTGGGAGTTGTGAAAAAATTGTTAACTGTTCTTCAGTTAGGATCAAGGAAGATAGAACAGCCCACAACATTTTCTAGTAGAACGCACACCACTCTAGTAGTTTCTTACAAGTTTAAACTTCACTTCCTCTGTTTTCAGGTCTTTTTATGACTTGACTTTCTGCCTTTTCCATCCATGCACCAGCAGGCAAACAATTTACTTAGGAAAAATTATACAGAGTGAATAGGATTTTTCTTAAGCTACAGAGCACAGATGTTTCAAACATTTTGTACTTCAATTACTCTAAAATCAACTTCCCTGCAGGGAGCAAATCCTCACTGGATCAAAGTTTCAGTAGGTTTAAAGAAGGAGGACTATCCTTAAGAAATGTCCCTCTGAGCTGCAAAATTACATACTTATTTCCAGTGGATCTATTTCAGAGCAGATTTTGATGCACCTTGTGTTTCTGTATCATCCCATGTTAAGAAAAGATCATAAATTATCCTTGTTTAAAAGTCTAAAGGTCTGTACAATGAAAATCAGACTACTGAAACTAAACTATAAGAGTTTGCACACATAATAGCACTAATGGTTTTTAAATGTTCATTTGTACAAAAACTATCCCAGCTAAATGATTTGTCTGATAGCTTTTAAATCTGCTTCAATTGTCTTTTCCTCTCTGTAGCACTACCATACTTTTTGCATAAGAGTGAAAACAGAAGAGAAATATATATACAGAGCATATGAAATTCTGGCCTTTCCTCCAGGATCCTACAAGCCAGGATAGCAAACTCTCATTGCTTTCATTGGGGCCAGAAATGAGGTGTAGGTTACTGACTCCATGGATGAACAAGGAATTCAAAACCTCAGGTACCTCAAGGAAAATTTGTTTTGCCAGGGAAAGAAGGGTTCCCACATCACTATAGCTTGTTTTAACCAGAAAAGTTGCTGTATTACTTTAAAAAAAAGAAAAAAAACCAAAGAGATTTTAAAGAAACCTTGTAGGGAATACACCATTTAATTTTCTGAATTAAATTTGATAATAAATTTAATACTAGTTATATAAATAACAATATTTAAATTATAATAATATTTTATATTTAAATAAGTTAAAAAATGATGGTAATGTTTTGATGATAGGTAGCATGCCTATACTCCAGGTATGACTTTTTACTGTCTTATTTGAAACTTTAATGATGAATTAAAGTGTGGTTTAATATTTGCTCTAAGTCCTACTCTCGTGAAGTTGTTTATCATTTTAATATATTGCAGGATAATGCATTACAAAATCATTAACAAATCCCACCATTCTAAAACTGTGACAAATTATAACAATTTATAACATACAGGTTTGGATGCTTTAGGAAACATTATAATAACATCTATTACAGCTGCATCTAAAAATGTATATTTTTATACACAAATAGAAACAAGAAAAACCTTCAAATAGAATATCTGTCATAAATAAATTTCTTCTACTTTCATATTTCAAATGACCTTTTCTAGTTTTATTTTGTTACATAAAGCTCCGGTTCTGTTCCTTCCCTAATCACACCTAATGAAAGGAGTGATTTTGATTTTCACAAAACATCCATGTGATACTCCATTTACATCCTTCAAGCACTGGTTGTTTCCTAACCACCTTACAGTGTAATTTTCTGTAGAGAAAAATATACAAATTTGCAAGCAACTGAGCAACATGTAAAGTTTCTGTTGCTCTCATTTATGAGAAATCTGGTGAATAATAAGAAATAGCTTCTAGCAGTGAGAGTAACATGAAAAATATTTCTGCACTAATGAGGAAGAGAAATTATGGAAAGGGAAATTTTACAGTTATTTATATGTTATTTCCGTATCCCACTATTCTAATCAATATTTATATTTGTATTATATACGGAATTACTATCAGATAAGTTATAGGCATGGCACATAGGAATAGCATTATTCAAGGTAAATTTGTTGAGATCTAATTTTTCAGGCAGCATATTACATCAAGAATATGCAACTATAGCTATCCGCACAGTAACATTTTATTACACCTACTGATTTTTCTTCCTAAACCTTATGAAATTATTTGTCATGAAAGATGGTACAAATGATGCTAGAGGCATGACTTTCATGGAGTACCCTGACTTTTTTTCAGCATAGAATTTTCAGATTTTGGCCAAGATAATTTTTTTTTTCCAAGCTGAAAGCAGATCAAAGGTGCAAAAAGCTGCCAGGTGAATTAGTTTTATTAACACCATCCTTCCAGTCACAAATAACAACTCCCATTTACAGTCCCAAGGCCCTTTATTTCTTCCTCTTTCAATTTATAACTTGAAAGGTACATTATTCACCCACATGACAGCACCAAGTAACAATAGACATATTATAAGGGGCTTATGACTTCATGATAATTTTTTTCAAAACAATTCTCAGTAAAGTCTTCTAAACTTCTAGACTTTCCAGAACTGACTCAACAACACTTTGAGAAAATTTTCTAGTAATCCATCTAAAATGCTGACACTCACTTACCTTACTTCACACAGCTGTAAAGCCAAGATACATCTAAAATGGGTTAAAATTTACATGTATTTATTTACTCAGACATAATTTCTTCATCAATTTGAGAATAATAAAATGAGCCCTTGAATTTTAATTTTAAATTGATTCATGTCTTGAAAGATTAATTTAGATTCTCATGTTTCCACTTTTATAACTCCAGTTTGCTTTGAAACCTATGTGTAAGCACTGATACAAGTGACTAAATTGTGTATGTGACTGTTGAACACAGGAAATTTTGTAAATAATTTGTTTGTGTTGGTGTTGTGTTCACACAAGTCTACATATTTAGACAACAAAATTTTTCTTATCTATTTCCACACAGCAACAAATATTTGCATTCATTTCTGGCTATTAGAAATTAGAAACCAAGATGTGATTCCATAATGCCTTTGACAAAAGAGACACAGTATTCACCATCTTCAGTAGGTGACATTTTACATAGTTGAAGTGTTGGGTACCGATATAATTCACTATCATCATTTATTTATCACTGTGTACAAAAATTTAAGGGTGGTCACTGTAGTACAGTGTGTGCAGATGATGTTCTGAGGCCCGTCCATTGCGGCAGTGAGTTCTTAATCTGAGATGGCAGCCCTATTTTTGCCAAGCAAGCCAAGGAATGACAAATATTTGAAACTTTGACTCATATATTTAAATGAACACTGATTTCCAACAAACAATACTTTATAAAGTGTGTATACATTTTTCTATTTTTCTAAGATGGCTACAATTTACCAATGTGCTTTTATCATTTCATTTGCTTCTTTCTAAAGCACTTCTCACTATGGTTTGAATTTCTTATTTATATCTCTATAGAATTATAGATTCACAAGGTTGGAAAGCACCATTAAGATCTCCTAGTCCAATCATCCTCCCATTTCCGTAGCTACAACAAACAACTAAACCATCTCTCGTAGCTCCTCATCCAGATGCTTCTTGCACACTGCCAGGGACAGCAACTCCACCACCTCCCTGGGCAGCTATTCCAGTGCCTGACCACTCTCTGAGAGAAATAGTTTTTTCCTACTTCTAGTCTAAATCTCTTCTGGTATAACTTGTGGCCATTTGTTCAGGTCCTGTTTGTGGCTTGGGAGAACAGGCCAAGCCCCTTCTCATCACAGCCTCCCTTCAGGCAGTTTTAGAGTGCAGTGAGCACTCTACAGTGACCCAGCACTTGGCCTTGTTGAACCTCATGCCATTCACCTCAGCCCAGCAATCCAGACTATCCAGATCCCTCTGATGGGCCTCCCTACCCTCAGGCAGATCGACACTATCTCCCAACTTGGTGTCGTCTGCAAACGTACTGAGGGTACACTTTAACCCTTCATCTAAGTCATCAAGGAAGATATTAAACAAGATGGGCCCTAGTACCAATGCCAGGGGGACACCACTTGTAATGGGTCACCAGCTGGGTTTAACTCCATTAACCACTACCTGCTGGACACAGCTTTCTAGCCAGTTCTTTACCCAAAGGAGGGTATACCTGACCAGGCCAAGGGCAGTCAGTTTCACCAGGAGAATATTGTGACAGTGTCAAAGGTTTAGCTGAAGTCTAGATAGATTACATCAGCAGCCTTTCCCTCATCCACCAGTCCGGTCACCCAATCATAGAAGGAAAATCATTGTGTATGTGTAGGTGAGAGACAGCAAGAAAGAAGGAGGGAAAAGAGACAGCATATTTTTTTTTTTAGTGGAACTTTCACAGTAAGGCAAGAAAACTTGTTTTCCTAATGAATTCAAAATCCCATGTAATTCAACAAGCAATTAAAAAACACTTTCTAACCACCTTTGAGGCACAGTGCACTTGACAAGTCTGTCAGATTTCTTGTCAGTTTGCTGAACCTCATACAAGCGCAGATAGTCCCAGGCTTACACAGCTCTGGTATTATAACTCCCAGAATCCCTTTTTACAAGCAAGATCTATGTGCATATTCATTCTAACAGCTTAAAGAGTTTGAACAGCTGCTCCTTTTAAGTCATTCTCATCTCATGTCATCATTTATAAATGTTCTACAACACAGTGCATAAATCACTGTTCGTCTATTTGTGAAAAAGAAATGGCCCTAAATGCATCAATAGCAAATAGATCCTTTAAGAATACTCTTTTCCATTCATCTATAGCTTGAACTAGAACAAAAATACTTTTAAATACATATTTTTAAGCAAATAAAATGGTGATTCATTTTGCATACAAGTTAGGGCTAATTAAAATTCAGGAGTTGAAAACAGTTATCCTGCTGTATGTGCTGCAAGACAGAAATATTTGTTGACCTAAGATTAGAACAGCAAACCTATTAAGTAAATTAATAACCCCCAAACCCAAATAATTTAAGATTCCTAAGATTTCTGGTGGGAGTTTTAAACAAAAGCCTATCATGTCCATTTGATATTCATGCAGCTGCTCTGATTGTAGTTTTACAGAAAAACATGAATTCGTTTCAAGACTCAGCAAATAATTATAATCAACACACTAAGAAATAAAACATAAACTCCAAAGCCAGTACCTCAGCCTAGTGGTGCAATTACAAGTTGACATGAGAAGAAAAAGGAGTATTATAAGCTATCCACTTTCAAGGTAAATTCTGAGCAGCAGCTCTAGATCTAACAAAATAATGACAATATTTGGACAGAAAGATTGGAGCAGAATAGCTCCTGGTTTATGTTTGTGTCAGGAATCCTTAAGATAGAAAAGGGAACTTGAAAGAGAGCTCTTCCCAATGAAAATGATACAGATCAGCAGGGTCCTAGGGGCAGTATCTTAAAAATTGCTTCTGTAAACAAACAATGTCAGTTCTACTAATCAAAACCAGATCATTTTCTTTGTGCCTAAGACCTTAAAAAGCTTTGATTTCATTTTTAACATGCCTATTCAATTAGTTATATTAAGCCTCAATACTAGAGATTTGGCAGCCTACTTTAAAGTAGAAAAATATATTGGCACTGGTAGCTACAGTGAAACCCTCATTTTATTACTAATCATCAAAATATGATGTGTGTGTGTATTTATTTCTTTTTTTTCAGTTAAAAAATTCATTCAGCTAAGTAAATTCAGTATGGTTTACTCAAGCAGAAATATAAAATATTTTAAGAAATTTGGAAAGAAGAATACGAGCCATTTATATGATTTTGTGTTATTAGGCTTTCTATGTGAAATCCTACTCAAAATATCTAGAAGAGCTTTCCACATAGGGGTAGTTTTTAACTTAGCTTCTATTTCTCAGAATGGACATAATCCTACTAATATCACAGGAGATGGCCTATTTTCCATGAAAATAAGAGGGTAAGAGGGCTTTTTTTTTTTTTTTTTTTTTTTTTTTTTTTTTTTTTTTTTAATGAATTTATCACGAGATTTCATAATGCTCTTTGCTAAAACTTCTGCTCATTTCCAGAACATGAATTTAAATTTATCTGACTAATTCTCCACATCATTAATATTAACAGCTTTTCAAAACCTCCAGTACAGTGTATGGATAAACTTGCTGAAGAAAAAAATCATAAACCACACTTTCATGATTCCAGTGTATCTCTCCAAAACGAATTTTCAAAACTTTCATAAAATGTCAATACGCCTTTAAAACCTCTGCTTTAAATCAAAAGGCAACAAATTCTCCAGGCTGTAGTACTGTACTTTTGCAAGCAGGAACTTACTGTTAGAGATATAAAAAACGGATTTTCAAATTTCTTTTGATTCTGTCAGATATGGTAGATGAAAGGATACATAAAATTGCCTGATACTATGGCTGCTATTACTAGGAATGCAGTCAATACATTCTTCAGTGTCACATATTTTAGTGATTTTTCCTGATGAATGTAAACTGAGATGCTGGTGATCCTAATGTCAATATTGAGGCTGTGGTTTAGAGACCTTGTCACGCCAGCAAAAACACACCTTAGAACAGAAATTCTCAAGAAAAAGATGATGCATTACCTATGGACCAGATGATCCCACATCAAATAATCAGTATTAGATTTTTGTGAGAAATAAAATAATATTTATATGTATATTATATTAAAACAAGACTACAAACTCACTCATTTTAGAAGATTTTAAAGCAGACACCTCATGATTTGGGAAGTCATATGAAAGAGAAATTGACTTTTTCCCTTTTCAGGTCTCCTAGGTTAGGGTCAACTGATGACATCAAATGATTAATCTACTTTATGTTGGTGATAATTAAATTTAATTAAAAATAAGTTAAGTGTTTCATGGTTACAAAATCTAACAAATTTATCGTACTATAGGGAGTAACTAGATATTAATTAGTTCTATTACAATAGATACAAAAATCCATTTAATTTGTTGCATACCACATTATCCAAAGTTGAGAGGTCTGGTACTTTGACTAGACATATTTTTACACGTGAAAGTTTTAAACAAAACATATTAGTTGGATATTCATTCTTTCTCTGATTAGTCATGTTTCCTTAAGGAAAAGCAACACTATACTGAGCAAAGAGATATGGAGAAAGGAGGGAAAAGAAAGAGGAGAGGAGAGGAGAGGAGAGGAGAGGAGAGGAGAGGAGAGGAGAGGAGAGGAGAGGAGAGGAGAGGAGAGGAGAGGAGAGGAGAGGAGAGGAGAGGAGAGGAGAGGAGAGGAGAGGAGAGGAGAGGAGAGGAGAGGAGAGGAGAGGAGAGGAGAGGAGAGGAGAGGAGAGGAGAGGAGAATTAGCACTAATGTCTTAGGCTACTGCCCACTTTAAAGAGTTTACAATTAAATTCTAAAGAATATAAACAACCCTAACAGTAACGCCATCACTTTTATTTTCCTTAGCTGAGAGGATTATATTTTATATTGCTTTAAGTTTCATTCAAAGAAAAATAGTTGGTTCCGTATACTTATTTCTCTTTTGGAAATGGATACCTACAAAACACATTAATGTAATTTAAAATAATTAGAATTAACATACCATTCTTTTATTTTACATTTAAATCTTGATTTAAAATTAATTTCAATAAACTTGGCTTTGTAATTTCCAAAGGATGTTAATAACTCTGATGCTTTGGCAAAAAATACTTAAATATATTTGAATTATTTCATTTAGACTTCAAATTCTTTCCCTCCCTCCTGCTTTCTCATCCTCTATTTATGCTTTTTGTTTGTTTGTTTGTTTTGTTTTGTTTTGTTTTGTTTTTATTGTTGCTGTTGTTGTTAACCTGGTAGCTCCTGTGGCTTGTAGCTACATGTCAGATGTTGGAAATGACTGCACTTTAGTACATTGTACATGACAATATGTAGAACATAATTCATTAGGGCTTTGATATGAAGAGGGTAGTGCAGTATTCCTGTGGTGGCATTTTAATGTCCCAGAAGTGACTTTGGATGTGAGCTTGGACTGATGGTACATATTTAGTACTCCTTGATACTAGCTGCTTTCTGCAAAGTGCATTTCTAAAGCAATGTAAAAACCCAGTACTGGGAAAACACTGTGCTGAACAACTGCTGCGGACTAATTGTACAGACACAAAACAAAGCCACTGGGCTAGTTCTGCCAAAAGCTGAGGAGTTCAGTACAGAACATTGCATCTTTAAAACATTAAGCTCTGAGCCCAGGCTTTGGAGCTGCATTACATTTCTCTGCATAAGAGAGGGAAAGATGTGCAGGACTAAAATGGGGTCACTGAACAGAGAGCCAGTTAAATGAGTAGAGGGAAAGCTGAATTGAGGGACACATCCAAAATCTTCAAGAGTGTAGGGGCCTTACTTTAAGCTGCAAAAGAGCATTCACCTCAGATTCTGTTTCATGGTTTTCCTCTCCTTTTATCTCAATGCCTGTCTCTCTCCATCATCACTAGCAATAGAAGGGAAATTAAATTATTTACTAAGTAGTTTGATAGTAAACGTCCATCAGTAACAGACTTGGCATCAAGTCAACTTCTTATAGAAATCTGACTCTATTACAGTTAAATGATTGTTTTAAACTATTTTAATTGTAACATTTTATCCATAATCATGGGACAGAACTAAGTGGGCTCTGTAGGATTACTTACTGGCAGATTGGCAGGAACAATATTCCTCAATAAGGTGGATGAATAGCTACAATAGAAAGAAGTGAATTGTTAATGAGTTCCCAAATCACAGAGCTGCTGGATAAAACATCACCATCATTTACCACAAGGGAAACCAAGCTCGAGAGAGTCTGAGCTGTAGGAATGTATAGTTCTTTGAAGCATGTGGATAACCTTAGTGCATGAATCTCAGTCATGCTTGAGGCAAAATTAATCATTTAGTTGCTAACAACACTGCTTCTAGAAACAAGGAAGAACATACCTCTAGGTAAGTGAAAAAGATCACCACCTTTTACTTAAAGGAGAAGGATGCCTATCAGCAGGGAGAAATGAAGAAAAAATGCACTCAGCTAATATCACAATAATCAGCTGGTTGTGAGACTACCAGGATTATGCAGGGAATGCAGCTATCTCTGAGTGTTTGCATAATAAATCTTCATGTTTCTTGACCATTTGCTAGAAATTATTTGGAGTGGCTTGGTTCATAGCATCTAAAACTGATACTAATTGAGAGAAGGACATTTTCCAAAGAAGAACTCTATCAATTCATGATCAGTGTGTAACAGGGAGGTACAGATAAAACAACTAATAAAATCCTTGATGAGACTAGATTTCAGATATATCTATGGCTCAGGGAGCTCGGATTGTTTAGCCTGGAGAAGAGGAGGCTCAGGGGAGACCTCATTGCACTCCACAACTTCCTGAAGGGAAGTTTGTAATTGGAATTTGTAATTGGAGAACTGTGATATTTTTTCTTAAATGTGACACTGTGTGTAGACTGTGTGTGGCAGAATTAGGCTCCTGCAACACATGATATTTAAGCTGTTCTGTAGGTACATGGTAAGGTCCTTCTCCTGGATCTCTGGACATCCAGTAGTATCCCTCCTTCTGAAAGGAAAAAGCTTTTTACAGGCAAACCTAAACATATGTAGTTCTATCATGGGAGCTGTATTACTAGCAATCACTGCAGGTATGGGTTTTACAGATTGATTTTTTGTTCCAGAGTAAAAGTATTACATCAAAAAGAACTGATGAATACTACATACAAAGAAATTCTATGACTCATACTGCAGAGAACTACCATCTCCAATCACATAGGGAGCAGAGGCCACCCTGCAGCACCATCTGCTACCAAATCCTTGCCACATAAACCCAATTCAGGATCCAGCAGTACAGTGCATTAGTGACATGAGGAGTAAAAAAAAACAAGTTTAATTTCTGTCATGTTTATAATTCCACACCTGCTTTCCAGGAATAAATGCATATATAAGTAGTGTATGTTACTATTCCACTTAGTCATAATTTTTCAGCTTAAATTTCAAATTACTTGCCTATGAAATGTAAAGTTTTCTTGGTTAGCCACTGTGATTTTTCTCCTACTCAGTAAATTAGTGTCATCGGACAGGATGTATTTTGAACTTTTAACATTACAGCAGGATGTAAAAATAGTACTACACGGTGATTTGGTTTATTAACAATGAATAAACTGGGTGAAGTAGATATCTAAATTATAAAAGCTAATAATCTGAACTTAAATAATACCAACTACAATCCAACAGTTATTTACAAAAGATATCTGTAAATGTTAGATTAAAAAAACAAAACAAAACAAAACAAAAAACACAAAAACAAGAACAAATTAAAAAAATTACATTTCCCAGTTTATTCTGATACAATTTGTGGAAAAATAATAATAATAATAATAAATTCAGCAAATAAATTATGCATTGAGAATTATTTGCTAAGCTCTGTTAACTAAACCATAGTTTAATTACAGAATATAATTGTTTAGGTATGGTCGGACAGTGAATCCTGCTTATGAACTGTGCACCCTAGAAACTGAAGAAGCTTCTCCTCTTTCTCTAGCCAACGGAAGAGTGCTGAAGAAAACTTTCTTATACATAATCATTATTTTTATTATTTACCTTCTGTTGCATTTAAGGATTTTTTTTATTTTTTTTTTTCCCCCCAAATCAATTAACACTCATGACTTGCCATCTATCAATCCAGAGATACATGCAGGTCATTCTAGATAAATGGGACAACTGCCTTCAGTACTGGATCAACATTCTCTTTTAAAATGCTTATCAAATTGCAATACACTCTGTACCTTCAAACTGTCAAGATCAGAGCTTTAAAGAAGATCCCCAGAGGGATGCAAACAATTACCAGTTCAAGAAACTCAAAATGTTTTGTAACCTCACTCACAATTCTGCTTATCTGCAGAAA
The DNA here is from genome assembly GCF_039878825.1 of Excalfactoria chinensis. NCBI lineage: Eukaryota > Metazoa > Chordata > Aves > Galliformes > Phasianidae > Excalfactoria > Excalfactoria chinensis. The sequence goes on from NC_092826.1 coordinate 64,326,093, forward strand.
GACTGAACAGGTGAACGTAATGGATGAAGGTATATCTATTATCCCTCAAATAGGGGATTTACCTCATAAAAGAAGGTTGTTAAGAGATTAATGCCCAGTATTGCTAACAGAGCTTTCCAACACAATTCTAACTTTGGCTTTCTTTTTCTGACTGTGGCTACCTCTGTCGCATAAGCAGCTTTGTCTGCTTCCACAGACACTACCCACTGTGTGTATGAGTTATTTAGGATGACAGGAGTCATGATTTATAGGAATGTGGGACTAGGAGAGACCAGGGTCACTGAATCCAAGTCTTTGCTTTTACACACAACCCTGACACATTAATCCTCCTTTTCATAAATGGATCAACTTCTGTCTTACAAGTCATTAAGAGGCTTTGCCTCTTCTTCTGCTATAAAGGTATACCAGATGCTACTCTTTAGACAGGAGCATTCTGATGAAAATTTAGGACAGATGCCTTCTCAGCCTTGATATATTGCTGGATAAATGAAATTAGCTTTTGTTTTAGTATGCTAAGTCCAGCAAGTGAAGTGCAAGTATGGATTTTGGATAGACTCTTCAATGAAGCTTTTATGAATTTGTTTCATTTTCAATTTTGTCTATACAGAATTGTACAGATTATTTAAGATGTGAAAACATCAGCAATTCATACAACAGCAGCATCATTCCCTAATTTATTTTCTTACTAGGAAAGTCTCCCTTTGTATATTATAGCATCATATCTTTCTGTTGGTGAGTTACAGTGGGATCATAGTCATGTTCTCATCAGTGAGTACATACAAATTTTTCTTCAGGCTGCAGCTGCTTGTTGTTGTAAGTCCCTCAGTTATACTGGAAAGTATTTATTATTCTGCATTTCTTCATTAAAGATATGAAATCAATAAAAGCTGTCTTGCTTTTTGTTGTTGTTGTTTTGTTTTGTTTTATTTTGTTTTTGTTTTGTTTATTTTGTTTTCCAAAGGCAAAAGGAGTCCTTTTATGAAGCAACAAAGAACAGTTGTTGGACTGAATGAAGAGGACTGTCTCAGACTTAAAGAAGCACCAAAACCTCCTAGCCCCCCTGCAAAATCTTGTTTCAACTCTTTGAGAAATCCTTCTTCCTTATTAGCCACTGAGCGTTACTGAGTGTTTGGTAACATTAATTATTTTAGACTGACAGTCCTTGTCTTAATATTTCATTTAACAGTTTCAGCTGTTATCTAGCATTAATTAGAATCTACGTCTTTCTCTGCAAGTATCTCTTCTTTCTGCCATCTCCACTTCTCTTTCTTCACTTTCTAACATATAGCAATAAACAATAACCGCAACTGCTTTTATAACAGCTTTCAGTTTACACTGAGCCTCATGTAGAAGTCATTCTTAATTGTATTGTGGAAGTCCTTAAATGCATCAGGTGTTCAGAGGGGGAAGTTGGTAATATAGATGATCCCAAAGCAGAGTATATTATGGGAAATAGACTTCTTCCTATGGAGCAAATATCTGCTATCCTCTGATCCGATAATGAATTTAAAAACAGGGCTCCAAACTCCATGTCAGGATTTCTATGAGGATCTAGATGAATTAAGCATTCTTGTTATTTCACTTCCTGTTCACACTCTACAGTGAGAAGGAATTTATTTTCATCTGTGATTCCTAGAAAATAGTAACTACTGAAGGAAGAACTCTGAGTTCCTTTTTTGGTTCAGCAACAGTTGTGATCACAAAAATAGTCACCTTCCAGAACTGCATGGTATAGGGTGACACTGAGCATTCACTTGAAACAGAATGGGGAATCATTAAATAATTACGTTTATGAGCATTACTGCAATGAATGAGTGAATGTAATGACAATCATAATGAAAACAGATGCTGATATTTACATGTATTTAAAGTAAATTTCATTGAACATAAAAGACATTTTATGTAGGTTTTTATATTAATTGAGAGAAAATTACATGATAGTGCAATCCTGGATAACAGCCGCATGACTTTCACCAACTAATAGTGTCAGTACGCCTAGCAAGGAGTAAAAGACCAACTGTCTTGGTGACTTCATATTGGCTTATGATAATGGTGGCTTAAATTTGGCATAATATAGAACGGCAACACTTTACAAAAGCATGCCACAGAGTTTAAAATGGCTCAGTTAATTCAATATATAATTATTTTTTAGCTGGAGATCGTTATTCTGGTCTACTGAGAAATTAAATGAAACCATTGCTTATTGCCCAAACAAGAAGCAATCTGGACTGATGTGGGTATACTTGAACAATTCATCTAGAAGAGAGTCCTTCTCTGTTTATCATCTTTTCTATTCAGTCTTTGCAAGTATCATTTTGGTTTTCTGCAAATTTCTAGATGTTAGAATAACTCTTTAAACATGCCTCAAAACAGAAATAAAAACTATGAGCTTCTTCATCTGCTGCCAAATATTTTAAAAATGTTTTCTTTTTTTAACACTTCACATCTGCTTCCCGATAAAGCAGCATTTTATTTCAAGAAGTGAAAGAACAGGAGAGAAACAGAGACTGCATATTTCAGTAACTCAGCTTTTCAGAAGAGGCCAATAAAGACCTCTAACTGAGAGAGAGATATACACAAACTATATGATATGTGTCTTTTATTCCTGATTTGTATTCACTGTTTCTTTTACCACTTGAGTTCACGTAGTGGTCAGTTAGATGCAGTTTTAATCCAGTGAAGTGGTGAAGAAAGCAGTTAAGACTACAGTTAAAAAGTATAAACAGGCCCTTGTAGAAAGGGGTTCTTGGTTCAACCATAGGGTCATATCTGACCTGATTTCATATCACTCATTTGCGAGGGCTGTTTTGAATCTGCCCAAAGTTCTGAGGCCACAGAACTCATTGTGCCAAATCATTCTTGTCATGTTAGCACAAGAAATGTTCAAGTAGTTTGCCTGTAGGCTGTCTATGACATGGTCATGCAAATAGAAGCATCAAAACTAACAAAGTGTGACCAAGATAAAGGCTATCCCTTCTATAGTGTGGAATGAACAAATAGGGCTCATATATGTATGAAAGTAAGCAAATACATTTGTAGTTCAGAACCAGAATATATTAATCTTTTACTGGTCAGGGTTTCCATGAAGGTGTGATTCCTAGTAAGTGTGGCAGAATCTGTTAATATTTTTTGATGTGTTATTCTACTAAGTATTATCCAAAAGATTAAGCAATTTTTGTGTCAATATCATCTCAATTCTTTTTTCTGCTGTAAATAGCCTTTCTGTTATAAAGAAATCCAAAGAGATACTGAGCAGGTACAATTTAATTCAGCTAATACTGATAAAACTACACTGAAGAAAAGTTAATTAGAGTTTGAAAGATTTTCTAGAAACTCCATTAGTCTATTGGCTACAGCATCTGAACATAACAATAAGCCAGGGACCACTGAGGCAACAGAAGAAGGCAACAGGGAACATCAAGGAAAATATTTCAAAGGAATTAAGGAGTTATCCTTCAAGAAAGTGACAAGGCTAACTCCTCAGTTGAAGTGCTTGTACACCTGTTCGGGAATTAAATAGAAGGTTCTGGAAGCCACCATGCTACTAGAAAACCATGACACTGCTGCTGTCACTGACATCTGGTGGGATTATTCCCATGACTGGAATGTGGCTATTGATGGCTACAAGCTGTTAAGAAGGCTTAGGTGAGGAAGAAGTGGAGGAGGCATTACTCTCTCTATATCAAGAAAGGAATGGAGTATTAAGAGCTGTCCCTGAAGAATGGCCATGAGCAACTCACAAGCTTAAGGGTGAGAGTTAGAGAATAAGGCAACAAAGAGAGTCTTCTGGATGTTGTCCACTACAGACTGCCTGATTAAGCAGAACCTGTTGATTAATCCTTCTTTCTCCAGCTGTAGGAGGCATTATGATCATGGGCTCTCACCCTTCTGGGGAACTTCAACTGCCATGACATCTGCTTGAAAACTGGCATGGCAAGATGTAGGCAATCCAGGAGGAATTCATCAAGGATAACTTCTAGAGGGAAGTAAAGACAGCCCCATCTGCAGGGGGATGTAATACTGGGACTGTTGCTCAACAGCACAAATGAACTGACTGGTGACAGGATTGGAAGCTGCTTGGGATGTTGTGATTATGTAGTAGTGGAGTTCACAGTCCTGAGTGATATGGGACAGACAAAGAGTAAAATCAAGATGCTAAATTTTAGGAAAGCCAACTTCCAGCTCTTCAGGGAATTAGTCAGCAAAACCCCCTGGGAAACTGCCCTCAAGGACAAGACAGCAGAGCAGAGCTGACAGATCTTTAAGCAAGCCTTCCTCAGGGCACAAGAGGTCTCTCCATCCCCAGGTACAGGAAGTCAGGAAGGGAACTCAAGAGATTGGCATGTCTGAACTGGGACCTGCTGGTCAAATTGGAGAGCAAGAAGAAAATTCACAGTTGAAGCAGAGACAGATAACCTGGGAGGAGTATAGGGATGCTTCTAGGCTGTGTAGGGTTAGGGTCAGGAAGGCCAAGCCCCAACTAGAACTGGACTTGGTAAGGGGTGCAAAAGAGAATAAGAAAGGCTTCTACAGGTCCCTCAACCAGAAAAGAAAAGTTCAGGAGTATGTACTCTCCCTGATGAGTAATAAAGACAGTAAACAACAGACAAGGAGAAAGCTGAACTACTCAACAACCTTTTTTTGCTTCAGTCTTCACTACTGATTGCTCTCCAAATGACCATCAAGCAGACTGATCAGAAAGTGGAGAAGCAATGTCCCTCCCACTGTTAGCAAATTAGGTTCGCCACCACCTGAGGAACACAAACATCCATAAATATATGGGTCCTGACAAGATGCATCTCAGAGTCCAGAGGAAATCAGGGAGAAGTAGTCAATAAGCCGCTCTCAGTGGTATTTGAAAAGTTATGGTAGTCAAGGGAAGTCCCTGGTGACTGGAAAAAAGACAATGTCACACCTATTTTTAAAAAAGGTAGAAAGGTTGACCCAGGGAACTATCAGACTGTTGGCCTCACTTCTGTGTCAGGGAAGATCATTGAGAAAATCCTTCTGGAAAGTATGCTAAGGCACACTGAAGACAGAGAGGTAATATGAGACAACCAGGATGGCTTCACCAAGGGCAAGTCTTGTGTGAATAACCTAGTGGCTTCCTGTCAACAGTTTATGGGCTGGTTCAGCCCAGTTCTGTGACTAGTGGGGAAGAGCGATTTCACAAAATCCATGCCTCTGAAAAAGGGAAACAGGGGACCCCAAAATAATTAAAAACAGAGTCAACAATCTGAGGAGAAACAAACTAATTTACTAAATATGGTATTGAAAGGCAAGATAACACACCATAATACAATATATTTAGTATTGGAGCTAAAAAATCAAATATAATGGGAGAAAGACTGTCCAAAAGCTGAAGACCTTACATTAATACTGAAGTGATACTTGCGGTCAGGATGGGCAGCAGCAAGGAGAGGCAAAGGAGAAGAGAGTCATCAGGTGACCTTGCCAGTAGTTATATCTCCTCTCTGACCTCAAAGACCCCTGGGGAATGTAGTTCTTCTTCTCTTCCAGACAGGTACTCAGAACCGGAGCATTACACTTTAACTCCCAGTGCCTTTCATGATATTATGATGTGGAATACCGATAATCAAAATCATAAAACCATGACACTGCCTATGGTGGTATAACTGCATCAGTAGACAAAGGAAAAGCCTTGACTCTGCCGGCTTGGCAGGGTCTGTTGGATAGGACGACAGGAAGTGGTTTCAAATTAAAAGACGGGAAATTTAGACTGGATATACGGAAAAGGTTTTATACAGTAAGTGTGGTGAGGAAAGGAACTGGAACAGGCTGCCTACAGAGGTGGTGGATGCCCCATCCTTGGAGACATTCAGGTTCAGCTGGACAATGCTCTGAGAGACATGAGCGAGCTGTAGATGTTCCTATTCATGGCAGGGGAGATGGACTTTTAACGTTCCCTTCTAACTCAAATGATTATATGATTCTATAATTATATTAACACCTCTCTGCTGGAAGCACATAAAATAATCATGGGAGCTGTTTATGTTAATTCAGGCTATCTTGGTCCTCTTTTTTGTTTCAGAGTAATTACTATTTCAAAATATCAGCATGTGTTAAGAGATCAGGATTAATTTGTAAAAGCCGAATGTCAACATTTCCAATGGCTTATTAAACACTAATTAGATTTAAAATGGTGTGACTCTACATACACTTGTGTGTATCAAGAAGTTTAAACATCTGTTTTATAAGTAATGTAGGTTGTAAGGTTACAAAGTTTAATACCACTAGGGGATATAATATCATATCAGAAAAGAAGTGAAACCTTCTACGTTTTGCAGAACAGGCATCAAAGATTTAGTTCTCTCTTTCTTCCTTTCTCTCTTTCTTTTCTTTCTTTCTTTCTTTCTTTCTTTCTTTCTTTCTTTCTTTCTTTCTTTCTTTCTTTCTTTCTTTCTTTCTTTCTTTCTTTCTTTCTTTCTTTCTTTCTTTCTTTCTTTCTTTCTTTCTTTCTTTCTTTCTTTCTTTCTTTCTTTCTTTCTTTCTCTCTCTCTCTCTTTCTCTCTTTCTCTCTTTCTCTCTCTCTTTCTCTCTCTCTCTCTCTCTCAATCCCTTCCTTCCTTCCTTCCTTCCTTCCTTCCTTCCTTCCTTCCTTCCTTCCTTCCTTCCTTCCTTCCTTCCTTCCTTCCTTCCTTCCTTCCTTCCTTCCTTCCTTCCTTCCTTCCTTTTTTTTTTTTTTTTTTTTTTTTTTTTTTGTTTTTGTGTGTGTGTGTGTGTTTCCATCATATTATTTGCTAAATAAACACTCTGAATAATACTGAATTCTGCTCCTCTCACAGCAGTTTAAATAAATTGCAAGATTTCCTCAAATATCTGCTTGGAAACAGAGACAAGCTGTAGTTTCCTGGTAAAGTGGAAAACAAAAATGTATAATGCAAGTTAGTAAAAATATATTTTAATATTAAAATTGTAGGTATCAAATGTTGTGTCATTTATTCCTGTTTTAGTACTACAAGTAATCAAAAATACTTGGAGAGAAGACAAACATAGCAGAAAAATAAAAAAGAATAAAACCAAAATTTGTCATAAAATCTGTAGGAATAGCCATCATTTAGTAAAATAAGCATAAATAATGCCAACCACAAATCTAAGTGTGTAACATCTGAAAAAGTGTCTGCTTGGTCAGCACCTGTAGCAAACATTACAAAAACTGAGTTTAAGTCAAAGACTCTGAAGACATTATACAGTGAACTATGTTCTGAACTGACAGTGCAAGACAACCCTAGTTAACTGCAGATGCAATGAAAAGTCAAGCAAACAAGAAGCTTCTGAAAGTTTATATATTTGCTTAACTTACAAGGCTGTTCAAAGCCAAAAATATTTCATCTCCCTAACAGCAAATATATGCACATGACTAGAGCAGTGGCCCTTACTTCACAGTTAGTGTAAATTTAGCAGACCTACTGCAATATCCAGGTTCTATTTGCGTCTCATTCTCTTGGGGTAGTTTTGAAGAGAGAACTTTATTCTAGTCCCGCTTTCTTCACAGAGATTGACATGAAATCTTTGCCTTTCTAAAAATAACAAGGCCTTTGCCATGATTTCTGCTGGAGCAGAAGTTATACCAGTCTGATCAGAGCTATCCCTGCATGTCATAGGCCTTGTTTGATGTTTAAAGTACCTTTTTTTTTTTTTTTTTTTTTTTTACAAATTAAATGGAAAATGGAAGTCAACCATTTTCTGCAGGAGAAAACATTGGCTCATGATAGTAGGAGATCTGTCTTTCTCTCAAATAGAAACCTCATATGAGAAGCAAAGACTTAACTTTTCATTATTATAATCTTTTCACTTAGAACTGCATCATATAGACTACTCAAGTACACCTTTACTTCCATGATTGTATAGAACACTGCTGGTTACAGGAGAAGTGAACATGAAAATTACACTTGCTATGATAAGGAAAAAATGAAAATTCAAGTATCTTTCCCACTAATCTGCTACTAAAATCTCCTGTTTGAGTTTTTGTTGTTGTTTATCCTAATAGCCCCCACTTAGATTCTGTAATAAGGGAACATCTATCCAAGTCTGGATTTCATCTGCCATTCAGTGATGGGTCACTTAACATTTTCTGCTTGAACTTTTAGGATTAAGTCTTAAATTTATTGATGTAGATGGGAGCTTTGCCATTAAATTTTCTAAAAGTCATGGTTTTACCCATAGAGATTTCAGCAGTGCTCAAAGCTAAGGGGTAAATTACAGGACAGTACAGATGAAATCCTGGTTCTTCTGAAGTCTCTTGGCATTTTGCCTATGATCTCATTTGAGCAAGCACTACATATATTAAAAAAATGGAATGGCCTGTTGCACTGCATTTAAGTTTGCCATGAAAAAGAGTAGCATTTAAACAAAATAAATAAACCTTTTTATTTTATTCAGAATTTAGATGAGTTTTGTGTCAAACTCAGCTGCAAAAATTCACGTTGTAATTTAAGTAGAATTTTAAGCTTGTACTATCCCATAAGGGTACATAATGAAAGTTCTAACATGCATTCTAACATTATACTGTACATCACATTTGAGTTATAGTAGCCTGTATGTTCTAGCTCACTTACTATTACTGTTGTACCATGCTGTGTCTCTACCACATTATCTTAAAATTAACTTCCTTCACTGAACCTAGGCTAGCTTAGCTAGGGTCACTGAAGCATGTTATTACACTTGTTTGCCTCTGATTACATAACTAGTTATATCAAATCTGTGGGATACAGCACTACGATGAACAATATACTAAACATGGGTCAGATGGGAGTTAGCACATCTGTTAAGTTAACCAGAACACATACAATTGAGTGTGTTATGTACCTGAAGAATATTAAGTAATTTGAAGCTTCAAAAACAGATTGGATAGACAATCCTTCACTTCATGCGACTTTTTCATATAGTGTCAAGTCCTGTAGATACAGATTTATCACTTTGCCAAGCAACAGTCACAGACTGCTTTGAAGAAATACACCGTATAGGAAAGGACTTCTGTGTGCTTAGGTTTTTGACTGTCTTAAGTCCTTGGATCACAATTTTCCAGAAGCCTTTACATATTTTATTATAACTGACAATACATTTGGGTCAATTTTTCATCTCTTAACAGTACAGAGTGCTCTGACTGACAAATTATTCCACTAAACACTTCCTCTAAATATTTAATTACAAGCATTCAGTGTATGAGATTGTGGGATTGTTGTTGCTGTTGTTTAAAGAAGTTACTTTTGTGCAATTTAACAAAAGTTTTTAAGAAAAAAAATAAATGATTGCCAATCATTATAATAGCATACATGTGCATCACTGTCAGCAAATTGGACTTGACAAAATAAATAAATAAATAAATAAAAAACAAACAACAAAAACACACACTACCAAAGATCAGTTCCTATTTAAACACAGAACAAAAATAGTCTGTTTAATTTTTGAGAGTAAATTGCAACTTTGTAATTTGTTCTGTTGTAACTCACTACTTTCTCTGTTATCTCTGTTATATTTAACAACCTAGATACTTGTTAAATATTTTTTTTAATGTATGCAAACACATTTATTAAAAAAAAACCAACATTATATACATAGAATTCTTTGTTGTTTGTTTTCAACTCTACTCGTTGAAACTAGTAATTAACAAGAAGTGACATTAAGTGGCTTTTTGAAAGTACTATTTTTAAAATAAATAAAGAGGATCAAAGAAAATGCTGGATATTAGATTGCAGCTCTGATCATGAACTTACAGGAATGTAATAGAACCACCAGTTAGCACTTCAATCAATTATAAAGTGGACTGTAGATTTTAGGAGAAAACTCATCAGTATATTTTAAGATCTAATGTACTGCTTTACATCTTTCAGATCAAAAAATAGATAGGTAGATAGATAGATAGATAGATAGATAGATAGATAGATAGATAGATAGATAGATAGATAGATAAAGGGAATGGAACAATATTATGTTCATAATATAAAATAGAATAGGCATTTTTTCAGCTAATTAATTCTGAATTTCTCAATGCTAAAATTAGTTGGCACTGTATAATTCTAATTCATGGCTGGCTCAAGCAATTCTAACTAAAGAATGACACAATCAAAAGTTCACAGCCAAACCATTTCCCACATCTTTTCTGCCTAAGTTTCAAGTTTAGACGTAGGCATAAAATATGCTGAGTCATTGATTAGGATTTATTTTCCATATATATACATATATATATATATATATATATATATATTGATGCATTCAAGTCTGTTAGAAAGGCAAAATAAAGACCTGAAACTTCTCCCTTTCCCTCTCCTTTTTTTTTTTTTTTTTTTTTTTTTTTGGCCTCTGAGGACTGTTTGATAACTGTGCAGCATTGGCAGGTGCTCTGCTCACTGCATTTGGAACAAGCACAAACTGAGATGCAGCTGCACTTTGCCGGATCAAACCCATCAATTTGCTCAGAGAATTCCTTGCTTTGCCGCAAAAACGGTTTGTGAATGAAAATAACCCCAGGGTTTGGTTTCTATGGTTACTTCTGCACTAGAGGAACAGCAACCCTCTCATTTATTCCTTGTTAAAATATTGTTTGAACAACCCAGGTGCTCTCAGTTTGGGCACCATTTTATACATCTTAATTAATTTTGCTCTTCTTAGTTTTAGATATGTGCTGCTAAGTATTGTGTTCTTGATTTTGTGAAAGTTAAAAGCTTTGTAAGAGAGCATATCTCTTTAGAGTGGTATTAAGATTCGTGATAAGTTCTTTATGTTATAATAGTTTAGGTATTGAGTTGTTTCAGTCAAATAGGTGAAGTCACAGGCACTTGCTGTGTACACATTAAGCACATGAAAACACATAGTTTTCATGTTCCTCTTGAGTCTGCCTAGCTTTCTGTATGGTTGACATATACATTTTTTGTTTTCAGAAGGGAAAAAAAAGATGAAATGAAATGCTACCATTGCATTTAATATGTCCTCAATTTCCTATAACTATTTCATTCAATGACATATGACAATGAATAACTATCTAATGCTAAAAATTGATTGCAGCCTCAGTGAGGCTAATTCTTAATTTCACTGCTAGATTTTAACAGCAGACTAATGCCCATCAAAGCCTTGTAATTCTCCTGTGTATAGAATAGCATGCTGGTGTTATTCCTTTTCTAGGTTAAGCAGTCCTTTCCTATCCATTTGTTATCTAATAGAAGGCCTTTCATAATCCTTTTACTTCACTGAATGTTTCCCATTTTTGTATCTTGTTTCTCTAGTATCAATATCAAAGGAGTAGGATTGTTGGTTTGCTGTGTTTGCTGTTTGATGCATTCAGAAAAATAATTAATTCCTTTCCTCACACTTCCTAAGCTTTTTTTTTTTTTTTTTTTTTTTCACATGGAGCAGTCTGTGGTAACACCAAGGTATCACTCCAAAATGGTATCTACCAATTCAGGATCCACCATTTTCTGCATAAATCCAGGGTTATTTTTTGTTTTCACTTGCTGAAATTCACCTACAATGAGTTTGACCTGCTATTTCCCTATCAAAAAAGTAGTTTTGAAAGACCCTCCATATGCTGTCTTCCTCTGTGCTACCTAAAACAAAACTTTGCATCACCTATGAAACATTTCATCTCATTGTATTTTCATTTCTTTATGAATTTGGCTGCATTTTCAGCAATCACTATAAATGGAAGTCTTTGCCTAACATGCCAGCTCTTGCTTTTCTCCTTCTAGTCCGTAATTAAAAAACAAACAAACAAACAAACAAACAAACAAAACAAAAACAAAAAAACAAATCTGCAGCACATCCTAACATTAGTGATAGAATCAACTTTCAAACTATGTTGAAAGCAATGGGCGGCGGAACATATAAAAATTGGGAAAACCATTTAGCAGAAGCCACCTTGTTGGTCAGCACTCAAGGATCTGGTAATCGTGATGGTCCCAACCAATCCAGCTCCCTACATACCGTAGAGGGAGATAAAGTTCCTGTAGTACACGTAAAGAGTGTATTGGGAAAAGCGATTTGGGTCCTTCCAGCGTCTGGAAAGGGCAAACCTCTCCGAGGTACTGTTTTTGCCCAGGGACCTGGGTGCACTTGGTGGGTGATGCACAAAAATTGGAATGTCCAATGTGTACCACAAGGGAATTTGATGGTGGGGGAGTGCAGCCAATAATTTCTTGTATATATAAGTAGAGCCTTAGAGATATGTGACGAATATCCAATTATGGTGCAGGACTTAAGATAGATGGATTAATGTTAAGAAAACATTTTCTGTATACCTAAACTAGGCATCCTATAAGTAAGTTTTTCCATTTGGGCTCTGTATTGTGTACTGGCCATGCATGTATAGAGCACACGTGGAAGGAAGTATAATTCAAAGGGAATTCGTGGTGGTTGGGAAGGGATGAGTGCACCTTGATGTGGGGGACGCCCTGCTAGCGCTGCCTTTCCCTTCCACCGCTGTCATGTTCCTTTTCTGGCAGTTTTGCCATTTCCTCAACTTAGTAAATAATAGTGTGTTAAGTTATGAGGCTAACCCTAAGGATTTGCATGAAAATAGTTATAAATTGTTAAGACAGTAAGTTTGCTAATTGTTCACAACTATATGTGTGTGTGTGTGTGTGTAATAAGCATAATGTAATGATGTAGAATAAGGGGTGAAATGTCATGGTTTTGCAATTTTGTAATTTTGCTATCAGTATTCCACAACATAACATCATGTTAAGCATAGATAATTTTGATGAATCTGCTGCTCACAGAAGAAGACTGAATGTCCCAGGGAACACCATGGTCAGTCATATGACAAGGACTCTCACTTCAGTGCTGGACTCGCTCTCTTGGACCTTGCCAGCCAGAGGGGAGCCGTGTGGGAGCGTTCCAGCTGTTTCGCCTAGAGTTACAGTAGGCCTCTCGGTTTTGGGACTCACTCTCTCTTATTTTACTTGATTCGTTAGCCTTAATTCCAATTATATTGTATTATATTGTGTTATTCTGCATTCCGATATAGTATTTAGTAAATAAGTGTGCCTCCTTAGATTGTTGCCACTGTATTTATTTCCTTCTTCCCTGTTTTCTTTCCTTCTGGGCCAGCGGCCTGCGGGCTGACTGCCTCCCTGCCATGGGTGCAGGTAGATTTTAGGGTAACCTACAACATTGAAAATTAAGATAAATTAAGATATTAATCTACCTTAATCATGCAAATTCCTCTTTAGCTAGAGAATTAAAAACTCCAGAAATAATTTCATTTTAAACACTCATCTCAAGATTCATTTTTCCAGCACCTTTTCTAGAAGTACCTGTGAAACCCATTGGGAATGGATGCCTACCTGTTAAAACAGTCAGCAAGTGAGATCAGTTCTATTTCACCTGAGTATCTCTGGTTTTCCATTTGTTTGTCAGTAAACTGGCAAGAGATCAGCTTTGAAATGTCATCAGATTTCCTTTGAAAACATTTTGGCTTACAGATCTTTGCATGGTGTTCTTAGTGCATACCAATACTACAATGGTTTTTGCAAACTGCACAGTTTGCTAGGATGCAGTTTGATTTTAGTGATAAACTGTCCGATGAAGTGAATCACGGCTGTTCATTGTAGGTAGAAGCTAGCTCTCAGCCAAAGTGTTAGATGAAGGGTAAATTACAGTTCACTGGAGAACTGAAGTGAAATATAAAACAATTTATTTTTAGAAAACAAAATCATTGAAAATTGCCATTTCAATGATAAAATCATCTTCTGTTCAATCCTCACTAAGCGTAACTCATACAATTATTTAAACAGGCATGATTTAATTTCAAGAACTAAAAAAAAGACAATGTGAAATAGCTCTAAGAACTGCTCAGAGCTTCCATAATTGTTATGAGCTAGTTTTCATGTCAAGACAAAGAAAAAAACCAAACAAATGCATTCCTTTTAATGGAACTTAATATCTTGTGAAACTGGACTGGCAGCCATTTATCTGGCAGATGGGATGATGCTGAAAAAAAAAAAAAAATGTCACGGGCAAGAGAATTTATCAGCTACCTACAGGCATAGTGAAAACCCCACCTAATGTTAAATTCACTTAGCTTCATTTCTTTCTGAGGACCTTCATCATCGCATACCATATCCTTATGTTTCAAATTCATTTTGAAGGCCATGTATATGTTTTAAGTTTTTACTGTCATCCTCCGATTGTAGTTTTCCATCTGCTGATGTTTAACAGACAGAAAATAAAAGATCCATTAGAAGTTAGAGGGGAAAACTTTTTTTTTTTTTTTTTTTTTTTTTTAATCAGGCTCAGATTACATTATCTCAGGTACCTCAGAGTCTGAGATAATAAATCAGATAAATGAAAAATAGCTGATCAGTTCAGGGAAATTGAGATAGTGCTGGAGGAGAAAAAAAAAAAAAAAAAAAAAAAAAAAAAAAAAAAAAAAAAAGTTCATTTTCTATTAGTATAAGCAAAGTCGTGGTTTAGATAGTGCCTAGTTTCTGTTTATCTTCATAAGAATTTTGCATGATATACTTTACAAACTTCTAACTTGAATCTCTTATATTTTAATTTGTAGCATCCTAGCATGAGAGAGTGAGGCATAGTCATTCAGAAAAGAAAGTACTAAAAAGGTGTACAGAATCATGGATATCACGTGATTTTTATTTATTTATTTATATATTTATTTTAATACAGGTAAAAACAGTGAAACAAATTAGGAAATAATAACCAGTAGTGGCTATGTACTAACTAATGTTCTGAGTTGGTTTTCCCATCTCTCATTCATTATTTTGGATTCTTATCATCTATGTCTTACAGAGTAGGTACTCATCCCACACTGAAGCAATAAAGATTGTACAAAGTCAAATAAGTCTAAGTGCAGTTTATCTTCTTTTATACACTTTAAATGAGACTGAAAGCATATCTTAATGAATTAAGCACAGGCTATAGTTTTGACAATTAAAAAGAAACATGAAGAATAAAATAAAACAAAATAAAAGCCAGGGACAATATGTTTTGTGAATGGATTCTCCACAACACGACTGTCTCCATATATGAAATGAGACATTCAGTACTGAACATCTATATTCCAATATTATAAACTGCTTTATATAAAATTCTTTTAAATAGTTCAAATAAATGTGACTGTTGTAGTGCACATTTCAAGCTTGTGAAATACTTGTCTGCTTCACTGGGTCACAAGAAGAGTATTATCTAAACCATAGAGAATCGTGATTTACAGTCTTAAGCCCCTACACTACTAATGATGGAAAATATTGTTTTCTGCTATCATGCTAATTAAAGTGTCACTGAGGTTGGGAAATGTCCTTTGTACTATGATGAAAGAAGATGCAGGTAAATTGAATTTCCTTTCTGATGGTGATATGTAAAAGATAATTGACCACTTGTTATTCCTAAGTGTCATGTAATAATAGAGCAAAAAAGAAAAAGCCTAGTCTATAATGAACATAGTGTTGTCAGAGAGATATTTAACAAAAAGAAAAAAGTCACAAAATTTTGAAAAACGTGTATATGGATAAAAAGACTCTCTGCAGTAAACCACACAATGAAAATCAAGATCTACCTCGCATATAAATACAAACTAACATGTGTGAGAGTGTGTTTTATTCCATGTTATTTTTCAAACATGCCACAGCTGTCTCCATGCTCTAAATTTGTAGCACTGTAATGTCTTAGAAGAAAATACTATTGTACTGTATAATGCTCAAAGTGGAAAAGAATGATATAATTTTGTTGAAGTGATCCTCAGTAGTGTTGTTCTTATGATTGAAGTATTCCTTTTCAAAATGCATATGAATCTGAAAAGAAAGCTTGAGAGATTTTTTTATGTGTTTATTTTTATTGCAAATGGCAGTCAAAATAATGGGATGAATGAAAGTATAGGAAAATATACAAATAAAGATTATTAATAAGCAGCAGTGTCCATGTCTCTAATTCTAAAGCATCAAAGGACCTCAGACGGATTCATACATTTTCTATAGTGAAATACTCACTGAGAAAAATAGTAGGGAATCAAATAGCTTCATTGCATAGATTCCCTCTCTGAAGCTACTAGATATTTTATGGCTAAGATGATGGAGTTCAGTACTACCCACTTGCATCACAGAAAAAGGTATCTACCTCAAATCTCCTATTCCATACAGCAAAATGGAGGGCCACAAGGATGACAAAGAGCCTGAAACATCTCCCTTATCAGGAAAGGCTGAGAGACCAGTTCAGTCTGGACAAAAGAAGACTGAGGGCAGATCTGATTAATGTTTATAAATACCTAAGGGAAGGTGAAAGGCAAATGGATGAGGCCTGGCTCTTCTTGGTGGTGTGTTGTGATAGGACAAGGAGCAATGTCCTAAAACTTGAACATAGGAAGTTCCATACAAACATGCAAAAGAACCTCTTTACAGTAAGGGTGATGGAGCATTGGAAAAGGTTTCCCAGAGTGGCTGCCGAGTCTCCTTCTATGGAGATAGTCAAGATTCATCTGAATGCCTACCAGTGTGACCTATTGTGGGGCACCTTCTTTAGCAGGGTAGTTGGACTCAATGATATCTTTTGCTCCTTCCAAGTCCTTGCAAATTTTACAATTTATATATGATAAAATTGTTATATTATGTAATAACAAACTGTCGCAGGTTAACCTAAAATCTACCTAATCTACCTGTGCCTGTGACAGGGGGACAAACGGCCTGCAGGCCGCTATCCCAAAAGGAAAAGGGAAAAAGGGAAAAAGAAAATAAATAGAGTGGCAACGATCTAAGGAGACACACTTATTTACTAAATACTATATCGGAATACAGAATAACACAATATAGTACAATATAATTGGAATTAAGGCTAATGAATCAAGTAAAATAGGAGAGAGTGAGTCCTGAAACCAAGAGGCCTACTGTAACTCTAGGCGAAAACAGCTGGAACGCTCCCACACAGCTCCCCCATGGCTGGCAGTATCCAAGAAAGTGAGTCCAGCACTGAAGTGAGATTATATAGAGTCCTTGTCATATGACTGACCATGATGTTCTCTGGGACATTCAGTCTTCTTCTGTGAGCAGCACATTCGTCAAAATTATCCATGCTTTATCATGATGTTATGATGTGGAATACTGATAGCAAAATTACAAAATTGCAAAACCATGACACAAACAGAACAATTAAAAATTTGCACTGCTCAACCATTAAGCTGTACCTCTAATGAGAGCTAAAACTGAGTTGATCCTTTACAAGAAAAACAAAACAAATCAAAACAAAATCCTTTGAGTTTTAAACAGTCAAAGGGCTAGTAGTACCAGAAATGTCAGATTACATAGTTCTCAAGGAGATTTATATTTGTACTGGGAGGCATAAAACATAGAAATTATTGGAAAGGACATATTTTTCTGAGATTCTTTATGTGTTCCAGTCTACTAAAAATAATTCCTCTTTAGCACTTATCATCTGAAGATGTTGTTCCTAAGATAAGAATATTTGCTATTTCCATTAAACTCCAGCAAATGTACATGTCCCAGCCCTACTGTAGTCCCCACAGAAATTTCTACCATCAAATCTAATTTGGCTAGCAACACAATCTCAGCAAACAAGTTTAATAAAACATTATAAAAGTGCTGATGAGTTTCAAGGAATCCCAACTTGGCAGCCATCAAAAACAATATGATGTTAGACTGTTCCCTTTTATACTATTTTCCAGTGTACATGATCATTTTCAGAATTAGGGATTTTTAGCCTCCATGTCCAAATCAGAACTACCCCTAATAATAAAAGCAAGCATTCTGAACGACATTTATCTTCTACTGCTAGATGTTTGTTTTCTTGTGAAATTGCTTCAATAGTTATCATTTGGTCTGTAAACTCATATTCTTATAAAGCTAGGAATACATCATATATTAAAACAGAATAAAGTATAAATCCAAACTACTTATTTTGATCTTCTAGGTTTTCCTCTTCTCTATTAAGATCGTCAATCAATATTCATGATTTTATTCAGTTTCTGTCCTTCAAACAAGTCATTTAAAATGCTTGCTGTCTGCAGCAACTTCTTGGTTTTTTCTATGTTGTTTATTTCTCCTGTATCCCTAACTGACAGTAAAGTAATTGAAGATGGGTAGACAGGCGGAGAGCACTAGCTTCTAATCTATCAAAAAAAAAAAAAAAAAAAAAAAAAAAAAGAACATTCTTGAATGAAAATGAAATGCTCTTTTTACATCAAGCTGCTACACAACTGCAGCCAGTTGCTCATTTCTGATATAAAAATGAAAGGATTTGAATACAGGAAGAATCCATTGTTGCATGGTATTCTGCCACAGTTACTGCTGTCTTTATTTATCTTCTAAATAGATGTGAATAAAATTTGTGAGTAGAAACTTCTACCAAGAAAAGCCAGGTCATGTTAAACATGGAACAAGAATATTTAAGGATGCTTATTATCCATATGTAAGAAGAAATTGAGGAAACTAACAGATGGTTTGTAGATAAGAACAGATTCGCTGATCAAGTAATTGGAAAATATGCAAATTTTAAAGAATATAGAGTAGGAATTATAAATTGCCACTTGTTTTATCTTGCAATTAATTTTACATATAGCAGGATAAGTATGAAATATCTTTTTTAAGAGAGTAAGTAACATGTTCCAATTGTCATATTTTGGCTTTAAAGTGCATTTTGGGGTAATGCAATGATAAGGCTGTTCATGAATTGTGTTGAATTGGTTGGTTAGATTATTTAAGTTAAGACAACTATGGGAAAATGTAGAACATTAAAGAGTATTTTAATGTTGTATCTGTGTTGGTTATTATTCATCCTTTTTACTTGTATTTTATTAATTTATTTTCTTACTTTTATTATTTGGTGTAATAAATTTTAATTTAAACAGAGCAAATACTGCCTTTTTGTTTGTTTGTTTATCCTTAAGTACAAAAATCCTTAAAGAAAAAAATATCTTCTGATGCAGTCAGATGAATTTTATCACAGTATCACAGTATCGTGCGAGTTCGAAGGGACCTTAGAGATCATCGAGTCCAACTCCCAGGATTCAAGCCCCTCTGTGTAGCAGAGCGGCACTTCTACCACTTGCGCCACAGGGGGGATTCGAACCCTGGGCCTCCGGTGCTGCAAGCATCACCTTATACCTTATATCATCATGAGTGAATTTCTTTTTTCTTTTGCTCAGGTGGGAAAATACAAACATTGTTTCAGTTCAACCCTAAAAATAACTAGGTCCAAGGTAATTTTAATATGTATCATCATCAATGAACTGAAAACAGTTATTATTAGCTTTTTTTCCTGTTACTTTCTCTATGAATTTGGTATCCTAATGATGGTCAGACACTTGTGTCACTAAGCAAAAGTGATTTCTTACTCAGCCTCTTGTGGTTTGTTCAGCTAGCCCAAAGCTGAAAACTCTGATAAATGGCTGGAGCATCTCTGATTTATATCGTGTTGCAGAGAAAAGATAAGATGAAATTCAATATCAGATGGAATTAATTCCTTATTCCCCCCAAGTGCTGCTGTATAGGATCATTCAGGGTTAGCAAGAGAGTGAGATCTATCTCAGAGTAATCAAGTTTCCATCATGATCTTTTTTTTTTTTTTTTTTTTTTTTTTTTTTCCCTGTCCTTGTGCTCTTTCCATCTTTATTTTCACCAGTCTTTTTTGTAAGGTTTGTCTATAAACCTGTTTCCTAATATCACATGAATTTACACTACAGTCTATATCTCAGTCACAAATATAATACAACTAAATCTTCTTGTCAAGGAAAGATGAATTCATAAAAATGTAATTACATTTATCCTGAAAAACGCCCCAAACTACCTTCCATCCCACAAGTTGAAATTATGTGTGATAGGTTACTGTAGATGTTCATGAACTAGAAAAGAGAGTTAGAAAATAACTACCATTGTTTTTCTTTCTATGAAGTCCCAGTGGTCAATTTTGTTGTGATCTCTGTGGCTTTCAAACACTGTGGCTTTTTGATACACCTTATCTACTTAACAAAAACCAAATGAACAAGCAAAAACTAAACACTGATTACTCAGTAAGTGTGTGAAAGTAGGTAAGGTGGTAATTTAGACAGCAGGAGATTCAGTCTGACAAGAAACATGAAATTATGGGATGACTAAAAAGAACCCAGTTATTTTATAAGCTTTCTAGCTACTGAATTTTTTGCTCTCCAGGAATGATCTTCCTTTGGCTCATGAAGATATCCTGTTCTTGATGCCCTGACTCCTGCCAGAATATACTGCAAAACAAATTCCATGAAACAACTTCAAAAACTTCAGTGACAGTTACAGCAGCTTTCTTCTCAGCTCACTAAAAACCTCTTCTTGTTGATTTCAACTAGATTTTTTTTTTTCCATTTTTACTCATCATTCATTAAACATAATTGTGACTGTAGCAGCAACAATATAAAAATAGAAATATACAAAGATTTTGGGAGTCATGAATCCTTGCAGTCTATGCTTGACTGTTTTGACAATCTAACTTTTCTAATTTTTAGAATTAGATCTCTAAAAGATCTAAATTTTAGAGATGTCTCTAGCTAAACTCCTGACTACTGATGAATGTGGTATTGTGGTCATCTTGGTAACACACCCACACTTCAGCTACAGTAAGCAGCACTGCTACCGTATGGCCTACCCTTATCTTTTCCTATCCTAAATTCTCAACATTTTCAAACAGAAAACAAATCCTTTTCACATAGGTAAAGTCCATGTTTTGGCACAGAATTAAGTTTGCATTGATATGTGTTCATTTAAAATATGCTATAATATGTTCTACTTCAACTTCAAAACAAAAACAGCACATTTCCTGAAAAATTTGATCAGGGCCCTGCATTTTAGTTCAGACACTTCAAGTAATTGTAAATGATTTTCAAGTTGACTGCTGCTATATTCTTATTCCTGTTTTCAAGAGCATCATTTGGAAGACATCAGTATGCCAAAATAAATTCAGGAGAACCAAGAACTAATCTACATTCTTCTTTTCTAAATGCATATTTTCTATACTTAAATATAGTTTCCAGATTTAAAAGGCATCAGTCAATGCAGGGATAAACTTCAAGTGATATAAAGTGCAATGGCAAAAGACGGTTGGTTTTGAGGTCCTAATCTTGAATATACCAGAATTTGAGAATGCTTCTAAAAAGTAGCAGAAATAGAACTGAAGTAACACTTCTTTACAGAAAGGGTAGTTTAACACAGGAATAGTCTCCCCTGAGAGGTGGTCGAGTCACCATCCCTGGATGTGTTTAAGAGCCGTTTGGATGTGGTGCTCAGATATATGATTTAGCAGATTCTATGATTCTATGAATGAAAGCATAGTTTTTTAGCATCTTTAACATGAAGAATTTTCATTTTATGTTGTACTTGTACTTGTTAGTGAGACCTCACCTCGAGTACTGTGTTCAGTTTTGAGCACCTCAGTACAATAAAGACATGGAGGTACTGGAGCAGGTCCAGAAAAGGGCAATGGGGCTCATTAAGGGCTCGGAGAATCAGCCCTACGAGGAGAGTCTGAGAAAGCTGGGGCTGTTTAGTCTGGGGAAAAGGAGGCTGAGGGGACACCTTATCGCCCTCTTCCAGTACCTGAAAGGTTCTTACAGTGAAAGTGGGGCAGGTCTCTTCTCACTAGTGACAAGTGACAGGACAAAGGGAAATGGCCTCAAGTTGCGCCAGGGCAAGTTTAGGTTGGATATTAGGAAGAACTTCTTTACAGAAAGGGTAGTTAGGTACTGGAATAGGCTCCCCAGAGAGGTGGTTGAATTGCCATCCCTGGATGTGTTTAAGAGCCGTTTGGATGTGGTACTCAGGGATATGATTTAGTGGAGGGTTTTTAGAGTTAGGGTACTGGTTAGGCTGCGGTTGGACTTGATGATCTTCAAGATCTTTTTCAACCTGAGTAATTCTATGATTCTATGATACTTTAAACACATATACACTTCACTGGAGTTTAGTTACAGGCAAGGTACATTACTTGATTTGTGTTAGGCAGAAGAAAGTAGTATGGGAACTGTCAGAACACCGAAGAATAAGCATAGCAATACACAGTAGCTCTGAGGGAAGTCTTTACTTATTATTTTACTGGTGGTGAAATAATAAGACTTTAATTACTACAACCTTAATTTGAACATAAAAAACTGTATCCTCATTAACAAGTGGTTTTTTTTGTTGTTGTTGTTGTTTGTTTGTTGTTTTTTTTTTTCAATTTCTTTGCCTTGGATGATGGTATTATAAAGCATTCCATTTTAATGGCATTCCATTTTATTTATTGTTTAAAAAAAAAAAAATCACAAATATATTTGTCCAGGATTTTAGAAGATCATTATTTTTCTTTACCAAATCAATGAGGTATGAGCATAACACAGATTAATATTAATAATGATAATAGTAATAATAAATCTCTAAGTTAGAAGATTACATTCTAATTTCATTTATTTTAAGTGGCACTTACGGGCTTGTTTCTCATAAATTAATTCTTTTGAACTGAAAAAGTTTTTATAGACACACCTAGAAAATAGCCATAGGAAAAGTGAGTGGCAAAAGAATTGTATTCAGAAATTCAGAGCAAGATCAGTATAGATGACAACAAGTTAATGTTACAGTTGCTAGTTATCAGACTTCCTTAACTCAATAGAATAGAAAAATTGTAATAGAAAGAAAAAAAAAAGCTACAAACACAATGGGAGAAACAGCTGTAAGCATCTGATGTCTAAAGCCATGATTCATCCTTGCTTCCATTTTCTTTTCCATTTTCCTTCAGTTCAGATTGAAATTCCCTAAGGTAATGACTGAATTGGAGTTAAGATAAGTAAGTCCTGGACACTTTTCATTTTACAGAAATGGAGGAAACTGCCTTCTCACAAAAAATTATTTTATTAGGTAAAAAAATAGCACTGAACAGGAAAATAACATGGGGAGAAGAAAAAGTTACAAAATGAAAAGTATAGATATATGTGAGGAGAAAAGAAAAAAAAAAAAAAAGAAGAAGAAGAAGAAAAAAGAAAAAGAAAGGGAAAAGAAAATTAATGTAGAATGAATGAGAGAATAATGAGGAAAATTTCAAGTAATAATATTTCCTGGAGAGCAACAGATGCTCAGGGAGAAAGTAAGTTAATATCCTACAAACTAAAGAAATACAGCTATTTTGTTATGGGCATGTGGTTTGCCACAATGGGAATCACAAAAGGATTGTGCCCATTACAGTATTTAAAGTGTTATGTAATCAAGATTACGGGGAAGCAACAAAGACAGGTTCCTGGCCAGGCGGAATGAAACACAACCCAGCATGGTGCAGAACAGCCTGGGAAGGTCTGACAGTAGTAGTATATTCAGCCTGAAACTCATAACAGAGTAATCTCTTCCAGAGGGCTGTTAGGTCACTTCCAAAGTAAATTAGTTAACACAAAAATTGTTATTATGGAAGTAGAACTTCTATTGGTAGATGTGGGGTAGTTCACTATGGAAAAATGGTTCATATAGAGAGAATGGAAGTGTATAGCCCTCTATTGCTGTTGTCATTACTGTCTGTTACCCCACTCCTGATGAAACTGTCTTACCATCATTTTTTATTTTCTCTGAGACTTAGTTTTGCTTAGTAAAACCTCCTCCATTTTCACTTCAGGGCAGGAGCATCAGAACATCCAAAATTATTAAGGAGAATTAAAATTTATTTGATATTTCACCTTCACAAAAAATATAGTAGAGAAGTTTCAAAGGGTCTGTTCTGCCACCTTTACTCACTGAATATAAACAATAAAGTGAACAATAAAGCTCCTGGAAAAAATGAATGAACCACTGGGCACTTTTTGCTAACTACCTTGGTACTGAAATGTGCTAAAGAAAGCATATTAGTGTTGAGTCTACAATTACATTCTTAAAACCTTATTATTCCCCTTTCCACATTGATTTTACTTTTCTACAAACATTCAGTATATGAAGAGATAAGAGCAATGAATACCAAGATCTTGCTTCTGTCTCCTGGAACAAACAGCAATAAATAATTAGTATTATCTGTAATGTGCTTGGTTTACCCTCGAATTCAGAATTTCATCTCTATTTATCAGAATATTCAAATAAATCATTGTATTCTGAGCACTCAAAACTCTATTTAATTAAATAGGTCACATTTACCAGTTTCCTCTGGACACTGTACAACACTAATCCAAAAACATGTACACAATAAAATGACATTCAATTTCCCATATCAGTTTTCATATTCATGCTTTAAAATGTCAAGATTCTCCACTAGATTCTAAACACTTATGGTGTACATATTGACAACATATTACACAATTTTGTTTTCTTGTAGGTGGGAGATAAAGACAATTAGAAAATTCCACTGAGATTGTCTAGAACTCACAGACAATTTGTGATAAACACAAGCAGAAAATTGCAGTGTACAAGTTTTCAGAGCAAATTGGTTAGCCAGTTAGACAGAGTAGGTGGATGGAAAAAGTATGCACATGTAATCGTGTGCTCTATGTATTTCACATGAATTCATTGTTGAAAGATAAGAAAATTACTTATACACCTTAAATTTTGAACTCCCCACTTCTTTTTTTGGGAGGGGTAACAGTGGACATATTTCTTGAAGCTAAATCAGATTGGATTAAATTCTTGCTCAGCTTTTCAGTTTGTATGTTGGAATGAATAGTGAATATAACCAGAATTCTTATTACTAATTTCAAACATGTTAAATGTGAGAATGGCAAGAAAACCTCCCGGGATTTTAAAGGTAGCCACTTTACAATAAAGGCTTTTACTTATTACTACTATAATTAGAAAGGCTTTTGAATTTATAAAGAAGATATAAGAAAAGCAATTAGTAATTATTTCAGTGCCCTTAAGAAATGAAAATCAGATGGTATCACTGAGAATCATAGAATCACCAAGGTTGGAAAAGACCTAAAAGATCATCCAGTCCAGCCATTCACCTATTACCAATAGCTCCCACTAAACCATGTTTCTCAACACAACATCCAGTCGCCTCTTTGAACATCCCCAGGGTTGGTGACTCCACCACCTCCCTGGGCAGTCCATTCCAGTGCCTCACCACCCTTTCTGAAAAGTAATATTTTCTAATGTCCAGCCTGAATCTTCCCTGCTGCAGCTTGAAACCATTCCCTCTAGTCCTAAAAAAGAAACCTAGAGAAAGAAACCTAGCTGTATTCATGAATTATGGGTTTGAAAATTTTGAAGATTCTCTTTCATACTGTATTGACTTTTTTGAGGTCATCCTAGTTTAGAGGGAGACTCACTTGTTTGAAAGAAAATGCAAAGCACAAAACTCGTATCAGGAAGTTTATCTTTTCCATATAAATGGAAATCTGAATTTATCAGATCATTTTCATTCTGTTGGTACACTAGCCAAAAGCAAAGTAAATCACAAAAGAACAGTAATAATGATAACAGTAACTCCTTCATTCTGTTTTTGAAATGTTCACATTTGCTTAGTCATGTTTTCTTTCACAAGTCAGAAAGTATCAGCAGTTTAAAAGGAAGGTCCAAAGTGAATAGTCTTCATCAAATGTTTTCTGATCTGCCACTGCTTTGTCTAGATGCTTTGCAGATGCCTAAGGATACATACTTTGTTCTAAATCCCCTAGACACCAGTGCACACTTATGAAAGCTGCTCCAAAAATAATGCCTTCAATCAGTGACATCAGAAGGAAGATATTGGCTATATGGCAGTAGAGAATGAACCTTCCCACATTAAATTTCTCCCTTTAATTTCATGGGTACATGGAAGAAGTGTAGTAGGATTGCTTCT
This sequence comes from Excalfactoria chinensis, assembly GCF_039878825.1. Taxonomy (NCBI): domain Eukaryota; kingdom Metazoa; phylum Chordata; class Aves; order Galliformes; family Phasianidae; genus Excalfactoria; species Excalfactoria chinensis. The sequence goes on from NC_092826.1 coordinate 64,351,812, forward strand.
GAACTTCTAAAAATAATATAAAAGGATTCTTCAGATATTGAAGTGCTTTTCAGTCTAAGGGTCAGGCATGCAAAAGCTAAGAGCTTTTATGCCTCTAGCTCCTAGGGAAATGAAGATGCAAGAGAGACTAGAACACAGCTTTTTTGAATTACAAGTAAATGCTATAGCCAATTGCACCATGTTTCTTATTTTGATTTCTTTAAAACTGAAAAATTATTACTGAACATGTATCCATACCTGCTACCTTTTGTGTTGAAAATCTGATGCTGGGTAGTTGTAGCTTCTTATTTAATAATTATGTTTATTACTTAGGTCAGTAACAATTCAGGTACCTAAGATTAGGTTAACAGTCATTTTTTTAAGCTCATGGTTTCAAACTAGTTAAAACCCCTAAAAGCCTTGCCTTGAGAACCTTTCTGAATTAAGGTCTCAGTGACTGAGAAGTTATGCAACAGACTTCCAGTGGGTACCTTCAAATTCTAATTTTATCTATCCACTATTGTCTGTGTATTTAAATCCACACTGAAGACAATTAGCTCTTGATTATGGCTTGGTTACTGATCCTGATCTTAGTAGGAACTTTCTCACATATGTTAATCTTTGCAATTGCTCCTCCATCTAATAATTCACTGCCACACACTGTTGTGAAGCCTTATTAAAAACATGATTTGTAGTAATAATAAATAAAATGCATGGATTATAAAACACTTGTTTAAATCAGTGTGACTAATACTCCCACCCTGACTATGTGAAATAAGCATATATATTCATGCCTACACAGAGGACACTAATACACATTCCAACACAAATATTTACATATTCAGATCCAGCTAAAACTGAACAAAATATACTGCTTGCAACTAAAAATAATAACTTCTGTTGGTATTAGAAATCTTGATTTCCCTCTTTTATCATTCTTACTAGATACATATCAATAAAATAAGTATAGGAACAAAATCATAAAGTATCAGTCCCAGGTTTTCTTTTCTGGCTATGTACTGATGTTTTAATATTGTGTCTGTTAACAAGAACTGCAGCTTACCATAGGTGCTACCTAGCTACTTTTAAAACATTACTTCATTGTATTTCTGCAGTGCTGTTTTGAATTCATGGAATACTTCAGCTATAAGGCAAGAATTTAATCCGAGGGATATCTGTTGTTACTGTATACTCTGGAGAGCTTAAAGCACTCATTTAAAATAATAATTGAAGTGATTTCTGATGGTTTTACTTTGGAAAAAAAAAAAAAAAAAAAAAAAAAAAAAAAGAGGGATTTTTCCCTTGAGTGCTTCATGAAATCTCTTAGTATCATTTTGAGTCTAAGAAATCACATGCAAATATTTTCTCAAAACAGAGTAACTCTCAGGTCTGTGACATCAGAAAAGTAAACAACAATTCAAAGTCGAAGGAACCAAATATAACTGCTCTGCTACACAGAAGGGCTCGAATCCCGGGAGTTGGACTCGATGATCTCTAAGGTCCCTTCCAACTCACACGATACTATGATACTATGATACTATGATACTATGATGATGAACTATTTAGGGGGTAAATGACAAGCAAGGCCTGGATTACAGATAGTATGAAGACAAGAAAAAGAGAAGAAAAAGGCTTTTTTGTGTGTGTTCTTGGTTGTGTTTTTTTGTTTGTTTGTTTGTTTGTTTGCTTGGTTATATTTTTTGTTTGTTTGTTTGCTTGGTTGTTTTTTTGTTTGTTTGTTTGTTTTTTCAGTTATGTTTTTCCAGTGGAAAGAAGTATTTCTACTGAGCAATGCAACTAGATTTATATTAGAAAGAATGATGGGAAATCTGTAAACCAATAATGATAGCTGAGGAAACTTGCTAAACAACAACAAAAGCTATTAGCATCATAGTAAAATTAATTTTAGCATTTTCATACTGTTTCTCAGTCTCATCTGTGAGTCCCACATATGATTACATTGTAGTATACCATATTTGAAATGTTAATACAAATCATTCCATTTTCTTTTTCTGTTCCACAAATGGATTCAAAAACTCTGGTTATTGCTTGTCATTAATTACAAGGAAAATCTGAATCTGATCACATTCCAGCAGATGTGTAGTTCTGCTTTAATCATTTAAAAATTCTTCTTTATCTCAGCTGGATAAAGCTGTAAGGGAAGATTAGCCTATCTTCCAGAATAGAGAAAAAATAATAAAAAAAAAAAAAAAAAAAAAAAAAAATGGAAACCACCATTTGACCAAAGGGTCAAATTCCTTCTCAGACAAGGGGCACTATATATTTGGCACTTTATATTATTAATAGGAAAATTAGTATTACCATGCTGAATGGCTGAGATCTATATTCTCTCCTTGAAAATTCTTCATCTAATATTTCAGTTTTGGATAAAACATAATTATCTTAAAGTGGATAATGACATTTCTCCTTTACAACTCACCTGGAAGTCCCTGGTAAAACATTGCACACTGGGTCCACATTCACAGATTCTTGCATGTGCCTTTTTGCAGATCTAGAAATGAGTGTTAGGGTCCACATACTTCATGTACCAATTCTTTACAAATACTTATAAATTAGAATAGTAAATGCTACCCTGAGACTATTTAATCAGCTTAAAATATTCTTCTGTTCCATGCAACCATTACAGAAATTTCTCCATTGATGCAGAAGAATATGTGGCTAGGTACTCTGGTCTCCTCCCAGCACAGTCAGAATGTAGCCAAACTATGTTTCTGCACAGAGAAATCAAGAACAATTTCTTGGTCCTGAGCTGTAATATTTGATAAAGTAACTTCAGGTCTCAGAAAGATGTGAAACCACATCTAAAGCATTTTTTTTCTCTCATTTTGAGAATAGCATACTATTCTGTCACTATTAACATATACGTTATGGCAGATACAGAATCAAAATCAAAGGAAAATCTGAGTAAAGGTCAAAAGTTTGGTCGTAAGAAATCCAGCAAGGATGTTGAACTGTTTCTTGTCCAACTTCTGGGAAATGTTCAGGAAAGAGTTGAAAAAAGAATTAAATATGAAACTTTACTACGTTTAAAAAGGGGATTAAACTTGAAGTATTTTAATGCTCCACTAATTAAAGAACACTCTTTTGTCAGTTTTAACACATGGTAGTATTAGTGATTTGTCTTCTATATGCATAAGCAGAATTAACCTCTAGGTCTTTTGATATATATTTCTCTGTTCTCAGTGTCAACTTACGAACTTAAAACAATAATACAGGTGTCTCTGCTGTACTGTCATCAGGTACTAAGGGTAAATATTTCCCAATTAGTACAGAATGAGAGAAGGCTGTTTTAACTTTCCATGGTTTTCTTTTGACATTTATTTCTGATTTGGCTTACTGCTCACAACTTTCTTCAAACTTCTCCCTTCATAACTTTGGCTCTGGCAAAGGTTTCGCAAGAAGCTGGGAAATTGGGGGTTTCTGAGTCACGGCAACAATAACTGTGCCACAGGAATCTAGTGACTCCTCTTTGTGCCCTGCTTCCTTCAATAAGCACAGTGATGAGTCATTCTGTCAAACCAAATGCAATTATATCATGGTGAATCTCCTGTAATTATGATTAGATTATCATGGTGAAACTCTTGTAATTACTCCTAAACTGGAAACATTTAACATAGCCTTTACCTCCCCCCAGAACAGTCTGTTTATTGAGAAATATGTTACAGACCTGCCAAAGACATTACGTTCTTTTTGCTCTCAGTATGGAGCAATGTGCTACATAGCTCCGTTGAGGACTCCTGCATTTGTTAATGCCAAACTTGCTATGGCAAACAACAGATGTGTGGACAGCAAAACTTGTACTGAGTGCCTTGGTGACTTACTTGGCACAGTATGAAGCATGTAGTACAAATATTGCTGGTTAAATCAACATGTGGCCAGTTTTTGAAGAGGTCACAGAAGGATAAATTCAGATGTCCAATTCAGAAAAGAAATATTTATACAACGGCTTCTGAATCTACAAAGCCCTTTCTCTAAAATAACAAAATGGCATGCATACATGTACACAAAGAAGGGAAGAATACAGAAATAGTCAACAGAATAAAACCAAGAAAAAGTATTGATTAGAAAGTACTAGCAAGAAGGCAGATTAGTTTAGGGACTCCATTTATACATTGCTGAATTAATCCCAGCTAATTTCAAAAATATTAAGCTTTTCCATCTTTACATTTCTCCATACACCTTTTTAGAGACTAATACAAATTTTTTCATTAAATGTCACCAAGCTGAGTGGAGCAGTTGATACGGTAGAAAGAAGGAATGGCACCCATCAGTTTTCACTCCAATATTTAAAAAGGAATGCATTTTGGAAAGTAAGCAGAGCTTTCAGTAGCCTTTTGTCCAAGTTATTGTTTATTATGCTTTAGAAAAAGTCAGAGTACAACCCATTTCAAATGATGTAATTGAAATAACATGGCGATTTATTTATTTATTTATTTTTCCATTGGATATATACACCTTTGCAGAGGACCACCTTTAATAGATTAAATGTGATGTAAATGCCAATTAACTTGACTTATCCCAGGATCTCAACCGTCCGGGGGAGAGAGACATAAACATGGATGCCATGAAGTCTTCTCTCAATTTATTGCTGCATCACACTCCTTATATACCATCGTAAATCCCGCACAGATGTGTACATCCGCTACGCAAAACCTGATGCGCATAAGAGAACCTATACACACACCTACCTAAACCCCCCACTCACTAACTCTTAACCTTCAAGCCTAACTCAGCTATTCTAGTACACTCCATCTACTCAGAACTACTGTATGCATTCATAAATCCTAACAAAGACAACTTAGTACCCTGACAAATCAGTGTAAATAAGGGATAAAGGAGGCATTTTTTCCCTTTTCTTCTGACCCAAAACTTTATTAAAGCAAAATGGATTTTTAAAAATGATCTAAAACATTTCACACAAATGTGTGCTTGTATTTTTAATTATTTAGAAGTGTTCCTATATGTAATGATATTCATTCATATATGTGTACTTACACATTCTTGTATGCACGGAAATCATAATTTGATTATCCATATGATTGTCTAAACAATTAAAAGTCATAGTTTTATTTCTATTATCAATTTTGTTTTTCCTGTGTCTGGGAGTATTATGTGGGAAAATGTCTCAGGGTGTTACTCTAGAGGGCTAGATTCACTATTTATTATAGAGATAATCTCATTTAAAATATAATTCATGTTTTTAACCTTAGTGCTCATGTCAGAATGCATTTTGAACTTCACTACATAAAATGTATTCACACAAGCGCATACATAGTGACATATATAGTGATTTTATCATCTGTCTGTGATAACAGGAAAATGTAGGTTTTAATTTTAAATTTTAGATTTTCCTTTGTGTGAGCTGTGTGTAGTCCCATTGCTAATAACATTTAGTCAGTAAGCTTGCTTTTTCATGCAACTTTTCAAACACTTATTTCTGCCTGGAAGCATGGAAATGTTACTTTAAACTTTTATTGGCTTCACTGTTGAGGAGTTGAGTTCTACCAAATGTGTTTCTTTCATCCCTGCCTTTGTCTTCCATTTTTCTCTCTGAAGCATTGTCACTACCATGCATATGATGTTTAATATAGGGATTTTACATTTTTACATAGGGATTTTAAGAAAACAAATTATGTGCATGACAGCCTACATCACTGTTATCACTGTCACGCAATGGTGTTAACGTCTGGCTTATCAGTGATAGAGATCCTGGAGGAAAAGAAGCTCAAAAACTAAGGAGAAAAAGTAATCATCTTTCATTCTTTTTTTCTCAATTTACATAACATGCTTACTCTCTATTCGTAATCTCCAGCATCCAACCATAAGAATCACCACAGCCATAAGAAAATGATTAAACTTCAGAGCTAATAGATTCAGATCTTCAGAAGACAAAGCAGGTCTTGAAATTTACTGAAAGTTCAAGGGGAACCAAAATTCTGCTTTGCTGTGATAACATCTTTCGTTATGAATGTGACTGGGTTGTTTGTACAGTTGCATTGCCATTATGCATTGGCTCAGTTTAATTTGTCCTTTTGTGGAATGTTTGAGGTTAGACTATAGCCTGAAAAATAAGAAAATAAGTATTTGTCTGGATTCCTGTATCACTGTTAGTGAAAAATGACAGTATGAATATGTATTACTTCTTAAAGATCCTATTTTCCATAGGAATTGTTTAGGCATATACTACCTGGTATTGTGGCCCATCTTGTTTAATATCTTTATTGATGATGTGGATGAGGGAATTGAGTGCACCCTCAGGAAGTTTGCAGGTGACAGACATCAAGTTGGGGGGAAGTGTCAATCTGTCTGAGGGTAGGATGGCCCAACAGAGGCACCTGGACAGTCTGGATCACTGGGCTGAGGCCAGTGGGGTTAAGTTCAACAAGACCAAGTGTTGGAACCTGCACTTTGGATATAACAGCCCCATACAATTGTACAAGCTTGGGGCAGAGTGGCTGGAAAGCTGCAAAAAAATCTGGAGGTATGTTTGATACTTATCTGAATATGAGCCAGCAGTGTGCCCAGGTAACGAAGAAGGACAATGACATCCTGGCTTGCATCAAAAATAGTGTAGCCAACAGGAATATGGTATTGATTGTCCCAATGTACTTCGCACTGATGAGGCCTCACCTCCTTGCACTGTGTTCAGTTCTGGGCCCCTCACTACAAGAAAGACATTGAGTCCCTGGTCTGTGTCCAGAGAAGGGCAATAAAGTTGGTAAAGGGTCTGGAACATGAGTTTTATGAACTAAGAGAACTGGGATTGTTTGGTCTAGAGAAGAAGAGGCTCTTAGGGGACCTCATTGCTCTTTGCAACTTCCTGAAAGGAGACTGTGGTGAGGTGGGAGTAGGCATCTTCTCCAACATAATGAATGAAAAGGAAAGAGAGAAGGGCCTTTTGTGGCACCAGCAGAAGTTCAGATTGGATATTAAGAATAATTTCTTCTCTGAAAGAATGGCTAGGCTTTGAAGCAGGATGCCTGGGGAACTGGTGATGTTACCATCCCCGGGGGTGTTTAAGAAAAGGGTAGATGCAGTACTTAGGGATGTGATTTAGTGAGCAATATTGGTGGTATGTAGACAGCTGGACTAGATGATCTTAGTGGTCTTTTTGAAAGTTAATGATTCCGTGATTCTACATCCTCAGCTCTGAGGAGTCCATAAGAGATGGCTGTGGCTCTCTACTGGCATATAACAACCATTGCCATAACATGACTGAAGAATGCAGCTTTATTTTTTTACAAACTTGAGGTTTAAAAATGATTTTTTTCTTGTGCACTGGATTTCAAACATTTTCAATAAATCAAGAAGTACAAATTTTTGGAAGGAAGGAAAGATTATGATGAAAGTCGATGCAATGTCACAGCGTGACTTGTGTCAGTGTCACAAGGTATGTAATGTGCAAGATCAGCTGCTGATCACTGAAAATATGAAGAGAAGTTCTACCTCCTGAGGAACATCCTAGTGAAAAAATCTGTTCCAGTCTTCCTCAGTGATTCACTGACTAGAAAGCTGACCTTAGACATCTAAGTTCAGCTCTTCATTCTGCCTGACTGAAAGCAGGTATTTTTCAACTTAGTGCCTACTCAAGCCAGGGAATCGACTTTGCATTCTATAGTTCCTCACTAACATGGGCAAACATACTAAACAAGTGGAAAACTTGTGACCGGAGAAGGATTTCTCAATACAACACAGGGTATGATGAAGTAGACCTTACTTCTCAGGCAAACGCTTGAATCACTGAACAAGTCCTTGAACTCTGATGTGACTGAGATGCTGACTCTACTCTTGCAGGATGATAGAACCTACAGTGAAAGGGACTTATACCTGTGTAACATAGCATGTGAAACAAAAACAAAGAAACAAGATAAAGCAACATATTGCTTTCAGAAATAGCAGCAACCATTTGCAATTTTTCCACACTGAAACCATTCTTCAACTGATAAATGCTTTGTTTTTCAATTGAAAATAGAAGCATTTGGTCATTATTTAAAAAACAGCATTTCACTACTTTAGTATCACTTTAGGAGTTTCTGAACTGCACAAAAGTTGGTGGGGAATTTTTTAGCTTTCTTTGACTATTACTTTTTAATTGAGAGAATGTGGAGAACAGGAAATCCAACAGGTGATTAAAAGAAACCTTGCATAGAGTGAGCTCTTTATATCTTCTGAGTCCATAATATAGGAAATTATAGAATTGAGGACAGCTTGAGAGCTAATCAACTTGCCAGATGAAATATATGTAGTGTGTGTTTCTCCCTAGGTAGATTCTATCATCTACTTTTCCTTCCACTTGATGTAGAGGATTCATCAGCAAGTCTGCTTCTCAGTATTCTTTTACATTCTAATCACATACAGCACTAAAAACTTCAATATTTATTTGTTACACCCCTATCCTACCTACATATATCCCTTGCATTTAAACCTGTGTTATTATTCCTTTTTAATTTATGTGTTTATACTTATTAAGTTTTTTATATTCTTTCTGTTAAAAAGTTCCATTAAAAGCTGTCCTATTATTTTGTATTGAAAGTTGAATGAATTGTGTAATACCAGATAGTACAGACATTTTTAATATAATTTAATACCTTCTGAATGATCAAGCACAGCTACTTTCCTGAAAAATCTTGGCTGTTCTGATTATGGTAGTTAAAGGTATGGAACTTTCTTAAGCAACAGTTTTGCCTTTTAATTACAGCATTTCTTATCCTAAATTCCAGCAACCAATCATTATCTCCCTTCATATTTGTTACAAACTTAATTAGACATATAGTATCCTTTTCTAGTCTCAAGGCAAATAAATAAATAAATAAATAAATAAATAAATAAATAAAATAACCCCCCAAAACTAACAAACAAACAAAAAAACACAACCTACTAAACAAAAAACTCTGATATCCAAAGAATGATTTTTTTCTCATGGAGATTTACTCACCCAATTAAGAGTATGTCACCACAATATCACATAAAGTTCGTTTTCTGCTGTGGTTATTCATGGGCATACTATCTTCTAATTAGCAATGCAGCACTTGGTATAAGAACAAGAAAACCTGCTAGATAATTCTTGTTTCTAGACAAATAACAGCTTCTAAATTCCATGGAGGTCAGTGACATTACTTGATGTAAACATTGTGCTTGAGCTTGTCTTTTCATCCGTGACCAGACTGAAAAAACATGTCAACTCCTCACTCCTATTTTATATATGCAGAAAATGCTTAGAGGATCGTGGTAAACAAATAACTGTTTGGATCTTGTCATAAGGGACTCATCAAGAATATTTATTGTATGAAAGTATGCAAATAATTGTAGATTTTGAAATGCATCCTTGTAAAAACAGAAATGTATAAAATAAAGAAAAACAAAAATGAAAAATTGTTGACCTACTTTGTTAGACTTTGATTATGTAGAGATTATGATTTACATGCTTAAAGATAGCGAAGCTGGGATATGCCCTCAGGGAATGACAGATATGCTGTAAAGTTCCTTGTAACCCTGGAGACTTCTGGAAAGCACTTGGAAATCAGGAGCTTCAAATACCAACTACACTTCTACCTACAGGCAAATTAGTTGATCATTCTTCTCTCCTCGCTCAATTATATTTAAGCGTATGTCAGGGTTGTATACCTAGATTGTTACGTTCAAACCAGCTTGAAGTTGTAGAAGTTAATTTGACCTTCAGCCTTATGTTTTTGTGATCCAAGTCCTGGTTTAGCATGTCTGTGCTGAGTAATCTTTGAATTTTTCTTAGCCAACTTTTAGTAAAGTGTGGAAATTAACACAGAGGAGTAAATGGTGAGACTGAGAAGTGAAGGGTGCAGCGGGAAATATATTGATATGAAAAAAAAAAAAAATAGAATCAAAGGGCTGCAACCTAGAAACACTGCAGATCAGACAACTCCAATGTACAATAAAGGTCACCCTTTTTGCTCCCATTCTCCACTTGAGAACTGAGAACTTCCTGATCAGAAAAAAATCTTTTTGAGTTGAGGAGAGGGGAATATTTATGCCTCAGCTGGTAGCTAATCGATCCTAGCTATCTCCTCTGTATACTAGCCAATAAAACATTGTTTTGTAGTTTTAAATTCTGAATTCCTACTTGTAAAGCCTCTGTCTATGCTCTAAAAGTTGCCAAGGAAGGAAGGTTGCTTTAGGATTGTAAAACTATTTCATCAGTAAAAAACCTGAATCTTAGATGAGTGAAATGTTTGTAGTTCCCATTAATTTCAGTAAATACAAAAAGGCATTAGTTTTCCAGTTCTGCAGTGGAAAGTGATTGGGGTGAAAGGTTATGATATGCAGCTGTGAAAAGACTTATCCTGAAAATTGAGAAAATAATTCAGATATGCCACATCTTGACACTCTGGAAATGTAACAGATCTGAACATTTTCTCTGAAAGCCTCCTCCAGTAATCTAACCATAGAATAAAACCAAATTTAAGAAGATGCTACCAAAAAATACCTCTGGCACAAAATTCGTAATAATTGAAGTAGATAAAATGCAGACTGAAAAGTTGTCTATGTAACTATGATTTAGAAACTTTGTTTCTAAATTGTATTTTTGTTTCAAATATGAAAGCAAAAGTGCTTCTATGAAGATGATTCATAGAGAATACAAAAGCCATTTGTGGCAAGATGCTGCCATAGGGTCATGTTTCAAATACTGAACTAGTAATTTAATAAGAAAGGATGCTGTAATGATCCACTGTTTCCACAAGATAATTGTTTGGTCAATACTGTTATATACCTAAATAATGCACATTCACTTTAATGTCACCTATAGGAACCTAGTACAATTGGAAATATTGATTACGGCAGAGGCCATTATGCCAAAACATCAGCTATGAAATGCAGCAAGAATTGATTTGAATTCTACTGTTTGGCCTCATATGAATAATGGCCAAATACCCTCTAACACAGCACACTCGTGATTCCCATGATATCTGCTCAGTAATGGTAGTTTACAGTTGGCAGCTACTGACTTTTTTCACTCTGTGTCCACAGTGGAAGTCAAAGTAGGATGAATGTAGGAATGTACTGAGAAGTAAAAAAAAAATTGCTAAATTGAAGAACAAAAATGAGGAAGAGCAATTAAAAATGTTTGAATATCATTCTGTTATTGTTCCACATAACCTCTAGTTGTTGGTTCCTATTCCATTGCACCGGAAGTAATTCAGTAAGTGTATTGTGTCCTGTGTGTAGGGGCAAAATAACATCAGCTAGGAACTATTACCAGTGCATGCTCATAGCTATCATGCGCAGCTTCTTTTCTAGCAGTTGTTTGAAAAAGAAATGTACTGTACCTGCAGAAAAAGCAAAATCTTCATTTTAGTAATTGACTAGTAGGATATCTGTACACTTCCTGGTGCACTGTGTTGGTTTTTTGTTGTTGTTTGGTTGGTTGGTTAGTATTTTGGTTGTTTTTTTTGTTATTGCTTTGGGGTTTGTTTGTTTGTTTTTATGCTTGTCAGTAAAACAGGCTATGGATACAGTCTACAATGATTTCCTATTTATAACTGTAATTATATTTATAAAAATACATACTACAAGATTCTACCTTTTGTCTTACACCTTTGATTCCTCATGCTTTTTTCCAGTATTTTATTTTTCCTTTTCTGATTCTGTTTCAAAGAGACTGAGTATCTGTCACTAGTTCACACTTTCAGTAAGATCAGGATATTTTGCTAACTTTAACTTGAAATGAGAATGATAATATAGGGAAATCATAAAAGAATACTGCTAGTTTAAATTTCTTTAATCACTTATGCATTAAAGTTTTTATTTAAATTTGTTATATAGAGGTCTTCATTTATTTGACAGTTTTAGCAAACATTTCTGTAGTATAAAATGTTAAGAAGACAAATTCCAGCCCACATCTATATTTCTCAATAATTATATACTGAAAAATTAATAAATGACAAATTTCTTTTGCTACATATTAATTTTCACTTTGATTACATGTGAAACAAAGATATGATTCAGAATTAAGTTTATATGCATTAGTAGGGACACCATCTGCAGGAAAAGAGAAATCCCAGATGTGCTTTAGTAAGATATTTACAACTTCTAATAGAGCAATTGAGCAGGGTTATGAATCTGTATCACAGAATCTTTCTGGCAAGATCATGCAGTACTTCTTGCAAGGATCACTTATTCTTTTAGACTGTGATCATTTCTTTCCTTATTTCTGTAGATAGATCTACATTTTCTTTTCTTTTTGGTTTAAATAAATAGAAAAAATAGAGGTCAATATAGAATCCTAATGTTACTGCTTTTATTATATCTGGCACTAGGCTATTTTATGTCCACAATATTAGTTCTTCCTTCTTTATCAGTCCATATTTTAGAATGAAGCTTAATGCATACTGTGGATAATTTTTGTGCAATTAGCATGATCTTTGTTCAGTAAGTTTCAAAATATCCATAAAAAGGTATTTTCTTCCTGAGTTCTTCAACTACAATATATGTATTATTCATAATATTAATATTGACACATTTGGTAATGCATACAGAGAAGTGTGCAGGCTAAATGAAACATACTAATGATGTACAGGATAAAGTTTCTTAAAAAGATGTAAAATAATATGATAATATAGCTTTGGTAGCCATCATGGTATTTTGGGATGATTTAATGCCTCTAATGAAAGGGGTATTACATGAATCTCTTCTTTCTCAGCACTGACAGTTGAGGAGGTGATAGGTTATTACATTGTTCAGCGCAGTTTTATACTCTTACATTTTATGGGGAAAAAAAAAAATAGTACCACACTTTTAGTGTTATTGCTACTCTGCATATGATTGCATACTGTATATTAAAAATATTATGATTTTTTGGCCAAAAAGTTAGCATCCTCCTCTCTAAAATTATTTCAGTCCCAGATAAAGATAGGATATTAGTATTTCCTTTGTTTGAAAGAAACATTTTTGTGGGTGTTTGTGGGTATTTTTTAGTGAAATGATTCACTAATTTCATTATTTTAATTGCTTCTGCCTTTTTGTATGGCTATTTCATTCCAGACCCTTTTGGTTTTGTTGTTTTCATTTTCTGTTTAATTGAATTTTGTATTTTTAATTAATACTATTATGTTACTGAAATTGATAATATTAATTAAGCATTAGTCTTTTGGTTTCTTTATTGTCTAGATTTAAGTGTAGAGAATGTTCATTTCACAGAGGAGGGCAAACTTTTATCAACATAAGTTATAAAAGTGCTCATTTTCAGGCAAAAGCCTGAGCAAGAACATTACAAATTTTCCCATCACTGAAAATTTACAATGAAATCCTTACCTGACATACCTGATCACTGACTTGATGAAATTCATTTCATCTAATCTAAAATTTCATCATCATCTAGCTCACTTATCTTTAGCTGATGGAAAAACAAATGACAAATCTCCAGTAAATGCCTCTGTACCTCTGTTTGAAGTTTTCCTCCAGGATGAGAAGTGGAACTCTGGAAGGCCTAGTTTTCTGTAGTGAATGTAGCAGTTTGTCAGGTAACAAGGCACCTCAAATTTGAGTTAACTTTTAAATATATTTTAAGTAATAGACACAGTGAATTTTTACTTTGATGTTTACCTTCAAAACTACGTACATTGGAATCTGCAGTCTTTATTTCAAGCACACTTAATAACTTTGACTTTCTAATAAAGCTGGGCTAGACATTTCCTAAAAAAACATGTCAGAAGATCTTTTTTTGTCATAGCTGTATATTTAGAACCAAATAATGTCTGAGGTGGAGAGAGTTTCAAAAACAATAAAAGTAAAAGCAAGGCACACACCCTCCGAAATCCCGCTGCTTTTATCTTTCACAGTTTTGTTTTAGCAAAGGTTATATAAACATCTGCAAAGTCAAAAATCCTGGCATAAATCCCAGGGGGTTCATAACTTTACAGATTTTCCATGCATTAAATTTATCCCGTAACCTTTAAAAAATAGCTGGTGGATTAATCTTCCCTAAGATAAAACATAAAGTGGAGAATGAAAGTGAGCTGGCTATCTGAACTAGTCATAAAGTCATCTTCCATAGAGAGAATATCCAGACATAGCCATTTCTAATCTTTTTAGATTTACATTGGTTTGTAGATAGAGAATGTTTGTATGGGGATTGTTGCTTTTTTTGTTTGTTTGTTTTTTTCCTTTTTCTTTGATTTGCTTTTTGTGTGTGTGTGTGTGTCTTAATCTATATATCTCCATTAACTATAAAAAACAAACAAACAAACAAACAAACAAACAAACAAAAAACAACTGAGTAAGTAGGTATACATACACAGCTGTTTACATATCATCAATATGTAATGCCCACATGGGTCTAAAGAGGAAGTTGCCAGAAACTCATAATTCTTTACACAACCTTACAAACCTTACAGTAAAATAAATAAATAAATAAATAAATGAAAATAAAAGAATCAATGGGGGCTGATCATCTCTTTGGACAAATGATTGGTATCTGTCAAATTAGTAAGGTATGCTGTTTTGGTAGTCTTCCCAGTTTCTGCAGATTTTCCCTTAAAGTGCTAACTGAAAAAAAATAATCCATTACAACTTTGTTCTTTCTCACCACTGTACTCAGCTTCCCAAAAAATCATCAAAGTATATACAATGGGATGTTTTTTAAGAAAAACAGATTGCCTTTTACTTTTCGTTGATACCATATTTGCAAATGCTTGGACATATAAGAAATACAGTAACATCATGCCAAACTTGAATTAATTGTGTAATAACAAAAGCATTAATTTTCACATGACCTCCACAGACTACATTGATATTAGGCTCAGAGCACAGCTGTCTGAAGGCTGAATTCTTTGGATTAATTATTAATGTAAGAATCATAAAAGATAATCAAACTAGAGGATTAAAAAATAATAAAGATGAACCAACAACCACAGTATTGTATTTACTTAAATGCAGAAGTTGGCATGTATGTTTCTACATAAACACATAAGCTTTTACATAAACGTGAAGACTTACCTGTGGAATTTTATGTAGCCCACCCATTTCCTGTATACACACAGACAAATGCACATACACATGCTTGTATTTCAATAATAGCTGGAATCAGGCATTACATATCTATTAACATCAACAATTCAGAATTAGATGGAGAAAAAGTCCTGTTTCGTTTTTGGCTTTTTTTCTTCGGGGAAAAATGAAAGCTCACAGAAGTGACAGCTATAATGCATGACTGGCATCTTTTCAGGCTGCCTTGCAAATCTTTGCTGAGAATTGAGATGACATTATGCTAAATAAACATCCAATTTTGACAAGAATAAAGCCTTTTTCCTTCCTCTGTTTCCATCTTTTCTGCATGCTTTCTGGACATAGATCATCATTATCTGAAAGTGTCCCTAAATCCTTGATACAGTTTTGGCTGAAACTCATCAGCTTCCACTCTGTTTTTTGCATTAAAGGGATGTAGCCCTTGAAGTGAAACTTGTCAGAATGGTGCTACAAACCTCTTCAGCAATCATGCTTATCAGGAGCATAATACTTATTTAAAGAAAGCTGCTGTTCATCTGCCTGCCAACATTTCCTTGTATTCTGGCTTCCTTGAAGCTCACATATCACTTATGAGTTTCCTTGAGCACATCAGAAATATATATTGGTTTTGGCAGGTGCTACAAAATAAAACTTAGAGCTGTCCAAAGAAGAAAAAATGTGCATCTGAGTCATGTTGGCAGGCTACAGCTTTGGCGAAGTTACATGGGGCTACAAAAAGAAGACCGTGAAATAGATCTAATAATGTTTTCATCATTTCTGCTGGCATGTTCAGTAAGAACAGGCCCGTCAACTGAAAGATTCCCAGATGTCAAAGATTCCCAACCAGCTGCATATTACTGAAGTAGATGCTTTAACTAAACAAGATCAATGAAAGGTTTGTGGCCCATTTTTACTTTGCTCACCACAACAAATATACTCATGGGTAGTAAAGTGGTCAAGCTAATCAGCTTTTAAGTTACTTAAAGCTTTATGAAAATAAACAAAAATCACCTTTACTGAGTGGGAAGTTGAATATGCAAGTTTCAAGTCTTTTTGAAACTGTTTTGCGTGATTCTGCACAGAAAATACTTGTGTGAATTGAGTCAACCATATCTAGTAAATAGCTTTTTGATACTGTTTAATATTCTATCCAGGAAAAGTCCATCTCAAAAATAAAAACAGAAGGTAAATGCTAGTTAGGATAAAAACAGACATAATCTATTTTTAAGCACTTTCCTGAAAGAAACTGATGTACAATATAGAGATGAGTAAATCAAAACTATAATCTGCAATATAAATGCAACTTGGAATTCATTTGCACAAACAAGATTATAATAATTTTGCCTTTCTAAAATCTTGGAAATAAAAACAACTGTGATGAAATCTTAATTCCAGTAATACACCTGGCTACTATCTAAAGATCTGATATTCCATGAAGGAAATCACAAACCTCCATTAAAATAATACCAACAGTATAAGAATAATTTTAGTGAACTGTTTCATGATTTCTGATTTCTTGGGGACTGCTGAACACAGCTTCAGCACTGTTGGGAGGTTTTGAATCAGGCCCAGAGAAACAGATAAATTCAGTGAAGACTTTCATACCCTTCTTGTTTATATCTGA
This sequence comes from Excalfactoria chinensis, assembly GCF_039878825.1. NCBI lineage: Eukaryota > Metazoa > Chordata > Aves > Galliformes > Phasianidae > Excalfactoria > Excalfactoria chinensis. The sequence goes on from NC_092826.1 coordinate 64,368,412, forward strand.
CTTTCAGTGTAAGATATTGGCACTAACCAAAGGTCAAAAAGTGTATTATCGCTGCTGTTCACCTCCATTTTGCAAAGAAACTGCTTGTATCAAATAAATGTAAATGCATCCGAAAATGTGAATAGAGAAAATATGCCATGCAGTTTTATACATTGCAATTATACATTTTAGCAGGAGATGGGTTTTTCTTTAATTGGTTGTGACTGCAGGAGAAAAAATATTTTGACGGTTTTATGATACTGTTTTTAAACTACTCTCTGACATCCAATAGAAGGAAAAAGGATGCTTGTTGCTAGGACATGGACTTAACTGCTGTAATAAGTTAAGTTAGTAGTATGTCAGGCTGTGATATTTTTAAACCTTCCAGCAAAGGTCTGTCAAGATTTGTGCATTCTGCTCTCGACAAATACAACTGTGGCCAGGAAACTTTGGAGCACTTCACAACAGATTAAAAGTATTTTTTTCCTACAAGTATGCATATATGTTCAGTGAAATTTGTTGTCATATTGTTCCTTACAGTTTTGACTACTGATAAAAGCATTAATTTCCAGTATTCCACACAAAGATACACAGTCATGAGATCCACAAGAAGGGAAAGTTCAAGAAGTTCTGAATTCATTATCTTGCTATTACAAAATATTATACTAAACTAGATTTAAAAAAAAAAAAAAAAAAAAAAAAAAAAAAAAAAAAAAAAAAGAGTGAGGAGGAGAAATACAATCAGTTTTCTGTCTAGTTACTGTTAATTGTAGCATTTCAAAAGTTTGAATTATAACATTTTAAAGTGGTTAGTAATACAAACAAATTTAATTCCAAATTCCAATTCTTTGGAAATGAGTAATTCAGAAATGGATGCATTACTGTAATCTTAAGGCAATTCAGACTTGAAATTTATTTGACCTTTTACCTTACTATAAAACCTTACCATAAAAACGAGAATACATAGAATACATAGAATTTACATATAGAAGACAAAAAAAAATAGTCTTCTTCAGGAGGTGATATCAATGTGTGAGTGCAGTGCAATGAATGAAAGAAGTGAAGCAAGATGAAAACTGTATAGATACTGCAAGAACATTCACAGCTGAAAATAATAAAATAATGTTATTGCTGTTACCCCAAGTCTGCTGCCAGATAGTCAGTTCCTTGAAATGAGACAAAAAAAAGGCAGTTTCTATAACAATCATCCTGAGCTGATCCACAGCAGGGCTGCAGGAACAGCATAAGAACATTTCCTAAGGGTAAAAAGAAAAATCTGAGAGGACAAATGAACAAACATACAAACAAACAAAAAACAGTAGTCTACTGTGTTAACAAAGTTCATTCTTCCCTTCATTACCATGTCTCTACAAGACACAGAGATTGACCATTAAGTTTTCAGTTGATTTGCAGAAATATTGCTTACTTAATCTCACCCCTTCTGCCTTCATAATAATGCATGATCAGATAAACAGTCTTGCTCATGTAGATTACATCCTCCAGTTTACTCCGTAATCTCATGCTTCTTAGTCTTGTTATAGCTTTATGGTTTGAAAGAAAAGATTTTTTTCTTCCATTTCTTCTTTGCCCTCTGAATAATTGTAAGTAGATAGACATTGTGGTGAATTATTTGTTTCACAGAAATATATGTATATATATCTTCAACTATGTGACTGTGGTACATTATGAAATAATGTATGTACTCACTGCAAAACTCTGTTTCAAAGTACTAGCAGAAAGATTAGACTCTGACTATACAACCTCTACAATTCATGACTATTTAGGTTTAATCTTTGGATCCCATTTTCACCTCTTCTTCTGATGTTATAAACACTATGCATTCATAGACTGGTTACTTTAAGGGGAAAAAAATCCTTAACAAGATGCTAAGAATTGATAGGTGTTCTATACTAAGAATTTTTCATGGATGGACTTGTACCCAAAAAATATCTAGAATAAGAGTGCTACTTCTGCCTAGAGAGCAAACTGAATTACATACTGATTACATCCCAGATCAACAACAGTATGCCTTGCCTCAGAAGAGATTTGGAAATTACAAAGGTCCACCAGAAAAATCATATGAAATCCCATAAGAGAAATTCCTGTAGCAGTTAAGCAGTTATGCTTGCATCATTTCATAGTAGTACAAAATAGAAAAGTTAAAAAAAATAAAATAAAATAAAATAAAATAAAATAAAATAAAATAAAATAAAATAAAATAAAATAAAATAAAATAAAATAAAATAAAATTATATGAACAGGTAACTGTAATGATAAACCTTTTACCAAGCATTTAGGCTGTATAACAACTTTCATTGAGCAGAATCAATAAAATACAGAAAGTTCAAGGAAAAGTAAGGTACCTGAACTGCTAGAAATTATGTGATGTAGACGAGTTGTATCTGAAGAACTGAACAGTTCTAAGACAATATTTGTTTCTGATTCCAGAGACTGTGTCCTACCAATCAGTATTACATAGTAACATGGTGCAACAGATGGGCAAAATTTCTGTGCTCTTGTGGAAGCATGGAAAGTGGCCAGCCTGGTGTAAAGCTCAGGAATAAAACCAGGCACACATACCTTGTTCATGACACATCAAGCCAGGGTGGGTCCAGATCTCAACATAATTAGAACCCACTCAAGCACAACTTCTAAATAATACTCTGTCCACAGGTACGAAAAGTAAAACACCTGCTGTGGAACTTAAAAAGTGTGAAACAAGCAAACACACATCTCCTCATGCAGTTAGTTACTCATCAGGAACATCAGCAATACATAACCCAGACAACATGTTTTTGCAAGAGGGACTTGTTTATTCTCTTGACAATCAAACTGCAAAAATGCTGTTACTTTAAAAAGGAAGGTGAAAGACTTCTTTAACGCAGATTTGTTGACAGCCTTTGTGTAAATACACTGTATTAAGGCTATTGGCATTATGATATTACTCTGAAAAGCCTATTACTTAAAAATGGTATCCAGTTTACTCCATATCATATGGAATCCCATATTGTTGAGTTATACAAACAAAGGAAACAAAGTATTAAGAAAAAAAGGTTGCACATCTTTATGTGTACTTGATGTTATAAATGGAAATGGGGTTTTAAATGCATTATTTATTTTTCATATATATTTAAAAAACAACAACAACTACAAAACTAAAGTGAAGTGAACTTACCTGTTTATACCCTAAAATTTTGTCTTAATATTTTAACAAAAAATACGATTGATTAAAAAATAAAATAATAATCAAAAATAAAATAAAATAAAATAAAATAAAATAAAATAAAATAAAATAAAATAAAATAAAATAAACCCCACAACTTAGTTTTCCATTTGCAAGGGAAAACACCTTTTTGTCACTCAGACAATTATTCCCGAAATGAACATTTCAGAATATAAATGAAGAGAAATCTCATTTGGGAATCTTTTGACTTCAAGAGCTTCACAAATAGGACTGACTATTTCATTATTACTGAAGTCACATACATCTAGGCAGTCAAGAATGATGTGCTGGAACCATGTCCTGCTTCCTATTTGAGTGTCCCTATCAAACAGATGTCCCTCTCCTAGGATGTAAATCAAATACTCATCTAGTATGTTCTGCTGGGTTCCAGTAAAAGTGCTTCATGAGAGCAGTTGACTACTTTAGGTCAAGAAACTGGGTAATTTCTGTAAACACATGTAAACCACTAGAGGACATTAAATATTGGTTTCCCATTTTATCAGTACTACTGATGTGTGTTTGGTATGTTTGAAGGCTTTAGCCTGTATCCTTGCTTTCAGTTGTGATGCTAAATCTGACAGTAATACTTGCAGTGTAAATCAGCTATGAATAACTTGAAACACACCACAAAAACTGGAAAATTAGGGGAAAAAAAAATAAAAATAAAAATAAAATAATAGATAGCCAGAACAAAGACTATTGTGTCTTTAATGGTAGTGAATTAAATGGCTGACAGTATTCTAACATTTTCAAAGGAAGGGGAGTAGAGAACAAGAAGTTTTGATGTTCTCTTATTTGCTTTATTAAAGAGAAATTTTTCCAGACTTCCTATTAACACTATCTATTTTCCCTATTTCCTGAATGAAGATTTCTCACCTTATGAACAACAATATAGTTTAGAATTTTTGCTACAGTGGATGGAGTTTATACAATTTGGTGTGTTATTTCTATCCACCAGTTAAGCAAATCTCTCTACAGTTTCCCTACTCTGAACTTAGGCGTTATTAACTTAATATTCTTTATTAATTTTCAGAAAATAATTCTTAACCAGTTTACAATTTAATGTGTTCAGCATATAGCTAAAGATGAAGTTATGTTCAGAGAACTCTGAAGAAGCTTTTTGTTGCTAATGTTTAAGGCAAAAGCCACTGAAAAAAAAAATCAGATTTTGACAAGGACTGTCTAAGATGAGTCTAATAATGAACGAGGCCTGAATGTCACATACACTTTGTGGTCTGAATTGTGTCTGGAAACTTATACTTACCCTTTTTTCACAGTATAGCAAGCAGACTACGAGGAATTAATTAGCAGAAGATAGTATAAACCATGAAATAATTAAGATTTTCAGTCAGTGAGAACCAAGTAAACATTAGCACAAGACTGATGCCAGAGAGTAACTAAGACTCTGACTTTTTAACTGAGTTTGCCTTGCACTAGGTTTCACCTTAATTGTTTGGCAGATATCTCAATTCAAATGGCAGGCAGTGAAAAAAGTCTTTTTAGAAGGCTTCTTTAGAGAAATGATGTTGAAGTCAACGTGATCCTGACTAGGGCCATTAAGTTTACAGGAAGTCTGGGAAATAAGGGAGCTGACTAAACATAAAAATTATTTTCCACATCATGTAACAAAATATAGAAAACTGTCACTTTCTGAGACACAGAGGTATAGCTTGAATGTTTTCTTTATAACTGAAATGCACAGAGGTAAAACAGAAGATGATGTCCCAGCTGGATTTTCATCTAAAAATCTGAAGCATATCAATGTCATAATACACTGCAAATACTGTTTCTCAAATCAGAACCCTTAAAATTGTTTAGAAAAAAAAAAAAAGAAAGTCAACTTGAAATTCAGTTCAGAACCAAGTCTCAATGCTAATTCATCAATAATAGCCAAAATCAGAAATTGTTTTAACAAAATATATTACTTTCTTGGCTCATCTAATACATGTGTACAAACATTTTGCATTGGATCCTGATTTCCTTTATGCTGAACATTAAAAATTCTTCTATTTCATTTTGTGGTATATTTCCAACTTAATTGGTGCCCATGTCTTTTTATCCTTCCTGGTAAGGTTTTCTAATAATATTTTCTAGATGCTAGCATTCATGAAAACTTTCAGTTACTAATTTTTGTTACTCTTTGCAATAATATATGCTGAACAATTTAGCAAAATTGAAGTGGATAATATATTGTAAAAAGCAATAAAATTATCTGTTTGAAAACATCAGAAAGTTTCAAGAACAATTCCTTGGAATAATAATAATAAGAAGAAGAATAAGTTTCCTCTTTTTCTATGATTTCTTGAGAGGCAAAAAAAGGAAGTTTGGACATGTTGCATAGAAGACAAGATAAGGTGAAAACATGGTAGAAGAAATTACATAAATAACGTAATAAATGATCAATTAATGTTTAATTGGGCAAATTTCTCTTGTTCATTTCTCTTTAGTTCAGAGTTTCTAACTGAATAATAAAGGAGCTGATGGAAAATAATATTTTTTTATGCCGTAGCACCAGGGTTCATTTGCTTCAAGGTACTGATAGGCACATGTAGGTACACTAGATTTGCTTTGTCTAAGACTCCTCTGATTTAAATAGTTTTTCTTATGCTGTCAAATGATTGTATCTGTCATGAACTTCAGTGAAATGATGCAGAAATCAGTAGGTCAGGTGTCACCCATGTCATAGATAAAACGTCTGTAGTACAGCATCTTGCCAGGAGCAAAAGAAAGATTTTAGAGATCTGCTAAGACGGGGTACTAATCTCTCTCCTCACAGTATGGGAAATGTTCCTTATGTGTTATGTCCAAGCTCAAAATACATTAGTGTAGTAGACACTTACACTAGCAAACTCAGCACAGGGTAGCATATGACATGCACCCACAGGTGACTGTTTAATGTAATTTTATTCATTTTCAATCAAGACATATTCAGACATATTAATTTAGATAGCTGTTCCTTCTCTGCCACTGGGGCTTGGCAGCGGATGCAGCAAGCTGTATTAGCATAGATATTAAAGTCACTCATTACAAGTGACACTGTCAGAGAAGGCAACTTCCTCTGTGTCAGCAGGTAAAACAGTGTTAAACTTGATCTCAAAACTGTATTTCTATATCTGAATATATAATAGCTACTAACTACAAGACTCACAGCAGAAGACTGATTTAAATGTATTATATGCATTTGTGCTTGTAATTTTGTCTGTAGAGATGATGACTGCCTATATGTTCCTGTATTCTACCTTATGTAAAAAGAAGGGTATCTAACTCATTACAAATCTCCTGTCATCAAAGAAACTTAATTATTTTGTACCACAGCAACCTTAAGAAACTCCTGTCAAGTTTAGCCTATTAACTTTGTACTTTACCAGCATTAAGTGCAAATAGTGACAGGCAATCATGTCCTTGAGCAGTCTATAATTTCAGTACATGAAGTATACAAATAATTAGGAGAGGAACAGAGAATCAAAGTGGAGAAGTGATGCCCTCATGAACATCATAGCTCTGACAGTATCTACAGGGTAATAATCTAATCCTAAAACCAATCATACTTTATTACTTGCAGCAAAAAATTTAAGTGGTGCTATTCACATATTTCTCTGAAAGCTTGTGAAATATCTTTTGTTTGATGAGATAGAGTCACAGAGTCTATAATGTATGTACACACACAGGAGTATATCTATTAAGAGTGACAGAAAGAAAAGTATATCACCCGATAATTTAAAATTATAGTTCTATATAGAACTTTTATATAGCAATTCATTCTTAATTACACTGTTCTATATTTTCTCTGACAATACAAATATTTTATAATACTATATGAAAGACATTTCTACACAGAGATTGCTCATTTTGAGACTGCTAAAAGAACAATCATAGTTTTTACCATGGCTAATCTAGTGAACTAAAGTTCATCTTACTTAGAAGCTAGATTTATTTATAAACCTTAACATTTGGCAGTACTTTCAAAAGTCTCTCAAATGACTGTGAAACTTAATAATGCCATTATACAAGGTATATATATATAAATATATATATATATTAATTATTACTTTTAGGTTATGCTTCTTATCTTCTCAGATAAGAAATTTAAAAATAAACAGGAAGCTTTCATCAAGTCCTAAAATGGAAAGCAATAACATGAATAAGAAAACCTCATCCAATCAAGAAAACCAAGATCACTGACTATTGAGATACCAAGATGCAGAGACTGTAACTGTGATGAGATCAGAGAACAGAATTCTCTGCTTTGCTCTCCAGAGCTCCAGTGGAATTTACAGTGCTTACGGTCCAAACCTCCACACCTGAATTCCAGCAGGATTTTTGTTACCTATCATGTATCCCTATGGAGTATCCCTACTCCACACCTCATGCCTTAAACTTATCATCTCCAGCAAGGCATGTCATCACCACCGGCCTGAGTCTTCTGCTATATGAAACTAGTTTTGTACTTCCTAGCAGTTACCTAGAGTAATCCCAAAGGAATTCATACTGTTATAAATACCAGGGGTTTTGGACCATTATATGAAGATAACTGAGTTTACATATTAGTACAGTTCATTCATTTAGGGAGGCAAACTGTATAAATGAGTGCAAATGTAGAGGAGCCGCATTTTCCTTTCTCTTTAAATATATAACAAAACCTTACATGAAAATGGCTTATATTGTAGTTTCTTTTATGTAGCTGATATAACATAAATAAACCCCAATAATGACAATCTTATCTAACAATTATTCTGATTTTAAATGGAAATTCAGTTTGTTGTTACTAGCAGAAAATATCTATATATTTAGTACAGTACTTTATTCTAAGCATAGCATTTTTCCTTTCTTCTAGATACAGACTGATTATCTGCCCATGGCAGAGAAATATTTTCCATATACTTTCCCAGGTATGAATTCAGAATGAAGGCTTATCTGCATTGTATCTGTATCCTCAGGTAGCCCCAGATACACCTAGAAGTTTGAGCTAGGATCTCTTCTTGATACTTCCTTTTTGTTTCAAATGCAGTAACCAAAGGTGTTCTAAGTTGTTCGGCAAAGCACTGTATTTGCTGAACACTCAGCTATGTTGATTTTTAAAGTAGGGTAAAAACAATTTTAAACATGAATCACTGGATAAGTTATTGATTGAATAGTCCAGAGAAGAGTGTTGAAACTTTACTGAATATACAGTTTGATGAAACCTAGAATGATACAAATGCTGAAAAATGAGTATGTTCTATAAAATTCAATCAGTTGTAGTCAGCACTACCTTTGAAAAAACAAGGAGAACTAATCTCTTCCTCCCCCTGGAACCCCTATTTAGAGACCCTGGTTTCTGATTCATGATTCTTCTGTGTGGCATTTGGGCAAAGAAACTGGCTAAAGTATAACAGCTGAAAATGAAGAATTCTCAATTCTTGCTGATGCCAGTATAACAGCCTAAATATCAGTTCAGCTAATAAAGATTATACTTCAAGTTATGGGTGATAAGAGGGAAATAAAGAGGAGAAAAAGGATTCTTCTAGCGAAAGAAAATCCAGATCATCAAGATATATTTCAAATTTCACAGATAAAAGTATCTCCTTCTCTGGTCAACATTGTATTCAAATAATTTGATTATCTGCAACTATTTGTTTCTGATACTTTTATGTGAGCAGTTTAAATGTTTTCTGTAATAAACAGCACTACTGAAGATTTCCTTGATAAATAAAACCAAAAAATTACAGAAAGTATATTTACCCTGAATATTTGATGTTTTATATGTGTCCATGAAGAAAATATCTGTGAAAGCTAGAAAAGTCATACATAGGCATACATCAGGGCATCTGAGTCTTACTTTCCCTTCAGTTTTGGTGTTGCATCCCCAACTGAATCATATTGCATTATTTTCTACTGGATATGTACTTACTGGTGTGTCCTGGTATATCTATCCCCATTCACTAGAGATGTCATGCTGTAATCTCAGATGAGTTTGGGGAAGAAGAAGCCAGGGTAAACGAAAAATCAGATACTTCAAAGATCTATATTGTACTTCCCTACTAATAATCCCTTCATAGCCTGACCCATCCGCATATATGTTCAGTTAATACTATTGCTTTTCAAGAAGTAGGTAATCCCCTTTAAAATTGCTTGTTTGTTTACTGGCTTAGATACCCTGCTTTAGATTGATATTTTAGTGTTTCACCCTTTCTGGTGAGTTTTCACACAGCCAGACATATCTGACACTTTGATCTCTCAGGAGAGACACATACTTGGGACTTGCTTCAAAAAACTTTGATGGAGTCTGTAAGCCCATGCATTCCTGCAGAGACCAATCAAAACACCAGATTAGTGTCTGGGACACCCTGACTGGCATCGAGATTCAAATCCACATAGCTGAAACAGTTTCTTCTGGTTTGACACTATATACAAAAAATAAATGAATAAATAAATAAATAGCCCACAAAAAATTGTTTATATTCCAACACTTAGAGAAAATAAAGAGTTTTGAACCAGAAATATAATGGATATGCTTTTACAGCCTAGAGGTGTATGACTAAACCTCAGAGAGAAGTTAAGGGTAAAATGTCAAAAAATGTTATTCCTGTCTACTTTGATTCACTGTGTCACTGAGAGACAGTCTTGAGTAATGCATCTAGTTTGGGACATTAAAGTTTCTGTAATATGTAAATACTTCCTAAAGAACGTGAAGGAGGGTAACACTGAGAGGCTTTGAATGAGAGATCGGTGGTGAGCAGTTTAGGGACTTATCCTTCTTTTACCTCATAAAGTTAATACCACAGATTCCGGATGGCAGGGAAAAAAAAAAAAAAAAAAAAAGACAGAAAAGATAAGGAGCCTGAAAGGCTTGTATTGGGGTAAGGCAAATAAATTTAAAGATAAGTTTGATAGAAGCATAGAAGCATGGTAGGACAATAGGAGAGTTTGGAATGCTCAGTTCAACAGACTTCTGAATTAAAGGCCAACAAAATAAAACCAGGCTAAGGAAAATGAAGCATTTACTTAGGCTGTCTAAGAAGACTACAGAGTCTGTCTCTCTGAATCCATTTAATCATTTCATTTTCATTAAATCCATGGATGAATGAAAAAATATTAATATAAATGTGACTAAATAGAGCAAAAAAAAAGCTTTATTTTCTGCTTCCTATATTTCAGTAAGTTTCTTCCAAATTTTGGATTAAGTTATGCCTTAATAAGAGCTCATAAATACAGAAAAATGTGATCCTGCATGAAGAATTTAATGAAAAAAAAAGAAATTCAAGACATTTTGTTAGTGCTGGTCATTCTTTCATAATTTTATTATTTACTGAGAGACTTTATTATTTTTTAGGGACAACACATGTCCCCCAGGCATACTCTCATCCCCAGGCCACAGCCTTTTGACACCCAACAGGACATGTGGTGATGGCCTCACTGACTGCTTTCACACAGCTTCCACCAGTCATGGGACCAGGACCCACGGTTACCCCCTTGCAGAGCTGCATGAGCATCTATTGCCAGTACCTGTCCAGGAGGAACTACTGGAATGAACAGTTGATATTATCTATGATTATGATTATATGATCGTCAATATTATCTATGAATCTATAATTCTATATTTTAACTTGCTTTCTTTGTTGTCTGCTTGCTTTGTGTGTTTTCTAACCCATGGTACATATGTCAGACTATTAATTATGGAAACATCAACAAGATTTCAGAAAGTAATCAATGATTTATGTCAATAATAAATCAAATGGATGGATGAGGCCATAAATGTTCTAAGGTTGCCCTCAAAAAGTAGTAACTACAAGAAACAATCATTCCTTTCTTCAAAATATATATTGGCTGTTTTAAGAAGCTAAGAAGAAGCACACTGTGTGTTGAAGTCTGATGTAGTAAAGGTTTTGTTTGTTTATCTTCAAATTGCATGATCCCTGGATGACCTTTACAAGAGAAAACAAAAACAGATGCCTCCAGAGTGCACCTGAGAATCTTCTAATTTGTAAGCATTTGCAGTCTGCAAGATTTGCCAGAACTTGTTTTAGCCCTACAGAGCCCTATCTCACAATCAAGAGCATGCCTTGAGGGCAGTAGCATAACAACACAGTGCAGACTGCAAGTTTCTGTCATCCCTCTGAGGTATACAATGAAAATATCTTCAAATATTTTAAACAGTTTCAAATATGCTATCTCTATGGGAGGAAAAGAAATTATATATATATATATATATATATACATATATATATATATATATATATATATTTACCATGGTATTCTCTAAAGACTAAACATAAATAAGTACTCCCACAGCATCTGTGAAAATTTTATCAGATTTAACAGACATCACCTACAGAAGTTCTAAAGAGTGGTAACTTTTTCTTAAGTTAATATTAAAATTTCAGTACTTGACAGTCTTTGAACCTTAGCATGTTAATTGAAGGCTAACTTGGCAAAACCTGTAAAGAACTGTGGTTAGTTTAAAGCAATTCAGCAGTAACACCTACATGCAATAAAACTGGAGCTTTATGAGTAACAACTGTATTATGTGATTCAGAAAGTCCTAGACTAGAAGATGGTTTGTGAAGAAAATATTCCATATATGTCTAATTTCTAATATTCTTTTGCTTATCTCCTGCCACTGCCCACTTCTGGAAAGAAAAGAGTGAGCTATATATCTTTATTCCATGTCACTGTGGAAAACTGTACATCTTGTGTATCTAAGAGCGAAGTCAGATCAAAAAGATGAATCCTTGCACTACTTAAGGCAACACCTCCTAAAGGCTGTGGTAAAAATATTGCAAATAAGCTTCTCTAGAAACTTAATTACCTATGTGGTATGATTTAAACCTTGCAGATGGTCTAAATAATTCTCATTGTCTATAGCGGCTTGCTCTGACAAAGTGCTGAAAAGACCTGTATGATGAACACTGAGGTCTCTGCAGCACTATGTGCAAGCAAGATTATATAATTTAGACTTATCCCATTGAGGTGAAAAATTTGCAAGTGGTAGTATGAACAGCTGCAGTACTTTGTTCAGTCACCAGTGTTGAAATCTTACATAAATCTTACTGAATCATCAAAATATTGCTAAATAATTTTTAATGGACAAAAGGGAGGAGTAGGAAGATGGAAATGATGTTCTTAGGATTCTGGCTGGCACCATCCCAGAGTATAATTACAAGGCACCAAGACTCAGAAATATAGCTATGACTGTTGAAGAAAAAAGTAATAGTATTACTAGTCAATAGTAAAGTATGTCTTGGTATTTCCCATTGCAAACTGACTTCAGGATACGTGGAAGTAAATACTTATCTCTTAGAACATGGAAGGCAAGACAAAGATACAAAGACAAAATATCCAGCCCTACTATACTTATACAGGCAATGGCAAGCCATTTCAGCTAATTAGAGAGAAAGACCTACTTCAGAAATAAATGCAGAATTTTAGAAGTTCCTGAATAGGGGAAAGAGAATACTCTGTCTGAAATGATATTTTAGGTAAAAGGTTCCCTTTTTTGTGTGTTTTGTTTCATGACAGAGAGCTCAGAATTCCAGGAAGCCTTTGCTCTTTTATGATATATGTGATAAGGAGTTTAGAAAGCCTGAGTCTTTTGCCTCAGAACTCTGATCCTTATGCTCAGTTCTGACTGCAAGTATATGCATTTAAGCACTATTAAACACAAAATGCCAAGGAATGTTCTATAGAATTATATGGAGTTACCTAGATCAATCTATATCTGTGACTGGGGAGCAGTAGGCCCGTGGGCCCCTCGGCCCATGAAAATGGGAAGGGAAAAAGGGGGAAGGGGTAGGGAGATGGGATCTGGGCTCAAGGAAACAGAGCAGCAGCAATGATCTAAGGAGAAAAACTTATTTTACTAACTATGATATCAGAATGCAAGATAACATAATATAATACAATCTAATTGAAAATGAGGCTAATAAATCAAGCAAAATAAGAGAGAGAGAGTTTTCCAAAGACTGAGAAGCCTACTTTGAAATTGAAGGCGCATGGCTTGGAAGCACACCCACACCCGCTTCCAGGCAGTGAGAGAAAGATAGTGAGTGTCACTTCCGTGATATATTTTCCTCTCTGACCATGAAGTCCTCTGGGATGTGTAGTTCTTCTCTGTGCTCCACATGATGTTATGATGGGGAATTCCAATAGCAAAAATTACAAAACCATGACTCATAGTCTTGAGTCAACAGGGACATGTGCTGTCCGCAGTCACACTACCTAACCCTGGGACATATGTGGTGCTCCAAGATAGTCAGTTGTTGCTATTATTATTATAAATACTACACTTCTTAGTCTATTAAATAATGCAGAGCTGTGCTTCTGTTCACCATTAGTTGTTTTGTTTTTTCATAGTATGAACCCACATATTTACGTTTCATGCTCTGGGGCATTCAAAAGAGTGTATCTGAATCCGCAAAGTATCACCGGATTGTGATGAAATATGACACAAACTTGAAAATAGTAGAAATGTTATAGCCTTGACCATATCACTTGGAATGGGATCAAGTCTTTGCCTCCAAAAATTTTAGTTGGTATGGATTTAAACAACCCTAGAGTGTGGACAAAGAATCAGCTGGTTGACACTATTCACAATATGGTATTTGAATTGTCTGTGGGGAGATGCAAACAGACACACCTAATTGTATTCATAGGTCTTTTGGAAACTTCATCAAGTTGACAACCTCCACTGTTTTACCCTTTATAAACTCAGCTTTCCAATCAATAATTTGGACATTGTTTGATCGAAAGATGAGTCTGCTGCAGAGCAAAATAAACTCACCAAGAAAAACAGTATATATGATGGAACAAGTGGAGTGAACTAGAGAAGCTGCTATAGCTTCTTTGTGGAAAAATCAGACAGTGATGGAGGTGGTCAATAATGTTTGACTGTGAGTTCTTTCTAAGTTGTAATCTGATAGCTGAATCCACAGTGAGTATTGTCATAGCTGTTTCTAGTCCCACGCATACAACGAATCAAGTTACCTGCTGTTACAGCTTCCTGATATCAAGAATATACAATTGAAATAGTACACTGTGAATATATGCCTGGTTACAGACAAAAACTGTCAGTAATATAGAGCTGTAGAACCTATAGCTAGTAATAGGAAGAGGAATGAATAGCAGGAATTGCATGTATATCCTGTATCCCTTCTCTGAAGACTTTTCTGCCAGTCAAAATAGGAATGTCCTGTATCTGGAAGGCCGGCAAATTTACTAGCTCAATGAACAGGAAAGAGAGAAGGTACAGGAAAGAGAGAAGGTAAAGGAAGAGATTATTGTGCTTTTGCATATGCCAAGAATAAGATGAATACTGATCAAAATGTGCTGGATAAAAAGGAGGTCTTCATGTAGAGGAAGAAAGAGAAAAATATGTAGAAGGACTGCCTGATTTTGCACTCATCATTCAACTGAAGCTGCTGAAAACGTATTTTTGAAAAACACCATTTCTGAGAAGTTCTGAAGGTCTTCCAAACACATGAATGCAGTGGATACATAAAAATGAATGAAGCAGTGCCAAAGACACTTTGAGTATGTTGCTCTATTTTACATCACAGTTGACAGAGTTAAATTTGAAAATGTTAATCCCTTATATTGTATAAACATTACAGAAAGGTGACTTATCAGAGACAGAACATAGTTTCATCCTTGAAAACCTCATGCTTTCTGCTCTTGTTTGTGTCCAAGAACTAACTGTGAGTGGATGAAAAAGAGGTTGCTACTTTTATTTTTTCTTATTTTTTTTAAGTGTCAGCACATTTTTAACTGTATTGGTTTTTGCTGCTTGTCTTGGGAGTATAGGACTTGGAAATATCTACTGAGAACAAATGAGTAATGAAAGTTTAATCTATAAGGATTCAGAGAACTTTACTTCTACACTATAAGTCTCCAATAGGCTAAAGTGACCTTATGACCCTGTTTTTCTGAGGTGCTGTGCTTTTTCGTGTTTTTGAAGTCCAGTAGGACAGATGGTGGATGAGTCTGTCAGATCAGTATAAATTGTACACAGAGTGATGGAAGGGAGGAGAGAAGAAAGGCAGCTTATAAATAACAAAGCCAAAATCTTTCTCCTCAGAGCCCAGAATATCAAATAAGTACAAATCTATAAGAACAAATATAAGCACTTTAGACTTTCATAATTCTACTTCATAGCAGCTTGGTCTGATGAACTTAGAAGAAAAGACCATCTGTAAATAATGGCTAAGCATAGACTGAGTCTGACCAAAATAGTAATAATAGTAACAATTATAACAATTATGAGTTAATAATAACAATAATAATATGTCTCTGAGTAGTCTGTTACTGCAGGATTCACAAAACTGCAAGCTTCCCTATGTTCCTGTTTTATCTTCACTCTTTTTCATATGCAGATTTGAAAAACACAGAGCAAAGGATAAGAAAGTGATATGCACAGGAAGGCAATACTGCTGAGCAGTTAATTCTGGAGGGAGATCTGATTGTCTATGTGAATAGAAAAATGAGCATGATCTGGCCCAATGTTTCAGGTAGATGTGAGATCATCCAACATTCTTCCACTTATTTTTATATTTTTAATTCCAAGTGGATTCCTGTTACATTTCTTTTCATGAGAATAATCAAAGACAAACTTAAAGATCGCCTTGAATTCCATGAACTAGCTGTTGTTCCTTGTCTGGAGCACAGTAAAGACAATTTATGAAAAATTCAACAGTTCCAAACTATAAAAGCTACGTGGTTTCATTTTCTTCCTTCTAAATTCCAGCCAAATGCTTTAGATCCTGCTTACTGTAAGGGTATGCAGGAAAATTTTTTGCTCCTTAAACAGTACCTGGCAACAAAGAATATTAAGAAAGGGAGACAATGGTAGGAACCAACTCTGGTCAACCACAGTAATTGATGAGGCCATGTGAAATGTGAGAATGTCGATTCCAGCAGGGCTATCTGATTGAGAAATTCTACACTGGGAGACAATAACCAGATTAAAAAAACATGTTTTCATTAATTGGTGGGCTATCAAACTGCAGGCAAAATTTACAGGAAGGATGTGCTTTACAACTAGTAAGATTGTGAACTGAGAAGGTCCCTGGACTGGGCAGAATGCTGGAAGCTATAGAGCTTTGCAAATCCATGAGGGGTGCACAGAGGAGCAAAAGGAACAAGGAGGAGGGATAGACTTAAAAGGATACAGAAAGATTTTTGTGTGTAAAACAGGGCCCATTCAGTGAGCTTGTCTGGCCAAGCCCTGTTTCTGATTATTTCAGTCTGCCCTGTCTTCTTATATTTCCTCATCAAATCTTTTCTTAACTCCTTCTCGGTACATTCATACTCTTCTCTGCGTGTACATGCTGCAAGGACTATATGCCAGCTACTGGTGGGACCAGTGCATCTCTGACTGAAATGATGCCAGATACCAGAAACAGGCCAAGGCTTTTAGGCCCTGCAGAGCATGCTGCCAGCTTCCGATGCAAGTGAGGGTTCTCAGTGACAACTATTGTAGTGAGATAGACCTTGACAAACAAGAGGGTGGGGTGATCACCAATCACATGAAGGTTAAAGTGCCAGATGCTGCACCTGGAGAAAGTTAAACTTGGATACATGTATACAGACTAGGGATGTGACACTGGAGAGAAGCCCTGAAGAAAGGGACTTGGGTTTTCTGTGTGGTGTCAAATTGAATGTGAATCAGCAATGTCCCCAAGCAGCCAAAAGGGCCAGCCACATGCTGGGGTAGTACATCAGGCCCAGCAATGACAGCTGTTATTAAGTGGGAAGGAGGTCCCTGCAGGTGTGCCAAAGGGCCCAGGTAGGAGTGCTGAACAGACAGAGAGGCCATGTTAGTACTCAAGTATGTGCAAATGTGCCTATGCTTCTGAACACGGAGTGCATTCCATATGGTGTGTGCCTTCACTAGTGAATATCTGTCCCTGCCAGATAGATAGAAGGGGGACTTGGCTGTATGACTTATAGGATCTGTTTTCTATCTGTGTGTTTCTGTGTTTATCTGATAGGTACTCAGTTTTGCCACTGTCTGACCCTACAAAGGGGAGAGCCATGCTTTGTGATGGTATACCTTCCCCTTCTTCCTTCAGCTTGGCTATTATGCCCATACTGTCTCCAACTGAGTGCTCAAAGAACTGATATCAAATATCTGGTTCAGCAGCTGAAGGCCAAGTCAGCATGTGCTGAAACTATGAAAATTAGCTAGTCATCTTACCCCATAAATAGTGAGAAGGTCACTGAGTTAGCTCTGCTAATATTATATCTTAGATTAACTGTGCACATACATCACTGACCAAGCCTGGAACTATAAGTGGTTTGTTCTGTGCATAGGCTCCTTACTTACATGGAGTAAGGAGTCTCCCTTTTCAGGCAAAACAGCAATCCATGCCTTTTTAAAAATTTCTTTGTAGATTATCCTAATTAAATTTTAAAAAATCTTGTTTTCTATAGACTGCCACCCAGGTAATGAATATGACTTTAATTTCACTAGCAAAGGTATCGCCTTGAGACTGTAACATCTTTTCAGGCCAATCTATTGCATGCACCGTAAACAAAAGCATCCATAGATTTTATTACATATATGTATTCCGGTACAATGGCTTGACTAAATAGTGAAGTATAGAATCATCTTTGGATGGCAACACCACAATGGGATAGAAAGTATTGTAGTAATAATGGGATGGCAAAGACTTTGGCTATTACAAATGAGAATAAACCCAAATGCAGCAACCATAAACCCAGAAATGAAAGAGCTACAAAGCATGGAAAAGCCTCAGGTGGGCAGAGATCTCCTGTGAGAGATACCCTCACCTCCACTGCCAACCCTCAAATGAGGTGTGGGAAGGGATGGATCCCAGCTCAACCCCTTCCAGCCACTCAGGTGCACTGCATGCAGCTGAGGTCCTCTGGGTTGATCCTGCCTTCCCACCAGGTGCTCAATCACTAGTTCAAGCAGTGACTTAGCATTTCCACAACAGTATGTTCACTAAGAATAATTATTTTGCCTCATTCACGTTCCCAAAAGTAGGTTGTTTTACATTCAAAATATCTGAAACAACATAACACAAAAGTGCAGCACTGAAAGTAATTCATGCTTCTTGTAAAATTTTAAAACAATGCTAGAATAATCTTACCACGGGAACATCTCTTCCATGCAAAATGGATCAAATTTTATGCTCATGCCATTATCCAGATATTTTTTATTGCTTCCAAACACTTCCTGTGTGCATTGTAGAGTTGCATTTCATGGATGAAGGAAAGAAGGAAATGAGTAGTTGTATGGGAGATTGGTAATCACAGCCTGAACCTCTGATTAATCAGCTGAGGCAAGTATGGGGTCAGCTGTGGGAGCACAGGTGAGAGTGATGTAGCTGTGCTCCCGGAAGGGGTGGAGCTTGACTCCATCCCCTCTGAGACCTCATTTAAGGGCTGACTCCCACTGGAGCAGTATCTCTTGGAGATCGCTCACCAGGGAGGACTGCCTCAGCTGCCTCAGTCAAGGCACCACCATTGGTGAGTTTTTCCTTTACTTATTCACTTGTATACCTTCTGTACATTTTGTTTCCATCTGTACATTTAAAACCAATACATTTGGCGAGCCAGGCAGGAGCCTGTAAATATCGGAAAAAAAATGTCTTTCCTGTGGAATGTGTTTAGCTGGCTCAAGGGGGAGAAGATCACCCCCTTAGGGAAAATCCTCCCTGGACAAATACCAGGGTTTGAGGCGTCCCCATATTTTCAATTAGCGACGATTATCGAACAATGGGGGCCCTTACGGGTGACGGGCAATATGTCCCCTTACCATCTAACTGAATACTTTCAGGGGTTGCAAAAAGATATTTTGACAACCAAAGAAAGGCAAATGGCTGCATCCATGGCTGCTTGGCCTTTATTGAATGCTTTAAATCAGGCAGAGGTTAAATCAGATAAGATTGAACATGAAAATCAATTATTAAAAGCCCGCATTGAAAAATTGGAGGGCGAAATTAATCTATTAACGGGGAAAAATTCATCATTTTTTTCAAACACCCCCCAAATTAGATATATTACAATGGATGATAGTAAGGATCCTGAAACATCGGATCAAACTAAGGTCACTAAATCTGACCTAGAAGAGCCACTTAAGACGGACTTATTAGAAGTCCGCCCTATGGTAACCCAAAAAACAAAAAAAGTCCAGGAGCGACCAGCAGGGGTGCCTCCTGATCAATGGACCCCTGCTGACTCCTATTTACACGTAACAGCACGTCCATATACACCCACCGAACTTATGGATCTAGTACAGCGCTTCAGGCAAAGACCAAGGGAAAGTGTCCCAGCCTGGCTGTTACGATTATGGGACTCGGGAGCAGAAAGTGTAATAGTTAACGGCTCCGAGGTATCTAAACTAGCAACTATAACAGTCCATCCTGCCCTGAGGCAGAGATTGTACTCAGGGTCCCAGTTCCCTGAAGAGAATCATTCGATCGTAGATTGGATAATGGCTGCCTGCCGTATGGTATGGTCAAATAAAACAGACATGCCAATACATACAGGAATGTGGTCTTCTATGGAAGACCTACAAAATTATATCCGGGAACTAGGCATGCGAGAGGCTGTCTATGAAGATGTATCTGTTAGTCCGGACATGGTGAAGTTTTCCGCGGGAATGAGGGACCTAATCTTACAACAGGCTCCCTCACATATGTATGGAACATTGGTTTCTATATTGAATCCTCTAGTGGCCGCAGAGGCAGCAGTCCAACATGCTGCCCAATTGGTAGCGGACCTGGGGGAAACGGAGCGCCTAAGAACCAAGCGCAATATTAGAGTAATTGAAGATCCTGAAGTTTTTCCAATAGCCCGAGCCAGGAGATCGGCTCCACGAACCCCTCGGGCGGGACCCATTAGGGTGTCCCGAAAACAAATGTTTAATGATCTACTCCGAGCAGGTGTTCAATTTGCCAAAATTGATGGGCAGCCCAATCACGTTCTGCTTCAGTTGTGGAAACAGCTGAAGGATGAACAAAAATTTCAAAACCGCCCCAAAAGACCGGGGATAAGGCTTATAGAACGACGACCAACAACAGTTTGGAATCTAGAAGACTTTATCGTGCCAAATAGGAAAAAGAGGCCACCTCAGGTGCCTCGGGTCACAGTACCAGAGGCATCAGAGGTAAAAGACCTGAATCTGGCCCAGTTTATGGCGTGATGAGGGACGTCAGTCACCCTAGGGCCTCTAGACGGGACCGGAGGCCCTATGTGGAATTGACAATATATTGGTCCCGAGAAAATGTGCAGAAGGTTATGGCCCTCGTTGATACGGGGGCGGAAACATCTATAATTTATGGAGATCCAACAAAATTCAGAGGGAACAAAGTAATGATTGGAGGCTTTGGGGGACAGACCGTTCCAGTCACCCAAACTTGGGTAAAATTGGGGGTCGGGCGCCTCCCACCACGGGAGTACAAGGTATCTATTGCCCCAATTCCGGAGTACATATTGGGAATTGATATCTTGTGGGGTCTGGCTCTCCACACAACAGTGGGAGAGTTCCGGTTGCGGCAGAGATGCATTAGTATCCGGGCAATTCAGACAATATTGAGAGGCCATGCAAAACATGAGCCTATTTGTCTGCCCAAGCCACGTCGGATTACTAATGTAAAACAGTACAGACTCCCAGGTGGGCAGGATGAAATAACAAAAACAGTGCAGGAATTAGAAAGAGTGGGTATTATAAGGCCTGCACATAGCCCGTACAACTCCCCAATATGGCCAGTGCGAAAATCGGATGGAACATGGAGGATGACAGTGGATTACAGGGAATTAAACAAGGTCACGCCGCCCGTTCATGCAGCCGTACCCAATATTGCCTCCCTAATGGACACACTAAGTAGAGAAATTAAAACGTATCACTGTGTCCTAGACTTAGCGAATGCATTCTTCAGTATTCCGATTAGTGAAGAATCACAAGACCAGTTTGCATTCACATGGGAAGGCAGGCAGTGGACTTTTCAGGTTCTGCCGCAAGGGTACGTGCATTCACCTACTTTTTGTCATAATTTGGTGGCGCGTGATCTGGCTAAGTGGCAGAAGCCACATAATGTAAATTTATATCATTATATTGATGACCTCCTGTTAACATCCGATTCATTAGAGGCGGTGAGACAAGCAGCAGATTTATTGATAGCTTATCTGCAAAAGAGAGGGTGGGCTATAAACCCACAGAAGGTGCAAGGTCCGGGGCTATCTGTAAAATTCCTGGGAGTAATTTGGTCCGGAAAAACCAAAGTACTACCCAGTGCAGTAGTGGATAAAGTCCAAGCGTTCCCAGTCCCTACAACATCAAAACAGCTACAAGAGTTCTTAGGTATATTAGGGTATTGGCGCTCCTTTATACCTCACTTAGCTCAGTTGTTGAGGCCATTGTATAAGCTTACCAAGAAGGGTCAATCGTGGAACTGGGGGAAGGTAGAACAAGATGCTTTCCAACAGGCAAAGCTGGCAGTTAAACAAGCCCAGGCATTGGGTATATTTGATCCGACCCTCCCAGCTGAACTAGACGTTCATGTTACCCAGGATGGTTTTGGCTGGGGCCTGTGGCAACGCCAGAGTTCTGTTCGAACCCCCATTGGATTCTGGTCTCAGGTTTGGCACGGAGCAGAAGAAAGATACAGCATGATTGAAAAACAGTTATTGGCTGCCTATTCAGCGTTACAAGCGGTAGAGCCAATAACGCAAACAGCAGAGGTTATAGTTAAAACTACATTACCGATCCAGGGGTGGGTAAGAGATCTAACTCACCTTCCTAAGACAGGGGTGGCCCAAGCACAGACGGTAGCACGATGGGTCGCCTATCTAAGTCAAAGAAGCAGCCTGTCTTCGTCTCCACTCAAGGAGGAATTACAGAAGATCCTAGGCCCAGTGACATATCGCAGTGATACGCCGAAAGAACCAATGGTCGCTCCACCAGAGAAGAGCCCTGTTCAGGAAGGAAGATATCCTATTCCTGAAGATGCCTGGTATACGGATGGGTCCAGCAGAGGCAACCCGAGCAAGTGGCGAGCTATAGCATACCATCCCTCTACTGAGACAATCTGGTTTGATGAGGGGGATGGTCAGAGCAGCCAATGGGCAGAATTACGAGCCGTGTGGATGGTTATAACTAAAGAACCTGGTGATGGCATCCTGAACATCTGTACGGATAGCTGGGCCGTGTACCGGGGGCTTACTCTGTGGATTACGCAGTGGGCTACCCAGGAATGGACTATCCACGCCCGACCGATCTGGGGGAAAGACATGTGGGTAGACATTTGGAATACAGTCAAACACAGGACGGTATGTGTCTACCATGTCTCTGGTCATCAACCCCTGCAGTCACCAGGAAACGATGAAGCGGACACACTGGCCCGAGTTCGATGGATTGGGAATTCACAATCCGAAAATATTGCCCGATGGTTACATCAGAAGCTACGGCATGCTGGACAAAAGATAATGTGGGCAGCTGCTAAAGCATGGGGGCTGCCTGTACAGTTATCTGATATCGTCCAAGCATGTCAGGACTGTGACGCTTGCTCGAAGATGAGACCAAGACCGTTGCCTGAAACAACATCCCACATTGCTAGAGGATATAGTCCTCTTCAGAGATGGCAGGTTGATTACATTGGGCCCCTCCCTCGGTCTGAGGGGGCGAGATATGCCCTGACCTGCGTTGATACTGTAAGTGGACTGCTGCAAGCCTATCCCGTACCAAAGGCAAATCAAGCATATACAATTAAGGCACTCACTAAACTGATGTCTGCATATGGGACACCTCAAGTCATCGAGAGCGACCAAGGGACTCACTTTACTGGAGCGATGATACAGCGCTGGGCAGAAGAGAACAACATTGAATGGCGATTCCATCTGCCATATAATCCAACAGGGGCAGGCCTTATTGAACGCTACAATGGTATTCTTAAGGCTGCCCTGAAGACAGACTCCCAGTCCCTGCAGGGGTGGACAAAAAGATTATACGAAACCCTGCGGGACTTGAACGAAAGACCTCGGGATGGCAGACCCAGTGCTCTGAAAATGTTACACACTATATGGGCCTCCCCTCTTAGGATTCAAATTACAGGTGCTGATAATGAGGTAAAACCGCAGGTTGGTAATGACAATAATCTTCTGCTCCCTGCCCCTGAGAATCTAAAACCAGGAATCCATAAGATAAATTGGCCCTGGAAGGTGCAAGTAGGACCTAAGTGGTGTGGCCTACTTGCACCTTGGGGGAGACTATTGGAGGTGGGAGGTTCAGTTACCCCCTCGGTGATAGGTACATGGCCTACTGACATCGTGGTCAATACTCCGGTCTTTATTGCTAAAGGGACACCCATCATGTCCCTATGGCAGATCAGGACTCCTCCTCTGGTGCCAGATATAGTTATACAGCCACAGATATCTGGCCAGAGGGTATGGTATCGGAGGCCGGGACATAATCCGGTGCGAGCAGAAGTATTGACCCAAGACAAGAATACGGCCTGTATCTTGCCCTGGAGGGCAGACCTTCCTCTCCTGGTACCCTTGAAACATCTGTATTACTCTCCCTAAGATTCTAAGCCTCTAGGACCATCAGAGAACAATTTGTGTGGACTGATGAAACGCAAATGGACCTGCACCTCGAGATGGCTTGTCTCCAGTAACATCTATCAAGCACTGGCCCACGGAAGATCGTGAATACCCATCCAATCATCATTTGAATAACATCAGCATTCGGTGCGACGGGAAATTGTATCAGCGTCGCGTTGGGTCTCTGTGATAAGGGAAAACTCACCTAATCATTGGTTCACGCTGTGAAGGGGTGGAGTGTATGGGAGATTGGTAATCACAGCCTGAACCTCTGATTAATCAGCTGAGGCAAGTATGGGGTCAGCTGTGGGAGCACAGGTGAGAGTGATGTAGCTGTGCTCCCGGAAGGGGTGGAGCTTGACTCCATCCCCTCTGAGACCTCATTTAAGGGCTGACTCCCACTGGAGCAGTATCTCTTGGAGATCGCTCACCAGGGAGGACTGCCTCAGCTGCCTCAGTCAAGGCACCACCATTGGTGAGTTTTTCCTTTACTTATTCACTTGTATACCTTCTGTACATTTTGTTTCCATCTGTACATTTAAAACCAATACAGTAGTGCAGTATATTTTGAAAGTACTTAGGGAGGATTTTCTCCTTAGACCAAACATATTTCATGCATATATCTATAGATTTAAAAGACTAGAAATGTATTATTTGCATCTTATTTTTCATATGAAGCATCCTTGTCTTCATCAGTGCTCAGATATATCTTCAAATAGTAGAAGTCTAAACAGACTACTTTTTAATAAATGAAAATCTAGAGGACAGGGTGTTTTTTGTTTGTTGTTGTTGTTTGTTTTTGTTTTTGTTTTCTCTTTGAAAGGAAAAAATCCACCAACATACCTTTCTTTGGAAGGCTTATTTTATTTTTATTTTTTTTTATTTTCAGTGTTAAGAAATAATGGGCATAGCATACTGGCCCATCTGTAGGTAGTATAACTAATCAAACAATACAAAGCATCATGCACTTTCACAACATTCTGCAATCATTATCAACTCCATTTACATTTCCCATCAAAATGACTGTTTCTGACAATCATTTTTAATAAATCTTTAAAACTGAGACTGCTGTGTTCCATTTATAAAACGAACTTCTAAAGACTGGCCCTGGATTATGCTTTGCATAATCAGCCTAATGGATTAAGCTCATTTACAATACAAAGATCTAAAATATCTCTGATAAAACCTTGATTATCATTGCAGTCTGTGAAAGAGATGATATGCTTTTGAGACTAAGCCTATGATTTAGGCCCAGTGGGTAAAGGAAGAAACTGTCATTTCTAGGACAAGTTTTAATAAAATTTGAGGTTGCTTTCAGGTTCTTTAGAAGTCTGAAAGATTGGACTGCCTTCTACAGAATAGAATTTTGATTTCTTCATTTACTACATATCTTTCTAAAATATTGATTTTTACTGATCCTCATTTGTTTGTGTTGCAAAGTAAAATGCAGCGTAGACAAAGTATTCACTTACATGAAATAATAAACTACTCTGACAAGTCCAACTAAAATGCAGGGGAACTTAAGAACCTCTAATTATTATTAATTACGTACAACCTAGTTTAATAAAGATACCTTGATAAATAAGGCAATATAAAATGCTTCATTTTCTTTATACAGTGTTCACATAAAACACATAATTTTATTAAAAATGAAGCATTGCTTTCTACTGGCATAACTCTATCTATTTTAGGTATTACCTTGAGCTTTGGGCTTCTATTAACACTAAGTCTCAAAAAGCAATTGCTTTAAAACATCTGGTATTCATTGTGTTTGTCATTTTTTTAAACAATTTGCTGAAAATTGGCATATATATATACACAGTGCTGGATTTTCTCTGCAGGTTTCAAGCTCCAATGAACACTCAGCTCAGCCTAAGGGTAAACTTTGGAATAAAATTCTCCTCAGGAAAACTCTGCTATTCATATATCAATTTGGATTTTAAAGTGCTGCTACCAACATTTAATCTCCCTTCTCTAGCCAGAACAAAACACTGAACTCCGGCAGAACAAAAAGCAAGGCTGTCACATTTCCATTTAGTTTGTTGAGAAATAAACAAGTGTGATTTGCCTTTGAAAAAATAAATAAATAAATAAATAAAACACACCACCTTTAAAAGTCATTTCTAGTTATTCAAACTTTTTCTTTCAATAATGCTGAAAGTTTTCTTGCTCAAAAACTGTTTTTTGTTTGTTTGTTTTTGTTTTTGTTTTTGTTTCTCATTTAAAAATAAGGAATTAATTACCAGAATATTTAAGTTACATCAACATCACCTTCCCAAAATGTGTTATACATAATTTGAAACCAGACATTTAAATTTAGCATAAGGTTTTGGTAGATTTTTCTTTGGCCAGCACTTCCCTTCCTGAAGTTTCTATTTAAATTAAAAAATAAAAAATAAAAAATAAAACAATTCTGAGATGGATATTCTTTCTCTGTAAGGGACAATTGCTCTCTCTGTAGGGGACAATTCCTGTGATGGAACTCTGCTAAGGGCCCTATAAATTGCTAGGACTGCGAGAATGACAGTCTGTAGTCATGTAGGGACACGGGTATTTTATAAGTTAAGGGAAATCTGGATCCTTTGAACTAAGAGCTGCTGCTGATTGCTGCTACTCAGACATGTCTTTTCTCTCCTCTGGAGACAGAAGTCATGGTGAGAATGGTTGTCAAGGTCCAGTAGATAAAAAAAGGATGGTCTCCAGTTCTGACTGTCAGTCTTGCTACATATTGTGGCAGTTGGCAAAAAGCAAGAGTAAATCTCTCTCTGGTGCAGCCATTGAAGCAGTGGATGAGCAACTGCATATGAAATGAGATGTCTGATCAAAGTTTACATTTTTAATGACGTCTGGAGGAAAAATGGGAGGTAGTTTGAAAGATGATGTTCCTTGCTTCTGGTCATAACAACTGCTTTGAAGTGAATACATTTCAGCTGAAAAATCCAAGTCGTAGCCCAAGGAACACATTTACAATTGATAATAAAATCCACTTCTGAGTACATCTGGCCTTAAGACCACCATTTATTGACTGTATGTCAACTGGAGACCTCCATCTCAAAGTCTTCACACCACTGCACCATAATCCCAGCTAGTCTTCACTCCACAAACTTACACACATGCCATATGAGCCTGTCTCACATTTGACCTTTAAAAACCATTCAGAGGAATTACATTGTGTTGGAAATATGTTGTGATGTTCTACCCAGGATCAGGTTGAATATATGCAGTACTCAGGTCCATCCTGCCTCCATTTTGGAGTGCTAATGAAAAATAAATAAATAAATAAATAAATAAATGAAATAAAATAAAATAAAATAAAATAAAATAAAATAAAATAAAATAATAAAATAAAATAAAATAAAATAAAATAAAATAAAATAAAATAAAATAAAATAGAGGTTTGTATGATTTGGTATGTGTTAGATCATAGATATGGGAAGATTGGTAAGATTCCATTCAGCTTTATTTGCTGATGCCAAAAAATGAGAGGTGACAGTGTTTCTCCTGTTCTTGTTAATTTTGAAGTGGATATCTCTTATTAGTCTTATGAAACTGGAGAAATTTATATCTGGAAGAAATTTTTCCATCAATATATTTCTCAAGCACAGGGAAATTATTTGAACATTTTTGTTTATCATTTTTCTTTTCCTCTTTTCTGAAGTGTCAGATTATGATTTACTATTTTTCTTGCTTTGTGCTTAAATTTGATGTAGAAAAAATACTTACTGTTTTACACATTTACACACTTGTGTGTTTATAAGCTAAGTAAGCCAGTTTTTTTGTGTCTTGGATCAGCACTGACATCTAATACAGACTAAAATTCAGATCCAAAGCTCTGAACTCAAAGTACTGAAGCTTCCACAAAGCACAGGGAATTCTACTCAGAAAATGCAAACATTCAGCAAGTGAGATGTACATCTGCCTTTGTAATACCAGGAAATACACAAACCTACAATACTCTCCAAAACTTAAAAAACAAACAAACAAATAAACAAAAAACAATAGTTATTAATTTAATGATTTTACCTTTCATACAGAAAGAACAACTGAAAATTTCATCCGATGGAAATAAGGCACCAACAAATAGCTGGAGTGAATATGTGCATCTGTATCATCATTCATACAACACCATGCTTTCACCGCATGGCATGTCTTTGCAAAGTTAAAGAAAACCTTATTATGCCAACAGTGTTGTGTTGAATAACAAAGATGGGACAACCTTTGAAATATTTCTTGGTTACAGAGGAAATGATAGTTTGAATAGTATTATTTGTCAGCTCTCTGGCTGATGAGTGACATACTTGCAATAGATCTGGAAAAATATTTTTGCTTTGCTTTTTTAATTTGAACTTTACACCTGCAACTTTACATCTGCCTTAGTGATCAGGAAACAGAGTATTTGCAGGACAGCTTTATTCAGATTTAAGTTTGGGAAAGTCATCTTTTTGTAATATCCACAATACCAAGAATATTCTGTGGCCATTTGGGTCATGAAAATTTTTGTGTACTGGTGCTGGCTATAGCTCTACTGAAGAACAGTTTGTTATATTTTTATAAGTTGACTATATGTATTATAAAGATAACACAACAAAAACAAAATAACAGTAACAAAGCTGCTCTGCACTTTCCAGTAAGTTTCTGTAACTGGGAATAAATAAATAAATAAATATTGATTTATATTAAAAAAAAAATAATAATAAAAAGTTTTTACTCTTCATTCAGGAAATTCTTTTGCTGAGCATTTTATGGTGAGTCCATTAATTGCTTCATGAAATCAATTCAATTAAAGCATGATCCTTTAGGAAATTCAGCATGTATGTCAGTTCAGTTCTTCACTTCAAAAGATTTTAAGAATAAATTATTCAGGCAATTACATTTTTCCATTAAATTAACTGAAACATTAAAATAGGCTATATTTTAAATTATTGTTAAGAATTTAATGTAATCTAAGTTGTTGTATATAATGTTTATAAATATAGATGATTTGTAGTTGTTGTTTGTATGTTTGTTGTTGTTGTTGTTGTTGTTTTCCTGTCAACAAATTAGAAAAATCTTTGGGGAGATATGAAGACACTGTAGTTACCATATCCATTCATCCCTTCTTATGTACATTTAATTGATTATGGTGTTTTCTTGGATCCAGTTAGAAGAAAGACTGCAGGAAATTTCACACAGCTTATGTATCAAGTGCAGTGATACATTTTGTGCCTGTATTCAAATGTAAGCAGCAATTCTTCCCAAAAGCCAATGGCACAACCTTGTTGTATTTTCAGGAAGCCATGCAAAGTTTCCAACTACAGTTAAATTGAAATCCTTAAAAGTCTTAGATAGCAAACAGAAATTTCCCAGTCCAGTGCCTCATAAATTCCAGATCTTAATAATATGGCTTCATTAAAAAATGCTAAGACATCTCTGAAGTAGCAGCAAATATATGAGATACTTTTTGTTAACATTTCTTTAAGTGTAAAACTGCTTTTTCTGCAAAATTTAAAATGACTACACACAAGAACAGACTGGAAGCATGTAACCTGCCTCAGAAAATTTAAGGAAGAAATATAGTAGCTTCTTACTGTGTTCCTGGACAGAACAGAAAACAACAGCTACTACAATTACAACAAAACGCAGCAATTTATTATGTTGAAATATGTTGAAATATGATGCCATTTAGGTGAAGCTGAACTGTACATCCTATGTGCAATGATTCACATCAAAGCATAACATACACTTTCTGCTCTATGAATCAACAAACAAAAGAACAGGCAAACCAAGAAAATGAAGTAAAACCAAAACCACAATGAATTGAAAGTGAGAAGTGGAAAAAACAAATTTGTGTTGAGATGTGCTGAGTCAAATTCAAAACTGTTGCTCTAACCTGACCCTTATTTTTGCCTCTTAATATGAGGAATGTCCTGTTTCTGATTTTCTTTTTTAATATTATTTAAAAAAAAAAAAAAAAAAAAAAAGTTTCATTGTATCACATTAGTTATTTCTGGAAGTTTTTAATAAAGTATTGTTATCATACAGGCTGTCCTTTGGAAAAGTAGATGATATTTACATGGTATCAAGTGGCATCTATTTGCGAATCTTACTCTAATCCTTATTCTCCTTTACCACAAGTCAGGATATTTTTTTGAAATCTGGAAGATGTATGTTTCAAAGCTCTATGTTTCAAAGAATAAATACATATGAACTCATACATTCATCTCCCACTTTCCCCCTTTTTTATCTGAAAGCATTAAGCAAGGCATTCAGCCAAGAACTAGTGGGCTCAATATTTTCTAATCTAATGAGTAGTCATCTTCTTTATCGGTTTCTTTCAGTTACCAAAAACTCCCAGAGAGTATGTTGTCTTCCACTTCATAGCTGACCTGGTACAGATTAGACAATCACAAGTTGATTCTTGCTTAATACATTCAGTAATGGAGCTAGTTTCACTGTGAAATATTAAACTCATAACTTTTGCAAGTTGGATAAAGAGCAACTGAGTTTTACTCCAGGGGAGTTTGCCCTGATAGTCTCTGTGAACTGAGACAGAATGGTGTAGAGGTTCAATTCAAAATGATTGACTGTTGAAACTGTTGATTTTAATAATTTTATATATATATATATATATATTTGCGTTGTTTGGTTTTTTTTAAAATTTTTGTATATTTTTGTGCATGTGCCCACCCTGATAAAACTTCAGTAAACATGTTCTGTCTACCAAATGCCTGTAAATGCTCATTTAAGGCTTTTTGTTTCCTATTTCCCCGAAGGTTCCCAGTAGATGATAAGGGCTAGAAATATCACTTATCACCATGGGAAATACATCAACTAAATTTATTCTGTTGTTTTGTCTTTTTTGTTTGCTTGTTTTGTTGTTGTTTTTAATCAGAGTAGCTAGCATCTTGAGATTCACAGCACAGGCAAAAGCAACTTCCCATCATCTCCATCCTTATAGGTCCAGGTTCTTTCCAGCAGTCCCAAAGTGAACTGTTTCTGATACATCCCCCTTCAGCCAACCTTCCTAATGGCCAAAGACCTTTTATCTCCTGTTAACTCTGGAACTTCTTCATTGTGATGTAAGCAACCATCTTTCAACAGCCAGAATTCAGTCCAACGCTATCAATGCAGCATTCCTGCAATCAGTTCTTTTTCACAGGATCAGCAGTAGAACACATTTTTGTGGACTGCATGATCTAACAGATTTGCTCAGCTCCTTCTTGTGCTATCAGTCTCCATAGAAGGACTGACACACACAAGTACACACCTGGATAAGTGCATACACACTCCTGTTTCATTCCCTCACTTTTTGATTGAAATCTTTTTCTAATAGATAGCGTGAAAAAATCAATTCCACAGTCCCATCAAATTTGACCAGCCATGTAGCAATTTCTGACAAGTTTCCATCTTCTCTCTGTCATGTTAATTGTACTGTCACTCATTTCATAGCATCCATTGCATGTTGTGACTTATATTTGCTTCTTTCAGCTTGTGACCCTTGGTTTTCTATTATGTATGTCTCAGAAGTAATTTTATATATCTCTCTGTAGCAAAAATCTGCTAAGGAGAAGGTTGTGCTAAGGGAGTTGTACCAATTGGAGATTTTATTTCTTGCTTTCTTTCCCAGTGGTGAGTTAATTGTCTATTTAGGTGTTTTATTAATATTTTGAATGTTGTGCATCACTGAAGCCAGAACTGTCGGGGTTTTTTCAGTATTACGGATAATGTGAGTTGACATCTGAAGTGGTTTTATATTAGAAATATGGACAATAAAACTATATCCCTTGTGAATCATAAATTTGCACTACAGCAGTATGTGCAAATATTTCAAGGTTAGTGTTTTTTCTTTCATTTCAGGGGGGGAATTTGGGAGGCATTTAAATTCATCTATAAATAGATTAACAGAGAAAAAAAATCTTACCCTGTAAAAAATGCTCTAGTAATCCCAGTTGGTCATCAGCAACTTGGAAAGGCATTCCACTCCATGTGCAAATGCATATTTTTAGATTTTAAACCCAAAGGAAAAGACTTTATTAGATTTAATCATGTAATACTAGGATGCTGTCCTACAGCTCCCTACACTTAACTCAGATTGTCTTAGTTATACCTAAAATCAGAGCCAGATGTTGTAATAAGCATGTATGATTGTTCCTTACAGTCAGAGCACAACTAATATCACTAAAGGTAAAAAATCACAATATAGAATCTCTATTAAAAAACTGTTTTACTAATTAAGTGTTTTTTCAAATATATATTTATTTAATCTGTATCTCTAGTTAGTATTCATACAGTGTCTTATTTGAAATATAATAGTAGAGAATAGAAAAAAAAAGTGTAACTATGGTCTGGATTTGTTATTTTTCTTCTCTATAATATTTAAATCATTTAGAACATCTTGGTGTTGCAGTCGATTTTCTGAATTCATCACGCTTGCTGTTTACTCTAGATTTTTAGTGTAGGCCTAGACAAATTGACGGAAGTTGTACTTTGACTTTCTCAGATGACTTAACAATTTTTCAACATTGTGATACTTAGCCATTTATTAAGGGAATATCTCACATGAATGAGAAGAATCATTAGACTTTTTTTTTTTTTTTTTTCTTTTTTTTTCTTTTTTTTTCTTTTTTTTTCTTTTTTTTTTTTTCAGAGGCAGACTCTAGCATGATGTTTCACGTGTTTGCCTGAGTTTCCTGGTCAAATACAGTTAACAGTTCACTAACAACCTTTGGAATGTGACTTACAATAGAATGATAGAATCATCTGAGTTGGAAGAAACCTTTAAATATCATTTATTCTAACTCCTCTGCAACAAAGAGGGACAACTACAGTTAGATCAGGCTGCTCAGATACCTGTCTGGCCTGATTTTGAATGTCTCCTAGGATGGGTCAGTCAGCATACCTCTGGGCAACTTGTTCAGTTTCTCATCATCCTTATCATAAAAACCTTTTTCACTACACCCCATCTAAATCTTCTATCTGTTAGTTTGAAACCATTTCCCTTTGTCTTATCACCGCACTCTCTGATAGAGTCTATCCACTTCTTTCTCACAGCCACCCTTTAGATACTGAAAGGCCACTATCAGGATACCTAGCAGACTTTTTTTCTCCAGGATGAACAACTTAGTCTCTCTCAGCCTGTCCTCATAGGGGAGGCATTCCATCCCTTTGGGTCATTTTTGTGGCCTTCCTCTGGATGTGCTTCAACAGGTTGACACCTTCCCTGTACTGAGGACACCACATCTGGACACAGTACTCCAGGTGAGGCCTCAGCAGTGTAGAGCAGTGGGACAGGATCACATCCCTCAACCTGCTTGCCACATCTTTTGATGCAGCTCAGAATACAATTGTCTTTCTGGTATGTGAGGGCATATTGCTGGCTCATGATCAGCTTCTCATCTGCCACTACCTTCAAGTCCCTTTTGTCAGGGCTGTGCTCTATCCTTTAATCTCCCAGCTTGTATTGATAGTGAGAGTTGCCATGACCCAGGCACAAGACATTGTCCTTGGATTTGTTGTATCTCAGATTGACCTGGGCCCACTGCTCGAGCCTGTCCCGGTCTCTCTGAATGGCATCCTGTCCCTCAGGCATGTTGAGTGCACCACTCAGCTTGCTATCTGCAAATACACTGAGGGTGCATTCAGTCCCACTGTTGATGTAATTGATGAAGATGTTAAAGAATATTGATCTCAACAGTGACCCCTGAAGGACACCACTGGTCACTTATCTTCATCTGGACATTGAGATCAACCACTGTCTTTGTGAACCATTGATGACAATAGGCAATTCACTTCTATTATCCAATTAATTAAAGTTATTCCAATTTTTGAGATGTGTTATAGGCTAAATCTATTAAAGAAATTAAGAGATTGAGGTACTAGCTTAGTTAATATCATATGAAACTGAAGTGTATAATTAGCCTTCTCCTGTCAAAACGTAGGAGTACCAATAAGTCTTTTCCTAGATAAACTAGTAGGACCTTAAAACAAATATAAAAACTGAAGTGAATTAGTTAACTTTAATAAATAAATATAAAAATGACAAAGCCTCAGAAAAATGCTTTATATTTCAGAAAAGTGTGGTCTGCTTAGAATTAGCAGACATGCCTAACTGATCAAACTTCTTTGTTATTCATATGTGGGCATATCAATATGAATCAGTCATATGCAATCACTCTGTGCCCATTGCATCATAGTAAATTTTCTTTGTGAATAACTGACTGGATGAGAAGTGAGACTTCAGTTGGTGAGAACTGAAATGACTGCCGCATGTCAGCAGGCAGCTTGAACTACACTTTGTTATCTGCTCAGAACGCAGCCCACGTTAACATCTTCTGTTAACATCTTAGATCAAGAAGAGGCAGCAAAAACTGAAGGACTGGTGATCAATGCAAACTAGGTAATTGACTTTAACGTCATGTATGCCCTGTAAATTTTCTTCTACAATGCTTTGAAACTACAATACTTTGAAACTACAATGCTTCTTACCCATTCTTTATTTGTAGCAAATGAAGTAGACGGATTAACAGCAGCTTTTCAAGTTTGGTGTTTTTTTTTCTATTTTTCCCTACAGTTTATTTATGACCTATGAATTTCCACATCCAGTCAATCAAAATCAATGATCTTGATGATGCTGATGATAAATAATAAATAAGCAAAAGAGAGCATATGCCAGGAGAACCATATATAGAGAAAAATTCAGGGCTTCCTTGTTCTTTTACATATTTGTAATCACTTACCCCTCTGCAAAACGCTATCACAATAAAACTGTTGGCTCCATAGGCTTTTTTATCTACTCTATTATTTACTTTATTTACTTATTTACTTTATATATATATATATATCTTTGTGACAAAAGTGAACCAGGCTGTATTTCTTCTTCATAGTAGTCACAATTGCTATTTCTTATTTCAAACTGGTTGTAAACACAACCTTAAAAACTTAAAACTAGATGAATTTTGTGCTCTCTACATTAGAAGAAATCATGCAAATCTACCTTAAAGAAATTCAAGATAGGAACTGGTACATGAATTTGAGTTAATATGAAGCCTAGACAGGACAACTGGAAGTGAATACTTAATTTTCAACTGTTTTATAACAGTTATAATAGGTATTTTATGAATCTTCCGGTCTTAACCAGTAAAGCCTCTGCCTTGCTATTAAGAAGTTGGGATTTTTTGATCATGTAGTATTCATAAAAGTTTGCATTTCATTTTAAATAAAACTCAACTTAAAAAAAAAAAAAAAAAAAAAAAAAAACTTGACTGATGGTGCTAGAGAAGTGTAGAATGAATTAATCTTGCTAGATATTTTGTACCTTCTGATTTATATAGTATGCAGGATTTTAGCCATTACATTTTAATTATCCTGTTCCCTCTAAAATACTTGATTTTTAAGTCTTTTGTCAGAAAATTAAACTAAGCAATTGAAGTTCGTTCTGGAATATTGAGTGTCTTTATAGATTTTTTTATTCAGTGGGAATACCGCAGCGCATGAAATTTTCCACAATAACCTACACAGATTAATAGTCTGCTAAAAATGTATGGGACAGGTCTCCCTATCCTGACCTTTTCTCAGAATAGTCTCTGATGAGAATGTCCCCAAATCTAATTAAAGAATCAGAGTAGTTCAAGGCTTAGACATAAGAAATTTATTTAACTTTAAAGGTACAACTAGTGCTTTGAAAGACCTTGGGATTTAACCTTCCAGGTCTACCACTGATCTTTGACATTAGTGGAGGATAGTCATCTGCCCTAGAAAAAATATGGAAAACCAATTCTCCATATTGACCTACATAGCTAAGTCAGAGGAAAAAAAAAAGCCAGGAGTACTGAATAAATAGAGTATATACTTTGGGATTTGGTCACTCCTGTTCAGCAAACTATCAATATGAGTTTTTAATAAAATACTTTCTTCCTTACGACATAAACTATATATAATTTGCAGAAGAATTGTATTGAGATAGAAATTTGTATTAAAAATAAAACTAGAAAACATATTAAAACATAGTAACATATTAGTCTACAGCAATACAATTGCTTCAAGACATGACATCAGAGGATTGTAACACTTGAACTGATTGTTCAAAAATATTGTTTGAAAGGCTTCAATGATTCTGTTTAGTGGCGTTCTATCTGAATGTGAGAGTTACGAAGATATCTGAAGCAAGATGCACAAAACTGTGGTTGGATCCAGTCATTCCAATGTATGTGTGTCTTAATCCTATTGAACATTGCAGTGACACAAAAAGTTCCTTGAACATGTGACCTTCCAAAATGTATCAAAAGGCTTAGAGCTATGTTGTAGATGAACTGATATGCTGAAAATACTGCTCAAAGAAGCTAACATACTAAGAAAAATGTAGGTCTCTACATTTGTCTTATTATATAGGAGAATCTTCTATGGTGTTTTTTCCTTTCCTTCATGAAGAGCTATTTAATTTCACTTTAACTTGTGCTGCTAATATATCTTCTCTAAGAAAAATATGTAACATAAATAGATTGTATGGAGTTTGTGTAAATACAAATGTGATTCTATAAAAGCAAATTAATCAAAGTCTACATCTATGTATGAAGTTAAATAAACTCAGCATGAACCACTTACAAAACTGAGACGACATTATGACAGAAAAAGCTCAGAGATAATTGGAAAATGAAAAAAAAAAAAACAAACCAAAAAACAAAAAACAAAAAAAAAAGATTTGTAGATTTGTTTAAAAAAGTAGAATAAGAAAAAAAATTGCTAATTTTCTACTCTAATCACAGAAAATGTTACAGTGATATTAGGAATTAATAATGATTTTCTAGAAAAACAACTAGCAGTATCCTCATGTTTCCATAATATTTCCAGTACAAAATGCAGAATCACTAAGATCACAGATAAGAATAAATATTATCAATGTTCTTTTAATCTGTTGAACACAATTTTCTTAGAAATTTCGGAGCAAATGTCTTGCCTGATGAGTTGAAATGTTCTGTAAAAACACCTGAAACTCAAATGTGTGTGCTAGTCTGAAAAGCAGATAAATCTGTTAAGTAAATTCCAGTTCTCTCTCAGAGGGAAGGCTAATAATTTGCTGGTCTCAGACACATGAATTTATTGTCAAACTATTTAGCTCACTGTTACTAAGCTTCAAATAAGAACAAAAGAAAAAAAATCTCATGAAAGTCTTTGTCCTGAAAATGCCTTTAATGATAATAACGCTTAAGAAAATATTGACTAACAATGTTTATTTTTCTATTGTACCATTATTAGGTTTCTGAACAGTTTCTGAAAATGTAAATTTTACCTTAGTGTCTACAAAATAGTGATTTAAAGCCAACTTTGTTAACAAACTCATTTTATTAAACCCTTTTAAATAATTAGTACATTGAAATGGATATTTAAAAATAGACCTTCATCATGGTTAACATCTGTAGCAAAAAAACCCACATCTTTCACCATAAAAATGTTTATTTACATGCATAGAAAAAAAGTAGAATTTTCACCAAAGTTTTTCCCGTCTGCTTTCAAATGGTTGTATACACAGCTGTAATTTACATATGGCACAAAATTTTGAGCACATGCTTAAACAAACCTATCAGTCTATACAGAGACGTGCCTTCATTACATCTCAGCTTCACTTAATACTAAAGAACAACCAAAGCCCAGTGTTCTGCTCAACTCCCTTTTGGCTTTTAGATGTCATGATAGAACCAGAAGACAATGTCATCTTTTCCAACCTAAATGAGCTGATGATATTTATGATTCTCTGTAGTATGTTTAAGAGGGTACTCCAAACAGGTTATACAAGGAAAAAGAATTAGGAGGCATTGAGTTATTATTACAAATGTATCTAAGTTTAAATAGCCCACTGTAGAAACTTCAGCAGAATGGATCACTGTAGCTTCTTAAGTTGTCAAATTTTGACATTTACTTTTTAATGATCTTATGGTTCTTTAGGTATTGTTCAGCTATGTCTACATGTAGTTAAACAACAGAGTATGACTAACTACTTGATCTTTCTTTCTCTTGCTGGCAATTAGAGTAAAATTCTTTTGCTTCTGCAAGGTTTTGTTTTTTTTTTTCAATTAAGTAATTAGGTTGGTTAGTTATAGAAGTCAGAGTAACACCAGCCTCTAGCAAAGCTTGTCATTTAAATGAGTCTACATAATTGTATTTTCTGAAATAAATACAGTTTAACTTGACATTGTTCTGCAAATGCAAGATGTCATCTCCTAGGTGAGTCTCTTCTGCTCTTTATGAACTCTATAAAGAAATTATCATTATTCCCCCTGCACCCTGGAGTGCAGTTTTTGGGATGAAACATGTGTTTTTGTGTAAGCTACTGGGCAGATGGATGGGAAACTTCCCTGTCAGAAAAAAATAAGTTAAATTCTAATTCACTGACATATTTTTCTTGTTTTCATGTTTAATTTTTGTTTATTTATTCTGATTTGAGTTTTTGAGCCAAGCCTTTCACTGCTCCTAAATGTTGCAAATTACATTTTCAATAAAAACAGCCAGCTTCCATCATCTCTATCCTTTCCATTATACCCTCTAAACTTTTTCAAATATTTTAGATTTATCTTTTAAAAATTTAGAATTAACTTTTAAAAATAGCTTTTAGGATCTCACAATGTATTCTATAAATAAACCTAAAAGGAAATACATAGATTTTTTGTAATGTTTCTATTACATCATTAGCAGAACATCAAATGTGGTGAGTCATCTCCAGAGCTTTGGAAAAGGAAAATTTTGCTCTTTCACATGGGCTTCTTTATTAGCCCATTTTTATTAGCCCATATTTATTATTACTTCATTTTGTAGTTTAAATGCTAACAGTTAAAGTTTTTTGCCATGGGCAGGTTCTGAGACTGGTAAGGAGCGTCTCAAGTTAGCATGAGGCTGCCAACATCATTTTGCAGTCAATTTTAGATTTGGAAGCATTTCTTTGGAACTGTTTGCCTTCAAAAGGGAGTGCTCAGGAGGGGTAATTGGCTGAAGATTTGGCCTGTGAGCAAATAACTCCAGTTTGATAGGGGAGACTGGATGATGATGCCATTATATCCTGTGAAGACATGATATAATCTGGAGTCTTCCTGCTTCCTCTTATCTGCTGACTTAAATTTTCTGGAAAACGGAAACAAAGGAGTTTCTGATGAGATCCCAAATCCAGAAGCTGTCACTCCAAAAAGCTGACTCAACCACTCAGGACTATAACTATATATAGTTTGTACTGTCATTGCTAGTCACTCTCAGCTGAACAACACAATCTCTGATCAAACCATGAGCTTTCTCATTTTCATCTTTCCAGTTCTGTCCTTCATCCCATTCAGTTAGGAGTGAGCAAGTGGCTGTGTGGTCAGTTTACTTAGTCTCTCACATCTACAATAAGTGCTAATAAAGGTGCATTACTTTCTGAATGTTCATATATTTTATATGCATATGATTTTATCCCTTAGAACTATTAAAAGAAGGAAGAGTGAAAAAAAAAAAAAATAAATAGCAACATCATTAAAATCTGCAATCAAGGCTTATGGAGGTTCATGGGCTGTTTTTGCTAAGCTTTATACGTGCGTAAAATCATCTGAATTCATCTAGTTGTTTAGGTCTGATGATCTGAAGATAAAACAAGATTAATTTAACAAATAGACTAAAGAAATATAAAGTAACGTGGTTCATGTTTCTCTCATAAAATAAAAACATATGAGAAAAAGTTGAAATAAAAGATCTCAGTATCAATTTCAGTGTAATGCAATCTCTTTTCGTCTTGTCCATAAAACTACTGAGACTGACATGTAAGTGAATTCTGTAGGGCTGATGAGAAAAAGTATCAAAAGCAATGTAATATTAGTATTTCATAGAATCATGGAGTTACTCAGGTTGGAAAAGACCTCAAGGATCATCAAGTCCAACCACAGCCTAACCATAATTCCAACAACCTTCTGCTAAATCATATCTCTGAGCATCACATCCAAACAGCTCTTAAACACATCCGGGTATGGTGACTCAACCACCTCCCTGGGGAGCCTATTCCAGTGTTTAACTACCCTTTCTGTAAAGAAGTGTTTCCTAACGTCCAACCTAAACTTACCTTGGTGCAACTTGATGCCATTTCCCCTCATCCTGTCACCTGCCACCAGTGAGAAGAGACTTGCCCCGCTCTCACTGTAAGCACCCTTCAGATACTGGAAGAGAGCGATAAGGTCTCCCCTCAGCCTCCTTTTCCACAGACTAATCAGCCCCAGCTCCCTTAGTCTCTCCTCATAGGGCTGATTCTCCAAGACCTTTACAAGCCTCGTTGTCCTTCTCCAGACCTGCTCCAGTACCTCCATGGCTTTTTTGTATTGAGGTGCCCAAAACTGAACACAGTACTTAAGGTGAGGCCTCAGCAATGCCGAGTAGAGAAGCAGGATGACTTCCCTAGTCCCAATCACCACACTATTCCTGATACAAGCCAGGATGTCGTTGGCCCTCTTGGCGACCTGGGCACACTGCTGTTTCATATTCAGCTGACTGTCCATCAGTACACCAAGGTCCCTTTCCATCAGGCAGCTTTCCAGCCACACCTCTCCAAGCCTGTAGGGTTGCCTGGGGTTGTTGTGACCAAAATGCAGGACCTGACATGTGGCCCTATTGAAACTCATGCCCTATTGAAACCTTGGCCCATTGATCCAGTCTATAATATTTAATTCAATATTTTCTGTAGGAAGTCCCAGTGCCTTGACCCATTCAGAAGGTACAAATATATAAAAGTTGGAAATTTCGGTTAACATTTTGAAGCAATCAAGAATAAGTGATCAAGAAATGCCCCTAATTAACTCTACCACACTGTTTGTTGTTTTTTTCTGAACAAATTTACAAAGTATCAGTGGTTTATGGGCTGGTTCGGCCCAGCTCCACGACTAGTGGAGTGGAGGGATTTCACAAAATTCACGCTTCTGGAAAAGGGAAATGAGACCCCAAAATAATTAGAAAACAGAGGCAATGATCTGAGGAGAAACAAACTAAATATGGTATCAGAATTCAAGATATCACACTGTAGTATAATATACTTAGAATTGAAGCTAGTAAGTCAAATTTAATGTGAGACTGTCCGAAAAGCTGAAGGTCTTATACTGATATTGAAGTGATGCACACAGTCGGGATGGGCAGCAGCGAGGAGAGGCAAAGGAGAGGAGCAACAAAGAGAGGAGCCCAATCAGGTGACCTTGCCAGGAGTTATATCTCCTCTCTGACTGCAAAGCCCCCTTGGGGAATGTAGTTCTCTTCTCTTCCAGACAGGTACCCGGAACTGGAGCATTAACACTTTAACTCCCAGCATACTTTGTGATGTTATGATGTGGAATACCATTAACCAAAAATCATAAAACCATAACAGAAAGTAATGGAAAAGTAACAGTGTAAGAAATGAGTTTTTTAGTAAATACTTTGGGGCATTCGGTGTGGAGTTTTCATTTTTGATTAGCTAACGTAAAAGGCCCAATTGGTGCACTTGAGGCTTTTATGAACACACTTCAGCCTTTATCTTCTTTTAATACTGAGTTTGGGCATTGTTTCAAAGTCTTGAAATATGCTTCCTGAAGGGACAGAAATATTTTACTAGGCCACTTAATCTCAATTTACTCCTTCAATTTCAGCAGTTAATGTCATTGCTACCTGACTTTTAGCTTTATTCTAGTAACCTAAGTGTTAGGTCTTTGTACTTTAATGAATCTTGCATGAAGCGAAATTCTAAACATTATGAATTTTTCTTGTCAGGAAAAGTGAATCTCACAAAGCAGCCTGATTTACAAGTGTGTGTTCTCTTATCTTTAAAAGTATATTGAAATATCTTTGAAATTGAAGGGATGAGTGGCAGATCCTTTTAATTTCAGGAGCCGATAAAACAAGTCATGACTAATACCTTCTCTCAGGAATTCAGCATTACATTAGAATTCAGGAAGAAAGCCCTTTTCAAGAATGTTCAATGAAGAAAACTCCAAAAAGTTGACTGAAGTTGAATCACACCCCTACTTGTTACAAGACATGAGTTTAGGGCAGCAGAGAAGAGAGAAGGTATGGTACAGCCCTTCTGATATGACAGCAACAGATGCAAAATATCTGACATGCTCTTAGTTTCAGAAATTAAATCAAAAACTTTTTGAATATGATTAAAATTCCCATATATACATAGGTCTCTTCCACGAAAACTACAACAGATACAAAGAGCACAAGAACATTGTTTGATACAGCAATTTCTCCACTACAAAACACTATTTTTCAAAATAGTCACTCCTATTAGTTATGTATTATAACCAGCAATGAATAAGAGTCTGCATGCCATGCTTGTGGAAATCTGCATGACTGTCCTGAACGTGGCTCGTCTTTTCCGACACTGTATCCACTGCTGAAATGCACCATCCATCACATCACTGTGTTCACATCCACTGTTTGGGCTCCATAAATATTCAGCAAGCATCAATGAATACCAGTGAGTGCTTTTTTTCCCACGTGCAGGAATTCTGTGCCACAACTTTGCTTCATCTGCACTTCCACGTCAGAAGTCATTTGGCCTTCTGCTATCCTCTGTCACACAGCACTAAAATGTAATGGAGTATTGGTGGAAGGGTTCAACCTCTAGTGCCATCCCACAAACATCTGCCTCTGACATCAGAGCCCTAAAAAATAAAAAAAGGAGGTATTGGTTTTTTTTAATATCTGTCAATTACTTCAAAATTATTTAGGAAATACAGCTCTTCTTTTACTGTACTGATTTTAGGCAACAACATATAGTGACAAGAATATTCTGACTTGTGGACAAGAAATTCTGCCTTTATAATTCCATGAAATATTAACAGTGACTTCTGTAGTTGATGTATGCTGTGTGATATACCACACAATTTCCTGAAAATAGTAGTAATATTTTATGTTGAATGTAGTTACAACATTTCTGTTGCCTTTTTAAAATTAATCAGCGGTGCTGGAAAAGTTAGCATCTAGTGATTCGTGCTTTCTAAATCACTGTGTTCTGCAATTAAACTTCTCTGAATGTAGAATACAATTCTTAAAAAAAAAAAATACTCTCTCAGAAACTGGTACATCACCAAAAGTCCCTATACTGAAAAGCAGGTATTTAAGACTTAGAAATAAGCTAAGTATGTTTCTCAATGCAGAATCAAAGCCTAGTAGATTACATATCAGACATAGCAGACTAGTAAAATAATTATATCAGCATAAAACTACAGATATTAAAACTGACTATATTCTTAATTTGTTGGGAGTTAGAAATAACTCTGTTGATAGTTCTTTAAGTTTATTCCAAAGCACATAATGAGCAATTATATCACACATGATAGATTCAGCAATGAAATATGATCAGTTGGCAGCTGAGTATCTTACAAGTCTCAGAGAGTATGAACATGAAAGGGAATAGAATGAACCATCTGCTGAAAAAGACTGCTGTATGAATTATAAACAAAAACAACATGAATACAGAAACCAAAGCAAAGTTTTGAATCTAATTCATTTTACATCTCCATATTAATCTTCTGGGACATGCATGAGAAGTATATGCAGTAGATAATGGTTTATAAAAAGTCATTAACTTGAATAATTATAATCAAAATTCAGTTAGTCTTTGTTTCAGTGCCACTGTAGTCTTGATAAAGTCTTCTCGTGCTTTATATGCATACTGATGTAGGTTACTTGTTAACTTTAAAGGCAGCATCCCATATCAATTTGACAAATAGTACTGATTAATATTATCTAGAAGAGATGTGAAAAAATAGCATTCCTTTTAGGT
The DNA here is from genome assembly GCF_039878825.1 of Excalfactoria chinensis. Lineage (NCBI taxonomy): Eukaryota > Metazoa > Chordata > Aves > Galliformes > Phasianidae > Excalfactoria > Excalfactoria chinensis. The sequence goes on from NC_092826.1 coordinate 64,411,896, forward strand.
GGAACACAGGGTCTCCTGGGCATCCTGTGAAATGACAATCCACACAACCATTTTAGATGGCAGAAGGCCATCAGGAGATTTGTAGTATGTACAAACGTTAAGATTATAAAGATTAGTCAGCATAGATTCCCTAATTAAGAAAGCAGAATGATCCTGAAGATGTTGAGATGAAATTATACATTTGTATAAATGTGGTAACTTGTGTGAAGAGTGAAAATGACCCCATAATAAATGAAAAGGGAACGCCTTGACACTGAAAGGGAAAGGGGGCCTCACAGAAACCAAGGCAAAGGGTAGTTACAGATAGTTTATGTTAAGGGGTGCAGAGAGAAGGGGAACTGCAGACACTAAGTCTGGGGAAGCAAGGGGAAGGCCATAAAGATAGGAGTGTGGGAGAAGCCCAAAGACAGCTGGCAGAAAGGTGATTTGATATTCACAGGGCAAGATGACACCGATGTGTGGAGGCACTCCATCTGCAAGGCCAAAAGCTAACACCAGAAGAAAACAGGAGCTCTCACAGCAGGAGAGGAATCTTCATCCCAAAACAATGATGGAGAGAGGTGGGGAACAGACTAATCCCTTGCGCCAGGGCTGTGTGCACTTCTCTTTATTAAACATACCTGCTTTATATCCAGAAAAGGCTATAGAATTTGTTTCCGCGTATCATGTGAAAACCACATTTTTTAGTATTACCGATATTATTTTATATAAGAGGAGCAGAATTGTCAAAGAAAGCGTCAGAGAAAGGCAAGCCTAAGAGAGAGGTTAGTTTGGGCAGTACAGTATTCTATGAAGAGCAGCATTCAATTCACAGCCCAGTATTGAAAATCCTATCGACACATACAGCACAGCATTTTTAGCTTTATATCCAATGGATAAAGACATAATAGTTGTCTTATTCAGTTGATGAAAAGTGCACTATGTATGTTTGAATCTGCTTATTCAAACCTTTGAAAAGTCTTGAATTCAGAAACTCCTCTGATTTCAATTCTTGGTTATAGCTTTGAGATTAAATTGTAGCTTGATGCATACTTAGCAAGACTGCCTGACATTTATGATAAATAGAACCCCAAGTCTTTCCCAAGTCAGACTGTAGAGAATTCATGACAATGAAAATGACTCATACTTAAATAATACATTTTAAAAGCCTAACTGAAGATGAAAGTTCCTCTTCTGAGGTCACTGTGCTTGTATAGTATGTGATATAGCACTTCCCACCCTCCATTCAAGTGAAACACATGTAAATGATTCATGGAGTAGCATGTTATCTTTGATAGAATACAAGGCTTTAACTCTATTACAAAGTAGCTTTTTATGCATTATACAAAAATCTCATCTGCTTTTTTAATTTGTTTTTGATGTGATATAATCACTTTTCACAATGACATCAGCAGTTCAGAAACTATATGAAAGAAGAGTTTCCAGATCTACAAGACTCTTGGAAGAAAAAGTCATTAAATTATAGGCCCAAATGTTCACAGTATTTGGTGCATTCGTATTTGCATATCAAACCAGAAACAGCTGGAACTAATTTGCAAGGGTACTGAGCACCTATAATTTCAGCTACAGGCAAACTCCTCAAAGCTGGCAAACTGAAAGTCTGGCTTGGAGTGCCTATGAATATTATCATCTGATCTGTTTGTTGGTCTTGTGTGACCAGCAATGAGTCTGCAAAATTTTCAGAACAGTTTGGTAATGTCCTGGTGGTGTGCTATCTGCTTTTTCCTGGTGATTCAAGGCAAAGAACACATTATGCTTTCCAGTTAGATCTGCAGCCCTACTCCTCTTGAGTTATGTTTAGTGTGCCTGAGAAAAGTGTAGAAATAGTAATAATTTCCTACTGCAGTTCCAGCACCTGATTCAGGAAATAGGTGAAAACAAATCCAGCCCTATGGTCGTGTGCAACATCAGAAGAATCTTTTCCTCTTTGACATTGCAGGTGCTGGGGAGCACTTCTCTCCTTTCTCCCTTTCTCTCCAAGCTCAGCCCCAGGAAGGCTGCACACCCAGTGATTTTAACCTCATGGTGTGCAACTTATCCAATTGTATGTTATAGATAGCATGTATGGGTAACCCCTGGAGATGAAGTAGTAGCTGGATATAGAGCCCTAATTATCAAAAAAACAAATACAAAATTCTGTATTTTTCCCCAGGTGTGTTTCTTTTTAATCTAACATATATTGTGTTTGCATAAGCATCTAATGATGCATTATCCCCCTTGCTTTTTCAGGGATGGATTTGAATTGTAGCTGTATATCTGTGGAGTAATGAATGTGCAGTGTTTCTATCATAGCTGTAATGTTGTGGCTCATTTGAAAAACATTTTCAGTTTGTCTTAGGTGCTACATAACATTTTCGCAAGAAAAGAAAATAGTGTGCTTCTCCGTCTGAGAAGAGATGCTCATTTTTTATTTTTTTATTATTTTTTTTTTTTGCTAGGCTGACTGTCTGTCTGTTTCCACCAAAATAAAATACATTATGTGCATCAACAAGCCTTTCAACATCAAGACCTACCATTTTCCACATTTTTCAATTAGTGTGTACTATTCTCTCTTGTCATAAATCCTTATGTCTAGATGCTCAGCTGAGAAGACATTAAGAATGAGTACTGCATTTTTACTTTTTAAAACCCCTTTTTCATGTGCTGGTGGGGGGGGGGGAAGGAGTATTAATGGTGCATCAATGATGGTTCAGTCAGCAAAAATAAAAATTCCTGTAAAAAAACATGTCCAGAAAAGGAAATTATATCAGATTTTACACCAAGTTTCATTAGAGCATTAAAATTGAGCAGATTTTCAGGCAGTTCTTAAGAACTGTTACTGTCACCTAGCAATGAAATTCCCTTTGGCTAGCTGAATGATGATTTGACTCTTTCCTCAGAAAATTAAAATTAAATGAGAAGAGAAAAGCTACAAGATTTAGTGGAAAATATAACGTTCAGTACATCCAGGAGGATGAATTTTTAAATCCTGATCTGTGTAATTGGAAAGAATAAAATATTACTGTCCCTCTGCCCAAATCTATTTAAATAACCTTATTTTAAGTCAGCACAGAAAATATATTAGGTCTTTTCATACTTAAAGTATCCACCATAAAGTGCTAGCAGCTCTGTTAATGAGAGTCCAAGAGGAAGATGATAAAGGTGTTCAAATCTGTATGACATTTCATGACTTAATGTGTTTTCATTGTTAATGACAAATTTTCATAGGACCTAGTGTTCAATATATTTGCAGACAACATATGTCAGGTAATCTATCTATCATTATGCTATAGTATTCAAAACAGAATTGGGGCTTTCTTGGCTAAAATAGCATCAGGACTCCTAATGCAACTCTTAATCAATAAATAAATTAAAAAAATCCACTATTATATGCTATGATCCTACTGTTTATTGTCTGCCAAATGGGTGTTTTAATCAAATTTGTTTCATAAGTCTAGTCTTATGGCTATAACTTATATTTCCAACCTGTAGTTAACATCTGGTGAATTTGTAGACTGCTTATAAAAGATCCTGAGAGGAGCTAAGAGAAAATTATTTTATGCTAAATAATAACTGAGTGGGAAATTCTGAAGAGAAGATGATCACTGGATAATATCACAGAATCACAGAGTATCCCAAGTTGGAAGAGTCCCACAGAAATCAAGTCCATCTTCTGAATATGACATATAAGTCTGTAAACTCCAATCATTAGCCTGAATTAAAATTCATTGACAGAGTCTACAAATGGTTTAGTGTATTATACATATTGCCTGGAAAGAATAGCAACATTAATAAATCCAATAAACAAAAACAAATCTTTAACTGGTGCCATGCAGACAATCTTTATTGATTTTAATGAGATCATTCTGATTAACATAAGCTGCTTCCAGCATTTAGTCTCTTCTGCCAGGAAAGGTTCTCGATTGTACAAGCCAGATGTGTTTGGTTTTGGACTCATACCCTAAGCTGTTCATCAAAAGAGGATCATTATTTTTACATAATTGCTCAGATGGCTGTAAGTGTGGCATCACAATAAAGAATCTAAAACTGCTGTAGGATTTTTCAGAAATAACTGTTCAGTGGATATTTTACTTCTCAAACAATTGTCAACTATAGTAGAACTTAAATGCCAAAGGACTCTTGGAATTCCTCAAGTCTGCCTTCTGTAAAAGTCTCAGAAATACCAAAGTTTTGGCAGTGAACTATTCATTACTGAGCCTATGAAGCATCCTCTGATTAGTTCCTCTTCCTTATACTATTATGAGTGTCCAGATATAAAGATATGCAATTGGCAATTGGCAGTGGTATTTTACTTTTATTGTGCTGACACTCTGACAGGTTGGTGTCTAGAGGAAGCTGAACAGTCTTTCTAAACTATGTTTAATCACCATCTCTTTTCTTATCACTCAAAATAATATTAAGTTTCTTATTGCTCCCACCTACAAAACAAATGAGGATGGAACTATGGAGTGTATTAATTTAAAAACTGGAAGTCATCAGGGCTTCTTAGAGCTAAGGGTTGAACTAATACAAAAATATTCTTTGCATTAAAAATTGAACCTGTTCTTAAAAGGCTGAAGTGAGTATAAAGAGGATGAAAATGTTGCTGATGGTTTTTCTTGATACATGCTTCCATAAAATCGCACTGCATTTCCAGATTATTTACATTCTTGTAGCTGGAACAGGATGTGTAAGTCTGTGTTTATTTATACTTCAACAGGAAAAACTGTTTTTTGAATTCTACAGCATTAATGTCATGGTTTTAGGAGCCACTCCAAGAATCTGTGAAAAACTATGCTAGATTTGAATAGAGAATTATAGAAAAAAGAAAAAATGAAGCTATAGCATAGTGCCAATGCAGAACATTTTCATTGGCTGCAGTACATAAAAGGCACTTTAAAAACTTTTCACATGGTAGTCTGGAAAAAGTCATGCTGGAAGAATTGATAGGATAAAAAAAGATATAGTATTCTTGTTCCAAAATAGTGGCAAGTCTAAGTAGCTGCAAGAAAAGAACTTAAATATAAAATGAATTTATATATAATTGTTATAATTTTATTATATTGCTGCAAGAGCTCTAAACTTTATCTATAAAAATAGTCTTTCATAAAGTTCATCTGTAAAGATCCTTATAGCTGTTTTAATTGAACTTTTAATTATGCTGCATATATAATTGAAAATGTTTCCACTTAGATTATGTGTTGAGAAGTGTCTCTTTGCCCATGTAAAAAGACCAAATTGGCATTTGCTTCCTATCTCCTTCAGAGCATTCAGATAAGGATAATTGCATTAGTTCCTGTCTAAACGATGTTTCAGACTGAAGCCCTAGGGCTAAAGTACTGGGTCTTAATTGGCTGCACTACCTAGTCTATTCATGTAGACAAATTAAATTAATTACAATATTTTGAAAATGCTTCAGCAACAACTTTTAATCACAAAACAATAAAGAAGCCCCTGGAATTTCACTGAAACATAGATGTAGGCTGTCTTTGGAGAGTCGCCTATGGTACTTGATATAAAATATTGCTTTTAAAAATCAGAGGAGAGGGGAAAATTGTTCTTTTTTATTATTCTTGTATGAGTTTGCTACTAGAAATGCCTGTTTCACACTGTTTTGAACATGAGATTTCTGCATCATGATCACTGTAATGTGCTGTATTTTTCTACAGCCCGACTAATTAGCCTATTCGTAAGACAAGTGTCTTGTGGTTGTAATAATCTGCACCTGCACACTTGACCACTCGTTTGACATGATAGTTCTAAAATATGCAAAATAAGTATAGTTCACAGCTGATTTCTTCATCGACTTAGGTTTTACCAGGCATGTGGAACAGAGAACACCAAGCCTTCATCTCTACACAAAAGCCTCATCAAATTGTCTTGGAAAAGCATTGTTAAGACATGCTATAGCATGCATATTCTGCCTAGGTTGGAGATCTTTCTAAACCACAGAATCACGTTTTGATAAAAAAAAAATTATATATCAGTGTCCAGTTTGTTTATACAATAACAACAACAACAACAACAAACTCTTCACGCTTTTATTGTAAATTTTATTTTACTAAACATACTGCTTTTTAAATCATTTTTAAAATTAAATTACACTTTTTTTTTAATACATATACCAATGTGGGGCATTTTTAGACTGATTTTTAATGAAAGCTATGTATATATAATCTTGCCACATACAAGTGAAGTTTTGAGTCCCTCTGCCATGCTAATCTGTTAACTTAGTTAAGTTGGTAGATAGGAACATTCTGGAAAAGTAGTGGAAGCCTTATTTACAGCTTTCTTATAGCATTTCTAATCAAGATACATGACTTTCACAGGAAGACTCATCTTATTATTATGACAGATACAGAAAAGTGAAGCAGAAAACAATGTTTTCTTTAATTGTGGTTCCTTTAGAAGACATCAGTATATCAAGCTGTGCCTGAACAAAAAAGTTTCAGATTAAAAAAGAAAAAAGCACATATGAAATATGTCATAGCTTTACTCTCTTTTCATTTTCAAGTATATGACACTGCATATGTAGTCAAGCACCTTACAAAGAGTTTCAGGCCATTTATCCTTTAATTACACTCACATTCAAGTGCATCATTCTCCCCTTTAGGTTAACCTACTCACTAATGATCAAGACTGGGGACATCAGAAATATTCCATCAAAATAATTCTTAATGTAATGAAAAAAATCACAGAGCTAGCTTAACGTTTATGGCTTTCATTTCCAGCACTAACTGCAATGGATGTCTCCCAATAGTGACTTCTAGCAATGTGTAACTAATCAGTTTTATAACCATTACAATATATTCTTAATAGCTTTAAGAGTTAGCCTTCCTATTCTGCAATTATTGCAGAGGCTTAAGATTAAGCTCCTCTGTATTGTAAAGCATTTGTATTTCAGCTGGCTAAAAATCATTTGTCAGATTGGCAGAACACTGAGGAGAGAACCTAACCATGTCCCACAAACGCACACGTAAATGGTCCTCTCACTCCCAGAACAGTCTCTCACCACCCTCACAATGGGGAATGGACTGCAGTGAAATTGCTGGTACAACCTTTTCCAAACCTGACCATAAGTCAGAGGCAGATCAGTTCAATGTTGATTAATTTAATTTTAATCAAACAGAACTGAGCCCAAATTGACTCATTATACCTTTTCACTTATTATAAATACATACACTTAAATGAAATCATAAAATGTGTGTGTCTTAGTCTGAACTTATCAGCAGTGGTTTTGGATGTGGACTTTAGCACAGTATATTTAATATGTTCAACCCAAAACTGTATCAGTTCTGTATGATTTTCTTTATAAGCTGTGAAACAATCTGAGAGGAATGATGGAAATTATTTTGTGCACTAGCTACTGGTTTTGAGAAAAACTTTAAATGGACTCATGTTCAAATAAGTACATAAAAGATGCAATTATAATTGGGATGAGATTCATCTCACTGAATTTCACTTGTTTAACAGTTACTCCTCTAAGATAGATATTTCTCTGAAGTTAATAAAGGTAGGAATAAATAATTTTATTTCTCTTTTTCAAACATATCTTCACTAGTGGTTTGCATTTCACTAACAGAATAGAGCTTAAGTTTTGGACAGTGAAAGATAGATAGATGAATTTCACTTATTTAGTCAAAACAGACTGGCTATAAAACAGTCTTAGACTAAAACAAAGAAATTAGGAGTCCTACCAGAAGGAAACGTGAGGAAACACTATATATTGTGTTTGGTAAGAAAGAGAACACAAACATTTCCAAAACAAATTTTAATTGGAAAATATAAAGCAGTATTGTTTATAATATAAACATGCTTAATACAGATTTCTGAAAAAAAGTCTCCTTCAAAGGCACACAGCACATGCAAAATTTTATAAAATGAATGTAGAAGTTCCAAATCTTAAGGGAATGACTGTAAAATGGATGATATAGCTCTGATCCGACAGGTATACCTTCCACTTGACATAAATACTGTGGTCAGGTTTGAGGCTTATATCACTTTTCTTTTGGTATTTGACTCAGTTTAGGATTTATTTTTCCTCTTAAATAGGCAGCTTCTAAGATCTTTTGATTGCTTGAAATGTCAGAACTTATTTTAAGATGTAGGTTTCCATCTTCTTACCTGTAAAGAAACCTTCAAAATTAGCAAACATTAGGGTGGGAAATCAAAGGTAAATACATGAAACCCAGTGTTATCTTTAAAACCTCACCACTTTTATTCCAGTGTTCCAATATTGAGATGTATTGAGATGCCTCCAGCTTTGGTTCAGATGTTTGTGTGACTGTAGCAGCAAGCAGAACATTACAAGAACAAACTCTTTGTTATACAGTGGAAAAGTAGCACTGTATATATTGGAGAGCTTTTTCCTATAGTCTTTTTCAAGTGTTTTAGCTCAGGAAGGCTCTTTAGAAAGGTGGGATCTGCATCTCCTCAGGGAGGAGTCAAGCTGTTGTTTCCTACATTCTGAAAATCTCTGCCACCTGAATGACTAAATAAAACTGAGTTATTACCATCACTGTAGCATTCAATCTGCAATTTCTGTAAGATCAGTCTAACATACCTATGTCTTCACTTATTTAGGTTTCACTGACTTAGTATTCATGCAGTTTACCCAGGGCTGTAAGCCAGATTCCAAAAAAAAAAAATGAGGACTGCAACATAGAGGTGAAGATTCTTCTTAGATCTTGACTTCAGTAACCTTTCCATCCAAAATTTTGAAACAGATAAAATCAGTGCTTATTAGAGCTTGCAGTGGTGTGTTAACTGGAATAGACAAAATCTGGGCTTACATTCAACTATAAAATTATTCAAAGTACTTTGAAGCTGCCATTTGTTTGGGTTGAAAGGCATTTAAAAACGCACTGCATTCTCCTGATAATAAGTTCCAGGAAAAATTTCCAACCCATATTTTGTGTCAGCCAGAATGATATTTTAGCAAAACATAACATTTTAAAAATATTTCTACTTATGGTATCAAATGAGCCTGAAAATTTAAAATTAAAATAATGGGAAAAGGGTGAAAAGGCATGCTAGAAGAACCACTAAGAAAAAACAGCTTGTCTCTCATTGTCTCCCAACCTCTTAACATCATGCACATTTTAAAAAGCCCGTTTCCTTTCACAAAGAATTTCTTGCAAAGATCACTCACTGTTCTGACCAATTAAAAAAAACAAAAAGAAGAGATGGAAAATATAAGAACAAAAGCTTATCTGAGGATAAGGAGAAAGATGAGGTCCTCAACACCTTCTTTACATCCACTTTTAAGATCAGCTATACTCAGGGCACTTTACACCCTGATCTGAAAGTCTGGGATGGAATGCAAAATACACCCCCAGTGATTCAGGTGGAAACAGGTAAAGAGCTCCTCCTCCACCTGGACTGCCACAAGTCCATGGGACCAGATGGACTCCACCCTCAGGTACTGAGGGAGCTGGCAGGGCTGACTGCTGAGCCACTTTCCACCATCTACCAGCGCTCCTGGTAAATGAGGGAAAGGCTGTTGACACAGTCTACCTAGACCTCAGCAAAGCCTTTGACACTGTCTCTCACAGTATTCTCCTAGGGAAACTGACAGCACATGGCCTGGACAGGTGTACCCTCCTTTGAGTAAGAAACTGGCTAGAGGGTCATGCCCAGTGCATAGTGGTTAATGGAGTTAAGTCTCACTGGTGACACGTTACAAGTGGTGTCCCCCAAAGCTCTGTTCTAAGGCCCATCTTGTTTAGTATCTTCATTGATGACCTAGATGAGGGGATTGAGTGTACCCTCAGTAAGTTTGCAGATGACCCCAAGTTGGGAGGTAGTGATAATCTGCCTGAAGGTAGAGAGGCCCTTCAAAGGGATTTGGATAGGCTGGATCACTGGGCTGAGGTGAATGGGATGAGGTTCAACAAGGCCAAGTGCCTGGTCCTGCACTTTGGCCATAATAACCCCATGCAGTGCTACAGGCTTGGGGTTGAGTGGCTGGATGACTGTGAAGAGGAAAGAGACCTGGGGATATTGGTCAATGCTCAGCTGAACATGAGCCAACAGTGTGCCCAGGTGGCCAAGAGGGCCAGTGGCATCCTGGCCTGTGTTAGAAATAGAGTAACCAGCAGGAGCAGAGACATAATCATCCCCCTGTACTCAACACTGGTGAGGCTGCATCTCAAGTATTGTGTTCAGTTTTGGGCTCCTCACTACAAGAAAGATATTGAGGCCCTGAAACATGTCCAGAGAAGGGCAACAAAACTTGTGAGAGGTCTAGAGCGCAAGTCTTATAAGGAGCTGCTGAGGGAGCTGGGATTGTTTAGTCTGGAGGAGTCTCAGGGGAGAGCTCATTGCACTCTACCACTTCCTGAAGGGAGGATGTGAGGAGGAGGGGCTTGGTCTCTTCTCCCAAGCAACAAACAGGACCTAAGGAAATGGCCACAAGAGGTACCAGAAGAGGTTTAGACTAGACGTAAGAATGAACTTTTTCTCTCAGAGAGTGGTCAGGCACTGGAATGGCCTGTCCAAGGAGGTGGTGGAGTCACCATCCCTGTCAGTGTTCAAGAGGTGTCTGGATGAGGAGCTATGAGATATGGTTTAGTGGCTTGTGGTAGCAACAGTAATGGGAGGACGGCTGGACTAGATGATCTTGTAGGTCCTTTCCAACCTTGTGATTCTATCATTCTTACTCCCAGCAAAACAAAACTCCCTACCCCCAACTCCCAGCATATTACTGTGATAACTAAGGATATGAGGACTGAGATAGCATCTGACTGCTGTACAAACAACAAATAGCAAAATTTAGAGAATTATTTATTTACCTTTCATTGCATACTGCTGAGTATTAAACAACAAGTGAGAAATAAAGCACAGTTATCTGCAAGAAATACATTGGGCACTCTGGAAAAGGAAATTCACACAGTGTTGATTTAATACTGCAGGGCAGCACAAACTCTGTATACTGTAATGAGCACTCTCCCACCTGTGAGAATCCAAAAGTAGAGCTATTCCAACATAACATATATGTTCTTCAAAGACAAACCCAGCTGAAGGCTTCACAGCTATAGTTGTTTTCATCTTATTGGATTTCTGTTTTCTTAACTGGAGTCTTGATATACAGCTGTACAAAACAGTGAAATGCTTTAGAAAAAAGTGAAGTAAATATTTAAGAGAAAAAAAAAAACAACAAAAAAAAACAGAGAACTAGCACTTGCTATTTAATGAATTATTTGTTCCCAGGGGAACCCTTCTTTGATTAAGTCAATATGAAATAAATAAAACTCCAAATGCTTTCCACAGTAATAAGATAAATAGTATGAAATATGAAAGATTAACTGTGGTCCCAATCTAATATTCAACTATATATGATTACAATTAAGTATCAACATTTATTAGGTTATCTTCTTTGAATTCGTAAGATTATTCATAAATGAAACAACTCTTTTGTGTTTCTAATAGCAGTTGTCTATACTAAATTCATAATGAAGTTGTTTGACTTAGCCATCCCAGTGTAGTTTGGTCTAATGCTAACAAAAAAAGTAATAAACTTTAGAATTGCATATTAATAGCTAAACGAAAGAGGATATGTCATTGTTATAAAATTATATGAAGAGCAAATACTTTCTGGTAAGTAGGTATTATTCAATATTCACTGTGCTGTTTTGTTTTAATGAGGATGAACACGGGTGATCAATGGGATCATAGAGAACTATTTGGCTGCTGCTTTGTAAATCTAAAGTAAAGGCTCCTTCTGTTCTCATTCTGTGGAAGAGGCGGCAAAATATGTTTCTTGAGTTGGGAATAACTTTCTAATGGTACTGAGATGCATAACTAACTTTAACACCCTTGTGAATATCATTCCTAAGCAATAAGCTAAGTCTTTGCATAGCAGAAAAAAAACATGAGTAAGATGTAATTTTTGCCTTTAACCTTTTAAAGGAGAAGAACACAGCAGACATTAGCAACTGGTAGTGAAGTTGCCTCTGTTCATTTAATTGTTCCAGTCATTAAAATATGGAGATGTGCAAGAGCAGTTAAAAGTTATAATCTAGCCATGTGTGTGCTCCTAATTGAACAGAGGATATGTGTATAATACCTATCGATCAATTTGCATGTGAAGTAATGATGTCAATTTTATACTGACAGCAGGTATAATGTGGTGGTAATGGAATGACCTTTCAGTTATAAGTGATTCAAGAATTAACTTCTTCAGCCTTAAATCAGATTCTCACTGAGCAAATTAAGTGCAGATTGCCTTCCTAAGTATCTGCAAGCCCTATAGCAATACTAAGAACTAAGAAATGAAAGATCTAGGTATCTCAGAGATGAATTATTACTACAGTTCCTGAGATGACAAGGATATGAGAAAAAAACCAGACTAATTACTCTATTATTCTTTCCAAAACCAGCTACTACTCAAAAAACTGAGTAACATTAATAAAACTGAACAGAAACACATAACAAAATATAAATCTGAGAAAAAGCTGAGTTCTTTTTTATGTTATTTTAGTGAAACATCTTTGATATTTACTCTTTTTTACATAAACCATAGTTATGACTTCAGATTATTTCAAATCAATAAAGTGTTGGTCAAATATATGGAAAAAAAGAGCTACTATTCACAGAAAGTAAGAATATTTTTGCAACACTTTGCTTAATCTTTCTATGTCATTTAGGTAGCTATATATGACAGCCAGGTGAGCTGTCATGCTCTACCTCATTTTTTTTTAGTAAAGTATAGGAGAACATACGATACTCTCAGTAATGGTTCATGTCTCTGAACTACTCTTTTTATTCTTGCTCACTATGAGCAATGTAAGTATAAGATTAAGTACAATCTATTAAAAGTCCTATCAGCACATCAGAAATCCCAAAGCATCGTTAATTGGAGTGAACAGAGCATCTGGTTTCTTGTGATCTCACAGCTTCAGCTTATAGGGTATTTAATTAAAATAAATGCCCTCCCTTCCTCTCTCATAGGGGAATTAGCTCATTAATGTTTTAAGAAATGAGAAACAGTCCTCCAGCAAACATTAACATTTGAGAAAGAGCAGGAGAATGGGTGGGTAAAACAGCCTGTCTTCTGTATGCTATGCATTTCTCCCTTGGTGCGGGATGATGCTTCTACTGAACATTCATGCTAACTTTGAGGTAGGATTCTTTGAGGTCCTCTTTAAAACTAAGTAAGATTTTTTACAATTCCTTTTTATTTTTTTTTTTTTTTTCCAATTTGATGTCACAGTTCTTTTGGATTTCATAACTAATTACAACATAATCCCGCCACACTTAGTTATTATGTCCCTAATTAGTATTATTAAACTGATAATCTCATGCTGTCATTCACTGGTCCTTGAGTACACTCTACTGCTCTCCATCATAATGTGGGCAAGCCCTCTAACTTGAGGTGCCTACATACTAGTTCAGCTACATGTGATATGAGTTCTCTGAATGCTTGCTAATATGTGTGGTTTTTACATGGCTAGATGAGGGTGACGTATGTTATAAGTCTATCAAGAACACTGATGTTTGTGTCAACCGTTTGAGTACATTTGTGCCAGCTTTTTCTGTTGTGGAACATGGTCAGCGAGGGGACAGACCTGAGCAATTGCACAAGAATTGCTAGATAACAACAGCCGAAGCAGCTGAAGTGGAACCATGGAATGGGATGTGATAAAGCGCCTTGCTGAGTGCCCCATGATCATAGTATCATAGTATCACAGTATCATGCGAGTTGGAAGGGACCTTAGAGATCATCGAGTCCAACTCCCGGGATTCGAGTTCCTCTGTGTAGCAGAGCAGTGCTTCTACCACTTGCGCCACAGGGGCGATTCGAACCCAGGCCCTCCGGTGCTGCAAGCAGCACTTTATACCACTGCACCACTGGGGGCACACAATGATGATGTGATTTCTGCAAGGAGGGACTCTAGGAGTAGGAAGGGGCATACACTCATGGGGTTGCGTTATTGGGTGTATGGGATGGACCTGCGTGGAAGCCATTGCTGGTGTATAAGCAGTGTGATGCAGCAGTAAATCAAGAGTAGACTCCATGGCGTCCATGACTGTGTTTCTCTCCAGATGGGGTCCATTCCATTTGGGTTCCGGCCTAGGGTCAGTTGTCGGTAACATCATTTTTCTTTTTCAGTTAACAACCCAGGGTGTTATCCTTCTTTCCTGAGTGCCAGGGCCTAAGTTGATACCAGAAGAATGAGGAATTGCAAAATTTGCAGATTTGACCATGAGTGGCAGAAGCAGGGCCAAACTGATTCTCAAATTTCCGTAGTCCTGGTTAGCCAAGCATAATAGCCCATATCCAGATTGCTGTCATTGGAAACACTGTGAAGTTATACATATGACTTGTCACCCTTTCTGTTTCCATCTCACTGAGCCTTGTATAAAACAGGCATGCACAAGATCAGATTGCCTTTGCTCATATCAAGTAAACCCAAAACAGTGTTCAGGTAGAAGAAATCTAATCCAATATAGAATGCAGTGGTATCAAAGGTTATTGATCACTTTTGATTACACTGATAAGAATGTGACACGAACTTCATGTCACTTTCCCTCAGATTTGACACAGTAGCACAAGCATAGTTAGGCATTATTTTTCTGAAGGCTTTCATGAAATATTGTTAGGAACTGCCAAATCTGGAAGCCCCATGGAGCCAAGGCTGCCACAGGGACTAGGGAGGTAAACCTTCCCCCTCTACTCAGCACTGGTGAGGACCAACCTCAAGTACTGTGTTCAGTCTGGACATCATCTTCTTTCTCCCTGTGGTGATCCACTAGTGGGAAATACATACATACCATATATATTGTGTATATATATATAATACAGATGCTATCTATGCATATATGCAGTGTGTATATACAGTGCAGATGCTTGTAATAACTGATTTCAGACAGTCTACTGAGAGATACTCAGGATCATTGAATCCTCTCATATACATCTCCCTCTCACAGAGGCACACGTGGAAACAGGTCTCTCTCAACTGAATGTCCTCCAGTGGCTGGCATGGACATCCTGGTCCCTTCAACAGCTAACCCACAGAGATGTACAGTGATATAGAAATAATGTATTTTAAATGATACATCACTGAATGGAGGAGCAGCCTTACAAGATAGGTTCTTAAGTGTTTAAATGTCCCTTTTTTGATGCTGGGCTGAAAGTTTAGGCCCTTAAATTCTGTTGCCTAGCCATTGGTAAATTCCCCAGGTATGAATTTAATGGTCAAGTCATGAGAACTCTGATCAGAACTGATGTAAAAGTCAGAACAGCTGAAATTTTTATCAAGAGGTGGTAGCCAGTTTATATATTTCAAAAATCATAAATCAAATCTTAATTAACTTACTTTTTGAGATTTCAACAGTTCAATAAATTTGACCTGCTACAATTCACTGCCTTTTTCTGCTCTGTTGTGGGTCAGTCAGGACTAGCAACAAGATAATCAAAACTTGTTCTAACATGATTTAAAATCTGCGTAGAGCCTAAAGTGAGATGTGAATCCTGATATGTTTGCAGTTCTTTTTATTACAGCTGTATCCATATGTATAGATTTACTTGCATATGCATTCTCGGGTATTTGAATATATACATATTCAAAAACATGCAAACCATATTTAAACAAACATTTAAACAAATATTTTGGACAATCTATGGAAAATGGTAACATGGCTGACTACTTGGAATTTTCCAGTCAGTAAAATAAGCATGCTGGATTTTGGGAATTGTAGATCAGTCTGAAGAATGACAAATAACTTGTCTGCAGTGAGAAGGAACACATACACACACACAATGTATCTATCTGGAATTTCCAAGTATCTGGCATTTAAACCAAAGTAAAACTACACTGAGGATTGAATTGCAGTTAATATTCAACTTAAATATTGAATCACAATTCAGAGAAAAATTATAAAAATCTACAGGGAAAAGCAAAGTGATCAGATTAAACCTCCTGCATCACAGACTGAAACTCTGACCTTTGAAGTCAAATTTAGCTGCTCCCTTCCTTACCTTCATTCTCAGTTTTGAAAGTCAGTCTTTTTCTTTTGATTTACAGATGAATTACAGTTGAATAGTTTATAGTTTTGATTATAAGGGTTGGTACAAAGCTTAAAACTTCAATCTTGACAGCAATTATTATTTCTAAATTTATGTAAAATATGCTCTAAAGATTTTTATTTATTTGTTTGTTTTTAAGTAGAAGAGTTGTACAGGTAAAAATAATTTTCTTCTTGATTGCCATGTGAACAGCCTTACTAGTTGTTTGTTGGTGAAGTTTGCTTGTAGATTAAGTGCTAAGCAAAATATTTACTACAACGACATATATTTTTCTACTTTATTGAAGGTAAAACACAACAACCTTTCTTTCTCAAGAATCAAGCAAGATATTGGCAAGACTTTCCTTAATCACTTTTATTTTTGAAAGCCATCTTTCTCAGAGGTCAAATTCAGAATTGTAACATCATCACAATCTCCATAACAATATTCCTCAGTGTAAAAAATGTTGCAATTCCCTCCTGTCTGCACAGTATTTGTTTCTGTTTTGACTCCACTATGGTGGTTTTCTGCCCACACTCTGCTCTCTGACTGCTTCTCTTCTAATTCCACAACTTCCCCTGCTGCAAAGTTTTATACCTTATAGGACAGAAACCTTAAGCCATATACTAAAAATATTCCCTCTTCAGATTGTTTATTATGCTTTATAGGTTTAGCATTTTATCTCCATCTCAAAAGAATATATGTTCTTGTATATTTATTTCTACTTTTTGTAATCAAATTGTTATCTGAACAAGAGATGTGTGAAGGTTTCCAGAACTATATATATATATATATACACACATATATATGTATTATATTTTTTTTATGTGAAGAAACCAACAAGATTAATTGTGCAGAGCCAGTACAGACATCTGATATTTACTGACTGCCTTGTATAAAACTATATTATATACCAAGGAAATTAAATGCCTTCTGGAGCTCTTCTAAGACTGAAAGAGTTCATTTGTTAGTTTCTTTCAGTTCATAGAAAAGTGAATGCATAAAATGTGTTCATCTGTCTCATGGGACAGCAGAATATACTACTGGATTTCTTTATTTCATTTACTTTTTATTTTTTATTACAAATGCATACAAACCAAACACCGCATCTGAATGTTCCTGGTGTTGTATTTATAATGTGTCAAACTAAAACTCCAGCATGTGTTCCATATATATAAAGTTTATAAACTGCCTAATCTTTCATATCATCTTATATCTCATTCTGGCTCTCCTAGTTGCCATTTCAGTGGCATACAGAGCTCAGCCACCAAAGCTGTGCAGAGAGGAAGGAGATTTCAGTGCTAACTGTCAGCCATTAAACTGATAGTTCATTTTTTCCCCTTCTCTCTTTGTGTTGTAATCAAGGAAAAATAGGAAAAAGAAGACAAAAACAATGGTAGAAACAGTGTGCAAGGTCAAAAAACAGTGCAGGTCTGTGTCTTGACTTGTGATGATCCACCAGAAAGATCATATTGTTTAGTTTCTGAATAGTGCTTTCTATTTAGTGTATTCACTAAAAGTCTTTCATGAAATTAAAGACCTGCCCTGTTCTTGGACATTTTAAACCTCTTCCATCTTTAAAACTGCATTCTGTAAGCCAGATCAATCTGAAGAGCTAACTGAGCCAAATTCTTCACCCAAAGGATTGTGACAGTGCAATGAATCAATGCTGTTTCTCTTGAGAAGGTTATAATTCAGGCTCAGTAACCCAGTGGTCTTCCTCTTTCCTGACTGTAACACCAGCCTAAACAGGCCCAAATGCTGCTGTCAGTTACTAAACAGATTCCCCATGTTAAAAACCTTTTCAATTGTTCTCTTAAAGTGCACTAATAATAATAATAAAGTTGAATTTATATGAAATGTCAAGCAAGTGAATGCATTTGGCTTATTTTCATTTTATGCTTTCAAAGATACAGAACTGCCGTGAGCAAGCTTATGAATTTGATGCGAAGAAATAAAGAAAAAAAGAGAAAACACAAATCAAATACATACAGATACAAGACAGTATCTGACTTCCTACATATACTAAATGTTCTTATTGCTCTAGGAAAAATAAATAAATAAATAAATAAATAAATAAATAAATAAATAAATAATGAGCTAGAATTGAAGTGATTTCCTGAAGGCTTTGGTCTGAAAGGTGCAACATAAGTACAACTAGTTGTGGTGATTATTAACATTTCAAAGAGAAGTTAATAAGTTAAGATTAATTCCATTTTGCTATATTCTTATATCTGTACTACTTTCTCAGTTCAAAGTCTTACAGCTTGTACAAGACCAATCAGGCATGCCATAGTAATTACCAGTGGACAATGAAAAAGTAAATTTCAATGGTCATACTTTAGTAGATGTGCTGTAACAGTATCATAAAGTCATACAATCATAGAATCATAGAATCACTAAGGTTTGAAAAGACCTCAAAGATCATCCAGTCCTACCACCAGTGTTTCCCTGTGATGACTCCACCACCTCCCTGGGCATCATGTTCCATCACCTGACCACTCTTTCAGAGGATAATTTTTTCTTAATGTCTAATGTGAATCTCCCCTGCAGCAACTTGAGGCCATTCTTTCTAGTGCTATCACTGCTTACATGGGAGAAGAGACTGACTCCCACTTCATCATGACCTCCTTTTAGGGAGTCTTAGAGAGTAATAAGTTTGCTCCTGAGCCTCCTGCCAACTAAACAATCTCAGTTCCCTCAGTTGCTCACTGTAAGACTTCTGCTCCTGACCTCACAGCTTCATTGTCTGTCTCTGAACATGGAGAAAGTAGGAGATTGTCTTTTGTAGTAACAGTTGCTGCAGCAATTATTTCCTTGGTTGCAGGCATAGTAAATGATATTGTACCACAGCCACAGCAAATGATGCTGTACCATAATCAGTTTGCTACATACCTTCTGAGTCCTTTACCTCCTTCAGGTAATTAAGCACCAAGTATCACCACAAAATCAAATAGCACCAATTCATTTCAGATGAAATGTTCTTTTATTTATAACAGAGGAAAACAAGAAAAAGGGAATCTGCTTTAGCTCATCAAAGGTGAAAAATTGCAGGTGTTGCTCTCACAGTCACGTGGGAAACTATCAAAACAATCTCTATAGATTATAAGGTCAGCCTTGTTTCTGTTGTACATTCAGCAACTGATTTTCTCTTGCCTTTTATTTCATTCCAGAGTAAGCTGTATGACACTATATTCTTTAGTTACAGATCAGGGCTTGTTGCTGTTTTAAGAATAATCAGTATAAAATACTCAGCTCATTTGTTAGGTAAATTTCCATGATCTACCTATAGAAACTATATAGAACTTCAGAAAATTACTTCATATATCCTTCTTCTAATTCATAATTTTGGTATCTTCTTTTTGCCATATAAATTTCAGACTTCATTGGTAGCATTTTAGCTTATTTGTATATTTTGGAGGGTATTACCTGCATTATTGAGGAATTAGAATATAGTTTATTACATCAGAAGAAAAGTTCATCAGGTAGACTATTCATTATTTGATAATGGTAAATAATAGACACTCGCAGATGCCATCCGGAACAGAGCAGGTAGGCAGCAGTAACTTGGGGTCCATCTTGGGTTTCGAGTGCAAATAATTCCTAAATCATATGTCATGGTCTCATTATTAGGGATTTGTCCAGGTTACATCATGTAACTGGAAATCAACATTAGATCTTGATATCTTTGATACCATTAGAAATCTATTTCATTTTTTTCCTCATTTCATACTTTGTCTATCAGATACTTTACCTCCCAGGTCTTTTGTTTTCTCTCACGTTACTCTGACTTCACTGCAAGCTTATAATGTATTTGCTGTAATTTCTTCAGATGACAGTACCAGCTTCTGATGTCAGTATTATTTTTCTTTGCTAAGGGATTATACATAAGGCTCTTTTTGTTGGCTTTGCACAGGAAAACTACTGAAACAGCTATCCATCATTGACAGCTATCTGATATGTTCTAAATAAAGCTTGCTTTGGATATACTAGTGCCTCATTTATGCTGCAGAGGCAGTCAAATGATATACAGCCTCTTCTAGGAACTGCATTACAGTATTCATTCCTGATTAACTGTGTACAGGTCTATCTCTGCCTTAAAAATTGATTACAATCAGTGAGAACTGTCCCCTGCCTTACCCAGAAACCTCTGCATAATCAGCATATGCCTTTCGTATGAGCCTTCTTTTAACAATAATAGAGTGAAACTGGAATAATACGTAGTGTTTGTATGCAGCACTATGTTACATATTGAATTTATTAAGTCTGCTTTAGCTCGAGAAGTGATCCTGCTGAAACAGATTCCAAATTGTCTATTGGTTTGTTGTTATTCTCACTCCCAAAGTCTAGGATTTCCTTGTGGTCACAGTAAACAGTTCTCCAGCTGCAGAATTCTAAAATTCATTTCCTGTATTTTGCACTCTGCTGCTGGTTTTCAAACATTTCATCTTACACTGTATGCTAACATCGACACATTAGATAATTCAGTGGTGCTACATTTTGTATCCCAAAATAACCACAGAGCTGAGAGGAAATATTCCTTTAAGCTAGTAAACAAAGGGAGAGGTGAGCACAAAAAGGTAATCAGGGCCACATTTCTAATATGAAGTGTTTCTGATGCGCTCCTGGGACACAATTTGCCTGTGCAGTCAGTTTGTCATGAATTCTTTCTCCAAACAGATTACTTGACATCCCTTGCTACTTTTCCTCCTCCACTCTCTGAAAGAGAAGCTGATGATGTACTAGAAGCCCTCACAAAGATAACTTTTCTCCTGTGTTTCCTGCAAATGAGTACCATAATGAGTAAATGACTAGCACTGTGAAAACTGTCTGCCCAGGGGCAAGAGAATGCAGGATGGGCATCTCTGTTTTCTACTTGTAGCATCAAGGTACACAGATAAATACTGATTTTCCTTTTATATTCAAGTGGACACATTCAGGACTTGATCAATCTGTACACTACCAGAATTCCTGAGCTTCATTAGCTTCAGACATGGAGAAAAATCATGTCTCTGAAAGACATGGCACTTTTCATGATATGGAAGAGTGATTATGCACATGCACTGTATGGTTGAGAGAGAACTAAAATATTTTCTCCTGACACCCTAAGCCATGCAGAAAACAGCTTGTTGAAGGAAAAAAGAGATTGCTTTTTCTTCCATATTGTGTCTCCTTTTAGTGTCTCCCTTTGAAATAATGAATTTGTTTTGGAGCATGCTTTCTGCTATTCCTTTTCGTTCATGGGAAGTGGAGCTACTCAGTATAGCAAAGAATCCCTTAGGCATGAGTCTGTCTGACACACTCAGGTGCTTTTCACAGAACATTAAAGCATAAAATAAATGAAAAACAAAAACAAAAACAAAAACAAACAAAAAAAAAAAAAAAAAAAAAAAAAAACATCTTCACCAAATTGCAGCACAAGGTTGAAGAAATATGTGAAGTGGCACATAACATTAAACTCTTTGTCAGATGGACTGTGATAAAAAGTTTATAAATGTCATAACTACCTCAGAACAATAAATTGTAATTGAATAGCCTTATTCCCACCCAGACATCATTGCAGGCTTCATCTTTTTCTGAGCTTTTGGTTGGTTTGTTGGTTGGTTTCCTTTTATTTGTTTTGTCTTTGTTTCAGTAATCTTCTGGCACTTAGTTGCTACACATTAAAGATAAGATAAAAATTCAGCTAGGGCTTTTGGGCACCTCAGTACAGAAAGGACACTGAGGTGCTGGAGTGGGTCCAAAGGAGGGCAACAAGGTGTGGGAATGGCTTGGAGAATGTGCCATATGAGGAGCAACTGAAGGAACTGGGGTTGTTTTGTCTGGGGTATAGGAGGCTGAGGGGAGACCTTATTGCTCTCTTTCAGTAGGTTAAAGGTTCTTACTGCGAGAATGGGGTTGGTCTCTTCTCACTGGTGACAGGTGACAGGATGAGGGGAAATGGCCTCGGGTTGCATCAGGGGAGGTTTAGGTTGGATATCAGGAAACAACTGTTTACAAAAAGGGTTGTTAAGTGCTGGAATAGGTTCCCAGGGAGGTGGTTGAGTCACCATCCCTGGTTGTATTTAAAAACCGTTTGGATGTGGTGCTCACCGACATGATTTAGCAGGAGGATGTTAGAGTTAGGGTAGTATGGTTAAGCTGGATGATTTTTAAGGTTTTTTCTGATTCTATTATTCTGTTGTAATACATCTTTACTTCTACTGGGTTGAAGTATAACTAGTTTCCCATTTTCCCTACTTCATTCCTCAAGATTTTTTTTATAAAATCCTGTTCCTATCTGTTCCTAACTTTGGTGAAATTTGCCATGCTGGGCATTGTGGTCTGCCTAAAATCCTCTTGAATGATTTTAACTTTTAATTGATTTACCTGCCAAGTCCAGTTCTTTGTAGCAGAGAGATTACAAATGTGCTATTCTGAACATAGACAGTAGAAAGTATGGTAGAAATAAATGTCTGAAAATGTCCCTGAAGAATGGGAAATTGCAGACATCAGGTTAACCTGTTAACCACTGAGATATTTAGATAGCTGATAGACTTCAGCAAGTAGCTGTAACAGAGATCCTTTCCTCAATGCTACACCCTGTACTGCTTCTTGCGTCTAGATCATGGAAGATATGAAGCAAGGGACTACAGCATAGTCCAGTATCACTAGAAATTGAACAGTGCAATGGATTTTAAGGTCAGCAGACTACTTCTATTATTAAAATTCTGACAATGTAATAGAAAGGTGTCTAACAAGAATAGAAGGAAATGACATGTCAGTTATCAGTCATTAGCCATCTTTGTGATGGAAGTCTTGTAGAGCATATCAGAGGCAATAGGGATGCATGCAATTGTTTCCATAGAATAGGAATTCTCTTCTGTGAAATTCTGTGTTGCCAAAGAATGTGAAAAGACAAGTAGTCCAAGCTGAATAAAGCATCTGTAATGAAATCTGAAAGAATTTAAACACATATACAAATGCTTAGAAGTAACTTTTCATAATTTCTAAAAATATATTGAAAAAATTTCTGATTTTTTTTTCAACTTGAATATTTGTCATCAATATTTAAATATCTGCTGTTCTTTATTTTCTTGACTGATACTATGTACATCAGTGAAATTACACTAATAAAGAAAAAAAAAACAAGTTATTATAAAAGTTAACAACATACAGTCCCATTATATTTTTGTACAAGAAAGGAGGATGCTGGGAGACATAGAGCAAAATTGGGTCAAGCAGCTCACAGAAAATAGATTTGGCTTATTTGCAATAATTCTCTGTACGACATTGCATTGTTTGAAAGTAAGCAGTCAATTTCATCTTCCTTTATTCTTTCTTCTGCCAACAATAATGTGGTTTCTTTTTTTTTTTTGTTAGTTTTATATTTTTTTAAAGAAAAATTAGTTGTATTTACTTTTACCTTAGCATCACTGATACATTTCTAAAAGGGATACAAAAATGTTTGAAAATTGTAAGCTCATAAGACAACTGTGACTAAGGCATTATTCATTTGTTTTTCTTATCCTTCCTTTGTCACGCTACAGAATAAATTGTATCTGCATCTCAAAGTAGTCTGTGTTTGAGGCCTAGGCTTTTGTTGTCCTTGAATTGGCAATGCATCTCTTCTAACTGATGGGAGGAGGAAAAGTTAATTACCAGAAACTATTGTGTTGGGATTTTATTGAAAACTGTACAATAAGAAAAGCAAAGCTTCCATAGAAGGTTTGTGGCATTTCCTATTCCAAATGATTTGTAGAAATTTCAAGTGAGAGACTTGCTTTCTGATGCAAAATTATTTTCTTGTCTTTTTTTTTTTTTTTTTTTTTTTTTTTCTAGACATACAGTGGTTAATGGGAAGAAAATGTAATTGCTTTAATCCTTTAATTTTCCTTTTGCATTGGCCTCTAAAAATCATGATTAGAAAAACAGGTGCATTAGTGTTCCCTTTGTTCATCTCTTTCAACATGCATACTCTGTGAAAGTAGTATCCTTTATATTTTCTGATGTTATTATACAACATTATTAGACAACAGACAATTTGGAGATAATATCAGCTATAAAACATTACAAGTAGAGGCCAATGATACAACTGCTTCCAGCTACCTGGAGTCATAATTGATCCAGTCACCCACTATTTTATTTTTCCACAAGAATAACAACATACGATGTCTGCAGAAATTTAATGGGAGTAGTTATCGATCCCAACTTGAAGTATTCTATGATTCTTTTATTACATGACAGCCCAAGGAACTACCAGTGTGTCAGCCTCATCTGAGGAAGACTGTGAAACAGGTCTTCCTGGAAATTGTGTTAAGGCACTTGGAAGGCTGGGAAGGTAATACAAGACAACCAGCATGACTTCATCAAGGGCAAGCCCTGCCTGACACACCTAGTGGCCTTTATAATAGCATAACTGCATCAGTAAAGATTAAGGGAAGAGCCACTGATATCATCTATCTGGATTTCAGTAAGGCCTTTGCCCTGGTTTCCCCACAGCATTCTTCTCTCCAAATTGGAAATATCTGGATTTTAATGGGAAGACTCTTCAATGGACAAGAAATAGGTTTCAAGATCATATTCAGAGAATGATGGTAAATGGTTCAATGGATGTGACAAGTGGCATCCCTCATGGGTCGCCACTGGGACCAGTGTTCTTTAACATCTTCATCAATTACCTCAACAATGGGACTGAGTACACCCTCTGCATATTTGCAGATGATACCAAGCTATGTGGTGTGGTTGACACACCTGAGGAATGGAATTTCACCCAGAGAGACCTGGACATGCTTCAGCAGGGGCCCCAGGAGGACTACATGAGGTTCAACAAACACAAGTGCAGTGTTGTGCACCTGGGTCATGGTAACCCTCACTATCAATATCATCTGGGAGATTAAAGGATAGAGAGCAGCCCCAACAAAAGAAGACTGGGGGGCACTGGTGGATGGCAAGCTGAACGTGAGCCAGAAAAGTGCCCTCACAGTCCAGAAAGCCAACTGTATCCTGGGCTGCATCAAAATCACACAAAATCACAGAATTGTAGGGGTTGGAAGGAACCTTCAGAGATCATCGAGTCCAACCCCTCTGACAAAGCAGGTTCCCTATTCCAGGTTGAACAGGTAGGCGTCCAGGCAGGTCTTGAATATCTCCAGAGAAGGAGACTCCACAACCCCCCCTGGGCAGTCTGTTCCAGTGCTCCGTCACTCTCACTGTAAAGAAGCTCGTGCAGAACTTCCTATGCTCCAGTTTCTGGCTGTTTCCCCTTGTCCTGTCTCCGCACACTGCTGAAAAGAGTTTGGCCTCGCCACTTTACACCCCACACTTTATAGACTTGGATCAGGTCCCCTCTCAGTCTTCTTCTCTCAAGGCTAAACAGACCCAGTTCACTTAGTCTTTCTTCATAGGGAAGATGCTCCAGGCCCTTCACCATTTTTGTGGCCCTCTGCTGGACTCTTTCCAAGAAATCCCTGCCTTTTTTACAGGGGAGCCCAGAACTGGACACAGTACTCCAGGTGAGGCCTCATCATTGCAGAGCAGAGGAGCAGGATCACCTCCCTCAACCACCCTCTTTTTAATGCAACCCAGAATACCATTGGCCTTTTTGGCTAGGGTGTGGCCAGCAGGGAGAGGGAGGTGATCCTCCCTCTCTGCTCTGCAATGGTGAGGCCTCACCTGGAGTACTGCACCAAGATGTAAGAGTTCTCAATACAGGAGAGACAAAGGCCTGTTGGAGTGCATAAAGAAGATACAAGGGATGGAATGCATTCGCTGTGAGGTCAGCCTGAGAGAGCTGAGGTTGTTCAGCCTGGAGAAGAGAAGGCTCCGAGATTACATGATAGCCGTCTTTTAGTATCTAAAAGGGGGTTATGAGAAAGAAGTGGACAGACTCTTTAGCAGGGTCTGTTGTGACATGACAAGGAGAAATGGATTCAAACTAAAAGAGGGGAAATTTAGATTGGTTAGAAGTTTTTTACAGAAAGGGTGGTAAGGCCCTGTAACAGGTTGCCCAGATAGGCTGCCCCATCCTTGGAGTCATTCAAAGTCAAGCTGGACAGGTGTCTGAACAACCTGATCTAGCTGTTGGTGTCCCTCTTCATTGCAGAGGAGTTGGACTAGATGATATTTAAGGGTCCTTGTTTTGCAATTGTTTTGGATGTTGTTGAGTGATAGGTGTGGTGCCAGAGCTATCCTAGGCCATGCAGTGGGGAAGAGCCACTGCCATGATGGCATAACAGCAGGAAGCAGGGCTAATTACTAGCTGTCATGGGTTGTGTGCAGCACATGGATCACAGGTTGGGCATACCTGTTTTATCATAAACATTTGAGTAACCCCTCAAATGTGTGCAAAGTCTGAACTTCTTTCTTCTTTGGAAGTTTGACAGCTTTCTGGCAGTATTGTTTTAGATGCTTGGCAACACAGAAGCATCACAGATGTCAGAAGTGTGTCATTACAGAAACAAATTTTACATCTCCACTGGAAATGCCCCTCTTATTTTATTGCTCAGAAACACTGCCTGCTGTCTGCTCCAGCTTGCCCTGAATAATCTCTTAAATTTCCACTGGGTCTAAGGTAGCTTTATATCTTCACAAATCAATTTGCTGAGATTCAGTACATTTTACTTTGGGCACATTTATCCTATAACAATGGCTTCCTGTTGTGAAGCAGAACTAAAGAGAACCATTTGTCTGTGTGCAGTTAAAGCCTTGAACACATACTGCCACCATTCTCATAGCCCATAATTGTGAGCAAGACCCATGCTTCATGAACTGTTACTCCTCTTTTTATAGTGTAATTTAGAAAAAAAAATATAGTGAGATGTTTCTTCATTTAATGGACTTATTATATTCTACCACCAGCTGCCAAATAATTTGTAAAGATACATTATCTTTTTGTGAATGTGCCCTATGAGAGAGACAGAAGTAGAAAGGCTGCTTATTAAGAGTACAGCAAAGAAAAACAAACGTCTTCTGGAAAGCATTTAAAATACATTATCTCTCTTGGCTATAGATTAAGTAGCAGAGAAATACAAATAGCATTTTTATTTAACCTCAGGAAAAAGGAAAAACCTCATTAATTAATGAAATAGCCTCAGTACAACACCATTCAACTGAATAAAGCTTCACCATAGTTCAGTGTAAAGACTTTTAACATCCACATCCTCACCCAGAACGGTCATTCAAACATCCTCAAAAATCTAGATGCTCACAGTTCTGATGTAGACCCTGCTCCTTTTCACATATTTAAGCATCTTGACTCAAAACTGAGTTCCTTGACTTGCAATTCAGGTACCTGTATTTCTCCTGGTAATTTAGCTTTGGCCATTAACATGGCTCCCTATATGTATTTCTCTGCCTAAATTTCTCTGTGGATGAATTTTATCTTTACTCTTATACAGTGTGTAACATGACATAACTTGAGGAAAAAAGATGCAGACAATGATATTTTGTAGGACAGTCTAGTAACTAGAGCTCTTACCAATAATGTAGGACCTAAGAGCTTCTCTTACTGGGCTTAAGATTTTTTTCAGTAGAATTTTAAATTTATTTTTCATAAAGAACTATCCACTCAATAGTATGATTACTGTGTGGCAACCATGCCCCATCGTATTCTATCAGGCAGTGGTCTGAACATCCTTCCATGCTCTAGTGTCCACTGAGCTTGGATTTCCTGGATCCTCATATGCAGGATGTCAAATGAAATTTTAAAATTCCACAAAAACTACTATATTTTTAAAAAAGAGATTGAAATAGAAATGAGATTTATACATATAGAAACATAGCTTAATTCTGCACAACAAAATCACCAAAAGATTTTCTTAGGAACATCTGTTGGCTAGCACTTTAATTCCCATAATTGATTTCAAAGTAAAGATTGTTGCTGAACGCCTCTGGTATCCTGAGTCCTTCACGTAATTGTTGTGGATCTCTCTGGATTCCTTTTCTTTCTCTTATATGTACAAAACATGACCTTCAGAGAGTTTTCTCAAAATCTGAGCTGCAACACAAATGGCTCAGATTACTGTTAAACTCATCTGGTAAATATTGTATTAAAACCACTATGCATTAATCCCCCAAATCAATTACTTATTGATATAAATTGCTACCTACCGTGTTTCTATTACATCTATCCTATTCATTTTTCTTTCCTTCTCATTCTTTTTTCATATTCTCAAACATCCCAGAAAGAAAATCTATCAGTATCTTTTTTTTTTTTTTTTTTTTTTGGGGGGGCGGGGGGGGGTAAACCTTATTTTAAATCTAATAAATTGTGATCTGACACAGTATTCCACAACTCTGAAAGAGAGTATGGGTAAATTATTCATTGCAATTGTTCACTTATTTCTAATTATTGTATCATTCAGAAATGCTCTGACATAATCATCTGGTACATTTTTAAACTTCAAATCCCTGCAATTGAATGAAAATGACATACTGGTTGATGGAGTAATGCCTAAGTTGAATATCTCTTGTGGATCACTTCAGAAATTCAATTTCTATGTATATATTTATTTTCCTTCTCAGGGATCCTAAAGTTTATGTCAAAGATCAGCAAACCCAAACTCAGAATATACAAATATTCACAAAAGCCATAGGTATGGATTTTACTTAAATTCATTATATCATACTTTAGTGGGAGCTATTGGTAATAGGTGGATGATAGGACTGGATGATCTTTTAGGTCTTTTCCAGCCTTGGTGATTCTGTTATTCTGTGATTTGCATTAATATAAGAATGAAACTATGCATGGAAGTTTGCTTTCTTTTGACAGTTATCATCATTTACAGTGTGCACAGCATTAAGCAGCTGGATATATTGAGCACTAACAGTTTTGCAAATATTGAATGTTCTCATGCTTATAAGTTCATTTGGAGTGAGTATGGGATATGTTGAAGATTTGGGGGTGTAAAATCATTTAAATGGTAGAAATGGTAGTTTAAATAAATACAGTAAGCTAGAAAGCAAAGTGTATATGAATGTGAAGAAAATGAAATCACTACATCTGACAGATATGAAAATAATGAAATTAGGTTAACAGTAGATGTTTTTTCCAGCAGGACAATTTGGAAGAATGAAGACTTTTGAGCGGAGAAGATAGTATGTATCTGTGAACTCGAACATGAGGAATTAGTTACCAAAATAACTCTCCTAAAAGTTTGAAAAAAATAATAATAATAATAATTTTCCTTACGTGGCTAAACATTTGGAAGTTGCTGACAAAAAGTATATCTTTCTTCAAGTGCCTAAAAGATTTATCATTAATTACATTATTCCAGACTTCCAGACTTTTGTATATGTATATATATATTATTAATATTATTAATAATAGTAAATAGTACAATAGTATTAATCAGTACTACCTAAATCACCTTGATGTGACACATAAAACTCATGAGTTTACATTGGCAGGGAGCTATGTTACTTTTTTTGTCCCCTGTTGTAATAATGTGTATATTACAAAGACATTTGCTTTATAGAGAAATATCCATGTACAAAAAGTATGGCATCAAAGTGAAAACTTAAAATAATAATTAGAATTTTAAAGCTAGATTACAGCAACTCCATTGCTTTGTATTTCTTTTGATTAACTGTTTTCACTTCTTGGGTTCTATTTTCAGTGAACTTAAACATAATGAGGCTGCAAGTCTTACTATTCTAAACATCTCTGTAATTAATTACCATAATTTTGTTAGTGATGATTTAGAATCCATCTCATTATTTTGAATCAGTGATGTAATTAGTTTCAATGTGATTTCTGGCAGGTTAGAAAAATCTTAAAGCTTTATTTTTAAATTGTTTAATGTTTTCCTCCCTGCATTTATTTCCTGTTTATTTCCTTTATTATTTAATTGGTTTGTCCTCCACAAAAATCAAAGAGAAGACACACTTGGATATTTGATTATACTAATAGAAATAGCCCTGTGACCACCAATAATTTCATTAAGGTTCCACTGAAAGTTCTTGCAAACAAGCTTGTCTAGTCTTAACATTTCTGGGTAAAAAATTCAAAACACATAGAAAACCCTTTTTTTCCCCTTAAGAAAAAAATTTCACGACAATGTTATCATGATCAATGCAAATAAGACTTGTTCACCCTGTTGGTTTTCAGTCTGGACAATTAAAATTAGGAAAATTCTATACTAGAAAATTGGAAAGCATTAAATGCATTTACTGAATTCACACATTAATACACCATTACTTCTTTGCTTTCATGGAAATTACTTTTTGGGGAGAAGCCTTGGTGTGATACACACCTTAATGCACACGTTGATTCTTGCTGGTGACAGATGTCCAATGAAATCATCCCAACTTAGTTCCTAGGATGTCTATTATTTCTTTTCTGCATTGGTCCAGGGATTGAAAGTATACATGGGAATAAAAAATCCTACCGCTGATCATTTGAGAAAATCATCATAATTAATACACAGACTACTGGGCAACAGAATAGATTTTCTCTACCCAGTTGGTGAGATGACACCAGTGACATCAACAATACCCAGGTGCTGCTAGAAAGGTGTTTGATATAACTTTGGCTTGTTAAACTGGCATGGTCCCAAAAAAAAATTCCAAGCAAGGACCCAGAGTTGGCTGAGGCCATATACTTTCCTAGTCGACAATCTGGTTGAGACTATTCTTTCTGGGGAAAGAGGGCTTAATAAAATGGATGTCATTGATCTGTTCCACGTGGACTTAATGTCAGATAATGGACACTTCAGTTAGAGCACAAATAAGGTTCAGAAGAAATCTTAACTTTTTTTCCTCATTAATTTAATCTAAGATCCATCAGAACACTTAGACAGCTAAGAACTTCTTGTTCTCTGTCCTCTTCTAATTTTAATAGCCTGCATTATATTCTTAATTTTTGTGCTCCAAAGCCAACCAAGCTTTCAAAGGTTGGTTATTACACGTTGCTATCAAGTAAATTACAAAGCATCCGTGTAATTTTTTCTTGATGTGATATGAATAGCAAGGACCAAAAGACAACTTGATTATATGACAGTGTTTGCTTGGCATAAATGAATAAGGTTTTTCCTCTGAAACCTAATCAGCTTGCTTTTTTTCTCATGCAAATCAATGAAAAACAAAACCTTCAGTCAGTGGAACTACAGAGATTTACAAGCAAAACCTCTTCCTTCCATTTCATCAGAACTCACTGCAATTATACCCTCTCCACGGTGTGAAACTGCTAAAAAGTATTTTTATATTTCAGAAGGAAGGTTGGGTCATTTTGCAGGGGATGTATGTTAACAAGCCACATGTTTGAAATTATCTTTTATTCCTACTTTTATATTGACATAAGGACAATAAACATTGCATAAACTCCCCATCTCTTTCAAAGATGAATTTCAAATAAAAAGTCTGCACTGAAAGCAGTGCCTTATATTTTATTATGTTGGTCCATGACATCAGAGGCAGATGTTGGTGGTATGGCAATAGAAGTTGAACCCTCCCACCAATATTCCATTACATTTTGTTGTCATGTGACAGATGGCAGCAGAGGGGCAGTCTGACAGAATGGCATCTAACAAGTTAGTGGAGATGAAGCAAAGGCATGGAATTGAAATCCTCCATGACGAAAGATTTGCACCCATTGACATTCACTGATGCTTGCTGAATGTTTATGGAGGTCAAACAGTGGATGCAAGCACAGCAAGGTGGTGGATGCATTTCAGCAGTGGTTGCAGCAACAGTGGTTCGCATCTACTGGAACAGGTATTTAAAAGTGTGGAATTCAGGTTCTTGTTCTTTGCTGGTGAAAACTCATGGCTAATGGTGGTGACTGTGTCTGAAAATATTGTTCTGCAGCTGAAAATGTGCTGTATGAAATATCATCAATTGTGCTATTTGGATTTGTCATAGTTTGAATGGAGGTTGAGTCAAAGGCATTACTTTCGGAGCAAACTATATACCTCTCTTCATACTTCTTCTGTGGAAGTTTTCAATATTTACAAAAGCAACACTGATTTTTCATCCTATGGCTAAGTTTGAATTTTGAATTTGTTTTGAATTTTGAATACACTTTGAATTTTGGCTAATGTAATTCCCAGAAACAGCAATCTGGCATCTTTACTAACTCTAAAATAAAATTATATAGTCCATAGCAAAAACAAAACAAAACAAAACAAACAAACAAAAAAAAACCAATAAAATTAATTACACGTGAACAAGGAGAAATAATAATTGGCTGACAACATAGGCAAAGGACAGGATAAACTCAGAAAACACCCTTCAACAATCTGTAGAATGAGGGGGAAAAAGAAAAACAAAACACACACACACACACACAAAAACCGACAACCCAACAGCCAACTCAAAACACAGTTGCTTCAACCAAAGCAAACTGCCTTCACCCACTCTATTTTATCTCATTTTCACCATCAAATTTTGTCACTGAGTTTTTTTCAGAATTTATGATACTACATTTCTTAGCTTTGACAAAAAGGACAATATTACAGCTTTCAGTGCTTGAACTGCAAATTAATTCTGTAACTACCTTTGTCTAAAGATCAAATGACACCTTCAACTACAGTATCAGTAGTCCAAAACTGAGAGAATAGCTATTACACACTATTGTTCCAGTAATGCATGCATTAGCGTCCCTAAGGGTGCATTTATGAGGCTAGACCAAATGATTCCATAGGAACTATAACTGTCTTTTAAATCGATGATGCATGCACTAAGGAGTCCCTAAGCACTCATTGACAGCGCTGTGCCAAATAGCTCCCTTGAGACAGGCACTGAGGGAGGTCTTCCTTTTTCAGAGGTAGATAGGGAACACCATCTCTATTCAGTCTACCCAGTTCTCCGTATTATCACTGAACAAAAAATTCTACTAGCAGATTTAGTTTCTGAAAAAACTTGCAGTAATGTTCAAAATCTCCTTTGTAATATGATTCAAGGAAGCAGAAATACTGGCATCAAACTTCTGGGATTTTTGAATCCCAGAAATGGGATTTCAAGGAAATGTTTCTTATGTGTGTTACAGAGAACTATTCATTTATTTATATACTATATTTCAAAACAGAAATAACATTTTAAATCTTTCTTTCTCAGAGCTTAGTCAAATTCTGTCTTCTTCCCCTGAACTAGCTTAAAGGAGATTAAAATGTGCATGCACACACGCACAAACACACACACAGTTTCTGGAACTTTCCTACAAAATGAAAGCCAGAAGAAATGTTTAACATCTTCATTGATGATTTGGATGAGGGGATTGAGTGCACCCTCAGTAAGTTCGCAGACGACACTAAGCTAGGAGGGAGTGTTGATCTGCCTGAGGGGAGAAGGGCATTACAGAGGGACCTGGATAGACTTGATCGATGGGCCAAGGTTAATGGAATGAGTTTCAACAGGGCCAAGTGTCGGGTCCTGCATTTTGGTCATAACAATCCCAGGCAACCCTACAGGCTTGGGGAGGTGTGGCTGGAAAGCTGCCTGATGGAAAGGGACCTTGGTGTGCTGATGGACAGTCGGCTGAATATGAGCCAGCGGTGTGCCCAGGTGGCCAAGAGGGCCAATGGCATCCTGGCTTGTATCAGGAATGGTGTGGTGAACAGGACTAAGGAAGTCATCCTGCCCCTGTACTCAGCATTGGTGAGGCCTCACCTCGAGTACTGTGTCCAGTTTTGGGCACCTCAGCACAAGAAGGACATGGAGGTACTGGAGCAGGTCCAGAGAAGGGCAACGAGGCTTGTTAAGGGCTTGGAGAATCAGCCCTATGAGGAGAGACTAAGGAAGCTGGGGCTGTTTAGTCTGAGGAAGAGGAGGCTGAGGGGAGACCTTATTGCCGTCTTCCAGTACCTGAAAGGTTCTTACAGTGAGAGTGGGGCAGGTCTCTTCTCACTACTGACTTGTGACAGGACGAGGGGAAATGGCCTCAAGTTGCGCTAGGGCAAGTTTAGGTTGGATATTAGAAAGAACTTCTTTACAGAAAGGGTGGTTAGGTACTGGAATGGGCTCCCCAAGGAGGTGGTTGAATCGCCATCCCTGGATGTGTTTAAGAGCTGTTTGGATGTGGTACTCAGGGATATGATTTAGCAGAGGTTTGTTGTTGTAGTATTGTTTTGTGGTTGTTTTTTAAGAGATAGGCTACTGGTTAGGCTGCGGTTGGACTTGATGATCTTCAAGGTCTTTTCCAACCTGAGTAATTCTATGATTCTATGATTCTATGATTCTAAATTAGACAAAATCACGTCACCTAAGGGAACAAATAGATCTTTTTAAGAAGATATGAAAATTGTTGTAAACGTGTATTAACAGAATCATAGAGTAACGTAGTAACATTGCATAAAATTCTGTAGGTGCATGCAATTATAAAATGTGTATTTGAATATTAGTATTGTTAATTTAACTGAACATGTATTGGCCTTATTATTCACCTTCTGCAGGAACTATTCAGGTGACAGCCTTGTAACAGTGGTAGTTGGGAATAGAATGAAAAATATCTGCAGCTATCCATTTTGTTTCCATTTTGTATTAAATAAATGTCTTTACTTGCCTGAGGGCAGCCTGTGGTCCTGCACATCAGACAGCTGCCTTATCTAGAGCAGGGACTTGACACTTCATTGAAGAATTGTTACCGAACCACCATGGAGATCCCATTGACTTTGTCTCTCAGCTACTGCTAACCTTGGGGAACAGCATTTTCTCTGCGCAAGAGCTTGTATATGGGACAGGCATGACAAGGCCACTGGTAACAGGAGTGTCACCAGTAAAGAAATTACATACTGGAGAGACAAAAATGACACTTGTGAGAGCAAATATCTGTTTGCAATCTCATGTTTTTGTTATTCTCAAAAGTCAATTAACATATGAAATATTGTAAATGAAAATAAACTATTTCACTAAGTTATTCTTAGTTTTGTTTTTTGTCTTTTTGCTGCCTACTATATTTCCCTGAACAAGTTATTGCAGGAGTACTACATGCCCACATCCAAGGTGTGGCATATAGACTCAAATGTCTGCAATAGCCAAATAATACAATCAGACGAACTGTAGAGACGGTAAGTAAACCCTGGAGTCCTTAGGTTAAAAATATCTAAATTGTATTAGTTGGAAGGGGATTCACAGTTAGTTGTGCTGTACCAGGTGTTAATATTACTGTGTTTCACTTAACACAGAGGTCATTGCCTTTGTGTTGAGTGTCTTTAAGAATCAGCACTCGTATAGAATGTATCAACCGAACACTATCCATCACTAACACAGCGGACATTTTTCCTCAGTGGTATTGGTGAATCAGTTTAACTCCAAGGAACCACGAGTGTTATGCTACATTACTGTACCAAATTACATTTCCTGAAAATTTGTCTCATAATGTTTCTGAGGGACATTCACTTGAATGAGTGTTGTCCTGCACAACTGGAAAGATAAAAAAATGTTGTAGAACTAAAAGAATTGCAAAGTGCAAAGTGAAGTTGAGTGTCAGTCCTCACTGCCAGTCTTCCTCATAGCTCCACTGAGGTAATTCAGTGCTTACACCACTGTCAGTGACAGGAAGATATAGCACAATCAGAAAAAAATTAATAATAATAAAAATAATAATAATTTAAAAAAGATTTTCAACTCAATTTCTATCCAATTTTGATAATAGCTAACATTGCTGCACATTATCCCACTGCTTATCAAACTCTTGAATTTTCCTCTCCCCATGCACATGCACATCTTCAGTTTCTTTGTCTGAATTTCTGAAATAAACAAGGTAAAGAACACACCAGGAAAGCAATTGATTTTTTTTAACTAACATAATGTAACTTGGTAAAGAAAAATAGTGTTGTTACAGATAGAGAACTGCATGTTTGCCCCTGCAAGCAGAATTTCCAAACTGAACTTTGAGTTGTTTGTTTCTTCATTAAAGCCTTAAAGCATCATTAACAAATCACAATTTGCAATCCAATCTACTACCTAAAATCTTTATACCATTTGTAGCAGATTTCTGGAATTCCAGGCAAACAACCAACCTTTTGCATTTTAGGTAAAATTTGCAAAAAGCACAGCAGTCCCTTAAAAGGGATTTCTTTAAAAAGCCTGTATAGGATTTCTTGCTTCATTAAAGGGCAGATTTGGAAGTAGTCTAAGTCTGTTTTACAGTAATTGTTTTATCTTGTGCTAGTGCGTAAACATGATTTGCAACAGGAACCAAAATGACTATCTGTCCCCATCATGAACATCAGTGAGCTACTGGACCAAATCATTCTCTCTTTCAGATCCTTAGAGAACAGTCAGATTGCAAAGTGAAAAACTGTACAGAGAAAACTAATTTCATCAAGACATGGTATTTTTTTCTTACTTACATATTGACAAATTGGTAAATTCTTCATGAAATGAAGTTTTCTTTTTAGGAAACTGAATTTTCCAAGTTATTAATTGAAATTGTATGCATTAGAATCCTACAAAGTTCTGAACTACATTTTACTAACCCAGATCTTTATGCAGTACTATACGAAAGATGTAGTGAAGGCTTATTATAGTAGCATAAGGAGAGAGTGGGTTAAAACCCAATGAGTCAGGTCAAGAATATTATCATCTCAAGTAAATGATTTATTCTCTGGTTATGAGAAATAAAAGAGGGTCTCCTTTTTCAGGTAGCAGACTTGACCTGTGTTCTGAATTCTAAGGTAGCTTAGATATGAGGGATATACAAACACATTAAACAATATTAAGTTCCTGCAAACATGCTAACAAAAGGAATTTTAGTTGCTATATAGTGTTTCCTGGAGGGGGGGGGGAAGGGAGGGAAACAATGAAACAAAAAAAAAAAAAACAGTAAAGGAATCTACACATCAAAAACTAAGAACATCCAAAACAAAGTTTTTTATCTCAATTTTTGCTTCATGCAAATTTGAGTGAAAATTAGAGAGGTTGGGGCCACTCAAATGTTGCATTTTTGGTTATTTACCATTAATTTATCATTTCATACTAATATCCTAGAACGTAAAAGATTATTACATGGAATCTCTATATATCACTGTTTTCTAGTTAAGCTTGCTTTTTTCTTTTTTCTTTTTCTTTTTTTTTTTTTTTTTTTTTCCCTTTGAAAAAGACAGGAAGGCACTGAGGAGGTCTTTTATCTTTTGTCTTTAACCTAATCTTGTAGCTAAGCTTCATTCTAATTTCCCTTTCCTTTCTCTCATTTTTGATAGTGATATTATCTCACAAGATCAGGTTTCAGGCAGACTGAAGATCCAAATTTCTCAAAATCTGAGAACAGTGGTGTTTCTAAAATACAGCACAGATCAATCTTTTAAAGGAAGAAGGTCTAAGTGAAAAGGAAAAAAAAAAATAGTCTTTAAGGACTTTTAAATCACTGTTCACTCACCATAATTAGGGGCAATTACTCAGACATAGCTTTTTTTCAATTTTGACATTTCACTAGAAATCAGCTTAAATGACATTCCAACAGTCCAAAGTCAATTTAATTCAGTGTTGATTCCATTTCTGTGCTACAGATAACCATATTTGACTAATGATCTCTTTTCTTAATGTGCATGACTACTGATGCTGTGTCAGTATTACGAGTTATTGCATACTTAACATCTCATTCACTCCATTGAAAACAGGCCCCACTGTGCTCAGCTCTGGATAGGGAGGTAGTCTAGTGAAGATGCGAATCTAAGTGGAAGGAGGTGAGGAAGAACTCTGCAAAGAAGTAAAATGCCCTTCCCTAAGATATATAGTCAGTCACTAATTCCTGAAAGTCATAAATGTCATCCGCATCCTATCCAAATGTCCATTCCCCTTGATTCATGATTAATCATCAGCTGAGCTGAAAAAAATGGATGAAATTAGTACTTAATGTATCACATCACCCTTAGATAGAAATAAAGCAGCATAATAAAGACAAACTATCAGCTTCAACTGTGAATTTCCAAGCTCTTATGACACAGAAAAAAAAGAAAACAAAAACAAAAACAACAACAACAACAACAAAAAAAACAACAACAACAAAAAAAAAAAAAAACGACAAAAAAAAAACAACACCCTCTATTATCCTAACATAACTGTAGTTAATTTGTAAAGCTGTCAGACTGAAACATGCTGGAAGAAGACACTAAAATGATTGCTTCTGATTAACCATTATGTAGCTATTTTACATAATTGTTACACAGTACTATGTTAAAAAATAAAAATAAAAACAACATCACAGCTCAGTGAAAGCAAGTTTAAAGATACTGAACTTTTTTTGCTATTCTGCCTTGGTATAAAAGATTGTTTAAGATTACTTACTGTAGCAGAAGGTGAGCAGTACATAGAATACTCAGAAAAATATTTATGATGATGGAGATTTATACTTTAAATAGCAGGCCATCCTCAAATGATCTGCTAATGCATATATATCCTTTAGGTGCATCTGGACAGCTCATTCAGCAAAGAGAATACTTTCCTCACTTATCTCGTGACAGAAGAAGAGGGATATGGCTATTAAATTTTGAGACTGAATTAAAAGTAACAATCACTGAATACTAAATGACTATTTCATAAAAGTAATTTAGATTTGAAATAGCATCTATTCATATTTTGTCAAGTGAGATCAAGTAAACAACCCTTTATAAAAACAAATTATTCAGGTTTGAAAGATCTCACTCTCATTTTTATTATGACATGAATTCCACCCACGTTTTCTTTTCCCTCTTCAGGTCTATTTTCAACTGGTTATTTAATTTGTATCATTTCTGCAACTTTTCTATTACCAACTTTATGTGAGTTTTTGAAAGCACAGCATAACTGGTGATATTGGTAGCAAATGAATTTCAAATTTACACATTATCTTCTGACCAGTGAATTAAACAAAATTTTACTTTTTAATTTTAACAAGTGAATAGTAATTCTACCTTGAAAAATAGAATTATTCATAATTTTGGCCCA
Source organism: Excalfactoria chinensis (assembly GCF_039878825.1). Lineage (NCBI taxonomy): Eukaryota > Metazoa > Chordata > Aves > Galliformes > Phasianidae > Excalfactoria > Excalfactoria chinensis. The sequence goes on from NC_092826.1 coordinate 64,450,726, forward strand.
CTAAACTATGCAAAAGATATCACAATAACTAATTACTCTTTATTGATAAGACCATCTTTCAAGAATCTCAGGTCAAAGACGAGGCTGAAAGGATGCAGCAAGTGGGGTGGATAAAAACTGACCTAGCAGAGGGTAGAGGTTAGTGGCACAAAGCTTTATTGGAAGCCAGGAATGAGAAAAGTGCCCCAGTTGCCAAGATTTATTCTTGTTTAACAAGTTTATTTAGGTGACAGGGTAGAGTAAGATCAGAGATCACATTGTCTTGGGGAAATAGCTGACTACATCAAAGGGTGATGCAGACTTCCAGATGGACCCTTACAGTCTGGAGAGGTAGGCTGACAAGAAACTTATTAAGTTCAAATAGTCCTGTACCTGAGGAGGGATGACTTTAGGTATCAGTGTATGTTAAGGGCAATGTAGAAACAAAGCAGCTCTGCAGAAAAGAACCTAGAAGTTCCACCAGCACCAAGCTGAACATGAGTCAACAGAGCCCCCTTTTTGCAAGACAGTCATACTCTTTTCATTGGTGCCCAATGCCAGGATGATAGATAATAGTCACAGAGTATTGGTTTGGACACAAGAGGTTCAGTCTAAACATTAGGCAGTACTTCTGTACTGTGCAGGTAACAGCACTGGCAAAGGTTGCCAAGAAAGGCTGTGGAGTCTCCTCCTTGAAGGTCTTCAAAAGCCACCTGAAAATAGTCCTAGGTACCCTACTCTGGGTGTCACTGCTTGAGCAGGAGTTGGAGTGGGTGAACCCAGAAGTGTCTGCCAAATTCAACCATTCTGAGTCTGTGATTCTGTGAAGGTATCCAGGTATCAAAAGAGTTATAATAAGGGTACTGGTCAGGATGATGCATCTTTTTTATTGATGGGAAGATAATTTGCTAAATGAACTTAGTAATACTGTAGATTCAAGTCACTGGTGTTAATATTCATGTTAATTTCATGAGTAGTCAAGAAAGGAGAAGAGGGGGAAAAAGGTATGAACATATAAAATTTTTCTTTCCAATAATATTCTGTAATATTTCTTTCAGTTCTGCTATTTCCAGAAATAGTTATGTCAAAAGTAGGCATTCTTTAGGATTTCAGAAAGAAAGACTGCACTGGTTCCATGTAATCCTTTCATTACCCTCACCCCTGAGCACAGATCTGTATTAGTGTTAACTTGTATGGTCAAGCAGCATTTCAGATCTGATCCTTGACTATCTCTCTCAAAGGGATAATTATGAACAATGAAAAATTAGTATATGAAAACATAGTCTTATTTTCATACACCATAATTTGAAGGAATAGGATTTACAATCCCTCCTCTATAGAAAAGGTGATTCTTGCAACATCTAGGAAATAACAGGAAAAAGCAGTGTCACAGGATTCTATTTCTACTCATTTTCATAGGTTGTTTCTTTAATATTTTTTGGAAGATAATCTCTAAATATTTAAATATTTTCTGTGATGAATTACTACTCAGAAAAAAAGAAGTTGGAAGGGGAGAAAATGAAGCCAAGCTGTGTTATCTTACATCTTCAAGATGTTTTTCTGTGTGAATAACCTATAAAGAACAAGACATCTTCTGTGCTTTCATATAGCATCAGAATCTCACCTTCATCTAGAGTCCACATTTTCTAGATTAGTTATAATATAATTACAATGACTTCGCTGATCTATAAAAGACTTCTTCAATCTTTTTTTTTTTTTTTTTTTTTTTTTTAATAAAATATTACTAAAAGTACATTAGCTCCACACACTGTTTTGCTTGCTTCATTATAAGTGTTTCAATTTGTTGGTTTTATGTTTTTCCAAAAATTTTTAGAGGAACTCAGATTCATAAGTCATATGGTAAAAACTTACTATTCTTCTGCTTTGTACCTCTATGAACTCATCAGAGGTAGAAACTGATCACCACAGAATGAAAACATGAAACTAGTGCTTAAAATCTCAAAGGAACAGCAAATCTTTCTAAAACTAAGTGCAAGAAAGCCTTGAAGCTACTTGGTGAAAATCATGGAAATTTGATAATATTCGACTCTTACTTTTTCTTCCCTAGTTTAACTGTAGGCTTATTAATATTTATTTTGATATGCTCAAAACATTTTGATAGTAAAATTATGGGTTACTTGCACAAGGTGCTGTATTCTAGATTTGATGTTTTAAGAGAATTCTCATAAATTTTGCAACTTATACTATCAGAGGTTACATCCTAGAATTAATTGAATTTGTTTTGTAAGTGTAAGGCTAAGCCATCAATAAAGTTGAAAGATGGTTAGTTTTTTTTTAAATAAACTTTTCTCCTTTTTTTGTCTAATGTCTACCAAGTATAATAATTGTCCTATTGCATTATTTTGGTTCAAAATATTCATAAATATTGTTGATTATTTTAGTTTTAATGTTGGCATAACTAAAGATTTTATGCAGGTCTTGTTTTTTCTCTAAATGATGTACACAAACAAAACTAAAAATTTTAGTACTTTTTGCAACTGGTGCACCAGCCTACATACAGACACTAACAGGATGCCTTTAATATGCCTTTAATAGTATAATGCTTTCTTTCTTTTAAAATCTGCTGTTTATCACAACATACCTCAGAAATATACTTTACTGGATATAAAATTTATGTTCAGAGGTATCTTCTTGCTCGATGGATGGAAAATTACAGCCCACAGTAAATCATGTCTTATTATATTTTCTTTTTAAACAGAATTTAGCACAACTATTAAATGAGCATAGTTATTCCAGTATTGAGCATCAGCTGATACCCTACATCTAACACCGTTATTGCCAAGGCTAGTCTACAACAGATATGATTTTTTTATGCATTACAGTACTGGTAAGAATCTCAACTTATATAGACGGCATTAAGACTGCAGGCCCTCACAGGGAAAGGCAATTTACATCACCAAGGTATATTCAGTCTGAGCAAACAAGGCTTGAAATATACTTAAGTAGGTGAAGATTCAACATCGTTAATGTACAGGAAATTCACTCATGAATTTCATTAAAAAAAAACTAATGCAAACCAACAAGCTTTGGGAAAAATGAGCATTAAACACAGCTAAACACTGAACCATATAACAGTGTATGTCTGATACACAAAATGCTCATCTCAGGCAATGGCCTGAAGGCATATGGAGCCTACACTCAAAAAAAAAAAAAAAAGAAAAAAAAAAAAAAAAGGCATATTTATAGGAAAATTAGAAACAAACATATGAAAAAATACCAATAAAAAAAATCTTTACACTGTATTTTTTATTGTTTATATCATTTAAACAAAGTAGAAAACAGTCTTTTCTGCCACCATGCTGTAATTTGGAAAGCACTGAAACTTTGCCTGACCTATATGCAGTTAATATCAAGTTAATACTGCTCATTAAAATAAGAAACTGTGATTCTCTACATCTGACAGTAATTATCTTCAGAAATGCTCTATCCAGATTGAGTTACAGTGTAAATTTTCTTATGACTGCTACATTTACATCTGAAGATGATAATCTAGAGAAAGGAAAAGAAAAAATAAAACCTACGGCAATGTCACTTTAATTATCCGTTTGGTAGATAATAAAACAGTAGACATAGGAGTATCTGAAGAGCAGTAAAAATAAAAATAATTAGGAAAAAAAAATCAGATAATGAAATCAAACCAGCTAAATTTAATCATGGAAAATTTGAAAGAAAAAAAAAAATAAAAAAAATTGAAGCTCCGAATCATTACGGGTGTGAGGCCCAATCTATAATTTAACACACACTGTCACTTATAGTGGAGCTCTAAGAAACCAGCCCTGCTGAGATTCTTCCTCCAGCACATAGAAGCACTAAGAGTAATGATAATTGTTTATGACAGCAGTGAATTTATTTCAGGTTCTTTGCTTACAGATAGCTACACAAGCAAGTTCAGTATTTCAAGCAAACATAATTGCTTTCCATGATTGAGACTTACCATATTTGACCATATCAGTTTAATGAAAGAAAACATACTAAAGTAGCATACCGCCCACTGTTCCCAAGTTTAAATCTGATACTGCAGTTTTAAAAGTATTGTATCCTAAGGGTATGCCCTATGTGCTCTGGAAATTCACACCTCACCCTTTTGTGGGCAATTACTTTCTGAATGTGACTCAAAAGAGTGGAGCCAGCTTATAGTTATGGGCTATAAGCTTAGTCTAACACTCAGCTGATAAGTTTTACTAGGAATGAGGAATCAGATATAATGTTTCCTCCATTATACTTGGAGGTGGTAGAGATTAGGAGAGGAATGGGAGAATGATAAACCCTTAAGTGGCCTTATGTGATCCTCATCTGCCAGTCAGAAAGCATGGATAAGTAAATACACTCATCAGTATAGTTATGCCTTGTAGATGCATCTTCTGAAAACCTTCACCTGACACTTTCTGTTATGGTTTAAACACAGATGAATAAATGAAATTTCTTGTTGCACTGAGTGAATTTAAATTTAGAAGAATTAAAATTAAGTGCCATATATTATTCATTCTAGTACTCTGTTCTTTGGATTTGTAATGGAAAAGTTTTGAAGAAAGTAATAATTTTGAAGAATGCAATAATCAGTGTTTTACAATGCATATTTGCAATAAAGAGTACCATATAAGTCTAGCTCCAGCCCACAAGACCCATGTTAAATCATTCATATTCAATTTCATCCTTTTCCAAAATGTACTAAAAAATTTGGTCTGGGGTTCTAGTTTTGTTGTTAAGATAACCTAAAAACTAAGTCATTTCAAATACCACATGATGTTATTTTCAATTTTTTAAATGAAATAAATTCACCTTTGTTTTGAAATGTTAATCACTTAGAAATAGAAATTCTTAAAGTTTGCCAGAGTTTAACACAATATTTATTTTTGATAAGATAGACCTCTCCTTTACCCAGTAAATGTTCACTGGGATGAGAGAGATTCTCAGTATAACATTCTTAGAACCTCCTGATGGGTTTTGCATGGCATATTTATTAACTTATAACTTGTTATATTAACTTATGCAAGAAAGCAAATTTATTTCATCTGCTTTGTATGTGTACTTTTGAGAGATGGAGTTTTGTACTAAAAATATTTAATAAGAGCTCAGCACATGAGTGTCTTGGGCACTGGGATATGTGAATGACTGTACAAGAACTGAATTTAATTCCAACAGAAAACTTAAATGTGACATTTCTTAAGTTAGTCTCAATCTGTTTCATACATTCGGTAGATACTTATTTTAGTGACAAAATCATAGACAGCAAAAGATTTGACAAACCTCCTATATTAGATTGAATTTTTAACTTCAACACCCAAACTGTGAAATAACTTGCTAAATTTTGTCTAAATCCCTATGTAGATCTAGCATTTATAGATGAGGATATGTGGAATGTGAGAGCATCTGGTTCATTAAGTTATTTGATTAAGTACTATTCAGTATCAAAGAAATAAATAACAAGGAAAATGATAAATTAAACACTCAGACACATAAACATTAAGGATTAGGTAATAACAAAGGCATTAACAAAAGCACAGTTCTTTCAGCACTGATTGAAGGACAATTAAAGGAAATAATTAGGCATAGCCTTGAGGAGAGCCAACCTGAACTTGCAAGTCATAAAAGGGTGATTATAATTAGCAATATGGGGTATTTGAGGGAGATTGTAGGACTGTGTGAAACTTATTAGTGAATATCAGAAGGTACTTGTAGAACTATGTAAAATGTATTATGGGATTTTTAGGGGAAGAGCCAATGGCCATGAAAGGGACTATGCAGGCTGGACAGGGGAAGAACAATCATAGGAGAATGAAAAGGATTATGGAATAAAACAGGCTGCTCATATGCAAGGTGGTTGCCAGAAACTACCCATCTGTCTGAGACTTGTGCTTGTAGTAAATTCAGTGTTGTGGATCCTATGTTCTAATTAAATTTTATATGTAATTGCTTTTCCTATATAGTTTCAATGTCAGTCTTGCGTGTGTGTGTGTGTACATTAGCTGCAAGATTTATTTGCCAGCAACTGGAGAACAGGAGAACTGGCTGTATGTCACAATGCCATAAGGTGTAGGTGCCAAAAATGGGGGAACAGAGGTGTAAAATTGTATGTGTGCTAAAAGTTCCGAGCACCAGAACTTGTAGAAAGGACTGTGGACCATAGGTCTAAGCATCAGCAACAGGAGAAGCAGCCATGGATCACAAGGATCACAAGGTCTAGTGATGAGAGATAGGACATGCTGAGAGGTCTGAATGCCAGCATCTTGAGAGGCCTGGACATTGTTTTTTATTCCCCTAGTAAATTAAATAATTTGTGAGCATGTTTATATATGTAATTCACTAGGAAACCTGAAGGTGTGTTGATTCACAGACAGGAGGAGACCTGCACCTGGAAAGACTAAGGTCTGAGCTAATGGCTGGGTAAGGTCCAAACATAGTTACAACCTCGTTTCATCTGGGACAGAATTGGTCTTCTTCATAGAAAAAAAAATAGTTATAGTTTGGACTCAGGGGAAAAACAATGTTAGTAAGAGAACAGTGTTTTTACTGTTACTGAGCAGTGCTGCACAGAGCTAGACCACAGAGCATGGAGCCAAAGTTTCAAATTCTAGTGGTGCCCTGCCAGCAAGGGTGTTGGGGGGCACAAGAACCTCGGAGGCAACAGAACCAGGACTACTGACCTAAATCATCCAAAGAGTATTCCATACCATGCACAGTCAAGTGGAACTATAAAATGAGGGAGTTGGGCAAGGGGAGTGCTGCTGCTCAGGGACTGACTGGACATCAGACAACAGGTGGTGAGCAACTGCTTTGTGCAACAACTCTTTTGTAAATATACAGGTATGTTAACATTACTACTACTATTTTTCTCTTCTTTTTGTTTTTGTCACTGTAAATAGTTACTATCTCTACATAATTTTTTTTCTGATTTCTCCCCCATCCCACAGGGAGCAGGGAGTGAGCAAATGGATCCATGATGCTGATGCTGAGCTGCCTACCAGGTTCAACCACAGCAAGATATTAGCCAAAAATAAAGTCTGCGCTAATATTCAAGGTATTTGTGAATGTGTATGTGTTTGTGAATCTAAATAGTGGGGTCATGTACATTTTCATTAATAAATTTCAGCCCTCATCAGGAGAGGAATGGCCCAAGGATTCTATCTGTAAGATTTATGGTAGAATTATCCTTGAGTGCTGCTAAAGACAGACAGTGTGGCAAACCTTGTTGGTATCTTCTGTGAATGCGTATGTATGTCAACTTCTATGGGATACATACTCACCCTTGCAAAGGGTGAGAGCAACAGTCACATCCAGCAGGAAGTGATAGGCCTCAGAGGGCTTTCCTTTGCAGTTCATTTGTGGAAACTTGAGTATTCAAAAAAAAATATCTGGTTCCCTATAATAAACATTAAATTGTTGAGCACCAACAGTGTACTCAAGGATCTAGAACACTTAGTTTTGAAGAAAATCAACACTGCATAGCTTGTTCTGTTGTGGCTTTCAACATTCAAAACTGGAACTTAAAAGATTTAAGTCTCAACTGCAGAGTACTACTTCGTAAAGTTCCAGTAAATGTATTTAAATTAAAGGCATTTATCAAGGAGAGTAATTTCCAACCGATACTCTATATATTAATTTCAGGGAACAAGTGTAGGCATCAACTGACAATAGTTTGATTAACTTTTTGAGAAACACAGTCATTTTATAAAGTATATTAAATCAATTGCTTCATTCTGATGAGGGACAAAGTGTCATAGTGAAACAATTAGATTGTAAGTGATTTAATGAATTGATCAAGAATGTATTTGATCATAAAACATCATGTTTCATAACATACTGAAGAAATACTGCTATTGACCTTAGTAGTTCATTATGGACAAGGTACTGGTTTTGATTTAGGAAGGACTATGATGTATCATAGCCTTAAAATTTTAAATTTTTCTAGAAAGAGGAAACAACTTGTATTTATTAATATTCCCTTTGGATTTCACTTCATGTACTTAGAGTAATATAATTTATTTAGTTTATTAATTTAGTCAAACAAAGCAGCTCACATTCTAAAAAAGAGTATATGGGACTTACTTAATCATAAACTTCAAAACTTAAATCGTTTCAGAAAGGGCATGCATTAGGCTAATAAGTATTTGGGTAAGTCGGATTTCAGGACACAAGGAAATGGCCTTAAAATTAGATGTCAAGAAGAATTCCCTCATGCAATAAGAAATTAGATCAGGTTGCCCAGAGAAGTGGTAGAGACACTATCTCTGGCGTTACATAAGAGTCATGTGGATGTTGTACAAGGGACATGGGTTAGTGGTGGACTCTGTAGTATTTGATGCTAGTCAAACTTGAGGATATTTTTTTTCCAACCTAAATAATTCTATGATTTTTAGGCTTATCTCTGTGATTCAGATTTGTGGATTATATGAGATATTTTGTAGGAATACTGGAGCTCCACATTCAAATGCCATCTCAGTCTCATGCTGTCCTGTCTCTTCATGAAGATGCAATGTCAAAAACAAGTCAGGTCAGCATGTTTTAGATGTGCTATGGTATGCAAAAGATCATTGAAGAATGTGTTTGCTTTTCTTCTGTACTTTCTGTTTAGCCTAGCCTGTCTAGATATCCATGAAGGATATGAAGGGAATGTATTCTTCTCCAAGCCTATGTACTTGTTAAAAAGAAACAAACTTAGGAGTGGAAATGAGATTCTTACTTTTCATATTTTTTGTAAGCTCTTATCAGTTATGTAATACTAATATTATGCATTATAGTTATACATATTTTATATATACTGTATACAATATATTAGTAATATATATGTCTATGTAGATCCCTCTGAAATTAATGCTTCCTCCTTGTTTTCATGGAAACTACAACAGAGAGTACAATAATACTATTCAACTGAGCAAATTCGCAGCTACAGAAAATTATTTTAAACACAGTCACCACCATTATCTGTGCATTTCTATCAGTGATGAACAGGATCCACTGTGACAGCCTCATAAAAATCTGCATGGCCGTCAAAAATGTGGCTTGAATTTCATGTTGCTGATACTACTATTGAAATGCACCACTCACCACCTCAGTGTGCTTACATTCACTGTTTGGCCATAAACAGCAAACACTGAGAAATGCCAGTGGGTGCCAATTTTTCCACATGGAGGAATTAAATCCTGCATCACTGCCTCATACGTGCTTCCATGTCAGACACATTTTGTCAGATTGCCCCCCTGCTGCCATCTGTTGCATGGCAACAAAATGGGACAGAATACTGGTGGGAACCAACATCTCACCAACATCTGCCTCTGATGTTGCAGACCAACATAATAAAACAGGAGGTACTGATTCTGATTCTGATTCTGGAGCAGACCTCATATAAGTTATAGAATCACAGAATCACCAAATCACCCAGGTTGGAAAAGACCTAAAAGGTCATGCAGTCCAACCATTCACCTATTACCAGCAGCTCCCACTAAAACATGTACCTCAACACAACACCCAGTTGTTTCTTGAACTCCCCCAGGGTCGGTGACTCCACCACCACCCTGGGCAGTCCGTTCCAGATAGTACACCTATAGCCATATTATTATTATTATTATTTTGCTAAAATAGAAGAAAAACAAGGTAATTTATATCCATTAATCAGTAATTAGTTATATCATTATTTTCCTAAGACTCACTGCAATCCCACTTTTCACTTGCAGTCTTAATCTAAATATCTGAAATATATTTCTGAATCAGCTTTATTTAGATTCAGTTACTTTTTTTTTTTTTTTTTTTTTTTTTTTGAGTTAAGACATTCCATGACAAAAATCAAAAAGCTTAATCATTATTTGATAAAATTCAGATTTAATGTTTTGAACAGGGCAGTGCTGATGTCCAGCACTTTAAGCACAAGAATTTCTTTGCCTGAAGGAGTCAAAGGTTTTCGGCCCTGAACCAATAGGCTTGTTTTATCACATAGGAATGTGAAATAATGAGAAGTCCAAATACCATTAGGTTTCCTTAATATTCCAAAACAAGAAGTGCTAGAGATATTAGAGAACTATGGGAAGAAATGGAAGACAAAGTTTAGATTTTACTAGAGAATCCAAATTTGAATTTAGAGACTACATTCAACCATACTGCAGCATCAGTTGGCTGGTTAGGAGTCTGAACCTGCCTGGCTCCAGCACAGAGGCAATCATGAATGTGTAGAAAGAGAGATTCGCAGGTTTTCAGAAGTCTGTATCTTTCTTGCTACTCTTATCAGGCAGTATGAGTGAGAAGAGAAAAACCAAAGTATCCCACTAAAAAGACATTCTCCCATGATTGTAGCAGGGGAACTGAAGACTGGAATTTATGGAAGTATCACATTTAATTTGTGAAATACTGAGAGTTAGTAGCTTAGAATTAGAAAGAGTAACAAGACCCAGATCCTACTGCTGAAAGTGTCTATATTATATAATTATTTTCAAAAACTGGCCAAGTTCCATCTTAAAAATAAGTTTGTTTGCTTGTTTTCACAAAGCCCTAGAAAATAGTTTCCCATCTGAATATATTTTTGCCTATGTAGAAACAGAGAATGCCTAATTGTCTATCAGTTAAATGGCAAACAGTTTTTAATTCTTTCACTCAAAATTTTATTCAATTAATCAGACTTAACTTTTAACTTAACTTAGTTCTTTACTAGTAGAGTGGTTAGGCCCAGGGAGGCTGTGGATGCCCCGTCCTTGGAGGTGTTCGAGGCCTGGTTGGATGGGGCCCTGGGCAACCTGATCTAGTAAAGGTGTATGTTTGGTGGCCCTGCTAGGCAGGGGGGTTGGAACTACTTGATCCTTGAGGTTCCTTCCAACCCGGGTCATTCTATGATTCTATGATTCTAACTTTCCTTGTAACTTCAAATATTGAGAGTTAAGCTTAAGGTATCATTACATGTATATCAGTTTCTATTTCAATATTTTATCTCTACAAATACCATTTATATCTCAGTTTAAAACAAACTGGTATATCACATATATTGGTCATCACTGCAAGCTATAGCTTTGATATTACATTTTCTTTTATACTACCTGGTAATGCAACGCGGTTTGTATTTTTCTGTGCAATATACAACACATTAAAGTTATCTCAAATATATGAGGTGGAAAGGTACCTAAAAAATATCTATAAACAGAATTTCTAGTTGAATAAGAATACAACCCTTTTAAAACCTGTTATAATTTTGAAAGATTTTTTAGAACTGCTCCAGTTGCTAGGAGAGCACTGGTTCATGAAAAGGAATTGATAGGTAAGTTTGAAATCCTGTTTGCAGAGGTGTTTCTGCCGAGCAGACAGCAACATCACAGACATAGCTACTAACAATAATTCATGCAATGCATAATTTTATATCTTTTAACAGTCATGCTGTATGCTAAACTGTATTTCCAAATATGAATATTTTTCTTCTAAAAACTGCTGCAGAGAAACACATCAGTTATATCTTTCATAGTAAACCTGGTGTTGGTTTTTGAACAATTCCTTTATGCACATATTTATATTTCATTCTAATCTAATATAGCTGGCAGTATCTTTAATTTACTTCAAAAATAGGAAGTGCTTATATTACTTAGTAAGGAAAAGCAGTGATGGGCCTTCATTTCGATGCTAATGCCCTCAGATATTTTACAGTAATAAAAGGCAGTTAATGAAAAATCCTAAAAGGAAAATTAACCAATTCATTTTATTATAGAAACCTGCAACTAAGCGGAAACTAAAAGGGTTTGTATGTGCAAATAACTTTTAAAACCATACCAGTGGCTAAAGAGGGATAGCTATTCATATGTACAGAACTAGGTTCTCCCCTCATTCTCTGTGACTGCAAGTGATGTGGAGAAGCTGTAGCTAGTTGGAAAGAAAATTTGTTTACCTCTTAACATGAATTATATCAAGTTCACTTGGCACTCAGTGATACAGTTTAGCATCACAATATGTCTTGGAATAACAATCCTAGGAGGTGTTTGTCAGCTGGGTGTTAGAAGAACTGTCAAAGTCCTTGGTATTTTAAACTTGCAGCATTGTTGTAAGGCCTGCTCGTATTTCCTTTCAGTTTAACAACTGTCTCTGTTCTTCATCAACTACTATCACAGTTTTGTAGACTTAGAAATTACTTTTCCCAATCAACTGCTGATCCTCACTTGCTATTGTCCCAGATCTACCATTTAGGACAATTAGGGCTATTTGGCAGACCAGTTCTGGTGACAATATGCTTCATTACCATGAAAGCAATGATGATGTCATGAGCACTGAGTATGAATGTTATTGAAAGAATCAGACAAAACACACAGATATTTAATCAGTCACAAGGAGCAAAGTAATTCAGAAAAAGATACAATGTCTTCAAATGAGCCTTAGAAATTGCATTTTAATTTTCTAAAAAGTATTCTGGAGTCTAGAACTACCCATTAAATACAAATCTAGGGGACACATCCCCTGCAGTTGATCTGCACAGACAAGAAAAAACAATGAATGACTAAACAGTGGTCTGAAAGTTTATTTCTTACTTGTCACAGATGTTTTGTGTAGCATTTTCTGCATATTGAAGATCAGCTGTGTCTGTGATTTTGAATACATTAATATATTTAAAAAAGAAAAAAGAAAAAAAAAAAGAAAAAAAGGAAAAAAAGGTTATCCTACTTCTCTTACAATTGAAACTTCTATAAGAGTAAAGAGTGGAGCAGAAAAACTGAATGTATACCTGCTGCCTTTACAAAGTTCTTTTCCTATATTACTGATTAGGAATTAATTAAATCTCTTTTACATAACTTGATTCTACTCTTCTATTACATGAGACTTTTTCAATCAGAACAAAGTTGAAACTTCCATACACAGTGGTGTGATCCCCCATTCTTCGTTTATGTAATACAAATCCAGACTTGCAGTTCTATTAGCTCCCATTAAGCCTGAAATAATAATAACAAAAAGTCCTTCTAGCACACTTTCTAAAGAATATATCTGTCTCTAAGAAACTCCAGAGCATATTAGTGGTAAAGAATAAAACAGAAGTAATTTGGTAGCTTTGTGAATCATCCCATATGAGATCATCCTGTACTGCTGCTTCAGTCTGAAATAAACTTATTAATAAATTTAATCTTGTTTCAAATCCAAAAAAGAGACTGTGTCTAAAAGCCCCTTTGCAGTTCTATTCACGCAAATATATTGGTTTAAAAAAATAGCAGTTCTCCTTGCAAACCATACATCTCTTCAGCTTTTAGACATGGGTAAAGTAATACCACTATTATATGAGATCTCAAATGCAGAATTATATTCACACAAATTATTTATTAATCAGGTGTTACTTTCAGAGAATAAATATGTACATTAAAGTATGTTGCCATCTACAATAATCTGGATTAATCCTCAGATATCTGAAGTCTATATTTTTCTAGAAAAATTTCTTAAGTGTTTAAAATCATTCCAATGGGATTAAACACAAGTTTCATATTCATGTCTTTTACACCATTATCATTAACGGATACCTTTTGTCCTATTATGTTACACAGAATCAGGCAGGTGTGCTGAAAGTGTAAATCCATGCAGAACAAAGCTGTTATGTGGAATAAACAGTTTCTTTTCCAGCCTTATCTGATACTTTGTAGGTAAATAGAGATTGTTTAACAGATTATTAGGAAATCTTGAAAAGGGTACTATATTTTTCTAATGGTGAAATAAAATAATGTCTCTTTCATTGTTTGTTTGTTTGAATGTGCACTATACTTCAGGGTGATATTTACCCCAAGTAGTATAGATTCAATTGCTCTAAATCCTGTAAAGCTAAGGACAACTAATTTTTTTTTTTTTTTTTTTTTATTTTTTTCCCTTAAATATGTATGTTATATTTCAAGTTTTCATTTTGCATAGCCTTACAGGTATTCATAGCCCAGTAGAAGTACTATTTATAAACTAATGATATTAGTATATCATGTAGTGTGATGTCATGTTGTATTGATAAAACTTACATGTTACCATGCAATTTATCACAGATTTTAGATGAGTTTATTTTGAAAGCTTTACTTAAGAAGAACTGGAGTTTACCTGAGATGAGCAGCTGCATACAAATAAATTTGATCTGGATTTAAAGAATTATCTGGACACTGATGTCTTGGCAAATTCTAAACAAATAACAATTTGAAATCTTCAAGATGGGGTTTGATATGGTTTTTAAGGAAACCTTGCTTGGTAGATCAAGGGCTTCAACTGAGTGACCCCAATAAACTTCTGCTTGATCCTATTTAACCAGCAATTTAATTTGAAAGAGTATGTGGCCTTGCTGGTTTTACTGCCTGTCCCATACGTCACTATGATGTCTCTCCTTTAAAAGCTGATATATGCAGAGATTCATAACATGCTTGTGTATTATTTGTAGATAGTTATATGTACTGCAATGAAGGAATAATTTAATTTGTACATATATAGCTTCAAAAATAGTGCCTCCTATCTATTTCCTTGGAAACCACAACAGACAAAAAGAGCACAATAGCACTATTTGATGCAGCAAATTCCCAACTATTTTCAACATATTCACCACCATTAGCTATGCATTTTCATCAGTAATGAACAAGAGCCTGTGTGAAATGCTGGCACAAATGTTAATGGCCATCTGGAATGTGTCTTGTCTTTCATGTCTCTGTTGCCACTGCTGAAATGCACCACACACTGCCTCACTGTGCTAACATTCACTCTTTGGTGTCCTTAAGTGTTCAGCAATCATCAGTGGATGTCAAGGGGTGCAAATTTTTCTGCATGAAGGAATTCAGATACACATCTCCACTTCATATGCACTTCCATGTCAGATGCCATTTTCTCAGGCTGCTCCTTTGCTTCCATCTGTCACATGGCAACAAAAAGTAATGAACTACTGGCAGGAAGGTTCAGCCCCTACTGCCATACCACCAGCAGCCATCTCTGACATCACAGGCCAATCTAATAAAACACAAGACATTACTTTCAGAACAGACCTCGTATACGGTGTTGCTAAAACAAATGAAGTTGCCATTGGAATGTTTGGCTTCCTTACTCTTTGGTAAGAGTAGATTCTCTCTTTCTAAGCATGTGAGAAAATTAAAAGAGTTAGTAGTATTTCTATATCAAATTATTTAATGACTGTAGCTGCTTCTTATTTACAGGTTGAAATATATTTCTATCCATTTTTTTTTTTTAAAGTGACATCAAATTCATAATTGCTTATATATGAAAACTGTTCTGAATGACATAGAGGAATAGAAAGCAGTCCTCTATTCAAAAACAAACAAACAAGCAGAATCATCAGTAGCTATGCCACAGAACTTATTAAGAATTGATGTAGAGAAAGGTTATTACCTAAGACCGGGTCTAGTCCTTTACTCACATAATTCCTCGGCCATAATTATTTTTCAAAGACATAGCTGAAGCCAATTGTATTTTGGATACTACTATCTGCCTGAGAAGGACCCCCTCAAGAGCAGATGTATTAGCTTTAAAAACATAATCTGCCGCACAGCTTAGGCACTGATAGAGCACTTCCTCCAGAATATGCAGGGCACTGTGCACCTTTCAGGTCAGTCTGCTGCCAGATGTGCTTACTCAGTTTGTCCACAGGCTGCCTCTGAGGCATCTGCATGTAATAAAAATTGGACAGGAATGAATCACAACATGACTATTACCACTTAAGATTACCATTTTAGAATGCTATATCCACATGGTTCTGAGCTGACATACTATTCCCACTTTCATTATAGATAACATTCAGTTATACTCTAGCAAATAGAAGATTTGAAAGTCTAAATTGACTGCATTTAAGCAAGTTTGGCTTCTAAAACTTTTACATTAAGTCTATTCAAAGTTAGTTATATCTGAGAGAGATGATGCAACTAGAAGTGACCGCCGAGGCATTTAAGGATGACTTGAGAAAAAAAGCAACATAAAAGTAAACAGCTGCAAAGTGTAATACTTTTCACTTCTACAAAAACAAATCACACATCAAAAGGTCATGCCATTTTCTTAATCTCGTCTAGGAGAGTCTTTCCTCATCATATTTATGTACTTTCTGTACAATGGCTAGCTTGTGGTCTAGGTCCTCCAGTTGTCCCCACTATGTCAATTATTTCATATTCAAGCTCTATTACAAGTATGCATTCAGTAATTTCAGTGCAGAAAAACTTAGGCCAGAACAAAGTATTTTATTTGAGTGATGCCAATTCCAAATACAGGATGTATTTGAATACTTTTTTTTTGCCCACCAACAAAAAAGATAAAAATTTATGACTCTTGGGCTCATTTTTATTGGTATTTTTTGTGTCACTTGTTTTGTATCACTTGTGTGCCTCCGGTGGCGCAGCGGTAGAATTCCCGTTTGCAACACCAGGGGCCCGGGTTCGAATCCCCCCCTGTGGAGCAGGGGGTAGAAGTGCCGCTCTGCTACACAGAGGGCTCGAATCCCGGGAGTTGGACTCGATGATCTCTAAGGTCCCTTCCAACTCGCACAATACTATGATACTATGATGATGATACTATGATACTTTTGATTGTTAATATCTTTTAGAAATCTCTGAATATTGCATATTGAATATTTCTGAATATTGCAATTGAGCTGGAAGTCCTATACCTCCAGGGCTTGCACTGTTTACAAAGGAAAAAATATAAGAATAAGAAGATAAGAAGACAATTCTCAATCCATAAAGTACTCTCACAGTATTGAATAAGAATGTGATGTACCTTGAAGGGCATGGACTTTAAGCATGAAGGTTTCTGCACCACTTGGCTGGAGAACCATGGGGAGCTGTGTAGCATAACTAATACAGATGGCGGAAATATGGTTCAAATGCCACACACACATTGAGAATAAAGTAACAGACAGCTTAGAAGGTAGAACAGAGAATCTAATTCAAAAGCAAGAAGAAATTCACTGGAAAAGGCACTCAAAGATAATCTTACAAATTGAGTTTACCTTATAATATTTGACAACAACTTGTGAAAGTTCGTCTTGTTTGCTTGAGTACCTTGGTCATTCCTCAGCAAGGACAAGGACAGAAAAGTACTGCACCTGTCTCACATGAAGCTATTCCCAGCTTTGAAATATGCATCTTTAAAACAGTAAAACACCATACTACTAAAACGCACTATTGCTGTTCACTTTCAGAATGTTGTTGAGGGAACCTTGCATTCACTGAATCAGCTTAGCTGATACTCTAAATATATTTAAAGTAAATAGATTATTTTAAGGCTAAATGGGCTTCAATAATAGTAATATACTCTAAAACTACTCTAAAACTACCTTCTGAAGGGCAGATTCTCCAACAAAGCTCATGAGTTTGAATTACTATTTACTAATTCTTACTGTTAAATGAATTCCTTTCTATTTCCTTCATTTTATTTATTTATTTATTTTTTTTGCTTGCTTTATGGTTGAATTGTATATCACTTGTCTCTTTCAAAACTCAAGTATACTTTAAAAAAAAAAAAAAAAAAAAAAAAAAAAAAAAAGATTTAGAAATGTACTTTATCAGTTCTAACAAAAACCACAGTTGTCCCTGAGGCCCTATTACATAGGGCTTTTAAGCACTTGTCACTAGGACCAGCTCTAAAAAAGGTGCATTCATAGGTACCTTGCTGAACTAAAATTTTAGTTACTGCATATCAGTAATTATGCACAAATAAGCTGCTAGATTTCAGGATAAAGTCTATTCTGTTCAGTGCTGGGGTTAAGTCAGTTTTTCATTCTCGCTGTGGTGCTACGCAGTCCTATGCAATCTCTCTGGGAAGACTGAGGCTTAAGCCAACAATGAACAATGAAACAAGTGACAATTTTGACAGCACACCCACCAGGAATCTCCTTTAAAGGCAGTAGTTAGACAGTCACATCCTCAATGTGCAGGCCATGCTTTTGTTGAGAAGCTCCTTATTCATCCCACTGTAGCTTCTTTGTAACATCTTTGGTTCTGTCAGATCTATACCCACATCTCTGTATGGTGAATTTAAAGCACTAGTGGACCATGACCTTCAGGCAGCACTGTTCCAGGAAAGCAGATCACAAACCCCTAAACTGTTCATGTTGAAGCCACAGAGTTATGTCCCTCTCAGTCTCCTCAGGCAGGCAAAAAGCTATCACATCATGTAATCATGATGTTCTGAGTATCACTTAACAGTGTCAGCTCCTGTAGAGCAAACACAGGCACTAAATCTGAGATGAAGAATTAAGATCCTAGCTTTTGGGTGTTAGGCAGGATACATTATAATGTGATGCATTACACTAATCTTCTCACATTTCTACTGCTAATATCTATACTATTTCTTTATAAGAGAACATTTGAGTGATTATTTATCACTTTAAGTGTCTGCACTTTTTCTACTAACTCTGGATCTTAAGCAGATTGCATGTACTATATTGTATTGGTGGCAAACACCTGAGTAACACAGCAAATCACAAAGTTTGTAAACAATTACAATAACTCACAGCAGAAATGTAAGACTAAATATTATATAAAAATATGCAAGCTTAGGAATAGTTATGAGGTTATTCATTCTGCTTTTTTGAAACTGTATGAATAATTACCTGTTGAAAATGTTACATCACATAAATGATGCTATTATTCCACTATATATTCTCTTCTGCTCTGCCTAAAAGTGCACACAATGTATTAGTACTATGATATTTCTAACGGTTATAGGATCATTATAAAACATACCATAGCAGACTTTATCAAGAGGGGCTGAACTTGTTACTGTATCTATCTACAAGGTTACCCAGACAGGAAAGGAAACATTAATGCTTGCACAGAGAATGTAGCATATTTTTGCTGTTTGAACTTACTGGAAGTATAGCAAGAATGACAGAAATGATCAGTTGAATAATACTTTTGTATTGGTCTCATAGAAGCATAAAAAATGTTAAGTATATTACATGTCAAGTTTTACATGTCAAGTACACATGAGAGTGCTAAGATTTTGGCTTCACTGTGTAAATATCTCAGGCATTAAAGTATTTCAAGATGAATCTTTCATTTTTGACATCAAAATGGATATTTAATACTCATATACAAGTTATGAATTGGAAGGCAGAATAGTAAACATATTTTAAAAGTTCTTTTTAAATTTAAATGAAATAGCTGAGCAGAAAAAGAGATTTGTTATAGAGATACTTCCATAATAATAACCTGAAGAATATGTATCTGAAGCTCTAAACATGATTTTCTTAGAACTTATTCAGATTCTAGTACACTAACATAGAGACAATTAATTTCAACTGACTTTATACACATTTACATGATACCAGGATATTTTAGCTTGAAATAAACAATGGTGCAAGGCTATTATCCATCACTAGGCTATGTCTTCTTTTTTTTTTTTTTTGTCACAGAACTGTCAGAAGAGTGCTGGAGTTACTGATGTCAGAATAAGAGAGGTGAGAATTCTGATGTTTGGGAAGAATAGGAAGCAGCTGGAGTAATTGTCATTTATGGATGTTTTTGCTAGAACAGTCATTAAGTAGTGCAATTAGAAGTGCCACTGGCTTTTAGTTTGTCATCATTAGCTTTTCAAATCAACAATTTAATAAAATAGATTTGGGTTATCACTTATTTCATATCATCAGCAAACCAATGGAAAATATCTCTATACCTACTTACTTTCAATATTTTCAAATTTTTATTTTTTTTTTTCATGGCCTTTTCCTTTCAGACCAAAATTCAGATTTTACAATACTCAGTTCCTCTAGAGAAAAATAAATAAAAAGAGAAAAATTCTGCAGCTAGAAAACATTCTGAATTATGAGCATAGGAAAAGGATTTCCACTTTCCTTACCTTTATCCATATAGATTTTAATGATAGCAGTTAGTTATTTCATTGTTTATGCATCTTTATCAAGAAGACAGAAATAAAAACAAACACACTGATAGCTGTTAATGTCAATGGACAACTTTACAGTCACAGTTCAAAAATATCCTTAAGTGAACAGAAAAACTAGTCTAGAAGAACACTTTTTAGAAAAGTATTTTCATTACTAAATTAACATGGCTTGTGTATCAGTCAGTTGTAAAAGAAACATGAGCTCAATCACATAGTCATGGATTTGTGTTAGAATCTGTGCACAGCTGGCATAACTGCCCTGGATACAACACTACAAACAGAAAGTTGGACTTGAGAGAAGAGATCATGCTTTACAGATGAAAAAGATATTTTCCTTATGAGAGGGCAATGTTAAGGCAAGATTAAGCATATTACAATCAGATATCGTCATAGAAATGACAACAAATGATCCAAAATATATGATTATTTTTTAACCCCTACAGGCAGTTAAACTCTCTCTCATCAGACGAGATAGGAGAACCAGAAAGACAGAAGTATGAGAACTCATTGGTTGAAATAAAGAGAGGTATAAAAAATACGTAAAGGAAAATCTGCACGTGCAAGCAACACAAAACAAGGGATTAATTTGCCACCTCCAGTCAGCAGGCAGATGTACAGACAATTATAGGTAAGAAGGACTCACTGCCTGTAACAGTTTAGTGGGAAGACAGCTGCTTATCACTTCAATCCCTTTCTCTTTTACTCCAGTTACTATCGCTGAGTATGACACCATAAGTTATAGGAAACTCCTCTGGCCAGCTTGAGTCATCTGTTCTGCCTATGCCCTCTCCCATTTCCTTGTGCACTCCCAGCCTCCTCACTGGAAAAACAGCACAAGAAACAGAAAAGCCCTTGGTGCTGTGTAAACACTGCTCTGCAGTAACTGATGTGTTATCATGAGTATTTTCACAAAACATCCAAAATACAGCATCAACAGAATCAAAGAATCATAGAATCACAGAGCCATAGAATGGCTCAGGTTGGAAGGGACCTCAAGGTTCATTAAGATCCAACCTCTCTGCTTCAGGCAAGGCTATCAATCTCCATGTCTAATACTAGACCAGGCTGTTTGGGGCTTTGAACACCTCCAGGGACAGGGCATCCACAACATCTCTAGGCAGCCTGTTCTAGCATCTTGCCACTCTCTTGGTAAAGAATTTTCCCCTGATATCCAACCTAAATCTTCCCTCCCTCATTTTAAAACCATTTCCCCTTGTCCTGCCATTATCTACCCTTGTAAAGAGTTGGCTCCCCTCCAGTTTGTAGGCTCCCTTTAGGTACTGCAAATCATACAAGATTCTATATGTAATGCTTGTAATCATACAAGTTTGTATATGTTTGTATATGCTTGTACATTATGTTTGTAATCATACAAGCTTCTAAGATGAAAATTAACTATATCCACTGACAAAGTGGTGTGTGGGCACTCCTAAAGCCAATAGAAAATATTGCCTCTACCATCTCTTGCCCAACATGTGAAGTTCCCAAAACTTCCCACCTGCCAGAATTGAGTTTGTTACAAAGTGATGACAGTGCATGAAGTAATGTTAGTGAAGGAAAAAAGAGAAATACCTGCTGAGCTCAGTAAGTGAAAACTAAAGAGATAAGATGAATAAAAGGAGCTCAGGAATGAGCTTTAATTCCACCATCTGGATCAACCTCCTGCAGCTCAGCTTGGCTACTATCCCTCATTTCTGTGCCTGCTGAGATTCACTTATTTTCATTTCCTGAGTGGCAGTTGTACAAGCCCAAAGAACAATTTATTTAATTTTTTATTTTTTTTTTTCAACAAGGACTTACTGTACTTCTGCATTTTGTTTATCTTAAAATAATATTTAAAAAAAAAGTCTCCAAACATTGTGGTTTCATCCATGAAAGATTTTTTTTTTCTTCAGGCAGCTCAAGTTCAGTCTATTTATGCTCTACACATGCTGTACTCATCCCCTCCAGAACATTAGACTTAATTCACATCAGCAGGTCCTTTATTTTTTGAACATCTATATTAAACAGCACATTCTACAGTCTTCCTTAGTTTGTAATTAATTTTGGGTCTCTCTCACCTTTGCTCTTTTCTGGCTCATAGAACCCATGAAATTTTCAATCCAAAGAGAGTTACCTAACTGATTTCTAGTATCATTTCACTTTCTACAGCAAATAAACTACCTAGGCCTCATCTGGAGTACCATGTCCAGTTCCAGGTTCCCCAGTACAAAAAAAGACAGAGACCTCTTGGAAGGAGTTCAAAGGAGGGCCACAAAGACGGTGAAGAGCCTGGAGTATCTCCCCTATGAAGAAAGACTAAGTGAACTGGTCTGTTTAGCCTTGAGAGAAGAAGACTGAGAGGGGACCTGTTACAGGTCTATAAATATATAAGATGTAGGGAGCAAAGTGGCAAGGCCAGACTCTTTTCGGCAGTGTGTGGAAATAGGACAAGGAGAAATGTCCATAAACTGGAGCACAGTATGTTCCGCATGAATATGCGCAAGAACTTATTTACAGTGAGGGTGACGGAGCACTGGAACAGGCTGCCCAGGGGGGTTGTGGGATTAGAAGGTTCTCCTTCTCTGGAGATATTCAAGACCCGCATGGACGCCTACCTGTATAGCCTGGTATAGGGAACCTGCTTTGGCAGGGGGGTTGGACTCGATGATCTCTGAAGGTCCCTTCCAACCCCTACAATTCTGTGATTCTGTGATTCAGCCATTTGAAGTAGTTTCATACTCACGCCTTCAATGTTTTTATTAAAAATTATTTCCATCTTTCTGTATGAAAATGGCAAAAAAGATTAGATATTTCATATGTCATCAGCGCAGTTGTCACAAAACAATTAGTATCCATATTCCTGCTTCTTACAGGACTCAAAGATAGCAGCAGGAAATCCTCACGGCATTTTTTTTTATTATTTTTTTATTTTTTTTCTGATTTTCTTCCTACATTGGATTTCTTCCTATCTTAAATTTCTCTATTTTTCAACCCTTCTCCTAGATATATAATGATATAAAGACATACTCACAACTCACAGCAATAACAGTGGAACTTTTGATGAATTCCTAACTCCCCTTGCAATTATGCTATAGATTTTATCTTTGCATCTGATTGAAAGCTCTGAAACCAATAGAGAGTCTGTCAATTTCTGTTGCAGAACTATGTTCCAGATTATTTTTCCTCAGATGTATTATATTTTTCTGTGATGAGAATTTATTGTAACTTCCCTTCCACACATCACTCAGAAATGGTTGCACCTCATCAAAGAAACATAGATGTTCCAATTAATTCCCTCAATAATGTAAAAAAGTCTGAGTTAATGACAACCATAAAACATTACATGAAATAGGAGATACTTTTAAATGTTCCTGACAAGGAATTAGAAGGGCAGATAAGAAGTGAGACTGAATTGCACTAACAGCTACTGAATAGAAACAATGATGGTGCTGCAACATCCATTCACCACAAAATGTTTCACATAAGTCTGTAAATCCACAAAGAACTCCACAAGCAATAAACATCTGCAATAATGAAACAATTAAAAATACAACATTACTGCTGGTATTTTTAGAATTGGTGGGAAGTGAGAATAGTTCTATTTGGCTACAGCAATCTGAGAAAGAGACTGCTTTCCCATCTATATGACAGAGAAAGCCAACTTAACTATCTGAACTGATGGTATTTCCTCATGCACCACTTATAGGAGAGGAGTCAGAGAAGTCTCTGGTCAGGAGGGGACTGAAAGAGTAAAGTTAAGCCCTGGAATAAGGGGGCAGATGGAGGGGAGATGGCATGTTTGATTTATTTATTGTTATTATTTCTCATTGTCTTACTCTATTATTAATTGGTAACACATTGAATTAGTCTTCCTCAAGCTGAGTCTTCTTTGCCAGTAGTGGTAATTGGTGAGTCTTTCCCTGTCCTTATCTTGGCTCACTAGCTTCTTCCATTTATTTTCTTCTGTCCTGTTGAGCAAGGGGAAACAGAGTGCCTGGGTGGACACCTGGCAACCAGACAAGGTTAGCCCACCACACTATGCATCATTCCTAATCCAAATGATCTTTGTCTATTATTTAGACTTCCCAGTCTCAAGTCTTATGGTATGAATAAGTATCTTTTTCCTCATACATCTGCCTTGTGAGTCTTCATCTACTTTACCTTTATCTGTTCCTCAAATGCAAAGGAAGAAAAGACAATTGTTAGAATGTTGCTGTTAAGGGAGAAGGCAAAGAATAATCTTTAGGCTCAAGACATCCAGATAAATTTTATTCCATGTCTCCTAATTTGTTTCTTCATCAGACATTTTTTTTTTCTCCTACTTACCAAAATACGTACTGACATTCCTTTCCCAGTCAAACAGAGAACAAAATAGGTACTTTCACTTCTTTTTCATTCAAAGAGAAAACAATAAAAAGATCCCTAAACTTTTAATTGCATGTTAAAATGTAGGCTTCGAGCCAAAAGTTTGTACAAGAGTTGCAAAGATAACAAGGAGATGAGAATGGGGACAGTTTCTAAAGCTGTTCCTCTCATATAAACTGCTGCTTATGTCATCCACACTGCTTCTGGCAGGAAAATACAGCAGTTGAAAAGTGTTTATCACATTGCAAACAGAAAACTCTGTGACCTGAAACAAGTAGTTGTATGAATACATTCTTTGAAAACAGCCAGAATAAAGTTCCTCATTTGACAGTTTCCTAATTAAGTCACTTTTTTCTTCTCCCTCTTTTTTATTTATTTATTTATTTATTTATTTATTTATTTGTATGAATATAACTTTGTGCTTTGTAAAGTCTGTAGAATGGTGCATTCTCAGTCGCTGATATGCCAAAAACTGTATTTTTGTGTGCTATTACATATTTATTTATTTTGCCAAAACAAATCTAGAGAAACTGGACTTTTCAAATGAAAAATACCCTTTGAAAAGACAAAGGGAAAAAAAAAGAGGGGTGGGGGGGAAGTAGTTTTAAACAACAACAACAACAACAAACAACTGAAAAAAAATAAGAAGTACTAATATCTTCGGGGTATAATTGTACCCTG
Organism: Excalfactoria chinensis; assembly: GCF_039878825.1. NCBI lineage: Eukaryota > Metazoa > Chordata > Aves > Galliformes > Phasianidae > Excalfactoria > Excalfactoria chinensis. Next base: position 64,475,560 of record NC_092826.1, read on the forward strand.
TTGAACTTGTCTCTTTGCTTGCCCCGTTCACAGTTCTGATAGCATTAATGCACACACTTACATGTACTTATTTACAAACACTCTAACTACTCCCAATATAAATCAAACATATTTGAAAAGCAGGTGAAATTAAGAACACTATAATATCCTTAGAATATAAAATATTCCTGTTAACCTGAAGTAGTTTGAATTAACCTGACAAAGTGAACAGCAAAAAAAGGCATGTACATTCTGACCATGGCTTGACATATTATTCTGCCTGATAAAGCTAAATATTTTAAAGTCATTCAAAGCCATGTTTTTCTGTCATTTTTACCATTTTCTTTCTATTGGTTTATGGTGACCTTTGAAGAATTTATAAATTTCAGCTTATTATAGCATTGAATGGCAAGATAAATTAGAGAATGTGAGCCCAGTAACAGAATAATGATTAAGAGAGGAGTTCAGACAGATATGTACATCCCCTTTTTCCTATAACAGATATTTATTTATCCTTCTATTTATTTATTTGTTTGTTTGTTTGTTTGTTTGTTTATTTTTCCCATATTCCTTTTCAGAAGGTCCTTACACAAAAGCTTTCTAAAATCAACTATATACACCACAACATTTAGGATATTCTCCTGCCATACTGCTGAAGAGAGCTTAGTATTTACTGTAATCACACAATTACTCTACAACCCATACTCTTTTTACTGAATTACAACCTCACACATCTGGTATCATTAATTAACAGAGTCTTTATATGAACAAATCTAGATCTCTGAGTTTAAGCGCATATGCTATTGCCCTCAAAAATTACTTCAAGGGAAAACTGCATTCTCTGAATTTTATGTATGGTAGAAGTGTAAGCAGTAACTTCCAAATACCAGAAAATAGGGTGAAAAGTTTAGAGTGAAAAGAAGAATCAATAAAAACAATGGTATTTCATATCACAACAAAAGCCAGTACTTGACATTCAAACTAAATTTTTCAGAAGACTGTTTTCAGCTCCTAGTAGGTTTTAAAGTTCAAATTCCACGTCATCCCAAATGTTCCACTGACCTGAAAACCCCACAGAATAAGAATGGCCATTAAAAAAAAGAAGTATAAAGTATTTGCAGTTATTTTATTTTTCTTAAATATATGGATAAGTAAGCCAAATTTCCTTGTGTAAAAAATATATATTTTATTCAACAATGATAATCTAAAAGCTAAGATTTGCTTTAAATTGATGGTATCTGCTGATGCTCTCAGTATTAAGTGTGTATGTAAACATAAACATATACTGCATAATCAAAACAGCAAATAGTAAGGACATTTGAAAAATAGAATTCTAGATTCTAATTGACACAATTACACAGCTTGTCTGAAGATCTTTCTGCTTTCCTTTTTCTTTTAACAGAATGTGTTAAGTCTACACAATTTTTTCCGACCACTGTATGTAATGCAAATACATATCTAAAATTTCGTACTACACCTCAGTATCTGTAAATTTGACTGAGTCAATGGTGATTTTGGTGCCTATACATCCTACATTTACTCTAGTTTTGTGTTGAAAGATTATTACGTTAATACATTTTCCATTATGTACGACTACCATTTAGAAGACATCCAAAACTATTAAAGTAGTTATTCTATTAAAATAATATAAAATTAGTATAACTGAGTTGAACAATCTCAATGAAATGAAACCTGAATTATTTCTCTTGCTTGGAAGATCTCTTGCTTCAAAGCTTATTTTTTTAGAAATACATATGTCGTCCACAAATATGTAATGCTCTACCATATTAGTATTATGCTGCATTAAAATTATGAATTCTGGAAAAATAGGAACTTACTATAATAGATACTTAATAGTATCTATTTATCTGAGCAGCTAAAGATGGAACTCAGAAATTAGTTTTTGAGTTCATTATAATGTAGAGCTAAGTTCTGTGAAGTAAGGAAAGCATTGTTTGCTCCCTGGGGAATACAATTTCTATTTCAGTGCCTACCTTTAGCAAGAGGCTGTGAGACCTCACCACCACAGTGTCTGCACCAGAGGAGAATATGCTCAGAAAGGTGACCTCTGTAAGTTCCTAAGCAAAAATAATTTGCTAAGATAGTTGAAAAGAATGGCAAAGGGGAATATATTTTCAGGAAAACAACTCACAGAATCATAGAATCGTAAAATGACCTTAAAGATCATAGAATCATAGAATTTTTTGGATTGGAAGTTACCTTGAGGACCATCCAGTTTCAAACACTCTGCCATGGACAGGGCTGCCATTCACTAGATCATGCAGCCCAGGGCCCTTCCTTGCCCCGCTAGCCACTTTCCTTTTCATGCAGACCAGAATAACTTTTGGCTTTCTAGGTTCAAAGTACAAATTCTTGACTCATGCTTTTCATGCACTAAAATGCTTAAGTTCTACTCAGCAGGACTGCTCTCAATGAGTTTTTCTCCCAGTCTGTACCTAGGTGTACAGTGTACACAGTGTTTCCAGTGTAAGAAATGCAACATCTTACACTTGTTCTTGCTGAATCTCATTAGGTTAACATGGCTCACTTTTTAATCCTGTCCAAGTCCCTTGGGATGGCATTCCTTCTGTTCTATCAACTGCACCACTCAGCTTAGTGTCATCAGCAAACCTACTGAGGGTGCTTTCAGTCCTGCAATCCAGGTCACTGACAGAATTCTGGTCCCAAGATGGATCTCTGGAGGACACTGTTCATCACCATGCCACACCTGGACATAATGTTACTGAACACAATCCTTTCCCTGTGGTCATGTTATAAATTCCTTATCCATTGAATACTCTATCTTTCAAATTCATATCTTTCCAGTTAAGAACATGATGTGGGACTATGTCAAAGGCCTTGCAGAAGATCAGGTAGGTGGCATCATTTGTTCTTCTTTTGTCTAATAATGTCATCACTCCATGATAGATCAAATTGGTCAGGTACAATCCAATCTTGGTGAAGCCATTTCTTCCTCACCACAAATGTGCCTTAACATCTCTTCCAGGAAGATCTATTCCATAACCTTCCCAGACACAGAAGTCAGGCTTGCTAGCCTGTAGTTCGGCAAGTCTTTATTTCTCCCTTTATTAAAAATGGGAGTGTGATTTCCTTTTTTCCAGTCACTGAGTACTTCACCTAACACCCTTGTCTTTTCAAGTATGACAGAAAGGCTTGACAACTACATCATCAAGTTCCTTCAGGACTTGAGGATGCACAGCTTTGGGCTACAGAGACTTGTACATGTTCCATCTAAGTAGAGTGCATGCCACTTTTATCTCAAAATAGAGCTGGTGGTCAGCATTCTTTTTACTTCACAAATTTTAAGAATGTCAAATGGACAGGATAGGAGCCTCACTAGATGTGCAGATTTCAGTAAATACTAAGTTTCTTGGCTTTATTTTTGTTTGGTTTTGACAAATGATCATTCTATAAAATGCTAAGAATTACATAAATATTGAGAGGACAATATAAAAAGCAGAAGAGACCAGATTTTGTAAGGCTTTGTTTTGACCCATTCCATCAATTTCCTTGAAGTATTTTTAAATTACCATTATTCAAACAAGCAAATAGTAATTGGTATGTAAACAACAACCTTTTTCTAAGACACAGCTCCAAGGTTTCAGATGACTGAAAGTGTTTTGTGTACAAAAATCATATTAATACTATCTTGCTGAGTCTTTTAAGGTCATGGTCAGGAAAGTTCATTTCCAATATCAAAGTATAACTGCTTTCTATTTGGCAGAAGAGAGACTCTTCAAGGTAGTTATCGCTATAGTTTTTATTCACCAGAGATTTCTTCATGCTCCTGTGGAAGCAAATGACAGGACACATATTAAACTGCAGATCTGTGATGGAGAAAAGTAAAGTGCTTCACAATGAGCTCCTATGTTTCTCTTCCCCAGTCCAATTCTAGTCACCTCAGCAGAGATCAGCCATAATAAATCAGCTTTGTGCTCCTTTCAGCAATGGTGAACAATAAATCAAAATAATCCTCTGACTGTTCAGAGAGATTTCAATTCTTAGGAGATTTTTAATCACAGCAGAGAGGCAAGAGTGTTAATGAGGTCCATAAATTACCTTAAAAGAGGGTAATTATGTCCAGAGTTGTAATAAAGGCTGAGACAGCTAATATCATTAAAGCAATTAAACACTTTTTTAGATTGTGAAGATAAATTAGAACTAAAATATTACTGTAAACAAGGGGGCCATTTATAATGAAACAATTAATTAAATAGTGGACTCAGCTAATACTGCACTGGCTTAAACAGGTTCTGTGAACTCCATTCTGATTTTGTAAGTAACGAGGCTAAATAACAGAAGTAGATTGTTACTACATTATCATCACATGAATCAATGAACAGCATCTTTACTTGCACTCTTAATTAGATTCTGTTCAGTGCAATTATTATAATTTCTTCTTAACTAGCTTCTGTTCAACTTTTTTCTTGTCTAGGATTGTCTGTTCTTACCATTCAGTTTTCTTTTCTCTAGTCTCCGTGTCTAAGATAAATAGAATCTTATCACTGGGGAAATAAATAAATAAATAAATAAACAAACAAACCTGAGCTTTTCTGAATGCTAAGTTACTATCAGATTTCCATGGATACAATCATCACAAAACAATTAGAACTAGGAGAGTTTGTTATGAGAAGAGGTCATAAAATCCAAGTAGTAGAGGAATTAGTAAAGATTTACTTTCTTCTTATTAATCTATACTCTATTATAAGCAGGAATAAAAGCTGCATTGTTGAATACCAAAATATCTCTGTCTATGTGCACAAAATCAAAGTAATACATCTATTTTTTCAGTATAAGTAAGGTATGTCTCCTTTCAATACAGTGGCAAACTTTGTCAGGGAAAGGGAGAAATTTCTGCATTGATTTTGCAGTTTTAACTATATTTGTAGTTAGCACAATTTTAGCAGGGAAAACAGAATGCAAAATGACCAAGCATTCAAGCCAGCAACACAGATGACACAAAAACTGTGTAACTATCTAGATAATAGACTAGTATATGCTACTCAAGTTAAGTAGTGGATATCTATCTTTGTGTTCTGTTATTTGTTATACAAAATGTCTGTAAATTCTATACGCTGGTGTATATAAATATTTTAGATCTCTAGTCTTTTTCATATGCCCAATAAAATGGATCAAGGCTATCCTTTGATCCTATCCTTTGTTTCAAAAAACCTGCATTTTACTTCTATTGTAGAAAGATATAAAATCTCTTTTGAGATTATATCTGCATTTCAATCTACAACAGTGTTCAGTAGCTATTCTACATTCTGTAAAAACATGAATATATTAAAAAATACTGGAAGTGCATCCAAATCTACTTATTTGTGAATATATGTATCTATCCACACAACTTTAATTTTTATTATTATTATTTTTATTTTTTTTTTAAATTATTACCAGAGGATGTAATCAAAGGAGAAGTGACAGGTGTATCTCAAAGAGATGATCTTAATAACTATATAATTGGTAGTCAAAACACAGGATGAATACAAAAGTCTACATGTATCTCAACCAGTGTTAGACATAGAAGTACCAAAGTAACAAAATAGGATCCTTCTATACAAAATTAAAAGAAAGGTACCTGAAAGCAGAGAAATTACTAAAAAGGCAAACTACTTCTTCTGTTTATTGCCTACACAATTGAGTAATGCAAATGGACTCCAAATTTAGAACTTTGTACCCAAATCAAATGTAATCTAATTTAATCTCTGAAGTATCCTCTTAACAGCAAAGAAAAACAAGTGAGAGGAAATTAATGAGGAAATATACTTAAATTTGTATTAGAATTATGCATATTTTATGTAAATTTCAAACATTTCAATAAAAAAAAAATAAAAAGATAAAATCTGTTAAGACTGATACAAACTGATTAACAAAGTAGACTGACAGATGCTACATTTCTTGGCTATACAGAGGTATCCTCATCATTTTGAGACTGACTCTGTTTTTTCAGTACCATTTCAATAAGTCAGAGGTCAACAAGCACTCTGACCTAAACATCACAATTTTTATTTATTTATCTATTTTTTTGTCACAGCACAGAAAACATTTAAGCTGTCTCTACCCAGGATGAAATTTTGTGAGGATGTTGAGCTAATCTAAAAATGTAGTAGTCTTTTTCTCATGTTTTCTCTATACTTTCTCATCTCTTTGAAAGTGATTTCAACTTTATTTTCTGTACCTATCCAAGTGTCATCATATAACATATCTCTTCGTCAGCTGAATTTCCGAAACCCATTAGGAATTGAAAATCAAGTCGTAGTTTTCTAAGCTTCTGAATTAACTTGATGAAGCAAATGTGAAGATAGTGGTGGAGAAGAGAAAGATTGGTGGGATAGCCTGGTGCACTACCAAGTTTAGTTGGACTGAAACAGGGTCACCTAATTTCACGCATATCACAGACACTACTGTGATAAACTCATGCATTTCACCTCCAATTTCACTTATGAGTAAAACAGAAGAGAGACCAATATACTTAAGTTATACAGTAAGGAAATATAACATTGCCCTCATAATGCATTCAAAGTCACGTGAGGACTTATTTTTATTTTCCTCCAGACTTAAGCTGTAGAAGGTTGAGGGGCAGAGGAAAATCTCTGTTCAAGAAGGAATGGACTGCAATGTCTTGCAATGGGGAACTGCACTGTCTGAGCTCTGCTAAGTTAGAGTTTGAGAACATAAACGCTGTATGAAATAAAAGGTAATTATAGATTTTTTTTTTTTTTTTTTTTCTGTTACCATTTGCTAATTGCTAACAGCTAATAGACAATTGACTGGCTGAGTGCTATGAGTGCTACAATGAATATAACTCTAGCTGTAGTCCACTGTAACCCTGCATGATCTTTCTCTTATCAGTGCACATGTTCATCTTGCTCAGTTTTCAAGAGATATAGGAAGGCAAAAAATGATGTAGCTATGAAATAAATTATATTGTCAGCAAACACAAGAAGACTAGATTCAGTAACGGAATCACCCTCCCATTTCTGTATATTTAAGACCAAATATATTGGAATTTCTTGTTACCTAAAGATTTATTTTATTCAAGAATAACCATACTTGTTGACCAACAGCTATCTTACAGGAAGGTGGAAGAGCTAAAAGGTATTTTACTCCTAGTCACTAAGATCAGGAAGCATTTAATGCTCTAAAACTTGAATTTCCATTTCCTTTATGGAAAACATTTGATGATAAAATTCTAAACATAACTGGTCTTTTTAAATAGTAACTTGTAAATTTATTTTCATATCACCATGAATTTCCGATGGCCACTTCACACTTCATAAGAATTATTTTCATTCCCTATATGCTTGTACATTGTTTATGGTTTTCACTACTAATACCTATAGCATCCATGTTGCAAAGAGAGCATGTAAGCTACTGGATAGCTTATTTTCTTTATTCATTAAGCAATGATAAAAAAAAAAAAAAAAAAAAAAAAAAAAAAAAAAGAAAGAAAAAGAAAAAAAAAAGAAGAAGAAGAATTTATGGAATAGGATGAGAAGTTAGAAAAACAACTTTCTAATTTTCTAATTCTAAATTTTTAATTCTAATATATATATATTATAAAACAACTTTCATTTTAATTATGGAATTAATTTTTTTTATTATTTATTTATTTATTTATTTATTTTGCAGGCAAGAACGCTATAATATTTTGAAGACATCCACTGAAACAGGTTTACACAGATAATCACAGAAAATACAAACGGTACAGATTTAGCATTTACTGAATTATGAAAATATATACAAGTTCACTGCTGTATGCGTATTACTGAATAGTTACCAAAGTACTTCACACTTGTCTCAAAAACTTAACAATTCTAATACTTTTTAAAGTCATTTAAATAGAAGCTGTCTGATTTAAAGTTTCTCAAAATTTCAACAGGCATTTTTTTCTTAAATAGTTAGGTGTAAAAGGACATTTGCTGTTCAGAAAGACAAGCTACTGATTTCTACATAGGATTTTCCAAACTAAATGTGGCAATTCATCCATCTTGTTCTGCAACCTGCCTAAAGCAGTTACTAGTGCCTTACAGAATAGTCCTAGGGGAAGGAAGAGAAGACAAAAAATTCTCAGGACACAGTCTAGTAGCCAGTGATGTGCATTCAGGCAGATTCAGAGAGACATTTCATAAGTTTCACTTGCTCTTAAGGTGTTCCCATTTTCATTTTGCCTAAATTGTGTACACAAATTTAAGATTATTCATAATCTGTAAAAACTAGGATAATAAAGCAATAAAGATTATTTCTACTTCAGATACACTGCCACTGACATCCATACTAAGAACTAATTTCAGTGGTTACTATAAGTCACTGAGCTAGTTTAGTGCTCACCTTGTCCGGACTCACTCAGCAACAGTTTGCTGTTTATTAACTACAACTCTCTGACATAACAGGTGCCCCGTGCATCTCATCCTATTTGTATTCTGTCAGGCTGGTACGCCTCCTTCTCATATGCACAAAGCAACAAAACAATTACTGCTGAAAGCAGGTATATTATTAATTGTGCTATGAAAAAATCTTATTCTGGTAGAAAGTCAATAAGTATTTGAAAAGGATGATGTTTAATAACACTCTGTTAGCAGATCATCCATTAAAAATGCTGATTAAAGGAAACAGTTAATCTGAGATTTGCATTTTGTACTCATTTCCATAGCCCCACTGAAATCACTAACCCCATACAGGAGCCTAAATATCTAGGTAAAAAATGCTGGCCAGAATAACAGACAGAATGACAAACAGAATGATTGTTTTCTTCTTCGTCATTTGTGAAGCTTGCATGAGTTTTAGTCAGTCTCTTAAAATACAACTGAATTTCACTAAACAGTTTGAGTTATCGAAATAGATGTGGTGTTGTTCATGAGGGACCTCCCTTTGATGGATGACAGGCTACACTCTCTCTCCGAATGTGCACAAGAATTTAAAAGTGTTATGTTCTTTGCTAGCATCCTTCTGGAAGGGGATATAAAAGTAACAGATTCTGCAAAGAATCACAGAAGCACAAAATCATAGGCACTGGAAGGATCATCCGGTCCAACTCTCCTGACAAAGCAGGTTCCTTACAGTGAGTTGCACAGGTAAGCATGCAGGGGTTTTGAATATCCTCAGAGAAAGAGACTCCATGGCCTCCCATGGCTTCTTCCAACACTATGTCATCCTCACAGTAAAGAAGTTTTTCCTTGGGTTATGATGGAACTCACATTTCAGTTTTTGCCCCTTACCCTGTTGATGAGCACCACTAAAAAGAGCCCAGCTCCACCCACTTGCCACCAGCCTCTGAAATTTTTAGAAGTGTTGATATCTCTCTTAGTCATTTCTTCCCCAGGCTGAACAGCCCCATCTCTCAGCCTTTCCTCATAAGGAAACTTGAGACCCTTCCTGAAGTACATGATTTACTGGAGGGTTGTTAGTTAGGGTAGTATGGCTAGGTCATGGTTGGACTTGATGATCTTTAAGGCCTTTTCCAACCTGAGTGATCTATGATTCCTAATCTTTATGGCCCTCTGCTGTACTCTTTCTAGAAGTTCTCCAGTAGTTCCACATCATCTTGAACAGAGTAGCCCAGCATTCCAAATGTAGTCTCACCAGGACAGAGTAGGGCAACAATCACCTCCCTTGACCTGCTGGCAATGCTCTTTTTAATGCATCCCAGGATCCCATTGTCCTTCTCGGTCACAAGGGTGCACTGATGGCTCACGGCCAACCCGCTGTCTTGCAGGTCACCCAGGTCATTTTCTGCAGAGCTCCTCTCCAACAGATCATCCCCCAACCTGTACTGATGCATGCAAGTGGTTATTTCTCCCTGTGCATAGGACTCTACACTTGCCCTTATTGAAACCTCATAATAGAAAGGAAAAGAAATGAGGAAAGAGGGAAAGAAAGGAAGAGGAAATTTCATCAACAGTGGGATCAAGCTAATAAAACATCTAATAATTTAAAAATGCAGAATATTTTTTTCCAGTCTTAAAGAGCTATATTTAAGTTCTTTGTTACCTATATTCTCAACTTTGTTCCTTTGATTACTAAGCTCCAGTGTGATTCTATATAAAAGCATAGGGAAATGGTAGGCAGGTTCCTAAATTTGCTATATTCAGTTCTAATCTATGAGCATCTTAGAAAGAATTTCATAACTGTAAGGCTGCACGAATACTTCTTCATGGAAGAATAGCATTATTGTTCCATTTTAAATGAAGCTGAGGACTCTATTGAAGTACTCATTGAAGTACTTCTCACTGCTTTTTGTGATAGCTATCCAGGTACAATGGAGGTAAGTAACAGTCTGTCTACCAGACATAACAAATTTCAATACTTAGAAAAGTATACAGATGTGTATGTAAGGAAGTGAAAAACATTTTTTTTACCAATTTAAAATGGAAACACTTTTAAAATTGACTGTATTCTTTCCTGCTCCAGAGAACAATCATTCTCTGGGGAAAGTGCCCATATTTTCCATTTTTCCTTCTTCACTTACCAAGGGGAGCTGAAGAGACATAAATCATTTTTCTATGCCTTTACACAGCTTATTGGTCAATGCCATGAGAGCATAAGATGGTATAAATCATTCTGTGGATATTTATATTGTTTATTCTTGAGAGTCTAGAATCCTGTACAAGTTCTACTGGCGACCTTCAAATAGAATAGATTTTCATGGCAGATTTTAGGTGAAATGTGAAGTAGCTGACAGAGTTCCTTCATGCAGGAAATAAAAACAAATACCCAATAAAGTTCTGGGGATGCAAATGTTTTATAGCATTGAATGGAATTTCTCAGGTAAGAAAAGTATTGCATAGACTAACATAGTAAGTATGGGAATCTAATTTGTCAAGCCCCCACTTTTACAAGCACAGTAATTCTGCTAAGACAAGCACGTCATTCAGTACTTTCCAAATCTAACAGAGCCTGTGGAAAGAAGTCTCCCTGTCTTGTCCAGTGAGAAAGGGGTAGGTCCCAGGACAAGTCTTCAAGGAAAAAATAAAATATAAAAAATTGGTTAACAAGAAAAAATCCTGTGGTTTTGGGGTTATTTTTGTTTGTTTGTTTTTGTGAACTCATCCGTTCAATTGGCTTTTTTTTCCAAAATTACTAGAAAATTAGAAAATTACTTTGGAAGTTTTCTGAAGTAGACATGAAGTCTAAAATATACTTAATAATGTAAGTGATTATTTTTGAATCAATATGAAATCATACATTCTGTGGACATTATAATTTTAACACACATTTGTTAGTGGTTCATAACTTTTTATGAAAGATTGGAAGGGGAATATCTAATAATATTATCTGGTGATTATCAGATGTATATTTTCAAGTAAAGTTTTCCAATTTTCCTCCAATAAAGCCACATGAAATTCACATTAGATTAGTTTGAACATTTAGAGACTTGTAGAACAAGAAAGGCACAGTCTGAGGTGTCCAAATGTTTCTCCAAAGAAAATGATACTTCTTACCACATTACCAGCCTGTTGGAGGAGAGCAAGAAACAAAGAAACAAACGTTTACAATTCTTTGTGTATGAAAAGTTCTACTTGATCTTAATGTTTAAGCTATTTTTTTATTTTATTTTATTTTATTTTGTGTGTGTGTGTGTGTTTAAAACTCACAAGGTACTCCAAGCTGGGGATAGTTCTGAATTCAGTTTGATACTGAATTAAAAAAAAAAAAAAAAAAAAAAAAAAAAAAAAAAAAACCTTACAGTCAACAAGATTTGCAAGACTGTGGTGGTTCACAATTCCTCAGTTTCCTCTTAATTCGTTGCAATTCTGAAAACCTCTAAACTGATATTTTACTCTGCCCAACAACAAGATACTGCACAGGACTGAATCACTGTGCTTGTGAATCTTGAAAGAAGGAGTTATTTTTCTTCACTTATATTCATTTATTACGTAAAAGTATTCCAGTTAAGTGTTGGCTGGCATCACTGACCTTCTATTCTTTACTAACCTTATGCAGTTTCCCTGTGCAGCTATTTAAGATGACTTCTGCAGCCTGGAGACAGTTTCACCAAAGGCCTTATTTAGCTTCCTAGAAACACAGAGCAGTCTTCATCCATGAAAACCAGCAGATGGGAAATAAGTTGTCTGTTAGTAGCCAGGGAGAGCTAAAAAGATATATACCTCCTGGGTGTAATTTACTGAAGAAAGCTCTCAGTGGTTTGCACTAAAATTCTTTGTTTAACCACAGTTAATGCTGAAACCACAGCTTTCACATGGCTAGGTTCTGCAGCAGCTATTAACATTATTATTCCAAAACATCAAGGGAGTAACATAGTGCTCTGTAACGAAGGATGCCTCTTTTATAGTCTTTAATTCTACTATTTCAAGATACTAGAAATCCCATTTAAGTACCTTAACAGTGTGGGCAGATTTTCATAAAGTCTCAGAGGGTGCTGGAGGTTGCTGACAGAGACACTGAAAATGCAACAAAATTTATATAGGTATTCCAAAGAAAATCAGCTGCACTGAGAAATATCCACTCAATTTCAAAGTGTACATATCTTCAAATCATTATTATAGTTAAACAAGCAGAGTTTGAGATCTCAAGGCAGAATATTGTCTCAATGTTGCCTGTCCTATCTCTGTGACATCTTGAGAGTGTCACAGTTTGCCTATTCGCTGACATGATTCTTAGTTTGTTTTTAAGTGAGGCAGAAATGAGTAGCAGGTTCAGACATGACATTTGGAGGATCCCTGGAAAAAAAAAAAATAAAAAAAAATAATAAAAAAAAATGTGCTATGCACTTTTTCCAAGGCCATAGAAAAAAAGGAAAAAAAGAAAAAGAAAAAAATGAATCCAGAACAAGAATCATCTATCTATTTTTAAAAAATTAGACTAGTTTTAACTTTCTCTATCTCTTTCTGTGTCATCATATCACCAGAGGCCTTCTGCAGGAAGGCTAGGTGCAGAAAAAGTAATGGATGCATAATTTGCTTTTATGACGAACCATAATCCACCAAAGCATTTAAAACACTATTTGATTAATGTTCATAGCAGCCCTGAGAATTAGACAAGGGAGTAACAACATAATCATTATCTTACATATCCTAAATGATTTTCTCAGTGCCACAGCAGGGAAATATGCATCAAGATTATTGGAGGAAAGTAACATTTCCCCTTCCTCTAGACTCCACCATGACCTTCGTTCATTCCTATCCTTCTATTCAATTCATTAGCTGAAAATGCTAAATTTTGGAGTTCTTAAGCTTTGTAAATCTCATCAGATCATGATACTTTTCTTGATCCAGACTGAACACTCAAACAGAACAGAACTTTTAGTCATGTGCAAAGAAACTTTATATGGACAAGTGAAGACTTCATTCAGCTCCTTGAGGGGACTGTTCCTGGAACAGCAGCTGATTACCACATGGTGCAACCAGACTAGTGTCGTAAAACAGCAAGAAAAAGGATGTTAGAACACAAGTGCAGGGAGCTATCCTAGCTGTACTCCCTTTGTGGATCTATTTCTCCTAAACATAAGGAATTTCTTTATAGTCTTCACTCCTCCTAGTTTTTTTGTTTTGTTTTGTTTTGTTTTGTTTTTTCTTACTCCATCAAAGACTTCTATTATAGTGGCAGTTATAACCCTTTCTCTACTAGGTATATATCTCATTAAACCTTGGTGTACTGAAACCAAGCAGCGATGGGTCACAGTAAGTTCATAAAATGGTACATTGTCTGCTTTTCCCAAGACATGCTGTGTGTCATATTCATTCAGAAGCAACATAATCTTTAAATGTTAGCACTGACTACAATAAGAAATTGGTTTTAGAAGTGGTGTTCAATTATTTTTATTTTTATTTTTATTTTTATTTTTTAATTCAGCAGAGAGTTGGGGTTTTTCACCCTTCCCTGTTAGTTTCTGGCACTGTTTCCTGTGTATTCATCAACTCTGAGTCTTTTCAGGGAAAAATGACACTTCACATTTTCAACACACATACATTAGAGAGAAGTGAACCAAAGTAGCTAAAATAACAAGGACTGTCTAGATATCTAATTTTTACACCTTTTGTGATTTCATTATATTCAATTTTTGAAATGATAGTGTACAGTCAAGGTCAGACTACTAGAATTATTATAATAAAAAGCACATCCAGCCTTGAAATGAATGTTATTTCTGGTGTTGTTTCCCAATAGTCTCAGAAAGAGCAAAAATTTCACAGCAACTCTTACACCTAGTTCAATACCAGAGGCCCCAAATTTCTCCAACAATCTCACACAAACACCCTCTGTGAAAAACATCTTTATGTAAATTCTTCTTTTCAATAAACAGAAGCCAGGATATTGGGAGATGTCAGATGTCTACAGTCAGAAGAGAAATTTTAAAAATATCTGATGATGTTTGTAGTTAATCAAGAAAAAGTGTGTATCTATTATTCACAGAACTAATAGACATATCTGAAAAAAAAAAAAAAAAAAAAAAAAAAAAAAAAAAAAATCCCTAAACTTTCATGCATTGTCCAATCAGGTTGTGACCACTGGAACTGAAGGGAATCCACTAAATATGAAAATCTAAAATACAAGAAGCATCATCACAATATCTATATGAAAAGAAAGAATTGGCCTGGATGCAGTATAGCACAGGAATGACTGTGACTGCACTAGATCCAAATGAACAGACTGCATTACAGGCAATCAATTGATATTGCTTCCCAAAATTAAAGCAGAGTGCATTTTCTTTTTTCTTCACCTTAGGAGATTAACAGTAAAAATGCCAGGAGAAAAAAAAAAAAAAAAAAAAAAAAAGGACATAGAGACACCAAATGAGAGGGAGGAGATGTTCCAGGCATGGAACAGCAGCCTGCTGCAGCCCAGAAGAGGCCCATGGCACAGAAGTGCCTAAAGGTAGGCTCTGAGGTATGGAGCCACGTTGGTGTGGTGCTGGGAGAGCTGCAGCCTGTGTGAAGCATGAGCAGATCAGTTTGGGAAGAGCAGTACTGTGAGAGGGAGCCCTGTGGATCCAGGGCAGAGAGTGACCAGGGAAGAGCTGCAAAGGTGGAACGTTGTGGACTGACTGCAGCACCTAGTCCCAGTCATACCCATTTACAATACCAGTTGACATTTTAAAGTAAACTTTTATGTAATTAAAATTTATGGACCAACATTTACACATGCATTCCCAGGTCACTTCTGTGAGAGCTCAGCAACAACTTAGGTTTCTTGGTAAGTGAAAGTCACTGAAAATATTACCAAGGAGCACAATTAAAGTTGTAATTAATCTACACTGAAAAATCCTTTATATTTCACAGCACTGAATTGTCTGTGTGGCTATGCAGCACATAGGCAAACCTGACATTCAGCCTGTGAAACATTAGCCTGTTCTCTATGATTCTGTTACAAACTGAGATTAAAATTTGTTATGAAATGCTTCACAGATACATATAAAGTAATTTTTTTCATTCTGCTTTTTTGCTCTTTTTTTTTTTTTTTTTTTTTCTGTTTAGCTATTTGATTATGGAAAGAATTACATTTTCTTTTTATTTTAGATGGAATAAGTCAGCCAATTTATTAAAAGAGAATGACATATGAATATCACTGTCCTTAGCATGATAAATTGCTTCCTGCCCAAGTGATAGCATGTCAATTACTGAGCTGTATAAGCATTCATTACTCTTTTCTCTCCTTTCAACAAGTCTTTAAATAGATTTTTTTTAAATGGGCTTACTCACCACATTATTTACAGATAAAGTTTCCTATGTCCTCTAATTTAAATTTGAAACTTGAAGACACTGTGCATTTTCCTGTTTCATCTTAGACTTACACAGCTTCCAGAATCAGGCAAAGGAAATGACAGGTCTTTCACAATAGAGCTGGATTAGAGAATAATTTCACTTTAAAAGACCTCTACAACATCACAGGGGAAAGAAAATGGACTTCCTATAATTTCAGTTAATTTTGGAAAAAAAAAAAAAAAAGATACATGTTCTTCTTTTCTCATCTCTTCCCTTATTCAATTTTTGACCATGTCAATGGGAGAGGAATGCCTGTGCCAGACCGCCAGACCATTATGGCTGTCCTGACTCAAAATTCTTCATTAAGTTCATTTGATTTGTTAAATGAATATATCTTTTTCATCTAGGTTTTCTTTATCGTTCTTGTAAACACACAGAAAATATTTTGCTCAGTAGAACATGCAGAAACTCAGACTGTTTGCAGTCAAGTAAAAACAGGACGTTTGGTTTGGCAGTAATCAGAGAGGCAGTTTTGCAAAAGGATCATTTTCACTATACTCCATCAAAACCTGCAAACCTGCCTACAAAATCAAAGCTTTAAGGCTGTGCAATGAACAACTTTTTAAAAGTTTTACACTGTGTTTGGATTCTCTTTGTTATACTGTGCTACAAAAGAGTAGGATATGGTGGTCAGCTAATTCTGGGAACTGTATTTTTCATAGGCTTTCAGTTAAGCTGGTTTGAAGAGGCAGCTGAGGTTTCCCTGCAGGGTTCCTATCGCTATGCAACTCTAAGTCACAAAAATGAAGTAGATTTCTACTGGACAGCTCACCCCTACATGATTTCTGTAGGCAAAGCAACCACAGAGGAACCTAGCTGGAGCTCCAGGAGTGCTGAATCCTTCCGAATTACTAAAAGGCAGATATAGAAAGCACAATTGCTGTTCCATTTTTTATGCATGCCAAAGTTAGCTCTACTTCTGAGTCTGAATAAAGGTGACTAGAAGCTTAGTTTTAAAAATTCAGAGGAATTTCTGTTTAAAATAAGCTATACAAATTTCATATTTAATAGAAAGATCCCATGCTTTAGATCGCATGGTTTAATTGCTTTCCTCAACATTTGGACTTAGAAGGAGCTGCATTTATTATCATCATTATATGATGCAGCAGCGTGCCTGTGGTTGCAGTACATGCAACTGATGCATCATTATTTTGAGTGACTTTTGGTTACAGAAATGAAAACTACACCTCTATTTTCTCAAGTGTAATGGGTCTTTCTGTTTTAGTATTTCAGGTCTCAGGACATTGGCAAGTTGAAAGACTAAGAAATACTTCTCCAAAAGAGTGGTCAGGCACTGGACAGGGTTACCTAGGGAGGTGGTGGAGTCACCAGCCCTGGAGGTATTCAAGAAATATTTAGATGTTGTAACAAGGAACATTGTTTAGAGGGAAATATTGGTGATAGGTGCATGATTGGACTGGAAGATCTTGGAGGTCTTTTCCAACCTCAGCAATTCTGTCACTGTTTGTACTAGCAAAGCAATTTTCTTGATTCTTCAAAATGTTGACCTTTATGCCCTATGTCCTCTCATCTGCAATACTGGTGAGCTAGCAATCAAGAGGTTTTGGATAGTGATCCAGGAGTTTTTGCACATTCCTTCAGGACAAAATATGAACTACTTATTCTTATTTTAACATGAGTTACTTATGTCTTAAAATCTTAGCAGACTGCATCTTTCACAAAGACAAAGGATCCTGCCCGAATCTTAACTAATATTTGCCTTGAAATTTCTATGCGTGTTAACGTATGGATTTAAGGTGCTGTGTGCTGTAGATGAAAATAAGAGGCAAATGTTAAGTTGTTCTTCCAACAGCCTAAACATTTTCATTCCTCCCTAAAACTGAAAAAGTGATTTTCAGAAACAATCTCTTTTGCTTCCAGAACAGCAAATAAATATATAAAGGAGTTGGTAATTGCTTATAAAAGCCATATTCTTTCTTACAGTGTAACAAGTAGGGTGATAGCAGTTCATCATTCAATTTCCTAGAAACTAGGAAAATCTTCTTAGAAAAATCTTCTGTATGACTAGCATAATGGCATGTCAAATCTCTCACCTGCCAGAAGGGGGAAAAAAGAATAATCTTGTGCTGCCACAGAGCTGCCATAGTGAAATCATCTGACATTTTTGAATATTTTAAATTGTTAAAAAAATTTATCAATTAACAGGCAAAGATATCATTCAGTAGTAATGACAGAAACAACTTATATTTCCCTAAAAAGCAACTCAGTTATAAAACTAGACATTATTATTTTAGATAGACAATAAAATCAAGTTTTGCCATTAAGTAATATCTATCATCTTGATTTTATTCTAGACATCTTTTTTCCAACAATAGAGCAAAACCTATGCAAGACTAAGGAAGAGCTACATAAATAGTACAAAGGACAGATTACATTTTACTTTTCTTTCTAAGTCAAATGAAAGTTTACCTTCTAGAGCAAGTTGCAACCCAAAGATCAGTCATGATCATGAAAAGTGAATCCCTGGTGAAGATAGCCAGATACAATTGTGAAGACAGAAAAACAACCTGGATCATTTGCAAATTGCTGTCTTGATGTTTTGTTTTGTTTAAACACCTATCCTGCTTTTATAATAAAGACCACATTTTTTCTTTTTTATTTCCAGTTCTGTATAAGGGAAATTAACAGTACTTAAAATGTTTGATAATGCTTACATAGTCAGTCAGAGTCTCACACAGACAAGGTGGAAGAAAATTAAAAAACTTTTACAAATATGTATTGGAATGTTTTTCAGACAGTATTAATAAGCTTTGACAATACTGTTCTTTTACATTGGGTCAATCCTCTGACAACCGCATATGCCTTTATCTTGCTTTCTATATTAGTTCTGGTTGTCTTCTGGGATCTGATCTAGCTGTCCATAAACATTCTTTTGCACCCCTCAGACAGTAAAAATATATGCCACGTGTGCAAATAAATTGTCTTAGTTTCACTACTTCAAAGTGTCTGATATGATGCTATGTTTTGTTTATAGGAGAAAAACAATGTTGATGACACACCAGTGTTTCCAGTTGCTGGTAAGCAGTGCTCTACAGAGCCAAGGACATTTGCAGCGAAGGGCCCAAGGAGATGGTAGGGAACAGAATTAGGACGATTAGGGGTATTCTATATTATACGACACCATGCGGAAGGAGTTATGAAGGGGAGGAAGTTAGTCTCACTATTTTCTGCTGCTCAAGGACTAGCTGAGCATCAGCCTGGTGAGCAGTTGCTTGTCCATCACTTGCTATATGCATTCACACATATATACATACATAGAAGAGGATAATAGTTATCATGCATATGTTCATAACACACTTCTTCATATACATGGTTATAACTATTATCGTTTTCCTTTTCTCTGTCTTAGTAAATAGTTTTATCTCAATACACATTCTACTCTTCTCCACCTCCACCCCATTGATTCTCCCTCTGAGCCACCCGCCAGGTTAAATCACAGTATAAATAAATGCATGGGAAAGGTTCAGAAACTGTATCAGAGAGAAAATGCACTTAACGTAGTTAATATTTCTGTGAATAGCTGTCGTGTTCCTTCTAGTGAAGCATGGAAATTATCTAACTGTATAATAATCCTGCTTCTAAAACGATGTTGCAGAATATTTATATATAAAGATAGATCAATAAAGTAAAAAAAATATTCAAAATGTTGAGTGATGTATGATAAAATATTCATACTTTAATTAAGTATAATTAACATTTAAAAAATAGACATAATTTAGATGTTAATTAATTCTTGCTTCCCTTATCTTACAAGAGCATATGTGACATGTCTAGCAGACAAAGATATTATTCTAAAATGTCCTCCAGTGGGGAAATATAAAAAAATACACGTATGCTCTAAAATGTTTCCTAAATACATTGTCCATTTTACGAACTTAAATGTAATATGCAATTGTTTGTTTTATTTGGAACAGTGGTAAGTGTATTAAGGGAAAGGGCAAGAACTGAACAGAGAAGAACGTGTCCATTTTGTCCCCCGTTACTAATTCTTAGCTACACACTGATATTGTTTTAACCTTAAGTCTCACTCAAATGTTATTTCTATTGCTGCCCTTTGCCCTACCAGTCCCAGTGGAATAATGCTCCCAAGGAAGTAAGGGCTCAGAAAGCATTTACACTTTCAAAGCTAAAAAAAAACCAAACCTTCAAGTACTATCTTTCAAATTCTTATACCAAGACTTGGAAAGACAGTTAAAAATTAAATTAAACTCACACCCATGAGTAAAATAAATAATTTTGATTCTCAACATTCACTTAAAAATAACAAATATAGGCCAATATATTCAAGTATAACTCCCTTTCTTCCATGGGGAAAAAAAACAAAACAACAACAACAACAACAACAACAAAAACTGAGTTGACAAGGATCCTAAATGAAAATGTTTGGATCTTACTCAGATCCTGATAGTATAAATAACCAGTTAATGGAAATAGTATTGTTATAGTTTATACTCCCAAATTTATGAATACACCAGAGTTTAACAGAAAATTGGAGTAAATGAAACAAGTACATTACCTGTCAACTACCAGAAGTAAAGGTGAGAATTCATTATGCTTCATTAAATTTTAATCATCTTAATTAAAGATTATCAAGGACTTTGACTACCCAGTGATCACATCTTTAGTTCAGACAAGTCTTTCATGAGACCTTAAACTTTGTTTAATATCAGTGGATAAAATATTGTTCTTAAGGCAGAGTATGCGTTTAAATACCTTGTTTCTATAAGAATGAACAATTATGTCACTCTTTCACTGAAATCTTCAATTCAGCTTTTTCAAATGGATGTATGATAGGGCCTTACAGGGAAAGCACATAAGTAATATTTAAAGATATTTAAAAATACTATAACTCAAAATATTGAATGCAGATATAAGTTGTAAGAAGGAGATAGTTTACCCAGAGCAACATAAAATGCAGTGGTCATGATTCTATCCACGTCCAATAAAAATAATTAAATTTTGGGGGTGGCAAAGACAGGAATATGAACAATTGTACTGTCATGTATTTTATATTCAATGAAGGAGGGGCATCCGCAGCTTCTCGTGACAATCTGTTCCAGTGCTTTACCACTCTAAATAAAAAGTGACCTCCTAATATCTAAATCTCCCCTCTTTTCATTGGAAACCATTGTTCCTTATCCTATTACTATCAGACTATGAAAGAGTTGTTTTCCCTCCTGTTTATAAGCCCCCTTTAAGCACTGGAAAGCCAGTGAGGTCTCCCCAGACCCTTCACTTCTCCAACAAGAGTAAGACCAGCCCACTCAATGTTTCTTGATAAGAGGTGCACCACCCCTCTGACTGTCCCCATGGCTTCCTGGGGACCTACTCCAACAGCTCTACATCACTCTTGAAGTAAGCCCCCACACATGGACATAGTATTCCAGATGGGGCCTTCAGAAGGGCAGAGTAGAAGGGGACAATCACCACCCTTTCCTGTTTTATTGTAGCCCAGTACAGAACTGGATTCCTGGGCCACTGAACAGTTTGAAGAGCACTGGTCACAAGACAGACCTCTAGGGGAAAACATTTGTCACCAGCCTCCACCTACAAATAAAGATGTTGACTACAACCCTCTGGCTGTTACCTTCCAACCAATTCATTAGCCACAGAGTACTCCTCCTTTCAAATACATGTCTTCCTAGTTTAGACATAAGAATGTGCTACAGGACCATATCAAAGGCTTTGCAGAAGGCATCAGTTGCTCTTCCTTTGTCTATGCAGTTAAGGGCCTGGAACACCATTCATATGAGGAAAGGCTGTGTGACCTGGGTCTGTTCAGCTTTGAGAAAAGACTCAGGGTGGATCTGATCAATGTCTATAAGTTCTATTCCATATGCACCTTGACATTTCCTGATCCTATCTCTGCACATCCTGACAGCATCATTGTATTCTTCCTAGGCCGTGCATTCCTGCTCTCACTGCCTGTAATTTTTTTTTATCCCTCAGTGTGACCAGAAGGTCCCTGTTCAACCATATCAATTTCCTGTTGTCTTTGCTTGATTTCTTATGATGGGAGTTGGAGAGCTCTTGTGTTCTCAGAAAGGTGTCCTGAAAGGGCTGCCAGATTTGTTCTTTGCTATTGTCCCTAAGGACAGATTCCCAGGGTATGTCATTCAGTAATTCCTTAAACAGCTGAGAGTTCATCTTTTGAAGATCAGAGTACTCCCTCTGCTCTTTGCCAGCCCCATATTCCTTGAGATCACAAACTCAAGCAGGGCATGGTTGCTACAGCCCAGACAGCCTGCTGTCTTAATCTCTTTGATGACCTCCTTTGCTATGGTGAGCACCAGATCAAGTAAAAATTCACCACAGCATCCTCTTCTCCTCCCACTTCCCCCTCCTGTCATAGATGAAACATTCAGTTTCCCTTTATTTGTGTCTTACTTTAAAGATTTTCCATAAGTTTATCCCTGCATGTTTATTAGAAGAACTTAAAGACAAGGTTGAAAGCCAAAATTGAAACAAAATAAGCAAGCCCACTAGCCCTCTGGACAACACTACCACATTAAAAAATAAAAACAACCAATTAAGAGCAAGAAAGAAGGATGTGAATTAAATGAAAACACTACATTTAAAATAATTTCTGCTTGCTATGTACAGCTGTCTGGTCCTTCCAATTTGTCTTATTACATATAATCTACAAGAAAATGTAGTTGCACATTTATTACTTCTAAATCTTGCAGCCTTTCCTTTCAGTTCAGTCTATCAATTTATATGCTGTTCTCATCTTTCACAAAAAAAATAAATATCAGTTGTTACCCATTCAAATATCCTTCATATATCCCTTTATTGCTGCACTATACATATTTATGAAAAATGTATTATCATTCCTTAAAAATATCACCTTATATAATGGTATTTCATGTATCACCACTTGATCCTAAGAGATAATGAATAGTAAAGAAGAAATAAGGAAGAACTGCTGCCCCTCCATCTTTTGCATTAAGAAGCTCAAACAAAGACCTAAATCAATAGGCTATAAACAGAAAATATTTATGCCTTCTGGGGAAGAATTTTGATACTGTAATAAGTAATAAAACAACTACAATGGACAAACAGAGAGATTAATAAACTTCCTGATTCATTATCTCATTTTGCTGTGCAATAATTTGGCATAGCAGTTTTGATGATCAAAGCCAAATGAACAAAGGTCTCAATTTCTGAGTGCCCAATTTAGGAGCCCTTAAATCCACCTGCCTGTCACAGTGTGAAATGGTCACTTCCTAAATGTCACGTTCAATAAAGGACTCAGAGTTTGGCATCCTGCTCTTTCTGCAGCCAAAAAAAAATCATTCTTTGTGTGAGAAAATACCAGCACTTCTGTGAGAAGGCTAAACATATGTTTACGGCACACACTAGACTCCTCACATCAACTTATGACACCACTATATTAAATACTGACAAAATTAAATAATTCAGAGAGACCCAAATAACTAAAGAGTCTTATCTGGAACCCCACATCATTGGAAGCGTTCGAGGAATGGCTGGGTTTTTGAAAAACTTGACCTGCTGAAACATAACCATGCCCATTGCAGGGCACGTGGAACTATATGATTTTTATTGTCCCTTTCAATCCAGACCATTCCATTCCTCTATGACTCCACAGAAGACTATCTGCACAGTTTAGGTCTTTGAATTCCTTCTTCCTCAGCATGAAAAGACACATCATGCATACTGAGAGACACACTGAGTTTAAAGAGGAATATATAGAGATTTATGCTGGTCATTATAGAATATTCAAGATACACTAAAAAACTAAAAAAATAATGTTTTTTTTTCTTTTTTTCTTTTTTTCTCCTGTAAACTACAGTAGACCAGATGTTTGGATGAAAACTTATTTGTTTAAGTACCAACAGATGTGTAATGCTATAAACAGGATGCAAAATACTGAGATAATAACAAGGTTGCTCAGTCCTCAGCCACAGCAAATAGGAGCAAGCCCTATTTACAACAGATACCGGAACCAAAATCTGTTTACTTTCAGAAAACTTCAGGAAGACAGAAATCTCCAACAGGTGACACCCTCACCTCCGCTGCCAACCCTTAAATGAGGTCTGGGAAGGATGCCTCCTGGCTCCACCCCTTCAAGTCACTCAGGTGCCCTGCATACAGCTGAGCTCCCCTCAGTTTGTCCTGCCATCCCACCAGGTGCTCAATCAATGTTCTGTGCAGTGATTTAGCATTTCTGCTACAAGGGGTTTTTTGTTTTAATTTTTTTGTATTGGTTTAGTTTGTTTTTTTACAGGAATGAGTTGGGGGAATTGTGCTATTAACAAAAAATTCCTCAAAAGTAAAGACCACATTTTTATCCACCTTCTGACTACTGTTGAATAAATTGTCTCACCTTCTAAATGAGACATTGTGTGCAACAGTCTGAATTTTTAAGTGAAAGACCGAGCAATTAAAGTAAAGGAAGAGATTTCTAAAGATTATCTACCATAAACTTTCATAAGGTAACTCTCATTGCAGCTGTGATATTGCAGGAACTGAAGAAAGTAGGAAAAAAAAAAAAAAATTCTCACTTGAGATACTTCTTGTTGTATTGTTCAACCTGGAAGCTAATACGTATTGACCTATTTTCAACCTTTCTGTAATCCATGAGTTCCTAAAAAAAAAATAAAATAAAAAGAGAGAGAAAATAATGTATGTTCATTTTACTTCATCTTGTGCAGACAACTGCATATCCTATCTCTCTTTGTCAACTCTTCAAGTCATTTAAATGTAATGTTAACTCCCTGGGGTCTGTGGATAACAGGCTGAAAGCCAGTGATCCGTAGGATTTAAAGCAATGATCACTGAGGTTTTCAGACTTGCTTCCTGTCACATCTCCTAATAAACTGGCTTGACACTGTGTGTTTCCCACATCTCCCTCTGGCTGTGCACTATGCGCTGCATAGCTGTGCTCAATTATGAGCCTGATGTTTTTGTTAAAGTTCTAGGAAATCTGGATAGGTTCTGAACTGAGTGATATTTTTCTCTGAATCTCAGTGGTAAATGCTATTCAAATATATGAAGTAAATGAGAGAGCTGACAAATCACTGCTACAGGTTATGGAGACCAGAAATGGAAGAAGGGAAGTAAGGAAAGAACAAAGGGAAGGAGGGAAGGAGGGAAGGAGGGAGGGAGGGAGGGAGGGAGGGAGGGAGGGAGGAAGGAAGGAAGGAAGGAAGGAAGGAAGGAAGGAAGGAAGGAAGGAAGGAAGGAAGGAAGGAAGGAAGGAAGGAAGGAAGGAAGGAAGGAAGGAAGGAAGGAAGGAAGGAAGGAAGGAAGGAAGGAAGGAAGGAAGGAAGGAAGGAAGGAAGGAAGGAAGGGAGGAAGGGAGGAAGGGAGGAAGGGAGGAAGGGAGGAAGGGAGGAAGGGAGGAAGGGAGGAAGGGAGGAAGGGAGGAAGGGAGGGAGGGAGGGAGGGAGGGAGGGAGGAAGGGAGGGAGGGAGGAAGGGAGGGAGGAAGGAAGAAAGGGAGGGAGAGAGGGAGGGAGAGAGGGAGGGAGGGAGGGAGGGAGGGGAGGGAGGGAGGGAGGGAGGGAGGAAGAAAGGGGAGGGAGGAAGGAAGGGAGGGAGGGAGGAAGGAAGGGAGGGAGGAAGGGAGGAAGGGAGGGAGGAAGGGAGGGAGGGAGGGAGGGAGGGAGGAAGGGAGGGAGGGAGGGAGGGAGGGAGGAAGGGAGGGAGGGAGGAAGGGAGGGAGGAAGGAAGAAAGGGAGGGAGAGAGGGAGGGAGAGAGGGAGGGAGGGAGGGAGGAAGAAAGGGAGGGAGGAAGGAAGGGAGGGAGGAAGGTTGGTTGAGCCTTCAGAAGAGAACTGTGGAATTGACTACTTTCTGGACCAAAAATCTGCCCTCAAAGCCCCAGATCTGATGCATTATTGAATGGATTCATTAAAAAATACAGGAAATATTCTTAGGATGATAGTGCCCATTTTCTTTATTAATATGAAACCTTAATTAATTTAAACAATAATCAAACAGGTGACTCATGAACATGACAGTGACACATATTTAGATAATATGACAAAATCAATCTAATTTTTCCACATTAAAAATATTAGAAAATTTAGATCAAGCAAGGAATTTTCATTCTAATTCTCTCAAAGGTCACAAAGATACCTGTTTAGTAACATAGACAAGACACCACTTAATTTCATTTTTCTATTATCTATTATATAAAGAGCAGATGTGCCCTCAGATATGACAGTGTTGGCAGAGAAGTAGGAGAATGCTAGAAAATACAGCTTTGATCTAATTATCTGTCTGAGACTGGTAAAGAATTCATTGTCTCAAATCAACACAAGACAATCAACTGTGCAACACTGTGCACAGTTTTACATTTGAAAGCATTCCTTTGGCAGACCCAGAAGCTGTTTTCAAATGGGAAGGCCCAGGAGTGTTTTCTGGACTAAGACTTGGTCTCTGTGCGAATATTTTCAGCTCAATATAGGAAGTTAGCAGATGATAGCCATTGTATCCTCTGAAGGCAAGATACAAGTTGGTGTCTCCTTGCTTCCTCTTATCTCTGTTGATTTAAATTTGTGAGGCCTGGAAAACAGGACCAAAAGAATTCCTGCTGGGAGCCCTGAAGCCAGAAGCTGTCACTCCAAAGAGCAATGTCTACCACTCTGGACTAAACACAAGAGAACATGAATGTTTGTTTGTCCTAATGGGCAAATGGCCATCAAACACTGGATGATCTGCCACTACCAGAGGTCAGCACCTCCTGACATCAAGGCATGTCTGGATGGAGGAGTGGTAAACTTTTTTGCTTTGCTGTGTTTATATGTCTGTATGTCTCCATGTCTGTCACTTTTTATCTTTTTATCTCCTTTTTTCACTCTTTTGCTCTTGCAGTCTTTGTAGTAGACTTTGCCTAACATTAGAACCTTTAGCATAGAAGTAACTCCTGCACCAAATTACTCATAACACTTAGTTACTAGTAAAATAGCTAATATTACCTACAAGTAGAGTATTAGTTGTTGTTAGAAAGCACTCAATAAATTGATTTGTATTATTCCTGAGTCTTGGATGTCTCCATTGTGATATTGATCCTTGCTGACTAGGGGGGTGTAACTTAGCAAATAAAAATAAGGTTCACCTCCCTCAAAATTCACTGAGTGAATTTTCACCTTCAAAATAGTTCTATTAATTTCAGAGGAATATAGATCACTTAGTCTGTTTAAATAATTATATAGATTAAGGTTGCCAGGTACTCTTCTGGCTTCACATGCTTCATCAAACAGCAGACTGGTTCAACCCAGGCACTGGAAAGGGAAGTAACCCAGCCCATGCATCAAACACATGCTTGGATTTGGAATCAACAAAACGTCTGTGTGAATGCATACCACAGCACTGAGCTGCAGATAATGAGGTTTCATGGACTTGCTGCTTTTTCTAAACATTACTAAGAATACTATGAGACAAAAGAAATACATAAGAATAGCATAAGTCAATACTGTGCTTACAATGAATACAAAGAATGTGCTAACAATCATTTCAAAATTACATTTCTAAAGACATAATATTGTCTTTCTCACTGCACTCTTTTTCTGTCATGAACAGATAGACAGTGATTTTCAGCAATACAATAGTATTCTAATTTCTAATGAATTATGATCTTTAAAAGCTATGGCTGCTCTTCTCATCACCACAATGGATGGCTGCAAAATGTTACTAAATGCTTTCCTTGAATTGATACAGGCTGGTGATTTCAGATGACAGAAGCAATTCTATTGAAGGAGGATTGTAATTGTAACTGTAAAAAACTTACACCTTATCTGTACTACGACAAATGAATTTAACTGTGATATACTGCCGTGTCTTCTGAGCCTCCTTAATGCCCATTTATGCTTTCATGATAAGAGAAATTCAGCTTTATTTAAACCCTAATGTTTTCAAGTCTGGGGTCAAGTTGAAAGTGTTACCTGTTCCTTTACTGATAGAAGTGACTGTATTCTCTACCCAAGGACTGTATGGGAATTCTAATTCGAGATCTAAAGTACTGTGCTTCTTGCAAATATAAAGTGAAGATCATGGCAAAGCAATTTAGAAAGTATTACATTGCTTCCGCAATTTTTTTGAATTCTGACCACTTTATTTTTCATGTTCAGGATATTACCATGGTATATAAAAATGTAACATTATGTTACAATGATGTATTATAATGTTACCAACTGTAGAGATTACCTTAAAAATAATATCTAATCTTTTCTATTAAGAAATAAATAGTGAAGTGAAAACTAATATAAATGAAACAAATGTACTCTAAGACAGCAAATCCTACATTAAATCTGATTTGCCAATGGCTTTGGAGTTCGTTTGAATTGTTTAGGGTACTAAACTCAGCCTGTCCCTCTTACTTTCTGTTCTCTTCCTCTTACAGTTTCTTCCTTTCCTGGACCTTACTGGCAATCCTTAGAGCCGATGTCATTAGTTCCTTTGGCAATGTTCATTTTACTTCTGACATATCCCTTCACTCTTCCTTTAATAGTCTTTCATCAACGCTTGTTTTTACATGCAGATTTTCTGGTACATAATTAGTGAGATAAACTAAAAAGAAAGCTACTCTAACAATGCAGGATATTGTTTATGCATATTACTCATCAGATGGTATTTATTCCGGTTCTGAGAGATTCCAATGACATCTAAACATAAAAATTCATCAATTCAGGAGTAATGTTTTTTTCTGAAGCATGGTAAGGGTTTTATCTTGTTTGGTTTTTTGTTGTTGTTGTTTTGGTTTGTTTTGTTGTTTGTTTTTTTTGTTTGTTTGTTTGGTTGGTTGGTTGGTTTTTTTAAACAAGAGAAAAGATTTCACTTAAGTTGAAATGGGATGGAAATGTCTGCTGGGTATGCTGTGTAAAGAAGAAGGAATGTCAATGGAGAGCTTTACTCTGCTGGCATAATAATTTTAAAAGGTGAATCAGTAAGCAGGCAATCAGCCACACCTGCACAAATGAGTTTGCAGTTCCATGGGTGAAGGAGAAGGTCAAGATGATTTATTTATTTACTTACTTTGAAGACAAAAACAAGCAAATAAGTAAGCATCACTGGTAAGCTGCAGATTTAAGGAGATGGGCTAAAATTGAGTAGCATGACTACTGTGTTTCTCTCTATATGCGGGCTATATGATTACGTACTCTTTTCCTCCACTGGGGAAGCACATTGTTAAATGTCGCAAACCACCACTAAAGAAGGTGCAAAAACAGTGTTCACAATCTGAATCATATGGGTTCTGAAGAATAAAATCTTGTTTGATTTTGCTTTGCAGTCATTACCAAAATGAGTAGCTACACTAGAGTCAGGAGCTCATGTATGCAGACTGTAATGTTGAATAGCCAGGACATAAAAGGATGGGTAGATGTCTTGGGCAGAAAAGTATTTCTTCTCTTACTGTCATCACCTACACTTTAGAAAACATCCTTCATTACCAGAACTAGGGCAACCTACATGTGGTACAACATTCACTACTACCATTACATGAACTAGTTCTGTGACCTAGAATGTGAAACAGGTAGACACACAGAGTCACATTTCTTCCAAATGCATATGGAATTTTATTAAAATATAGAACATCTTCTAAAGGAAAGACTATCTGTTCTTCCAAAAAATATATCGCACTCTCTCTGGTTTCTAACGGTATACCTTTTTCTCTCCCTGAATCCAAAGGAAGGCAGATTTAAAATCCACTGAAAAAAATTCGCGGGATTTTTATTGGCTTAGAAGGCATCTTAATGGGAATGCCTTCAAATCTACCGACAGATTCTTTAGACAAAGAATGTCACTTACTTTTATTTTAAAGGAATTTCATCCTTTCAAGGATATTCTCTACATTTCAGTTGTCAGAAGCTGTCACAGGTGCTGTAGAGCAGCCAGTTTGCACAGTCTGCAATGGCAACAGTCATCAGCAATAACATATACAATGCTTTTTTCTTGGCACAGAAGGAATATTTCCCTGGGAGCTTTCTGACAGCTGATGCTAAGTGTTGCTAGTCTACCATGTATGTAGTCATGGAACAAAAAGTCAAAGCACTATTCAGGGTAATCTGTATAATAAGCATGTGTTTTTTGTTGTTGTTTGTGCTCACCGAAGTGATTAACAGTGAGTCAGAGGACTAACATTTTTCCTTTTAAAACTTTCTCCAAAATCCAATTCTGATAAGATTCCAGATAAATCCATATTATCATACTGTGATAAAAACAAATAATAGCACATTATGGATCCCTCCTCCCTTCTCCAGAAACAGTTTATCTTTCCCTCTCAATGAGTATATATAATTTTAATCACTGTATACATATGTTATACCCAAACCTGACTGTAGGTTCAAGAGAATGTACTCTAAATGATTCCTGGGAATATTCATACTTAAATCACTTTATATGATGGCCCTCTCTTGTAGTCTTTCCACAGTTTCACCTTATCAGGATTTGTTTTGTTGTTTTTTTTTTTCATTTTCTTCAGAGCTATCTTCTACTTTTTTTCTGCACATAATCAAATCAAAACAACCTCTCCCTCTGTGGTTATAGTATTTTCCTTCAAGATCTCAGAATGGGTGACATAAGTATATGCATCTCTGTGATCTGCACTAAAGTTTGTCCGCCTCTGGGCTGGACTCAACACGAGTCCTGGAAAGGCATTTTCCAACTGTTTCAGAAAAATTATGGCAGAAGATGCAAAATCCTCAAGACCTCAGGTGTTCAAACAAAAGAGAGATCCTCCAGATTGTAAACAAAGTGCCCGCAAGGTAGATAAAGTACAGAAAGATACTTGGATAACAAAAAGAAAGGAAAATAGAATGCAAAACAAAATGCAGTGGAATAAAAAATAAAATGCTTAAAAAAAAAAACACAAAAAAACTTTTTTTTTGCTTCCTTCTTGAATTCCTTTCAGTTTCAGGGGTAATTCTTAAATCTGCTCATTAATTATCCAAGTACTTTCTTCAGTATGTTTACGTCATCCAATTTTTCAAATGTATTCATTACGCAGCTTAGAACAGTCTAGGAACTTGTATTGTGCATCTGTAGCGTTTTTAGTTGTAACTCTAACGGATGACCATGAATCAGTGCTTGGATTTTTCCATCTTAATTCCACTTTACTGCATATTTACACTTACCAGCTTATCTATAAAAAAAGTATTTCCAAAGAAACTTCTTTTCCAGACACAAAACACAGACAGGACAAGAAAAAGAACACAAACAAACAAAAACACAGTAGAATGGTTCAAAATGTAAGCAAAGTAGGCTACTGAATATTCTATCATACAAATTCAGTGTTTTCAGTTTTTACTTGTACATCAAGTTCTGTAAGAATATCTTTGTAATCTTCCCAGATATTTAAACTTTATATATATGAGTCTGATATTTTTTGTCCCATGTGCACTGGCATGTACTTCAGTTGCAGCACCATTATTCAGTGCAGGGATATCTGCACTCTGTAGATATCTGTAGCAGAAACTAAAGATGAAGCTAAACAGAGGGATCTGAAACAAGCAGGGAAGTAAATGGACATAGATTCCCAGAAATGTGACAAAATGGAGATGCAGAGAAAGAATTTTAATATGAGTATACAAATTATGTTACAAAGCACAAAACATACAGCTGAATATGTCAAATTTATTGTCATTGTTTGTTACACTTGGTGGGACAACCAGATGTTCCATTTTTAGATATAATATACATGTGAAAAAAAAATCCAAGAGATATATTAGTGTGCCCCCAGTGGCGCAGTGGTATAAGCTGCTGCTTGCGGCACGGGAGGGCCCAGGTTCGAATCCCCCCTGTGGCGCAGGGGTAGAAGTGCCACTTCGCTACACAGGGGGCTCGAAACTCGGGTGTTGGACTCGATGATCTCTAAGGTCCCTTCCAACTCGCACGATACTATGATACTATGATACTATGATACTATGATACTATGATACTATGATATATTAACTGGGGAAAACTTTATGACAAGTCTTGGCCTAGTGATATTCATGGTCTGAATATAAAAAGCAGAGTAGCAAAAATAATTGTAATTATCAAGAATATCTACTTTCTTATTCACATATATATATTTGCATTACATTTGATCATTCTTTTGTTCTGCACTTCTGACAGCCTGTGTGATTTCTGGAGCTCCAGAGCATAAACAGAATCCTGTGTCCTATCTGACCAAACAATATCTGAACCTCAGAAATACTAACAGCTTCTCTTGAAAGTATAATAATTGTATACAAAATTACAGTGTTTTCAGTGAATGCATTTCTCCTCAATTTTGGAAGTCCCACTGCTCCTAGAATTTCCACTTCACTACATTTTTCAGACAAATAAACAATATCAATCTGTAAGTCCATATGTATTATCCCTCTAGAGGTTTCTAATATGCTGCTGACAGGAATGAATAGCCGAAAAAAAAATAATAAAAATTACAGTTGCAGTAACTATTTAGATGACATTTTAAAATAATATAAATATTTCCTATGTACTACAGTAATCCTAGGATATGTAAACAATGTTTTTTTTTTGTTTTTTTTTTTGAGAGGCTTCAACCAGCTAAGAATGAAGAGTCTGAGGAGATAAACCTGGCTAATCATTTATCAATACTCAGGAGATCTGCAGAATTGTTTTGAAAACACGGAAAGGAGTCCTACAACTTTTGAAGAAGCTAAAAAATAAAGACAAAATGGAAACAGCTCCCAGAGGTTTAATTTGCTTAAAATGTTTCTTTGGAATTTTTTCACAGACTTTATTTTGTTCTTTAATTTCATAAGTTTTCAAAAATTCCAAAAGATTTTTCAAAGTTACCAAATATTTACTTGAGTAAGCTATTCACAGTGATCAACGTTGACAACAGGATATTTGGATTTACTTGTTTTATTTAAAACAAAAGATGAAAAACTAGACCCTTGAGGATGTGACATTTCCATGCTGCTTAATCTTTCTGTCTCCAGTAGATGAAAATGTGCTTTGCCTTTATTAATAATCTATTAATCGTTGACAGAATGCCCATATCACAGACACATTCTAGGCAAGTTCCTAAGCTATGCCTCATTAACTGGATTACATATTTGATCTGAATTTTGTCATGTCTTTGTGTTGACAGCAAGGATGTCTCATTCTGAGCCGTGAGTGGTCTTTATCTCTTCACATCATCTCTTCACATGAAGTCTCTCTGAACCCTACTCTGATGTATGGAAGGTCACCAAAAGTCAAACAGATTGTGATTGACTGCAAAGTAGATGTTGGTATCTTCTATGAATTATCATAACATTCATTGAACTAAGCTTTGATTTGCCTTTGAGATAAAAGAAACTTGAAAAAAAATATGTATTGAATTAATTTATTTTTTCCTCCATGGAGAAAGAGAACAAAAAAATATTTTCTTCTGTGCTGACTTTTTCCTTATAACTTCAGAAATAATTTATTGCTGCTTCTTTCTCAGCTAGCTTCAAATCTGAAACAGCATGGTCAATGGCAGCACAAGCATTTCCTCAAGGAGAACAGTTTTTCTGGATGGAGACATTCCACATTCCCTATGGCTCATTTCTGTGACTAACCAAGTACTTGAGCCACATTAAAGGTACAACAAGTTTTTTAAGTGGCCTAGAGGAAAGTTAGATCGAGACAGAACCAGAAGCCCTCTTTTTCCATTTTTTAAAGCCTGCCTCATAATGTCCTCTAAGCTTTAACTTTTTAATGAAATATAATTTTTGATGCACTAACAAGTGGTTTTAGTAATATCTTAAAAACCTGTAAGAATACAATTTTTAAGTATATAAAAATAAATTAGGTGTTCCAAGGTGGCAGAAGCTACTATTTGAAACCAGAACCAACAGAGCTACAGGCTCTGATGATATCATCAGTAGAATTCTTGGGGGTTTTAGCTAGTCAGATTGGCTTGATTTGGTTAATTATTCTGATCTCAATTTGAGATCTGATGGATCAGTAAGCCATGAACTATGTAAAATACATATGCACAGAGACAGATGGTTAGTCATCAGTTTGACTTTGATCCTAGCAAAATGTTGCTGACAGCGTAAGTTTTATTCTTTATTAATAACCAGCTGGATACAAAGAAAGTTTCACATTTCTACCACATTACATAGGTTATTCAACCTTGTAATAGCTATAGACACTTTCATCTGCCAAAAAGAAAATTATCTTGGCCAGTGATCATACCCACAGAGATCACAAATGAATTGTATTTGACTTGCCTAGAGTATTCTGAGTAGCATTTGCAATGGCAGAAGTAGACTGGAAGATATATCTTGTCTGAGACAAATCTGCAGGCTTATGAAGACTAGAAAGCGGTTGACAAGCAAGCCCACTGAATATTATTATTACTATATTAGACTGTGAATTGCAATTCTGAGCTTCCTCTTCTGTTGAAAAATATTGAATCCAGCAGATACAGGAATGTGTTTTTTTTAATGTTTATAAAAATAAATAAATTAATTAAGGAAGACTCTAGTTTCAGTATTTCAGGTGAGATTTGTCCATACTGCTGCATCAATTAAGAAAGAAAGAAAGAAAGAAAGAAAGAAAGAAAGAAAGAAAGAAAGAAAGAAAGAAAGAAAGAAAGAAAGAAAGAAAGAAAGAAAGAAAGGGATAAAACTATAAAACTATTTCCTCTAAGATTTCTGCATATCCAAGAATATACTTTACAATCACTATGTAGAGTTCTTTCTAGCATTAACTAAATCTTTTTCCTGCCTTTTCTCTGTGTTTTGAAAATGTTTATAAAATTTGTTTTCAAGCCTTACAAAAATGTGTCTTTGCAACTTCTTGATCATATATCTAATGAGAGGAAAATTATATTTTCTTACAATTCAAATCGTTTCAAGCCATCAAGAAATTCTTCTTTAGTGCAATATCTGTTATGAATTATATAATCCTTACATAATATTGCTATTTCATCATACTAATTATCTATACCTTCTGCTTGTAATGTCACCTTATATGTTGCAAAAGATTCCTAATTAATGAAGGGATACCTGCTTGTTCAAAAATGGAATGCTGTATAAAATAATAGCTGCAGCTAAATCTTGTATAATTGCTCACTTTCTATAAGATGGGAGATGTTTTATGAACCAACAGTTCTGTTTGTATAATTAGTAGCTTCTCATATTTTGAGAAAGTTGACCAAGATATGGAGGAAGTGCCCAATTTAAGATTCTGGGTGGAAATGGTCTACTCTCTTGAAGCCTTGATTATCTGCTTTTTTGAAGAGCTGACCTGGATTTATCAATGTGGCAGTACATAGCACATTAGCAAGGGGAGTCTTTGTTGGCTTAACAGTTCATTTAAATAAATAAATAAATAAATAAATAAATATGCCTAATTTGCGAACATACATGCACAAACATACCGGTCAGTGTACAGACAGTGTACAGGAATTTGGATGCTGACAGAGGAGCAATAGATACCACTAACAGAAATTGCTCAGGTTTTGTGATCTTTTTTATGTATCTTTGCAAGTTGGTCAAAGTCACATATGAGTAATATGTTCAAAAATTTTGCAGAGGATCCAGGACCGATTTTATGTAAACTGCAAATGCTCAGTGGTGCCTAAAACTGCAGCTTATTTTAAGACGCTTTAATTCTTAGAAATGTCTCCCCTTCTACCAGTGTCATCCCAGAACTATTCAGAATTACACTTTCTCTTCTTTTTGTGCAAATTGGTTATCATGCACAACCCTCAACCTCAGCATTTGTAAGATCTTTCTCATTTTCTAAAGTGGAAGATTTTCATTTAGAGTACTTCTTTGGTTTACTTCTTACTGCTAACTTACCTGTACATCAGGCATTTTATTATGTAAAGTGAACATAGAAAACAGAAGCTAGAACAACTGAAACTGTTGGACCAGAGATTATAAAATTCTTGGGCTATTTAATGAGCACATTCATCACTGTCACATACACTTCAAGAAGCTACTTCAAGATTCGCAGCTCCATGTACTCCCCTGGGAACTATTTTCAATGTTTTCTGCCAAAGTGTCAGTGGAATAATTTATTCATATCATTTTAGATTAGGCTGAAATTGAGGGTGCTGTAGAAATGAGACCTGCAAGGAAAACACAGTGGTTCCACATAATCTACAGAAATTATTTTGAGTTTAATAGTACCACTTTATCTTCTTTTTAGAAAAGCATGCTTATAAAACACTGCATTATGATTTTGTATTTTTTCTCTGTATATATTTGACATAATAATTTCCTCAGAAAGACTCATAAAATATAAGGATGTACAAGCTCTTCTCTGCTCTGCGTGGAGCTCAAGCTTTCTATTCACTTAACATGGAAGTATGTTTTTAAGTAAAGGAATAGTAGTTGGTATTTTCAAGATCTTTAATTACCGCTTTCTGCTGCAAAATACTGTTATCAAGAAAACCCATTTTTTGAAAGAATTAAACTGTTTCACTATAACCACAGATAGCAAAAATGGTCTTCAGTCTTGTTCAAATTTTCACCGAACTGCGTTTTATAAGAAAACTGACTTCATCTAGTAATGAGTTTCCAGTGTGGCATTAGCTGTAATTAATGTTTAGGCACCAAGTGTATTATTTTAAAAAAGTTTTTAAAAGTTACCAAAAAAAATTGTACTGTTACAATCCATACATTTGGTATCACATATCTACTTCATTCAGCAATTTGGGGCTAACAAAATATATATGCACATACCAAATTGTTCTGAGTTATTTCACTTTGTTTTAAGATTGTTCATTATACTTTTAGACAATATCATACTTTGATATATCAGTACAGTACAGTGATCAGGACACCCAACAACATGTCATGCTATAGCATCTCTATTCTTCTCATAGTTCGTGCTAAGATTGTTAACAAATACTTATTTCCATGTGTACTGCCTTCAGCATTCACTTATTCCATATTAATTATAGGTTAAGGTGGCCATAACTGAATATACTGATTTTCATATAGGATGTTACCTTTGTAATCACAATGGCACAGTTCTGATTTTAATTCATACAACCCTGGACTTTCATAGCAAATTGGATGCGATTTTCATAACTTCTAGACATGCAACATTGACTTTGCAAGTGATCTACAGACTAAGAATTCCCATACTGAAAGCTACTTTCCCCAGTAGTCTTTTCAATATTTCAATTTAAAAATTATATTACATTAAAAAAAAGCCTGACCTTTCTGTGTTAAGTACAGTTTCTGTCTAATCTTAAAAACTTAAATTCACTTCTAGTAATCATTTCTTTTCCCATCAGTAACTTTTAGTGCAGAGGAGACCAAACTTGCAACATACTAGAGAGGATACAAGAGTCTAAGTTCTGATCCATAAACAATCTTGATTTAATGTTTGTTCACACAATTATAATCTCTTTCCCAGTGGACATAATTTTAATTTCCTTTAATTATTAACAAAAAAGCTAACTCTAGGAAAATAAAAAAGAAACTTCTAGGATCATTCAGCTGAATCAGTTCATAGACCTGTATCCCAAAAATGATAATGTGTCAGTTTAAAATGAGAACATTTTGTGCATAAATAATTGCTAATAGTACCTTTTCCAGTTTAAAGGAGAACATAATTTACATTATATAACTGTGTATACCTTAATTTGGTTATCTTCCTTTAGGTGTGTATTCACTAATCATTTTGTAATGTCTGCAGTAAATGAGATAGAGGAATGACACATATTCTTCTAATTTCGTATATCACTACAATTCACCTCCAAGCATTATTTATTATGTATGCCAAAAGGAAAAGAGATCATATGAAATGATAGTACGAAAGTAAGTAATCAAAATCATTTCATAAAGCATTCACATAAGAGGAGCTCCTTAAGGTTATCCAGGCATATTCAGTCTCAGTTCTAGTTTTAATCACAACTCCTACTTTTATGCACTTAATTTGTCAGTGTTAATGCTTTTAATGTGGCTTTTATTTGCATGATCTTATAAGTCTAGATATTTTTGTTGTAAGGAGTATAGAAGAATGAACTGTCAGCATAGTGACAATATTTATTTATTTATTTAATACAATCAACATGATTGTATAATAAAAAATATAATTGACTTGAACGCAGGTAGAGGGTAATGGCAGTAGGTTTCCAACCTTGTTGCATGCCAACAGGAGGATATTCCATGCATTTTCTCAGTCAGTTTCCAGGGTACACTGACAACAACAGAAATGCATGCAGAAGCTGTGCAAGGAGAGTCCCAAGTGTAATCACTTGGGTTCTTCTGTTCCTGAGCTCTGGCTGAGACAGGCTGAATGAAGATGCACAACATTGCTGCTAAACACTTTCAAAGTAAGGAATATCTATAATACCAGATTTATTTTTCTTTTTTCAAAATGTCATAGCCTAACTGAAACTGGGGCAAGTTCTCATAATAGTATTTCAAAAGTATTTCACTAACCTGATTTCTCCTCTCCCTCTCAGACATGTTTCATATCCCTCTCAATGGACTGGAAGTCATCAGTAGGGATTTCTTTTTTTAGTTTAGGTATATGAAATTATTGTTTCCCTTTTGTGTTAGCAAGACAGCACTTTCCTCCAACCTTCTCAAATGAAACAGTTACCACAGTTATCACAGGTGATATCACAGATTTTCTTTAAGCACTCAGCTTGAAGAAGATATTCAGACAGAAAAAAAAAAAAAAAAAAAAAATAAAAATAAAATTCTTAGAACTTAACAAAACATTAAGCAAATGGAAAACATCATCTTATAAGTGGTAATATTGGTTAATTCTCCACATTGTCAAAATTTCATTTTTTTAGGACACCTGTAACATTTTTCATTATGGGATTGTCTTCTGAATTGCTCAAAAAAATGCCATATTTTAAATACACAAATACAGATGCAATTGAGGAAGTTCCAAGGTTGTTAGTCTAGAGAAGAATATCATTGGGCATAACTGCAAAAACAGTTTGACAAATTTTACAGTTCAAATAACTGCAGTGTAGGAGTGTTCTGAATGCATGCTTACAAATAAAAGAGCCATGTTATGAGTAGAAGTATTTCATATAATTTGGAGTACTAACATTGCCAGTAAGCCCACTGTGGCTGCCAATCAGAGTTGACCTGGAAAATCAACCTTGCATAGATAATGACATGGTATCTCTGACTTTTGCAGAAACATCAGCCTACAGTGCTTCATCATGTACTAACTTTAAGTTATAGAACCCTGAGAGAAAACACTAAGAACCTTTTCAAAACAGAATATGGTTGAAATACTCTTCATCTTCTGTCTTTCAAATGTAGTAGAAATATTGCAATTTATTCCTCTAATATATCATAAATGATAGAAAAAATCAGTTTTCCAATAAAAAAATCAGTGCAAATGGAGGACTTAAACCCACTTTCACAACTTTAGATTTATATGCACAGAATATTGTCTTTGAATTTACATACTGATCAGCAACATATAGAGCCTAGTTTGTTGTTTTCTTTCATTCACTTTTTCCTGTTCCCAAATCCAAGAGAAAACTCAAGGTAAGAAAAGGTGAGGATGAGTGCCTTAGAGACAGGTGTCAGCTGTCCAGCTTAAAAAGCATCAGACATCTGGAAAGGGGTGTTGAAATAACAGAAAGAACAGATGTTCACTGCAGAGTGATGATACCTATTAAGTCTTCACATTGAATTTCTGTTATACCTACCTTCTGGAATAAAAAAAGGGATAAAACACACTAAAACTGAGAGATTAGAAGAAGTGGTTTCTCTGTGGAGTAAATAGGAAAAACTCATCATGTTACAAAACTGTCCATAAGTTGAAACAAACGCAAGAAAACCCTTAAAACTGTCCTATGCTTTACATTAACCAGCTGCTTCAAGAACACGCCGAGTAACAACTTTCCTTCTTCCTTCACAGTCCACTTTGAGACTTAAGAAGGACACTTTAACTTAATGTCAATACATGTTTAACATTTCTCCAAAATGTTAAAAGTTCTTTAAAGGAAACTAACATTATAAAATAAGTGTATAGGAATGCTGCATTTAGTGATAGACTGTGTGCATGGTACACCTGTAAGAAAAAGAAAGATGCAGATGCATATTTGTTCTGTGGCATCTGGCATCCAATATCTTCATAAAAACAGCCCGCCTTTTCTTGTACGCTTCTAAATATATTAGGAGGAGGAAAAACATCCAGCTTACAATAATTATAGCTGGAAGAAGCTTCTAAGATTCAATTTGTAGTGCAGTGAACACACTAAACTTGAAGCACATAACATGACTTTGACAGTCTGGATGGAAAATAACTCAGACATAAATAAAACATCTCCACAATACATGGATGCTCAAAATAAAGCACTATTAAAATAATAATAATAATAAAATTGAGTGCTCTAAGATTATTGGGCTTTAGAAAGAAAAACAGAAATATCAACAAAGATGCACAAAAAAGAAATTAGCATCACTTGGATTTCAATATAATAGTGAAAAATTATCAATAGTTTAACAGCTTATACACTGGACCCTTGTTGCCTACACCAAAGCAGGCTCCTGGCAATGGAAATAAAATGAAGAAGCTGATTAGACCTATATTCTTTGCATTCCTCTAACTACAAGGCAAATTAAAAGTTAAAAGAAAAACTAGGAACAGAGGAACAGATTAATATGTATATTTATTAAATAGTTTTTATTAACACAGAGAGATAAGAATCCAGCTTTTGAAAAAAAAATACCTGTAAATTAACTACATTAAACAGTATTTACTTCTACTCGTACCAAGACCAGAACTCACAAGTTTAACTAGGAAAACTGATTAAAATTCTGGGATTTCTGTTTCTGAATAGTTCCCTGACAGTTTTCATGTATACCAGAGCTGTTGGTCCCTTTCTTTCCTTCTTTATCTCCTCTGCAATCTTAAGGTGAACCTGTGCCATTGTTCTTCTAACCTGCATGCATACACTGTGCCTCAGCCCTAAGTGAATGGAGGACCGCATATCATGTGTTGCTGGC
The DNA here is from genome assembly GCF_039878825.1 of Excalfactoria chinensis. Lineage (NCBI taxonomy): Eukaryota > Metazoa > Chordata > Aves > Galliformes > Phasianidae > Excalfactoria > Excalfactoria chinensis. The sequence goes on from NC_092826.1 coordinate 64,516,204, forward strand.
AGCAGCCTCTCCTTCTTAAGGTTGCACATTTGGGAGGATGTCTTCACCATTTAATTCACTGTATGTTGAGCTTTGAGCAGAAATTCTCAAAATTCTCATTGTCTATTCTAGCATCGGGTCCTCCTGAGGACAAAATGGCTGTCAAGTAGGGGGGCTGCCTCAGCCAATTTAGGGAGTGGACAAGTTCAGGCTGAGGCAAAGTGCAAAGCATAACTTAGGAAAAAAAAAAAAAATAAAAATAAAATAAATAAAAATGTGGAGAACATGCACTTCACTACTGAGCTATATCTTGGAAAAATGTGGATAAGGAGGGACATGAGGTAATTCAACCACATTTAGTCTATAAGTTAGCAGATAGGATAGAAAAGGTGTTTTTGTTTATCTTCTTGTTGTAGCTCTTTAGCAAACTCATGCTGTATGCAGCTCTAAAAAAGAAACAAACAAACAAAAATCCTTATTTTTCTGAATGTCATCTAAAACTCAATCAATAACCATGCTCTATGAATTACATCAAATGGTATACAGTTGCTTGCAAAATGCTGCAAACAGCAAACACATTTTATAACAGAGTGATAACTTACACTGCTCGGGGACTCAGTACCCAGTATCTCCTCTGCAACAGGCATGGCCTCTGGAGTCATGAACAGTCTTGCTCTTCCCATTTTATTTTAACAATTTGGTCAGATGCTACTGTGTAAAGGATAGCAGGACATAAATGTGAGAAACAGCAGGCAAACACTATTTCATGGTGGGTTTTTTTTGTACTTTTTTAATGAAACTCACATATAGTTAATGGATTATAGATTATACATTTTTTTCCCATTAGAAACAACTTACATTTGCCAATATTACAGTCTACAAACTGAAGCACTGTTGAGTGAAAATACTCAGGAAGAAATATCAACCCAGGCTATATAAAACATGGTTTTGAATTTTATACCATTAGCTTACAGAAGTAAATTTTTCAAAGACTTTCTACTTAAAACAGTTCACAGGTTTTGTCAGTTCAGTTTTCTATTTTGTATTTCAATAGGTGGTGGAAACAGTGTTAAACACAAAAACTTTTCTTATTTCTTCCTTTCAGTTTTTTGCATATACAAAACTACATTACATATGCCTGTGCTACCAGATATGTTGGCTTTGAAACGGCTGTATTCTCTCTATATAGAAACCCTGGGGTGATTTCTGTATACATTTACTTGGGCTGAGATCTAGTATTCAGTGGGTGTACCAATGCTGGAATCTGCTTCAGAACAGTCTAACAATGTGAGAAGAAAATATGTACATGATAACCATTGGCTTCAAGGTAAGCTACAGTGCTCTTACTTACAATCTCAAAAGAGACAGAAAACCCACATTCTCTCTTTTCAATCAGGAATCATGCTGAATAAATCCAGAGATCCAGATTTGCAGGGATTTCTGAAGATACTAATTTAGCTCATGTACCTGAAAATTCGCCAACATATCGACATATTTTCTTCTGGAGGCTAGTCCAAAGACTAGGCAACTCATGAATACTACCTGATAATTACCACTGAAAAATACCCATCACTAAAATTTACCCAATTAAAATAGATTACTAACCCACTTTCATATCAAACTCTAAATATTATACAGAACACAAAAATCTTTTTTTTTTTTTTTTTTCTTATAGCTGTCATCATCTCTGAATTACTCCATGATGATTAGTGAAACCAATAAACATTCATAAATGTTATTAGTGTTCCAGCTGAGGTTCCTGTATATGTTGCTGAAAAGTCAGTAGACACAAGATCTCTATATGTATTCTGACAACTCCAAATAGAGAAGATAGAGGTGGAGACTAACCATGATTTTTTCTATCTACCTGCTCTTACTGATCATATATAAAGACAGAATTGTGATGTGTTCTTTTTCATTAGCTACAATTTCCATGATTGTGAACCACTTGTAAGAGGCCATGCTTTTTTTAAGAGATCAAATAATAAATTTTCACCTTCCATAGTGACTATACTCGTTTCTTGATAGACAACTAAATCTATGCTGAGGGAGGAGGAGGTGACTCCTTATCTCCTCAGGGAGACAAACACTTATCAAAACAAAACAAGCAAATGCTCAAAGCACTCCTCCCTTACACAAAAGACCAAGAGGCTCAATCAACACTTAAAAAGGAAGTGCTAATACCTAAATCGCTCCTGGCTATCCTGTCAGGCCACACAGAAAAACTTCAGCCTTCAAGCCACACAGATTACAAGACACTTCTAGGTTTCTCTAAAAGGAATAAACTTCTTGGAGAGGCACACACTTTTACGTCAAAAAATTACTTCCTCACTTCCCCAAGATGCGCAAACAAAAAACGTTCAAATTTCAAACATATGTTACAAGATACTTAAATCACAAAATGCAGAATGGTCTTCCCAAGGAGGCACGCACATATGGTTTGAGGCTTGTAATTAGTGGTGTTCCCCAGGGGTTGGTACTGAGTCTGGTCTTGTTCAGTATCTTCATCAATGACCTGGATGAAGAGATAGAGCAGCAAGTTTGTAAATAGTCATAATTAATTCATACGTCCCCAAGAGGTATACACATAAGCAATAAAGTTTCACAATTTGGAGCGGTCTTCCTGGAGGGGTGCTCATGTCGAAGTAAGTTATCAAAATTATCACTCCTTGCAACTCCAGGAGGTACACACAGAAAAGTTTTAGACTGTCTGGAAGGATAACACTCTCACGTGGGTATCCTGCTTCAACTACGCCAAAAATAAATGTCTCGCTCCAATTTATAGGAGGGAGGCAAGGTTCTTTGATATATTATAGCCAGCGTGAGATTAAGAAACAACGGTTCAAATGTTGGTCCAATAAGTTTATTACAAATAATAATCAACCAAGAGGATGGGAGAGGGAGAGCGGTGACTACTGAGAATTAGGGTGACGGGGAGGGGAAAGCAGGCAAGGAAAAGGTAGGAAGAAAACAAGAATTGTGTATAGCGGGGATAGTCACCACCTGGATGCAGCAGCATCCCGTCACATGTCATTCCATTGGTCCAAGGCAAAAGCGCAGAGAGCAGCAGCAGAAGGGAGCATAAGCAGAGTGACTGGCCACAAGCAGCAAGCTGGTGCCGTGCAGAGCAGGTGGTGGAGGAAGCAGCAGGGTCTCACGGAGCAGGGTCTCACGCAGCAGGCCTGGGAGAGTTCGTTGGCAGCAGCAGAGCGGCAGCGAGGGACCTGAAGCCAGATACCTGTTTTGCTCTTCAGCATGTAGGCATCTTTTTCAGCATGCAGGTGTCAGGTCGTGAGGAATCTGATGTCAGAAAACCTAACTTCATGGTTGCTGATCCCTCTTTTATCCTCCTTTCTCCAGCTTACCTAATATTCCTGGGTACTTGGCTAAGAGTCATGTGCAGCACCCCCTGAGATGGCCATCTTCCTGGAGATAAGCCCACACAAAAGACCACTTCACGGCCATTCATCTGCAGCTTATCTCTCTCATTGTCCCTGGCCTTGTTCATCTGTGTCCCTCAAATGATTTCTAAACCCTTGCCCAAAACTTGCTTGGACTTGTCCATCCTCAGCAAACTTTGAGGCAATAGTGCAAAAGCATGGCCTCTTACACCACTGACTTAAATTTTAATGTTATCCTATTTTCATTGTTTATTGGTAGAAAGCCTGAAAAACGCATTAGTTATGAATATTTTCAAGTGTTAAGTGAGCTCAATTTATCATGGAATCCTGTAGATTTATCTGTATAACTTTTCCAGGGACAGGTAACTCATAATCTTTCTTTGATAACATCTACTGTTATCTTGCAATGCTCTGGAGTGCTAACCTATGTACCTAACTATATGTTTGTAGTTTCATAGTTTCATGTATTCCAGATTAAGAAAATTCCGTTTTTGTTTTTGTTTTTTGTTTTGTTTTGTTTTGTTTTTTTCAGTGACATATAAACACACAAAGTAAGCACTTAGTCAGTGAGAGTTATCACTGCTTTTCCAAGTGAAAAACTAGATGGGATAGTCTTTTATTTCTGCTTCAAATATCTTGACATACAGAGGCCACAGATCACACAAACTGGCATTAAACAAGCACAAATACATATACTTATGGAGCAAGATGAATACTTCTGCTATTTGAAAAGGCTTTTAACAGTAACAACGTGTGATGGTAAATTCTTTTAATTTTCTGCTAGCAGACTGGGAAGCAGATTTAAAAAATAGCCATGAATGCAACATTCCATGAGACCAATGTGCAAGAATCAAATGTGCCAGCAAAAAGCAGATGCCTTGATAGGAAACTTGCAGAGCTGCCCATGGCATCATACTTTTCCTCAGCAGGACAGGGATCAGAGCTAGGCCCTGGCTGCTGGAGTGTATGGCTGCTGCAGCCATCTGCATGCTAGCAGGAGTTCTTTGAGCGACTGCCACGTCACATCAGGAAAGTCTCCAATCTGGAACCTCTCTTTTTGACTCCCACAGTGTCATGACCACAGGCCAAAATAGGCATGTCTGCCTCCTGCAACTGTTGTTTTCTATTTAGATGTGATTTAAATTTCATACCATACAGAATTATATGGATTTTTTTCCCTCTGGTTTTACCAAAGTGAAAAGGGTTTTTGTGCACAGACTGCTTTTCTTCACCATAAGCAGGGGGAAATTTGTGTTATTTTTATCACCAAGAAGAAAAAAAAAAAAAAAAAAAAAAAAAAGATAGAAAATAAAATAAAAAAATAAAACTATTCGCAAAGGAAATATGTGTTAGTCACTGAGATATTCGAAGATACTATAACTGTAAGGCAACAGGATTTACCATCATACAGCTACTGTATCATCAGTTTGAGAGCTCCTTTCTTATATACATATAAATTATTGTAATGAGGGGTACCAACAGGGAACATCTGTCATAGCTGGTGAATCTGCAAATGTGATCCACCTGTCACTGTCTGGGACATTATACAGCTGTAATTGTCAGTTGTTGTAATATTGCTGGCATATATAAAATGTTCCCAAGTTACACTTCAAAACATTGAACTGGGATCCAACATTAATATACCTTTCTAAAATTCAGTGTGCATATATATTTTACTCGTGAAGGTCACTGAGGGCATTTCTTTCAGCATGATTTTACAGTATTCTTTTCACTAATAGACATTTTGAAAGAAATCTCACTATATTTTCCTCAAATAAGATGGCAACTTCTGAGAAACCAGTTGGTTCAAGGATTGCTTTTCACACTGTGTCTTCCTATATATCTGTTTATTCCCCTTTGCTTTCTTTGTACCATTCCAACTAAACAAAAAAAAAAATAAAAATTAAAAAAAAATGCTGTTAAAAATGCTTTTATCAGCAATGTGAACATTCAGAACTTTCAGAACTTAATCTGTATTTCATATGAAATATTCTGATAGAACTCTGGCTAAGATTTCAATGCCTTTAGTAAATTATATAGTCATTAAGGTCAATAAGAAGAGACTATCTTGAACTCTAAATAATGCTAAAAAAAATAGAAATAAAAAAAAAAAAAAAAAAAGATTTAGGTTATTTTTGTCAAATACACCCCTGAGAATAAAGGTTCTCTCACAGGAACAGTGTTTTTAAAAGGTGAAAGCCTTGATACCTGACTGTGTCATTTTCAGTACTATGGCAAAAGTACTCAGTATTTCTATATATAAAGATTTATCTTATTTCTGATTAGTTTCATATCAGCATATCACTAAGCCTACTAATATTTTGAAACAGTGACTTGAAAACTGGTACATCTCTGCTCCTTTTTTGAATATATATTTTTCTCCAATCTTTAAATATCTTTCAGCATTCCAAGAATTTTGTTCTCCATTTTTTAGTAAAAAAGATACTAGTAGTATTTTATCTGGTACAACCACAGCTTGTGATTCTTAATCCATTAAGGAAACATATAAACATAATCCAGAGGAAACTATTCAAAAGACTCTAAGTCATCCTTAGGAAGTATTTTAAATAACTTCCTTTCCTAGCTCCATATGGTACACACTTATTTTTTGATCTGTGTAGATTTTAAGGCAATGAAGACTTCAATAGTTCCCAATTTTCTCCATCTTCTGAAATTCCAGCTGAGCTTTTATCTACTGATTATAAAACATCTATGATCTCAACAGAGTAGAAGTCAAAAATTATCAAAGTAGGAGATTTTGTTCAAAGGCAAACTAAAGATAAATTGAGTCATCCTCACTTAAATGGAAGGAGAATTAAGGCATTCTATACCATCAGATCCTCAGAGTTCAGTGGAAGCAATATAGGAAATTATAAGGAAAAAGGGTAAGTAGTGGGAACTTGGTAATTCTACTTGAACTTTAAGAAAATTGAAATTAATTATACTAAAATCTCAGTTTGTAGCAGGAGTTATTGTACCTATATGTTTCCAATTGAATGTCAGTTGTAGTGTCCCAGAACAGTGGGCTTGTTTTACTGTCTAGCAAGCACCCAAACTCCATGCTTTTGACTCCTGTTTGGTGTCAAGCTCTTTCTTCCTGTCCCCCTTTTGAAATACCATAAATTATCTTCAGAGGGTTTTGAGGCTAATCCCTGTTTAAGATAAGGCTATTTTTGTAAGAAAAAAAAATAAACCATGGGCTCTCATAGACTAAACTAACAGTATTCATGGGTACATTGTGCCTTAAGTTGAGTCTACATTAATAAATTGTCATAAGAGATAATCTGAAGAGATAATCTATACTGAAAAAGTTAAAAGCTGAAGCCTGAAGTACACTATTTTGCAATTGTTATATTCTTGCAATTCCTGGTTGGAATACTCCCAAACACTGTCCAAAGGCTAAATTTCTTCAAACCATTTTAACTCCTTTAGGCAACTGTGGGGCACTTGGTGCACATCTGGAGACAGACTCTTTTTAATGCACCCCAGGAAACCATTTCCTACAAGGAAATACTGCTGACTCATGGCTAACCTGTTACCCACCAGGTCAGCCAGGTCCTTGTCTGCAGCTCTCCTTTCCAGCAGGTCAGTTCCTCACTTGTAATGATGCATATACTTATTCCTCCCCAGGTAATAGGTTCTATACTGGCTGTTGTTGAACCTCATTAGATTCCTCTCAAATAAAATTTCCAGCCTGTCCAGGTCTTGCTGAATGTCAGCACAGCCTTCTGCTGCCTCAATCACTTCTCCCAGCTTTGTATCATCAGCAAACTTGCTGCTCTATCTCTTCATCCAGGTCATCGATGAAGATACTGAACAAGATCAGATCCAGCACCAACCCCTGGGGAACACCACTAATTACAGGCCTCCAACCAGACTCTGCACTGCTGATGACAACCCTTTGAGCTTTGCCATTCAGCCAGCTTTCAGTTCACCTCACCATCCACTCATCTGTCCTGCTCTTTCTAAGTTTCATAACAAAGATGCTGTGGAAGATGGTGTCCATAGTTGTGCTGTGTCATAGGTTACCCTAAAATCTACCGGCTCCCATGACAGGGGTATAGACGGCCCGCAGGGCCGCTATCCCAAAAGGAAAAGAAAACAGGGAAAGAGAAAATAAATACAGCGGCAACGATCTAAGGAGGCACACTTATTTACTAAATACTATATCGGAATACAGAATAACACAATATAATACAATATAATTGGAATTAAGGCTAACGAATCAAGTAAAATAAGAGAGAGTGAGTCCCGAAACCGAGAGGCCTACTGTAACTCTAGGCGAAACGGCTGGAACGCTCCCACACGGCTCTCCCCCTGGCTGGCAGGATCCAAGAGAGCGAGTCCAGCACTGAAGTGAGATTATATAGTCCTGGTCATATGACTGACTGTGGTGTTTCCTGGGACATTCAGTCTTCCTTCTGTGAGCAGCGGATTCGTCAAAATTATCTATGCTTAACATGATGTTATGATGTGGAATACTGATAGCAAAATTACAAAATTGCAAAACCATGACATGCTGAAATCAAGGTTCCCAGTATTAACTACTCTCCGCTAAGACAGCATAGAAAGCTACCAGGTTGGCTGAGCGTGCTTTCCCCTAGGCGAATGCATATCAACTACTCCTGATAACATTCCAATTGCTTGAAGACTGCATCCAGAACAAGTTGTTCCATCACTTTCCAGGGACTGAGGTAATGATGACTGGCCTGTAGTTTCCCAGATGCTCCCTCTTGCTCCTTTCAAAGACTGGAGTGACACTGGCTATCCTCCTGTTTACCTCATCTTTAGGGTGTACATACACAGTGTGTTCACTCTGGGTCAGGAGTGAGTCTTCCCACTACAGTTCTCTTACTGTACTTTCATGTTGAAATGATTTCAAGGAACCTGAATAAGGTTGCTTTCATATCAAACTAAACCAGAAATCACCTTGCAACTGCAAATGGACATTTAATCCATACAACAAGATTAAAGCTACTGTGCAATAAAATAAGACCCTGAAATATCACTAATGTGAACATCACCTTTGCAGCACCACTTTCTTCTAGTATTCTATTCCTACTGATCTAAACTACTTTCTCAGTGTAGCTGTACATTCAGACTGTTAAAATTTCACCTGAATGTTGTTCAGTGCTTGACTCAATTTTGAATTATCAAAGCTTCATAACAAATTTTCCTTTGTTTTCCCCACTTCTATGATTTGTTTGTTATCAAAGCTATAATGGATGCTTTAGCAATAATCTGTAAACCAATCTGTAAACCAATGGGTATTTCTTATCACTTCATTGTCTTTTATTACAGTTCATGAAAATTCATTAGTTTTTAATAAGTTCCAACTGCAGGTTTTTTGTTAAAGTAAAATATTGTCGTATTTGTGAGATATGATAACATATTTATATTTAAAAGAAACTGATTACAGAAAGAAAGAAAGAAAGAAAGAAAGAAAGAAAGAAAGAAAGAAAGAAAGAAAGAAAGAAAGAAAGAAAGAAAGAAAGGAAGAAAGAAAGGAAGAAAGAAAGAAAGAAAGGAAGAAAGAAAGAAAGAAAGAAAGAAAGAAAGAAAGAAAGAAAGAAAGAAAGAAAGAAAGAAAGAAAGAAAGAAAGAAAGAAAGAAAGAAAGAAAGAAAGAAAGAAAGAAAGAAAGAAAGAAAGAAAGAAAGAAAGAAAGAAAGAAAGAAAGAAAGAAAGAAAGAAAGAAAGAAAGAAAGAAAGAAAGAAAGAAAGAAAGAAAGAAAGAAAGAAAGAAAGAAAGAAAGAAAGAAAGATAACACAATCTAATGGTGTACTTAATTTAATTCGGAGTATGTGAGTTGGTAGACTTTGCCTTATATCTTCATGTCAGTGTATTTTTAAATTCCTGAAGTTACCAGGAAAGCAGCAGAAACAAAAACAAATTGTCCAAAAGATACAGAGTACATGTAAACAGAATAACAATAGTTACCAATGGGTAGAAATTACTGTCAGTAGATGTCAATAGATAGAAAGTTTCAAGACAGTGAGGTATAATGCATAATTTGGGTCTGATGTTACTTTCACAAGATGAAACAGACTTTTGCCATCCCTGTAGAGAAAAAGTTTATTTTTGTATATAAAAACAAACAAATGATCACAATACACTAGTTAAATGTCATTTTGCAAACCGAAAATCACTTTTTTGTACACTGAACCAGTGTAAAAGTAGGGTTGAGTTAATATTTGCTCTCCATTCTGCACATCATTTAAGATGGTTTTGTCATATTAATTGATCTTCTGTGTAGTGATAGATTGGTAATGGACTTCTGCAGTGTGACAAACAAGTCTGAAACAGCATTCTTGTAAGAGCAGAATACATTTGTCCCATATTTTTTTTTTCCTATATTTTTCCTAGTAGAAAACTTTGTAGGATCAAGCCATACAAAATTTTTCCACATAACTATATGAAGATCTGGAAGGAGTCTGAAGAGCTCTTCAAGTTCTCTTGAAAATCTTTCCAGCCTATTCCACAAAGATTAAGAAGACATCTTCACTCAACTTAAGGACCAAAAATCGGGTCTTTAAAACTAGTACCAAGCACCCTTAAATTTATACTTAAAGGATAATTTATAAAGGATCACTAATAAAATAATAGCAATAAAAACAGTAACATTTCAATAGTTAGAAATCTGACTGTACCTTTTTGATAAAATATTTGTTGATAAATGTTCTAATGCATTTTTATCCATTGTTTCATTCCATGTAATATAATCTAACCTGCTGAATATATAAAAACCTTAAAAATGGGATCAGGTTATTACTTTATTTTTAACCATACTGATATTTTTTTCTGTCTGATACTGTGTTCTCTCATAATTGTTGGTTTTTATTTATTTTTATTATTATTTTTATTTTTTTTATTTCATATTATTATAATTACTGACATCAAAATGCCCCTTACTTTCAGGGGAACTCAATCAAGCCTGAAAACATTATTCAGGTATGTACAGAAATGTTTCTTTAGAAGTCCGAATGATTTTATTTGAGCTATGTCTAAGCAAAAAGAGAATATTCCCTGCCTGAAGAATTCTAGATCTTACTATTCATTGGATTTATTTTTATTACAAATATATTATTAAAAATAATAATAATAATAGTGTCATGTTCCATCATGAAAATTATTAATATATTCACTCATATATATATACATATAAATTAAATATTTGTATTTGATCATGTTTTGTAGCAATTGCAGATGCTGCCAAAAATGGTTTCTACTTTCATCCAGATTTCTAATATGAAAGAAGAGAAAAATACAACTGTGAAGATTTAAAACCAAAATCTAGCCTGAAATTTAGTGCTATAACTACATACTCTATTTAAGAAATTATCATTTTAGCTGACTGACATATTTGGAGTCCTTTGACTAGATGAGACTGGATGATGTTGGAAAACTGATGACTTAACTTACACTGACTTTGCATATTAGGTATTAGTACAGAATATTTAGCTAAATGGTATTCTTGAGTGATGGTTTAATTATTTTGACTGGGTAATGAAAAATACAAACTTTTCATCAACATTTTCAAAGCATATCATGTTGCACAGTGAGATATGCTGGTAGGCTGCAGACATTTTCCACAGTACAGCAAGCATTTTGTAATCAAATACTGCAAAGAATAGATAGAAACGCTGTAGCTCATTTGAGTACAATCAGATAGTTCCAGAAGAATGGATGGAATAAATGTATGTGATGTTAGGAATCTGAAACATGCATGGAAGCTGAAAAACACATTAAGTTATAATGTATCTGAGTTTAAAAAAAAAAAAAAAAAAAAAAAAAAAAAAAATCTCCCATTTTTTTCTGAGCTGTGGTGCTTGCTGCATTTCCATCTATTCCAACTAAGGTCTGAGTACCTCTACTTAATAGTTTAATATATTTTACACCCTGTGAGCCAAGGCTGTATTGGGGCATAGAAAATAGAGAACACAGGTAACAATGACTTTTTTGGAAGAATGGGGGAGGCTAAAAGGGTAAATTTATTCTGTGGGCTCAGAGGATGCCCATGAAGTTTGAAGAGTCATGAAAGATTTGGGTGCTCTCAAAAAAAAAAAAAGTTGCACTCAAGAGTGTGATAAGAAACAGATAATACTTCTCCATCCGAAGAAGACACTTAACATGCAACTTTTTCAGCATTAAGCCTTCTATGGTCAAATGGATACATCAGCCAAAATTTCTTGCCTGTCAAGGATAATTTTTGGACTTCACTTGCTTAACTGTATATGTACTTAATAATGACAAGAGATTTTTTGACATAATTTATTATAATCATGTTCTCAGTTACAAATGAAGAAACAAAGAGGCTGTCTGAAGAACTTACTTGTTCCCATACTGCTAACTATGAGGAGAAACATGTACTTCATTCATGACAGAAAATTATGCTTACACTCTGAGTTTTTCATGTTAGTTCATGCAAAAGTGATTTTATCTAGTATGATACAGAATACTGCTTTCCACAAAACAATAAATATAGGGTATTGGTCATAAAAACAAAACAAAACCAAAACAAAACAATCAAGAAATTTCAAAATATTTTCTTTTGCAAAGCAGTTTGATCATATTTTAAGAATATGATAATATAAAAATATATTAACTCATGATTGTTGTTGTTGTTGTTTTTTAAAGAAATAAATGAAAAATAGTATTACAATGTATTATAGTAATGTAATGTATTAAAGCCATTGGAAAACTTGCTAGTACACTTAAATTCAGAATGTTTTTCTATCTTGACTTTCTTAACTTGTGGATAAAACTGATACCTGCTTAAAATTCTGTCTCATGTAACAAAACCATAATTAAGTGAAATATCTGTAAATCACACAGATGAGATTCTGTAATTGAAAGTACTTCAAAGACTTTCTAGCGTCAGCAATATTTAAAATATTTTCCACCAAAAAATATTATGTACAGGTGACATCAAGATATATGATAACACAAGCTTTCTGTTATGGTTTTTCATATCAGAGCATAAGACTTTTGATCATAGCACAAAGCAACTTTTATTTAAGTAATAACCTGAAGATGTGATTTCAGTATTATCTCAAACCACAGGTTTTTATTTTAATTTTTACTATACAATTATCCTTTGATATTTCAAGAGTCTTGATAAAGGAGGTAATGACTGGAAAATGGAGAAAAAAGAGATTGAACTTTCTGTTCAAAAGGAAAGTTTCAGGAAGATGCTTTTACTGTAATTCAAAGCTACCTTTCAGAAAAATAATACCAGCTCTGAATTTTAATAAAGAATAGCTATGCCAGAGGCAACTTTTGTCAGTCCCTCTTGTTCCTGGCTACTTTACGTAGTTCTGAGCTCTTCAGTACATCAAAGTGAATATGAAATCTTGAGATACTGGGCATTATCATAGTGTCACTGCTTGGTTTTAGTAATGGAAATACTTCAGGTTGTCATTTCTACTGAACAAAGATATAAGGAAAAGTGAAAAATGTTGTGTTCAAAATATGGTAGCAATGGTTAAAATGCTATTTGAGTGCACTGTGATTCTTCGTTTTTTTGCAAACTGTTATTTCATATCAGCCAAAAGTAAATTTCTCAGCTGCATTTTTTTTTTTTCCCCATAATTATCTGCTTAAATTACAGCAAAGAAACAAAATACACAGTTTGTAACAAACAACCCGTAGAAATGAAACAAAAATAACCTTCTGGCTATTCAGTACATCTGCTGTCATCAGCCTGTGCTAGCTTCCATATAATCACTGCATAGGCCATAAGGTTCAAGACCACCAAAAATATCACTTTATGTTCTGCTCTAAAGACACTGATCAGCTCTTTGAACACAGTGGAATGAAGTACAAAAATGAACTAAGTTACTGAAAGGAACCAGTTTATGTGTTTACCAGTAAACTCTGAATAGATGAGGTGCAGAGCTTTAAGCTCAGAGACTACCTGAGCATCAGTTAGTGGGTGGTGAGCAATTGAGCTGTACATCACTTATTTTGTATATTCTATTGTTATTATTATTATTATATCCTTTGCTGTTAAAGCCTTTAGCTCAATACATGTGCATTTCATTTTAGGTTGTGCTGCTTAACTGAATGCCAGGTCAAACAACAACACCTTCTTAGTATAAACATCAAGAAATGAACAAACTACTATCATATTTCTTAATTGGTTCTATCTCATTCCTTTTCCACAGCTTATTTTTCTGATCTACATTGCTGAAGCTGATAACTGGCCATTGATTGCTAACACTAAACATAAGCTCACTTTAAGCTGTAGCATGATAAAATTTAAGTTCATGCTGCAACTTTCCTAAGCTTAGTGTTACAAAAAGTTTATAAAGCTAACCTATAAGGAGTGTCCCATGAGTTGTAAAATAATAAATTTGTGATCACCTTGCAGGACAGAAATAAATATACCTTGGGTAGTTATAAAAACATTCATTTTATCAACTTATTAATTCTCTCATAAATGAATCCAGAAGCCATGCTAGGAAATTCTGATTTTCCCTTGGTAAGGCAATCTAATACCTATTGAATTAATCTATCATTTCATTGGGGTCTATAATGTTTTACTAATATGTGGAACTGTTACAGATTTTACTAGTAAAAGCAGAGGAATAATCAAAAGTGCAAAGTGGACTTGGAGAAAACCAAATTTTATTTTAAACTGAACTGTTTTAAAAACAAAAAGGGTTGTGTAGCCATACTGACACCAGCTTTACAAATACTAGTGTAACAACATTTAACTTAATATTTGTCAATATCTGCATTAAGATCCATGACAATTTATTGTAACTGTGTCAGAAGCATTCAAATTCCCAGCCGAAATGCTCTGTTCACTCAGCTTCTAGGTGGGGATTGATACTGCAGAGTAAATAAATTTGTAACTATACTCCTCCAGTAAACAAGTGTCTTCACGTCCACTTCTCTGTAGAACCTAGATATGAGGGATTAAAAATAAATAAATAAATAAATAAATAAAATGAAAATGGTGGTCCTTCTCAGTCATCATCTTGATTGAACCCTCCATGAATCATCAGGAAGAAGCTACACCTTAGCAATGGGATGGGTGAATCTCTCACTGAAGAAGCTATTGCATCTGCCAGCTACTTGCAGTCACTGGAAGGATACTACCATGTAAGCATGCATCATAACACATGCAGTGTAGCCAGATCAGAGAAGTTTCCTCAGTGCTTAAATGAATTCCAGCTATAGAGGCAGAAGAAGAGGACTGGGGCAGCAGTTTGTTTCCCCTGTTTGTCTTTTTCATCTTACTTTTCAGAAGACTTTAGTAAATCATCTTTTGAATCTCTCAGATGAAAATGCGCCAGCATGATAGGTTTGGTCTCCCAAGAACAAAACCTGGAAACCTGATTTGCCATCTCCTTTTCCACCCTCTGTCCAGAAAATCTAACAGGGTTTTCTAGTCATCTGCAGCTACTGTACAGCTCCCAGTGAGTTCATTTTTATTTCAAACACAGAACAGAAAACCAAAGGAAAGCAAAATTTCTAATAAAGGACTGTCAGACATATTCCTTTTCTCTAGCTTCAGTAGTAGCAAAACAGTATCTCTTTTATCAGTGGCTGCTCTGAGCTCAGTCAGATTGTCTGATTTAGTAACGTTATGGAGTAGTTACTAATAACCAGAAGCAGTTGACACATGGAAGATGCAATGAACATTTGGTGTTATCCTGATACATAAGTGATGTCTCCTCTGTGAAGGTCAAACTTCTCATCCTCAAGCTACACAGATGAGCCTTCAAAATAAGAAATAATATCCAAAATACTAATTCACCACAATCAAATTTATTTTCTACTGAGCTCAGTGCCCATTTAATAACATAAAAATTAATATCCCTAGTCACTTGAGCCCTCAGACTATCACTTGGATAGTACTTAATTGTACTGACTGGGAATTACTAAACTGCAGGAGTCACTTCTAGTCCTTAAGACTATTTATAATTTATAATTATGCTGGGTTAAATAAAGAAAATTTCTACATGCTTTAAGTACTGAGACTTTGTAGAAGAAAAGGTGAAAAACAAACAAACAAACAAAAACAGTTTCTCAGGTTTACTTTTTGCTGGATCTAAATAAAAATAATAATAATAATAATAAAACTGCCTGCTTGAACTCTGATAGCTGTGAGTTTGTTGATGGACAAGCTCAGCATGAATCTTATCATAATTTTATATGCTGACCTGAGTAACTGTATTATATTACAATGTCATTCTCAAGATTGCATTTCATTTATGTCTAAAGCTCTGGATCTGCTTTAAACAAAGTAGTTCAATAGTTAAGATGAGGAGGGAGGAGCAGGATGAATGTCCTAATCAGCTTTCAGAATTGCTAAAGGCTTTGTACCTAATCAGAGAATCCAGACTGAAGACGGACACAGATGTGCTTAAAGTCTTTGTGTTCTTTGGCAGTGTAGTTCCCAAAATAATGCAGCATCTGCTTGGTGACAAAGACTCTTTCAGTGGTACAGAACAAGGAGAAAATCCATTATACTTCAGTTGTGCAAAACACTCAAGCAACTGCAGTATAGTTACACAGCCACCTTGCAGACAGGAAAAATGGTCAGATGAAGACTGCCTGGACCAGTTATCTGGTCATTTTATTATGGTCTAGAGACCACTAGATGATAAGAAACTGCCTGGAAACTGCAGTTTTACAAAGTTGTACATGCATTTGGAGAGAGGAGCAGGGAAGCAAATGCCATGGAAAACAAACAAACATGAGTAAAAAGTGTTAGTAACTCCGAGCATTTCATTAAGACTTCATGAGCTGCAACAGAGTAAAATAACACTATGGAATGTCACAGTACACAGTTTGAAGATATTTCAAAATGTTCTGATGTCCTTCGAAACACTAAGCAACTTCTAGCAAAATCTGGCATGCTGAGGAAGAGAGTGAGGACACATGGTGAACATATATTTTCAGCACATGTGCTAGAAGTGATAGTACACATAATTTTAAAATTCGTGAAACTTGCACAGATGCCTTACTGAATCCTGCAAAGTATCGTGTCAGATAAAAATGATCTCTAGCATTTTCAAAAACTGCGCTTTTATGTCTAATGGAGTGTTCGGTAACGACATAACTAACTGCATAAGTGTTACAATCTTAATCTCTATACGGTCCCCTAATATAGTTCTTGTAATGTTTGGCTGTGTGCACTGCTTTGTCAGGAAAACTCTCTCTACTTCAGCATTTTAACTATAATTAATGATGACACTCACCTTGATTGTTGCAAAGTTTATATTCCCTCAGAGATGGAACAAAACACACAAGGTGTGAATTATTTATACTTCCATATGGAGGCTTATTGTTAATAATTTCTTAGTAATTCTTAAGTGTTGGATCTTAATGTAGATAGGTAGATCACTGGTGCATTTAGATCAAAATATAAACAGAAGCATGTATCCAAAGTGATGAAAATCCTACTGAACTTCAAAAATGAACAATAAAATAGCCTTTCTTCCTTTCAAAATTGTTGTGAGAGCTTTCACATCTATAAATGAACATAGATACTATGCTCTACCATATCATCTTCCTTTGAGCAACGACTTTCTGCTAGTATTTTAACTAGGAGTTTCCATAAGTTAAATAAAAATCTCACAATATCCCTCAAATGCCAGGCAATCTATGATCTGTGGCAAGTTGAAGAAATGACAGAATATATCTATCTCTTTCTGATTTTAAAAGTTCTCACATTAAGGCAGTAGCATTATATACAGAAGCTTTTATTTTTATACCGGGTGGAGCTGGTGCTGTATCTTCAAATTTGTACCTCAAGAGGAGTTAACAGCAGTTCAAATGTGCTTTCAGTATTCTGCAGCTTGTAAACAGGGAGCAATGGACCCAACAAACACTGGGTACCTTATTCTTCTAGGTGTCATTTGGAAGTATAGCTAATATTTGACTTTGTTTCTTTGATCAAAATGCTAACATTTGCTCTTTCTTGCTCTTCAGAGGTATCAAGGCACTTTTTATTTCACATGGATGCAGAGAAAACAAGCTTGATAAGGGGAAAAAAAAAAGGTTCTTCCTTTCTCTCTTATAGATTTGTAGATATCTAAACATAGCAATACTTATGTATTCTGACATATTTCTATGTATGCTGTCTCTAATATATATGACATGCTGACATGCATTAATCATCTTGTACACCCACAGTTGGCAAAAAAAAAAAAAAAAAAAAAAAAAAAAAAATTATAAAGAAATGACAATTTTTACCTACATTTTTCATTAGAGTTTCATTTCTATTGTTCTTAGATATTTGAGACTGGGAAGAAAAACAGCTCATAACTTGTATAAACAAACAATACAGTATATGAAGAGATCTGCAAGGTATACCCGAAATCCCCGCAGAAGAAAGCCTTTGGAGAAGAATCCTCATTCACAGCACATGTATGTGTGAAAAACACCTTACACAACATACGCTTGTGATATTGTCTGATTTCTTGCCAGTTATATCTCTGAAGAACTTACGATTTTTATTTTTTTTTGTCTTTTATCACCTGTCTTCATATTTAGAGAGTATCACATGGCCAAAGTAGAGCTTAGATGTTGAGAAACAAGGCACTGAATCTGATTTTTCCGTACATTTCCTGACATTAGGTATGGCAAACTGGAGGGTTTGCTAGGGTCCTTGTACTTTGCAAGCCCTGTTTTTGCCCTAGCCAGAACTACACAACTTAAACTAACTCACTCCCCTTTAAAGCTATTTAAGGACAGTGAATTGCATAGTGTCTCATTTGAGTGGTTTCAGTCTTATATTCTTTATTCAAGCTTACATAGTAACAACCATGGAGCTCTGACAGGAAGTGATGTTTTATTCCCTCTGTTCTCCCATTTTTCTCAAAATAAAATAAAATAAAATAAAATAAAATAAAATAAAATAAAATAAAATAAAATAAAATAAAATAAAAATTCTTACACTAAATATGAAAGATGCAAAGCTCTCTGCCGATCCCAAAATACTGTTTGTATTTACAGCCTCAATCTACCTGATAGCACATATACGTGATAAAGTACAGAAACTGATATGAAGAAGTATACTAGCAAGACTAAAAATTTTCCCTTTTAACCATATTAAGAATCTATTTCTATCCTACATAAGCTATGTTTTGAAATGGACTTAGTCTCATTGTTTTAAATTTCAGTTCTCACTTTAACATACATATATTTTTAAAAATATCAATTTAGTTGTCTTAGACTTGTAATCATTTACTGATTTTAATACCTTTTACAATTCAGGATGACTTTAAAAAATGTTTTAGATAGAGCTAATATCACTGAAAAGATGAAACCTTGGCTCCCTGCTGAACTTCTAGAGAGGCAGATAGGCAAAATGATACTCACTGGTAAAATAATCTCACAGTATTCTAGAATCAATCAAATTTGCGAACATATTCCAGTCAAAATAGCAAAACTAGTAGTTCAACCCCAAATCTTCTGCATTAGCAGCTAGAAAAGTTTTGGAAAACTAAGGGAAAAATGAAAACAGGGAAAACTGGTCTCACTTTAGATTATATTTCCTAATCAGAAAATCTAATGAAATATGGCAGAAGAATTTTCTTGATCAGAGTTTACTCATTTGTATATATTCATGAACGGAACAGAGCTTAGGCTTTATTACTTTTTTAGGATCTATAGCAAGCTATTGTTAGTTATACGTCAAACTATCTTAGCTGTTTTATACTGCATATATTTTAAACACAATCACTCTTCTAAAAGATTCTCTTGAACAGAAGACAAGACACAAGTAAAGCAGAATCATCAAAATCAAAAATTACACTACTTGTAATGGACTGAAATATAAGTCATTAAGACTGTGAGGAGTGTGACTATTTCTTAGATTAAATCAACATTCATAAGTAGAATTTAGATTTAAATTTTACAGTCCATGAAGTAGCACATCATCTTTGTCTCTCTCTTCATCTTCTCCTATGTTGCTCTTCTTAAAACCTGATTTTCCGTAAGAGCCATTTCTTTCAGTCCCAAACCTCATACCGTAAAATATGAAATAAAAGTATACACAATTATTTAGACTATAAAAACAAAAAGCTAACAAAAACTTAATGGTGTTACTTTGGACTGCTGACAGAATAAGCATTGAGTTAGGATTTTAACTAGGATCAGAAGTGTGTTTTCCATGTGAATCCCCATTTAATATGGCTTTAGAACATAGAATATGCCTTTAATATGCGCATAGAACTTGGAGGGTACAAACTGGATTTCTCAAAGCTGAAACCATACTAGAAGAAACAGTTCTACATCTAGTGCTCCAAAATATAAACCAGTAATGGATTTTCAGTCCCAAGGACAAGTCTAGAATTAGCTTAAATTACATGTGTGAGATGCAGTTTGGATTTAACTTAATGAGTTTCCAGACACTTCTAACCCTGGTTACTTAAAACAGTTGTTTAAATTTTAACATCATATTTTACCTGTTCTTTTTATTTAAATCCCTGGCATTTTGTTCAGTTAAAGAAGTATTAATTTTATGAACTAAGTGATATTAAATAAGAGAAATGATAAACTGAGCAAAGTGGGAACAAAAATAAAATAAAATAAAATAAAATAAAATAAAATAAAATAAAATAAAATAAAATAAAATAAAATAAAATAAAATAAAATAAAATAAAATAAAATAAAATAAAATAAAAGATATAATTTTAAGGAAGAAATAAAACCAGTTAAGTTCATTTGCTTGACATTTCTAATCTGGCACTAATACTCTGTACCTTGTCTATCTTTATATGTCTTGAACTGAGAGACTACCACTATTTTCTGTAGCAGATGCTTTTATCTGTCTTTCCTCATGGTTTCTTTTTTCCTTAATTGTCTTCTGTGCCTTTTGCATCTTTTTTTTTTTTTTTTTTGCACCTTGGGTAATTCTTCTCTACACTAAATTAAGATCCTCTTTTGATATTTGTGGATATCTCCATACTCTTTCTTCTTCCTAATACTCTGTGATAAATCAAACTGTAATCTATAAGTTCGCGCTAGGCAAACTCACAGCTTTGAATGCACTATTGCTTGTGAGATCTCATCCATTGCACTAAGCATTATTGAGCAGTGATTTATTGGAATAGGGGAGCCAAGTAAATTCCCTGTCTAGACTAATGTAATTGTTCTTTTGTTCTAAATGTTCAGTGGTTTCACAGTTAGTCATTCTATCTTTTTTTCCTACAAATGCATGCAGATAACCGCAAAACCATCAGTCTTATACTGCATACACCTAACTTAATGGAAAGATTTGTTTGACTCAGTATGACCAAATCTTTAATCCCTGACTCAGTAAGGAAATACACAGATTCTACAAATTTATGCATTCCCTCTGCATACCCAGAAGACTGAATGTATAAATATGAGGTAAAAAAATGATAACCCATAAAAAAGTGAAACTTATTCAAATCTTGCATTACTTCAGTAGATATACTTCAGTAAATCTGTGTAGCTAATGAAAAAACATATCATAAGGAAAATAAGGTGATCTGCATCTCTGCTATTCCTGCCTCCAAAGGTTAGGAAATAAATAAATTCTGTACACATCAAGATGACCAAACTGTATAAAGAAAGTCCTGTGTACAGTGTATGTTCCCTTTAGCCTGTGCAGCTATACAAATTGTACCTCTGTATCCAGTAAGAACTGGTGAACCTTAAGATGTAACCAAATTTTATGATAATCAGGAAAATACATAATTACTACAAATATGCTCAAACTATTAACACAACTGCCCCCCAAAGTCCTGAAACATCCCAGCAGTATAGGAAACCTCGTTATAAGTCAGTTAAAGTGTAACTTGTCTAAAACTGACTTCCTGTGAGAAAGTAAGGAATTTGCTAGATGGCCACAGCCAAAGATTTGCAGTCAGTGGCTCTGTGTCCAGCTGGTGGCAGGTAACAAGTGATGTCCCTCAAAGGTCCATCTTGGGACAGATGCTCTTTAATATTTTCATCAGGTTCAGCAAGGCCAATTACAAGGTTTTTCACTTGGGTTGAGGCAATCCCAGACAGGTGTACAGACTGGGAGAAGAACTCATTGAGAGTAGTCCTGCAGAGAAGGACTTCAGGGTCCTGATGGAATAAAAGCTGGACATGAGCCAGCGGTGTGCTCTTGCAGCTCTGAAGGCCAACGGTATTCTGGGCTGCATTAAAAGAGAGATAGCAGCCGGGAGAGGGAAAGAAGATTGCCCCTCTCTTCTCTCCTTCATGAGGCTCCACCTGGAGCACTGTACGTAGGCCTAGAGACCCAGCACAAGGGTGATGTGGGGGAGTTGGAGAGGACCCTGAGGAGGGACATGAAGATGATCAGAGGGTCTGGAGAACCTCTCCTACAAAGAAAGGCTAACCAATCATCTGGGATAAGGCACTAGAATAGGTTTCCTAGAGAAGTTGTAGGAATCCCAGCATTAGAGGAGTTCAAGGCCAGGCAGGGTTGTCGGGGGGTAACCTGCGTAATCACCCTGCCTGCAGCAGTGAGATTGGAATTAGACAGTCTTTAAGGTCTTTTCCAACCTAAGCCATTCTATCTTTCTATAATCCTACAAGCTTACACCAGCACAGTCAAATACTGCTGCACACTGGTCAGTTTTGAGAGTCTTTAACTCTAAAGTAAACTCAAAATGTAAACCTACAGCTGTATAGTCATGCAACTTAATCAGATTGTTATAATTTTGAACTTTATTGCTTTCAATATATAAATGTACTTTTGAAAGATGGTCTATAATCTCTCTTTAACTTCAGCTTGTATACTCCAAATAACAACTGTTTCTCCTACAGCAGTTTGGGCTAACTAATGCTGCAGACTCTTTCCCATAACTGGATATTGAACTTGAGCAATAAATGAATGTGTCAAGGAGGCAAATTTTCAGTTATCTAGCAATACATTAACCTTTCAATAACAAAGGTAAGTAACATGAATGCACTCTGTGGAGTATTAGTAGCAAATAAACAAAATGAGACAGCAACATCCAGCATCCCTTCTTTCTCACAGAGGATTCAAATTTATTAATAGGAAAATACATAGCAAATTAACTGCCAGGGTCTTCCAAGCTGGACAAGGCACAGTGGTCCCACTGTGACTTCTGCAGACTAGCACTCAGAACACAACGTGTATAGTATATTATAATTAATTCAGTTGAAAGGAAAAGATGAATTTTAGAATGCATTTTATTTTCCTCTTCTTTATGCTTCAGCCTACCAGAAAATTGAAATCTCTATCTCTGGCAGTGCTGTGGCAGACTTCCAGGTTTATCTTAATGAAGAAGGAATTATTTTTGACAGAGTTCTGGTTTCCAAGTATCCTGAAATCGTCTAATTCATTTACATGATGTAGAGAGAAAAAGTAAGGGTGGTAGGAAAAGCAGTGAATCATACAAATATAACCTGAAAAGGATATGGCAAAGTATTCTCTGAAATACAGTACATGAGTATTTTACAGTACAGAAGTACTTCAATCACATTTCCTTGAATGTAATGCTTCAAAACTCAACATTTTATTTTTTAAATAACACTATCAAAGTAATAATAAATGAATGCCACCAATTTTGAAACTCAAATGAGACAGAGAGAAAACTGGAGCTATAAATGCTTTCAAGGGAGATTTAAGAATAAGTTTTTAAGAATCACTACTATACTTTGTCATGAGGGCATCCCAGTCCTCTCTCTTAAAAAAAAACAACACAAAGAAACAAAAAAAAAAAAAAAAGAAATTTAGACATACTGTTTTAGATAGTTTATTAAACTAACATGTTGTTTGCGGGTTTCAAGCAGTATGTAGAAACTTCCTTCTACTACTCCTTCTTCCTCACACTTTCCCCCCTCACCAGCATGAGAATATCTAACTAACTGTTTCAGTGGGAGATCTTCCTCAGGCTGTTGTGTGAAGTTCTGCTCCATCATGGCCCCTCTTCATGGGCTGCAGGGAAATATCTTGTTCCCCATGGAAGCACCCCTTTTTCCTCCTCTGACTTAGGTGGACTCTCTGATGTTTCTCTCTCCAGTTGTTCCCTTCTCCTCTGCTTGTGTGGCGTTTTCTGTCTTTCTTTGACATATATTTTTCAAGAGACCCCTCAGACATGACTGAGGGGCTCATCTGTGTCCCATGCTGATATGTAGTAGCTGTGCCCAGCACAGGGCATACCCTAACCTTTCTTCACAGATGTCACCCCTGCAGGACTCCACTGATAATACCTTGCTGTCTACACCCAGTATACTTGACAAAAGGCTCAAAAATGTTTTCAGTGGAGTTCTTGGTACAGCTCATTTTAAATTATAGAATTTGTAGATTTTGTCCCATAAGAACATCATTTCTTCAACAACAATTGCATAATACTACATAGATACTAGACAAAGCAAAACAACAAAACAGAATGAAAAATCTCATGGAAATTACCCTTGGACTGTGAGCTTCTATTTATGTTAAAGTTCCATGCAGTCTCAGTAAAGATATAACATATTCGTTGAGCTGAGTTCAAGGATGCTGGGGCAAAATTCCAAACATTTGTAATGTCCTTCTTCACAGTTTAGCCACCAACTTCCTTCCCTGATTTCCAAGTCTATGTGGAAATCTCTAATGCACAAAGAGAGATTATATAAGGAGAGATTTGAAGAAACTAAATTTAAGCTTTGAATGCATGTACTTTGGAATTCTCCATAATTCCTCTGTTCTGTTCTGATGAATTATCAGACTCCCAGTGGGGCATTTTATGATGGTATTATGGCATAGATCAAAGATTTTTTGTATGACACATCATATTAGTACTAAATGGTAATTAAGTATTAAGAAACTAATTGATCTCCCCTAGTGTCAAGTGAAAAATTTCCAGTGCTTTCACAAACAGTTGAAAACCCAAATCTCTTTTAATCATGCTTAACTTATCCCTTAATGATCTTTCAATCAATTACAGATTCAGAATCATTCATAAGTTTTGATACTGCATAGTTCTATTTCAGCTTTATTTTCTGTGTTTAAACTATTGACAGAACAAACCCTATTATTGCATTCTCATGAACTTCACTTTCATATTCACCAAACAGCTCAAAAAGTGCCCAGTCCTGATGTACTACAACCAACAATTTCTGGGCTTATGCTATGGCATACAATTATTCTTTTCACTTATTTATTTTTTATTATGGTTGGTATGGTTAAAGGGAAAGGAAGTCTAGCTAAAAATGAAGACTTACAGGTATTTTCACTGTTTACCTATTAAAATAGACTCATACTTAAATATTTCTGAAAATACTCCTTGAAGGATGTCTACTAAAGTAGCAACAAATCTACAGATAAGAAACTAAAAAGAAGAATAATACATGGTTTAATTTCCATAAGCCTAGCAAGAATCCAGCAGGATATCTCAAGTTATTTGTCAGCATTTGCAGTTTCATAAGGTTGGAAACAATGAACTTTTTACTTTCAAAATAATTACTGTGTATTTATTTTATACTCTTCTAATGTCTGCTTCTGATTAAGACAATAGAAACATTATGGAACTGTAAGTACAACATTTGAATTTGTCCATAAATCAAAGAAAGGGTAAAAGCCATAGATAGGTTGTTAGCATAAATAGCAATTACAAAATTGATTGTCATAATTTATGACTCATTTTAAACTACTTGACAAATTGTCACAGAAAAAAAAAAAAAAAAAAAAAAAAAGACTGTTTTACTTTAAGACTGATATAAGACTGTATCCATTATTCCTCAGACTTACACTGAAAAGCAAAAGAAATGACTTTCCCCTAAATATATTTAATTAAAAAATAAAAAATGAAAAAAAAATCTTTATTCTAAAGTTGGGTTGATTGTAAGTTGTTCCTGACTCATACAAACTAAGCAATTAAACTAGCAAAGTATTATGTAGACTGTGAGAGTATTGCTTTGGATGTGATCATGGACATATTTTGACTTAAGATCAGGAACTGTACAGAATGCATAAAAATGAAGTAGTTAATGACGGGAAATTGGAGAAGGATGTTATGCTGTATTTTTTTATTTATTTATTTTTTTAAGTCTTCTGATTGCTTGTAAATTTTGATTTAAAGTGCTTTACGTAATCATGTAAATGCTCAGCAGACGTTACTCTAGCCAAGTAACTTTTACAGCTGCTTTGCAGATTTAGACAGGAAGACACATCAGATTGCATTTGAGATTTGACCATCAGCTTTTTTGTAAATAGAAAGTTTGCTCATTAACAACTTTCTTCCTTCAAATCATGAAGGCAAAAGTAAAAAGCTTTTAATTTATAAGCTTTATAATTACAATCATAGTGAAATTAGGACAAATTGTGTGCCTCTGGTGGCGCAGTGGTGTAAAGTGCTGCTTGCAACACCAGAGGCCCAGGGTTCGAATCCCCTCCGTGGCACAAGTGGCAGAAATGCTGCTCTGCTACACAGAAAGGCTCGAATCCCGGGAGCTGGACTCGATGATCTCTAAGGTCCCTTCCAACTCGCACAGTACTGTGATACTGTGATAAATATGTCCAGTTGGCCAATGATCAACAATTGCAGAAGCTGTTTCTGCCAAAATAAGATCATGAACTTAATTCTAATCATAAAACAGAAACTTTCTTGTCTGTTATAGGGTTAGGTATTTAATAATTTCATAGAAATTATTATCCTTTCCAAATCATGTGTATACACACAGTAAAAATGAACACTTTGCATGTAGTTAGGCAACATGGTTCAAAGATGCCTGCTTACTTGCATCAATGCTGTCCACAGAATTATAAAAAGAATATATATATGTGTGCATATATATATATATATATATATGTCTCCACAGAACTGCTGAGATTTCATTATTCTTTGTCTCTTTATGTCATCATCAAGAAAAGCTGATTCTACTCCACCTTTAACTGCCCCTGTGGTCCATGTAATAGACCAGGTCACCATTTGGAGTTAATCAGGTTTACCTTTCTAATTATTTAAAGGATGTACTGCTTAGCTTAATGTTCTCTCTCTACTGCTGCCCATGCAGATTATTTCTTCTTGATGACTACCTCAGCAGAGACATATGACAGTTCAGGATATTTAACTTTGGTGAAAACTATCATATTTGAAATGAAATGTTTAATTCAAAAGTGAAATAGATAAAATCACAAGGACAGTAACAGACGATTGAGGGAGTTTTTCTCTTGATGTATGAAACAGATGTGACTGAAAAATTTGAAGTGAAAATAATCAGCTTATAACATAAAAAATAATTTGTGGAGGAACTAAGTTTGGAGATCATACTAAATTTAATTTCTACCTTTTTGTGTGTGTGTGTGTTACAGGAAAAGAACATCTCTAGACTGCAGTCAATTAGTTTTTATTTTGAGCTGCCTGTCACAACTTATTATTTATTTTGATATACTTAGAATTCTGAGATATATTCTGAATCCTAATTTCCCAGTATCAAAAGGCTCAATACCAAAAAGTTTGTCAACAAATTCAACTTGAGGATGTCAGAATAGACTAGTGGCCTGAAATTCCATAGAAGCCAAGACACTAAAAAGGTTAGCAATCTGTGCACAGAGGAAATAACAGAAAAAAGAAGATAAAAGTTTTCTAAATAGGGTCTTTACTGAACCTTTACTGAAACTTTACTGAAACAACTCAAAAAGCAGGCAAGAGAAAAAAATAAACAAAAAAAAATCCCCCTCCAAAAAAAAAAAACAAACAAAAAACACCAAACAAACAAATCAAACAAAACCAACTGTCTTTAAGAATAAAGAATAGAGGCAAATGAGACAGACCAGAGAAAGGATATGAAAACAAACATCATGACTCTTCAACTATACAGATAAACTTCTGATGGTTCCAAAATAAAATTAATATTTAAAGATTCTCACAGTGAGCCGGACATTGACCAGGGGACAAAGAGAAGGTGAACTTCAGAACAGTAGGAAAACAGAATCAATCACAATGAAGCTGGAAGGAAAACTCAAATACCTTAGTAACCCCAAACTGGTTGGGTTCCAATGACCTTCTGCCACTGGTTGTTTCATATCTGACACACAAATCATAGCAAGCATTCATACTAAGATTTTTTAAACAGTAGTGTCATGTTTTTGTTTTTAGTAACTAGTGGATAGTAATTGTAGTATATATTAAATGAAAAAATTTAAAAAGAATCATTCAGAGGTGAATGATATGTCAAATTCTCAGAACTGTTGATATAATTGCAATAATGTGCGAGCCATTATAACCAGACTTTATGTGAAGCGCAACAATAGGTACAGAAGATAAAGAAAATGGAGTTGGACATTAAAGGTCTTAACACAGATAACCTGAAATTTCCTAAATAAGAGAAATCTAATCTAATTGCACTCCTTTATGTTGTTGGCACAATGTCACATGGAAAATAGTAGTAGTGTTGTTAAAGACAGAGTAATAGAGACAGACTAGAAACAGCTAAAAACATGGTAACAACCACTAATCTTCAGAAGGAAAATGCAATTATCAAATGAGATTTTGAGTAAAGACATCATGTTAAATAATAGGACTAAGCAAATATACCGTATTCATTATTTGTACATTTATTAAGATAAAAAGGTTGGACAGCATCATCTTTTTTTAGAAGGGACAGAGACATCAGAGGAAAACAAAAAACAAAAAAAGTGTTACCTAAGCAATCAGATTAACACTAATAAAACCAATGGCATAAAATCCAAGACAAAAAGAAATCAGAGGCTTACAAGGATCCTTAAAGGAAATGGAAGTTATATTTTGCATGAAAAGGCTAAATTAAAAGTTTTGGCTCAGGAAAAAAAAAAAAACCTGAGGGGGGACATTAGAACTATCAACAAATATGAGATGGTGGAGAATACAAATACCAGCCAGTGCTGTAGCAAGAGCAAATTTAGAAGCATTGTTACATTTATGAAAAAAAAAAAAAAAAATCTATTTTTCTGACTGAGTTATCAGGCAGAGAAGTGAGAGCAACACATAGAGCTGCTCTGAAACAGAGTTTCCCATGCCAAAGTGAGATAACAAGGTATGATGTAAGAGTTTTCTGTTACTGCATAGAATATTTAAACTGAAGGCAAAACTGAAATCTTGCTTTGAAACCAAGGCTGAAGGTGATTTTTTTTTAAGCCCAAATCAGACATCAGGGGAAACTGGAGAGATGTTCTTAACCTATTTCCTAGATTAGCATTCCCCATTTGCTTTAATTGATGCTCTCTAGAAAAGCTAGATATCTTTGATGTTGACTTCTTAGCTGCCCAGCCAGTTCAGAATTGAAAGACATGATTCTCCAGAAGCTTCAGATGGTTGCACATTCTTCTGATTGTGCTAATCCACTCAGTTTTTTCTTTTGTTTTTGTTTCCCCCTGGCTTATTCGTTTCTAGAGCTAATCTTTTCTTTTCTACTATTTTGTCAAGCTTAATTTTTGTATTTTGTCACAGACAGGGTTCTGACTTGTCCTTTCCCCTTTGATACTATTCTCATAAACTGGACCAAGAGGAGCTGCAAGTCTCATGGAGCTGCAGCGAAACAGCTCCCCCAAATGGTTCTATTTAGTACGAAATTTAGCACTGAAATATCTAAGAAAATGCAGTTTAAGCTCATTGTTAAGAACAGCGGGGATTCTGAATTGTTTTGGAAAAAGATGACCTTCATATCTTGCAGTACACTATGCACTTTTATTATCAATTTTTTTTACTGAGAATCCTTTTTATTGAAAACACTGCTGAACAGCTATTGCAGTCTTGTGGATACTCTGAGGTCTAAAAGTCTCACTTTACTGTTATGTGATATTTGTCACAGCTGAGAATTTTTCTACACTCTAGAGGAATTCAAATCCTTTGTGGACTTTGGAGGGCAGGCACATTACCTTCTACATGAAGAACTTTTGTGGTGTAGAATCTACCTATCCTTTGTTAATATAGCAGTGATCAAGCAGATACCAGAGAAAATAATGGGTTGAATACTGGGACAGTTCTGGTCTGTGGTACCTCTGAACTTGGTCTTCCAATAGTGTGGGCAATACAGCAGAATGACAGAGTATCTTTACCTGTTCATGGAATACACTTGCTCAACAGTAATTTTGACAGCAACACAAAACTCAGTTGTGTTTTTACTTAAAATTTAAAAGGATACTTCATTTTGTCCTTCAAGTTTATCAGTAAACTCCTGTTTTTTAAAATGTTCGTACTAAACACCTAATTAATTCAAGATAAACTGACACAAAATTTCTGGAGAAAATAGAAAGGAGATGTGGAATGCGATACCCATATTGTTTTTCTCATATTTTCCACTCTAAGCCCTTAAAATCATGCCCTCAAAACTTTTTAATGTTATGTAAATAATTTTTATCAGTTTCTATGTTTATGTAAATACATAATAATGTATATATAAATATATTTGGCCCTGTAGGCATGTCATTTTCCAGCTTTTCTCCACAAAAGCTGATATTTTTATTATTATTCTTTTTAGTAGTAAAAATTGTCTTATTTAAACCACATGCCTCCAGGGACTAATATAGAATGAACACTACCAAATTGTCTATTATAAAATTAATTATGATAAAATTCTGAAACACAACAATGTATTTTAAGGTTATCAAGTTATTTCTTGAAAAAAAAGAGAGAAAGGAAAGAAAGAAAGATCCTGGGATTTTCACTACTTAGTACATCAGTTATAATGAGCCAATTGATATTTTTTACTTTAATGTTCATTTTTATTGGGAAAAAAAAAATAAAAAAAATCTCTCCTGTTCTGGTGGGCCTTACATTGAAAATTTGCTAGCAAGTATATTTTATTTGAAAATCAAAAGAAAGGCATTATTTAAAATTAGCTGTTCAGAGATATGTATTTTGTGTAGAAAATTAATGAAGGCAGTAAAGAATGGTTGAAACACACAGGTTGGATATTGAAGGTCCTATGGACCTGTGAAAGTCATAATATTAGAGGATTCTACTATGCTGAATAACCCTGCCAAAAAACATAATCAGCTTTACCCCTATTTAGTATCAGTGGACTTTGAAATTATTCCATATGGACACCTTGCAGAATCGGGTCATGTATTCATCAGATTTTTAAATGTCACTGGCTGCATTAGCCGTGTTTGATAACATTGTGGTTCACATCCAAAAAATATGCCAGTTGTATGAACAGCAGTAGAAAAATTCTCCTTTTTAAAACACCCTGGAAATACAAACACTAAACAGCAAATAATCCACCCCGTGTTATCTTGCTTTAAAGCTGGCAGCACTTTGCATATTTAGGAAGGTTATTTTTCCCAGTAGTTTCATCCTGACCAAATGGTGGTGGCAAACAGTGAGCCAATATCATCAGAAGGAAAATCTGGCCATAATTTTAATTGTTTCTTCCCTAAGGAGCAGAGACCAAATGATGAAATGACCAAAACAACTGAAAACCATATTTATCAGTGTCAGTACTGAACAGAGGTTTGCCTCATGTTTCATAATAAATCTTACTAACTCATAGGTAAGGAACAATATAAAGCATAGTTCAAGCTGCTCAGCTTTAATGCCTTTGTAAATATGCAAAAATGTGTATCAGTCTTGGATATCCATCAGTGTTTGGTTAAATGAATGCAGTGAATTAGACATACTATGATGAGAATATATATATATGCCTTCAAAGAAAAAAATAAATAATAAAGAGAAAAGGACAAAAACATTAAGTATTAAAAAAGTTAATGGAATTATAGTACCAAAAAGCCAATACATTCAGAAGGATAATTTCAATACAGTGAAGTCTGACATGAGATATTAAGGTAAGAGAAGCTATTGCCAACTCCATACTATCTTCTCAGGTCATACCAGCACAACATAGTAACTCCATGAAAAATTTGATTATGATAGTAATAGTAAAGAAAAAGCATTGCTGCTTTAACACTTAAATGTAATGTTGAAAATGATGAGAACCTGAAAAACTCTGAAAATGATGTCTTCATCATAGGTTTTGAAAACTCATCCTAACCTTGAATTCTGAAAAAAGTGGTCAATATCGAGGGGGAAAAAAAGCAAAACTACAAAATCAGTTCTTTCTATAATTTTGGCAATGTGCAAGCAGTATTATATATTAACAAGTCATAATTTCTCTGCTCTGCTTCTGACTATATCAGCTGTAGCTAATTAATTCACGGATCTGTTATCCTATATTTAAACATTCTGTATTATGCCTAAAATACAGTATTTCCCAGAGAGCATATTTTTCCATATCATGTTTAAAACTACATCACTACATCCCCGTCACTTAGGAAAGATCACAACACCAGTACCAAAAAACTATAACATTTAGTGACCTTATTCACTTAAGGATCCATCATTAGAATAGCTTTTTTCTCATCTTGGCATGTGAAGACCATGCCCTGAGGTTTGAGCAGCCATATGCACTGATTGCAGCTATCAGAAACAGCTACTGCAGGCATATGGCAAAAAGATACTGGCTCAAAGAAACACTTGCCCTGGGCCTGGATTTCCTAGAGTAATAGCACAGACATAAATAAGCATGGAAGACAGGTGATAGGCTTATCTTAAAGCACTTTGACTAGACAGGAACATCTCCTCTTTACTCCTGCCCTATAAGCAACAAGGTTTGCTAGAATTTACCTCAAGAAAACCACAGCCATCAGCTGGGTTGTCTAAAAGCATATCTAGGCTGATTGAAATCTTTTCAGAAATACTGTTTGGGGGACAGAACCCTAAGGGAATTGTATGAGAGAACTAAGCTCTGTAACATCAAATTCACTGAGATAAGTAACTTGTAGTTCCTGGAAGTGAGAAATTTCATACTGATATATCAAGAGCAGATCTTGAGGGCTTTTCCAACATTCTTGGAAACAACTGCAGAGTACATAACGTTCTGATTTTTAACAATGTCAAAACAAGGTTGGCCTATTTCAGCAATTTTATATTCTAGTGCATTTCAGCTACATGTATTTGTGAGTAATGTTACTTTTCTATTTATTGATTATAACTCACTAAGCCCTTCTGTTTTAATAAATGGAATCTAAAATGTTATTGATTGCATAAAAAGCTTTTTTTTAATTTGATTTCATAGTATCATAGTATCATGCGAGTTGGAAGGGACCTTAGAGATCATCGAGTCCAGCTCCCAGGATTCGAGCCCTCTAGTGTAGCAGAGCGGCAGTTCTACCACTTGCGCCACAGGGGGGATTCAAACCCGGGCCTCCAGTGTTGCAAGCGGCGGTTCTAACACCGTGCGCCACCGGGGGCACACATAAACTATAAATTTAACTTCTTTCTAATCAACTAAATAACTGAACTGTATTTATCCACTTAACCAAAGGATTCCAGAAACAGTTGTACTGTACTCCATAGGAAAGACCAATTACTGTCAACAAATCTCACAATGCCTCCTCCTTGCAGATATGCAGATAGGTAATGGAAATATACTCAGAACATGACAAAGGATCAAAGTCTCCATAAAACCAGTAGAGGATGCAGTGTTACAGCTAATCTCTGTAAGTTTGTACGCATTAGTAATTTTAAGTTTGGTTTTGAAACAAACACACACACACACACACACACAAAATAAAAATAAAAAAAATAATTAAAAAAAAGTAAAAATAAAACAAAAAAACCCTACAAACTCAAACCTTGAGTCTATCAGTATAATGTATGGAGAAGAAATAGTTATATGATGAGGATATGAATCATGGGATTGAGAAAAGATCTTCTGGTTGAGAATGCAAAACAATAAACTAAAAGAATTGAAAGGGGTTATTTAAGATATCTCCAACTTAGCTCTGAAGGTAGACTATTTGAAGAACAAGTGTTCAGTGTATTAATCTATATGTATCTTAGAATCTCTGCACTTGGAATTGCAAGAGAAATTTAAGATTTAGTTTATATTTATTTACTTATTATATACTTTATAGTTGCATCTGTTTTACATTTCAATTTAATTAAAAGAGAAAGAAAGATAAAGCTATTGTCTTAGGTTACCCTAAAATCTACCGGCACCCGTGACAGGGGTATAGACGGCCTGCAGGGCCGCTAGCCCAGAAGGAAAAGAAAACAGGGAAAGAGAAAATAAATACAGAGGCAATGATCTAAGGAGGCACACTATTTTACTAAATACTATATCGGAATACAGAATAACACAATATAATGCAATATAATTGGAATTAAGGCTAACGAATCAAGTAAAATAAGAGAGAGTGAGTCCCGAAACCGAGAGGCCTACTGTAACTCTAGGCGAAACGGCTGGAACGCTCCCACACGGCTCCCCCCTGGCTGGCAAGGTCCAAGCGAGCAAGTCCAGCACTGAAGTGAGATTACATAGAGTCCGTGTCATATGACTGACCGTGGTATTCCCTGGGACATTCAGTCTTCTTTTGTGAGCAGCAGATTCGTCAAAATTATCTATGCTTAACATGATGTTATGATGTGGAATACTGATAGCAAAATTACCAAATTGCAAAACCATGACAGTTATCGAGCCTATGGTAATCTCTGGAACTGTTCATAGAAGTGCTCTTTACATGTTTGTCATGGTTTAACCCAAAATCTACCTGCACCCATGACGGGGGCAGTCGGCCCGCAGGCCGCTAGCCCAGAAGGAAAAGAAAACAGGGAAAAAGAAAATAAATACAGCAGCAACAATCTAAGGAGGCACACTTATTTACTAAATACTATATCGGAATACAGAATAACACAATATAATGCAATATAATTGGAATTAAGGCTAACGAATCAAGTAGAATAAGAGTGAGTGAGTCCCGAAACCGAGAGGCCTACTGTAACTCTAGGCGAAATGGCTGGAACGCTCCCACACGGCTCCCCCCTGGCTGGCAAGGTCCAAGAGAGCGAGTCTAGCACCGAAGTGAGATTATATAGAGTCCGTGTCATATGACTGACCATGATGTTCTCTGGGACATTCAGTCTTCTTCTGTGAGCAGCACATTCATCAAAATTATCCATGCTTTATCATGATGTTATGATGTGGAATACTGATAGCAAAATTACAAAATTACAAAACCATGACAATGTTGTGCTTTGAAATTCTTTTCATTAAGTCTTCATATTTTAAGTAAATACTCCCTGCAATATACTATATCAATCTCAGTGAATTCATGCAAAATTGACAACTTGACAAATGTCAGTGCTACATAACTTGAAACCCTGTTCAAGTTCTGTAGCATGCACTGACCCAAAATATGACATTTTATCCTTCTCAGTGTTTATTTTCTCTCAGTCAGGCTGAAAGACAATGTGTCCTAGCTACTTCTTTGCCTAAAGTCATTGCTTTAGATGTTTCAAAGAATGTAGCTTAGAAAACAGAACAACATCAAATGAACTTTTTTTTTTCTAATCACAGTCAATGTTAAATTTCATGAGAAAATTAAAATTTTTGTAGACTAAAATCTCTTTTTTATTCTGTTTTTCTGAGAGAAGGCTTGAACTCTTTAGGACTCAAAGTGAAGCTCTGACTGTAATACAGAGTTCTTTAATGCTAGCTTAGTAGTGATGTCTCCTAGAGACAATGAATTTCTTTTATTCCCACGGAAGTCAATGAAGATAGAGGGATCTCTATTCTCCCAGTACCGGGACTTTGTTCAAACTATTAGAGGTTACTAGTTAGGTGAGGTATAACAGAAATGAAATAAAGATGAAGTGAACCTAACAAATATTGACAGCACCCACGGTGGTGCTGTTAGCATTACAATCAAACAAAAGTAGC
Organism: Excalfactoria chinensis; assembly: GCF_039878825.1. Taxonomy (NCBI): domain Eukaryota; kingdom Metazoa; phylum Chordata; class Aves; order Galliformes; family Phasianidae; genus Excalfactoria; species Excalfactoria chinensis. Next base: position 64,551,231 of record NC_092826.1, read on the forward strand.
AGGGGGCACCTACACTCTCACAGTTAGAAATCTATGGTATCAGTTACCTCCTGGGAGACAAGGCATTCATATTGTAAATCAGGATGGAAAGATTAAAAGTAAAGCAATATGCTGTTTTCAATACCTTACCACATGGGAGTTTTGTCTTAATTTTCTCCAAACATTAACTTGTTTGAAATTCTGCAAGTTATAACAGCTTAGACACCATGTGTCCAGTCAGAGAAGTTAATTAAGATTTTTGCATTGCTGGATTCTCTATAACTTAACTTGCTCTTTAGGTGAAAATAATACTCATTGGGCCATTTCATTGTCAAACCAGGTATAGAAAAGTATAGGTAGGAAGTTCAACATTAGTGTCATGATGCTCAAAGCCAGCTCAGTTTCTGGTCTTACTTCCTCCATCCCCAAGGGTTTCAGTCTGATACAGTACAGAAGAGAAAAGGAGATAAAATTTAATGCTCTCTGTTCACTTAGCAGTGCTGGAGCAATCATTGAAGAAGTAAATAAAATTCACAAGGGTATTTGAGGAAGAATTATGACAATTGTATGAGCAATCTGAAGTAGTTGTAGTGAGCTATAAATCTGTGCTTCTAGATATCTAGTCCACTTGCATGCAGACCCTCAGATCTGTGAACTGTATCTGACCTCACATGTCTAGTACTTTATCAATATCTTGACAAACTGGAGTCTAGACCAGTAAGGAAGCTGACCCTTTAAAACAGTTTTAAAATACAAAGTGTATGTTTCTTCACTACTTCTTAAATGTGTCACACAAGTTTTGGTGGACAGTCTTTAACATAACATTCTGTATTCTAGACCAGTAGTTTAATTCAGTGCTTTGGACCTCAATGAGTTTAAGATTTTAATTGTAATTTCCAACACACTCTACTTCTAATCAAGCTTATCAAGAATACAAGTTGAGAAAATTATGAGATCTATATTAAAAGTCAAATGCTTCAATCCAGTTCAAATATAGGTAAAGCCACAGCTCTCTACAGCTCTCTTAGGAGTATGAAAAAGGTTTTATCATGCAAATTTTACTTTTGTTCAGTCTGTGCTAAAAAAAAATAATAAATAAATAAAAAAATAAAAAAATAAAAAATTTCTACTTCAAATTTATAAAGAAAATAAAAAAGGAAAAAAGAGATCACAGCAATTACAATTTTAGTCTCTGAGAAAATCAGAACAGATAGTCAAAGATACATCCACAAACATGCTATTTCTACTGCAACTTGTAACGCAGAGATCAATTCCACTATAAAAGCAAAAAAAACAAAAATGGACATACTTTATGTATACATTTTCCATGAAGGAAGAAGGATGTAATTTGCCCTAACTTATTAATTAGATATTTTCAGATGTGTTTAGAGTAGTTATCTGAATGATGTCACTCTCCTTCTGTAGGATAGGATATCCTATTACCATACAGTAATTTTCCCATGTTACACTGTTCTTTTCTTAAATTGAATAAATATGAAATGATGAAGCTAGAGCCACTCTCCTCTTCAGTGGGTTATTGAAATTCTTAAATTATTTTAGACTTCTGATAAATTTGAAGATTAATTCCCAACTGTTTGGGTTTTTATTTTTTGTTTTTTCATTTCTTGAGGATGACCCTGAGGAAAAACAGCATATAATTAAATGTCTTAAATATGTTAGTAACAATTACCATTTGGATTTTTCTGTACTTATCACTGTTGACAGTTACTCACAGTCTCTGTTTGCTGCATTATGAAGAACTGGAAAAGACATAAAAATTGCATAAAATATGCTTCTTCAGGCAAATCAGATATATTATTTATCATTCAATCTAATAGCCCTGGGCTGTGGTTTGACATTTCAAAATGTTTAGCTGCAGTAATGACATGGGATATTTCTATTCATTCTCACACTATGAACTGATCTAAAAATAAATGAATCTACTCAACATACAAACATTCTTCTGTGAATACAACTAAGGATTTTTAGAAATTAATAGCTTCATTCTTTAATTAACTCTTTCTAGATCAGGATCAGAATAAAAAACTAGTTGAAGGCTGTGCCACTGTGTACAGCATGCTCTTCTCCAGAACGGGCAGCAACCACTAGTTACAGCTGTGACACACATACACATGAAACATGATATATACAGTCCACTTAATACAACAGAGGCAGAGAGAGAAAGATGGAAGAGGAGAAGGGAACAGTGAATCAATACTGATCATTTTTATAAGAAGAGATTTTCACTCAGATTAGTGTTCCACTAATATGAATTTTTATACTGTTGTCTTTTTTTTTTTTTTTTCTTCTGTAGAAGAATACGGAATTCTTGTAGAGAAAATATTAATTCTGTTGATTTTTTGAGGTGCAAACAGCAAGATGGTGCTGTTGTTTCTGGTGATAAAATAAAAGATGGTATAATGGGAGAAGAGGCATCACAGGGATGAATGATGAGTTTGTGTTTGTGAGCAAACTTACAGATTTGTCACTAAGGAGATTTTCCTTGGGAATTACAAACAAATGCCCGTCAACATTTTTTTTCTGAATCAGATATTGCTACTTTATATTCTGTCATTGTCTTCAAATTTTGAAATTACGTAGGTGAACTGCTAATTAACTGCAGAGATAATAGCCTATTAGCAACTCCAGTGCATCATTTTTTGCCATACTAATACATTGGATTTAAGAGAAAATTAGTGGTGTGTTCAATTTGCATGTCATTTATGTACCACTGAGTTCCTTTGTATTTGTAAAGCAGGTGACTGACGTGTCCAGGATTTCTCTGACTATTTGGAGATCTCTGAGGAAGATTTCCATCTCTTACATGAATGCTCCATTTTCTGTAAATATATCCTCAGTATTTTGGAGATATCCATAAAGCATGTCTATATTGCAATCAATGCAAGTGTCTCAAGTTCCTAAAATAGTTATTAAAATAATTTAGTTGGGAATTTATAGAAACATATTCCTACTTCCTGAATGCATCGCACAAGATTTCAGATTAGATTTTTATTCTCATAGTTTTTGGCTTCTTGGGCCTAGCACAATGCTTAGATACAACAGTGAGTAGTATTGTGTAGGCAACTTTTTTTTGTTTTCTGGAACATGTCAGACTCCAATACATTTGAAATGTTGATGACAGAATTTCTCACTATAACAAAGACATCTATTAGCAAATCTTCCCTATGAAACAGAAGAGGCCACCCAGTGGCTGATATTTCAAGCCATTTCAGATTCACATTCTCTCCAGCTGAGGTCCTGAAATTCCAACTAGTTGCCTGAATGTGAGAAATTTAAGTTTTGGTGGCACTCAAGAGAAAACCTCCCATTTAAAGATAAACCCTTGCAAAATTCAAGAAAAAAAATGATTTATTCTAGCATTTTTAGATATATGTGGCAATATGGTTCCCATTTCAGTCCTAGACCTTGTAGTAGTTATAAATTTTAAAGTTTTAAAAAGATACATAGATAGAAAAAACCCACCAGTGAAATTATTCAATTACAAATTACTTGACTAAAAAATAAAAATAAAAAAAAAAAAAAGCAGAATATGGGACTGATTGTAAGAAATATCTTTACAACAATTTCAGATTACTATTCTTTTATGACTGAATTTAGAGCAGATATGCAAGAGATGTTTGGTTTACAATTTTGTTTCGAGTCTCAGGCACTGTATTTAATAATAGCATTTTATCCTTCATTGACAGTTCTGTGCTGTATTAACAACATTTTGTAACATAGTGGAAAAAATAAAAATGGGTACAAAGAAGAGGTAGTATGAAAAATAAGCTGTAAAGCTTTATGTTTCAAGCTGGTTTCCTTACCAAAACAAACAAACAAACAAACAAAAAATAAACATACAAAAAACAAAAAACAAACAAAAAGAAACAGAAACAAAAACAAAAACAAAACATCAATGACTTTTAAACTATCCTTCACTTAAAAATAAATGTGAAATGAGCACTAACTTTGTCATGTGTTTTCATATAATTGTGAATAGACAGATATGGATCCATATATAGGATATGAGATTTTTCTAATGTGGGCATCTAAGTTCTACAAATTAAACCTGGTGAATTCAAGCAAAATGCATGATATATTCTTCAAGGGAATTGAGAATGCTAACATACCTATCAAAGATTTAAAGAAACGGAAGAGGAATAGACAACACATCACAGCTAGACAAGGGGAATTCAGAAGGGTTTTTTTCTAGTGGTTAAAATGAACTAGGTTTCCTGTTCTGTTCTCAGATGTTTTTGCCTTTGAAAATAACAATAGCTCTATCATAGTATCTTTAAGAACAAGTTCATGAAACATGCTGGGAATAAGTGTAGTTGCACTTTTTTTGTCAGGAATTTGATTTTACTTCCTGTAAACAGCAAAGAGCTGAGAACTGAATTTGCACATTTTCCTCCTGTTAGTTTCCCTTGCAATTAAGCCAGTTCCCTTGCTCACTTAACTGAGCAGCCATTCAAATGCTTATCACCTTCGAAGGGACAGGGTGTTATAGGAACAGAAACTAATGGCTGGAAGCACAAAAAATACATGATTGCTTCCTTTGGCAGATCTGCTTGGTATATGCAGATGTGAGTTATTTATAGAACTATGTCTTTCTTGTATTATACTGCTGTCTATTTGGAGAAGAGTCTTTTTGTTCTGTTTGTCTATTGTAATGAGATGGTCCTGACTATGTATGAAATTCCTAGGTACATAGAAAATATGAACAGCATAATAATGTACACTGGAGTGAACTTATATACATCCTGATATGGCGAATAGCAACTTGTTATGACCTCCTATTTTTTTTTTTTCATTCTACACACTAAGAAAATTTTCTGGTTTCATGAAATCAACAGTGAATACAAATGCTGTTTGTAAGATTCCAAACAAAGAAATTTGGCAAGAATGCTGAAGATACAAAATGGCACATATTTAGTGTAGTAAAGTCTTTCATCAGAGCTTACATGACTCCATGCAGAAAAGCCTGGGTAGATTAAAAGCAAAGAATTGTTTTGTGTACCTATGTCTGTCAGGAACTTTCAATGAGAGTAATGCTTACCAAGAGCAGAAGGCATGAGGAAGATATATTTCTGACATTTAATTACATTTTTTTTTTAATAATGTGATGAAAATAAAGTGGTGTCCAACATCTAATTCTGACATCCTAGCTCATTCAGTTCTTGGTGACTGATCTTCATATTTTCTCTTTAATAACATTAATCAAAAAAGTTCCTTTTGCATTTAAACTTTTTCTCCTAACATAAAGCCATGCACAGCTTCTGTTGGAAAGGAACTGCTTGTTAAGATGAAAGAAATATTCTATGAGAAAGTAGTGGTATGTAGAAGATTGCAAGGTCACTGTCAGAATCACTGGTATGCTTGTTTTCTATTTTGGCAAGCCCCCCCACTCCCCAGTCATTTTCTGTTTTAGACATTGATTTGTTAAAACAACTTTCAGTTACATATTGGCTTAACGTGGTAGGCTAGAAGACAGAATGTGTGTGCATGGATTTGTAAGTTTGCTTGCAGTAGAGCTTGTCAGTTATGGATTTCAGAGCTCGCCTGCTGTTGTCAAAGCCTCTGATTGTTTTTATTCATTTAATTCACTGCTTAGACTATTCAGCTACTATTTTTTGAAATGACTTTTCACATTTTGTTTTGTTGCTGATGCTTGATTTGGATTTCCTCTTGTGATGGAAGTCCTGGCATGCTTTTTTTTTTAAAATAAAAATAAAAAAAATAATCTCTTTTAACTACCTTCCATGCTATTAAACCAATTAACATAAATTTCAGTCTCTGATATTTTTCTTGTCGCTGGGAGTTGTCCTTGGGCTTTGATGATTTCTCGAATAAGTAATATGTTTTTTATATGTCAGTGGGTTTCATTTCAGGAATAAACTTCAAATGAAGTTCTACCCAAACAGCTGCTGCTATTAATAGTAAATCAGGGTGGTAGCATCTGAAAGTATAAGAGCATGAGTCATAGCAATGAGATACTACATATTAATGTAGAAATAATCTTAGAATTGTAGTAATAATTTAAAAAAGCTATGGGAACATCTTCGGAAAATCTATATGAACCATTTATGTGCAAGATATTTAAACCTGAAGGTCCTTTCAGCTTCTCTGGGGCCTTCATTTTCAGACTGGGAGTCAGATTCATAGCAATAAGAAAGAACTAGAAAGAACTAGAAGCAAAAAGGAGAATGAGCTAAAAAAAAAAATTATTTGTTCTCAAAAGTCTCCAAAGGCAGTTTTGAGAATAGAAATACATGATAGCTTATAAGTTACATATTTTAACTATTATTAAAATCATAACTTATTTCAACAGAACAAATGAACAGACAAAAGCCAAGAAAGTAAATGGACTCAAAAGCAGCTGTATAGATTTGAGGAGTCAAAGAAATAAAGATATGAACCATAGATTTAGAAGATAACTAAACAAATGTATAAAAAATAAATTATAGTGAAGATAAATTAGAACCTTCTCTTTGACATTTCTGCAGTGCATGATCAACAAAAGTGAAAGACAGAATAATAGAATGAATAAATGGAAAAATTTTTGTGGTACTTTATGAATTATCATGAAAATCCTCTAATTCAAATACAAAGAAGATTTCAAAAACCAGACTAAAAAAAGAATGTCTATATAAACATGTAATGAACTCTGAAACAACTTCTTATATGAAACCTAGAAATTTGCAGAACATCTCTTCGAATTTTCCTCTTTCCCTTTCTTTCACAGTGAACTTAAGGGAAATCCCTCTTATATTACATATGTTAACTGAATTTCATAGTTTCTCAAAGAACTAGATTAATTTAGCTCAAATATACCAAAACATTATATGGATTAGAGTTACCATTTCATCAACAATATCATTAACAAAGGATTCATAGAATTGCTCAAGTTGAAAAAGACCTAAAAGATCATTAAGTCCAACCACAACCTAAGCATACTACCCTAACTCTAACAACCATCTGCTCAATCATGTCCCTGAACACCACATCTGAATGGCTTTTAAGCACATCCAGTGATGGTGACTCAACCACCTTCTTGGAGAGCCTGTTCCAATGATTCACAGCCCATTCTGTAAAGTTTTTTCTGATCTCCAACCTAAACTTACTGTGGTGAAACTTGAAGCCATTTCTCCTCGTCCTGTCACATGTGAGAAGAGACACACTTTCAGGTAATTGAAGAGAGCCATAAGGTCTTCCCTCAGCCTCCTCTTCCCCACACTAAACAGCCCCTGTTCCTGCAGTCTCTCCTCATAGGACATATTCTCCAAGCCTTTCACAATCCTTGTTGTCCTTCTTTGGACCTGCTCCAGCACCTCAGTGTCCTTTCTGTACTGAGGTATTACAGTGGATTGTTCCACTTTCTCATAGTGTGGGACTTAAATGGGAGCCATGCATTACATTCATGGACTTGCCTACAAAGCCACAGTTCAATGACTCTTCATTTAACAGAGCTATATAATAAAAACTAAGTTGTCTTCTATCCTCCTTAACTTAAGACAGTAACTATCATGAAGAAAAATGTATAAATCTTCTCCAATTGCCTGAGAAGAATGAAGTATTTCTGGATGATGACAGAACTAGCTTTGCTCAGGTTCCAATTGGATTAAAATGATACATTTGAAAAGGTGATGTTAAAACATCTATTCTGAGAAAAGCAATAATACTTCTTAAAATAATGAATTCAGTACCTAGTCATGAGGAAGATTTTTAAAATTTATTCTTGACCTCTACAAATGATCAAAAAGTTAATTTTCACCACAAAACAAACAAACAAACAAACAAAACCTACAGAGACAGTTACATGTTAAATAAAATTGCATTTTATTTAACCTAATAAAATGCAATTACATGGACTCCTAGATAAGTAATAATATTAGCCTGATAAACATATATGCTTAGCAATACAAATGCAAGCTTTAGGACTGTCAAAACTAGTTTCTACTTTAACCTCAAGGGCTGACTTTTCTCAAAGTTTCCTCTTCAGATGATCCTCTAGTACCCAATACCATCCAAAATGAACAGTAGGAAATAGTCCAAATTGATAAGATTTATAATGACTTCCATACAAATCAATTTTAGCACTCATTTGAGTTTCATCTGAGTGCAAAAATTTGCTGATAGGAAGTCTAACAATTGACTGCGGCCTAGGCTTACTGGTAACACTGTTGGCTACTGCCTAGAAATCAGGAACAATCCACAAAATACAGATCTGAAGACAAATCGAATAATAATCAATCATGAGTGATTGCAGGAACAGATTTGTCCAGCAACTTAGAATTCAAGTCTAGGTGGTATACTACTTAAATAATTACCCTGCTTTATTATTATTACTCATTCTTTGAAAATTATCCTACATGTTACTTTATAATCAAATATTATATTAGTAGAAGTTGTAGAGAATAAGAGAAGGGTTTATTAATTGGGTTTAATTTTTTTCCAGAAATACTTTCATCAGATTCTTCTCAAAATAATTTAGATTGCTATATGGCATGGCTAAGGCAATAAAATAATCGAAATAACCTAAATGAAAGGTTAAAAAAAGAAACAACTTCAACAATATGCTAGACTGAATAAACAGTAAAAACAGCTAAACAAATGATTTGCAACACATTGTTTACTGATATTATTTAAAATTCTGGTTTTATTCACAGAATGTCTGAACAGCTTATAAGATCATTTGGTGTATATTTTCATTATATTTCATTATTATGTTTGAAAATAATTTTTAAAATCTGAAGTTTATCATAATATTATGATTAAGAACAGGTATTTTTGAAAATTAGTACCAGTCATTATTGTGCAAGTGCTAATATGCCATCCCTCATATTTGCATTAATTTCATTTTTGGACAGATCATAGGCTATGTGAAACAGCTCTATTTCCTGACAAGACTTCTATTATTTCTAGAATCTGAAAGAAGACACAAAGCTTCTAAAATAATAATGCTCAGTGAACAGGCTTTATTCAGGCTTATCTTGTTCCTAGTCCAAAGAAATTATTTCAAAGCCCCAAGTGGTTCTAAGAAGTTGTGTTTTTCCTTTTGTTACTCACCCTCTTGTCACATTTAAAGAGGGACTCTGCCCTCTGTGGCTGAACTCTATCTGCTTGTGAGGCAGAGATTTCTTCACTTTTCCTGCCAGATCCTTGTTTACTATACCTTCTTTCTTGCCCTTTATTTCATATGCACACTGCCCTTTTTGTTTGAGCTGTCTCCTTAAGATGATGCTGACAGCTCATTCTGTGCTACACGGCTGGCTTTAACACACAGGCTTTGGCTACCACTGTTAAAGTTCTTAAAGACTGTAATTCCTATCAACCTCTAGGCCTGCTGACCTGCAGGAGGAACACCATCTGGGGCTTCACACTGAAAATAAATACATCCTTCACAGCACTGTAAATATTTCTTCGTAAGCAGCCCAAGGGCACTGCTGCATTACTATTTGAGTTAAGCACACACTGTAATGGAACATATGCAGACAAGTATTTAGGCAAGATGAAAAGTTTAGAGAGCACCTTAAATGTATTATTTGGTTTCATTTTTGTGTGGATGTAACTTCAGTGAAGGGGCATTGCTTTGAGTATGCTATAGCAAAACAAATCTGTTGCAAACATTCACCAATTAATCAACCTCAGGTACAGTATAGTTGGCACACGTGATCCCCTAAGAGATTTTTCGTTTTCTTCTGGAACAATATCCTTGGTTATATATTACCTTTCAATACTTCCGATGCTATTCATAAAATTTTATCAATCTGTGAAAGTTTATGCTGTTTTTTGACAGTTTAAGGTGTCCACTGAAGACTGGTAATCTCACAGAAAGCAACTTCCAGCAACTACTTCTTAATAGGCTCAAAGCAAATAAGGGACTACACTCTGGTTTTGCACAGAGTATTTCTGTATTCTACTGTTTCCAGTGTAAACCAGAGATTGTCATGGTTTTGCAATTTTGTAATTTTGCTATCAGTATTCCACATCATAACATCATGTTAAGCATAGATAATTTTGACAAATCTGCTTCTCACAGAAAGAAGACTGAATGTCCCAGGGAACACCACGGTCAGTCATATGACCAGGACTATATAATCTTACTTCAGTGCTGGACACACTGTCTTGGATCCTGCCAGCCATGGGGGAGTGTGTGAAAGCGTTCCAGCCATTTTCGCCTAGAGTTACAGTAGGCCTCTCGGTTTCGGGACTCTCTCTCTTATTTTACTTGATTCGTTAGCCTTAATTCCAATTATATTGCATTATATTGTGTTATTCTGTATTCTGATATAGTATTTAGTAAAATAGTGTGCCTCCTTAGATCGTTGCCGCTGTATTTATTTTCTTTTTCCCTGTTTTCTTTTCCTTTTGGGATAGCGGCCCTGCAGGCCGTCTATACCCCTGTCATGGGTGCCGGTAGATTTTAGGGTAACATATGACAGAGATACAACATAAAATCATATTATTTGTTGAACTTGTTATTCTGTGTGTGTAATAGCAATATATATCCTGCAGCTATGTATTTTTATATGTTATATAGACACATAGAGAACTAAAACATGCATATATCTCATCTATTTAAAACATCAAACATATTTCTATTTGTATATGCAACCTTTGGCAAACATATGTATGCAAATGTAGGCAAAATATGTAGGTTGCTCTGAAAGTAATGCCTTCAATTTATTTCGATTGAAATTACAAATGTGGAAAGAACATGAGAATACCATTTGTTAGGGAAAATTCTCAGATATGAAAAACTATTTTTCAACATAGTCACCACCACCAGCTATGTATTCTAGCCAGAAATGAAAGAGAGCTGGCATGCTGTACTTGTAAAAATCTCCATGGTTGTCCAGAATGCTGTCGCCACTGCTGAAATGCACCACCTACCACTTCAGTGTGCTCACATCCACTGTTTGGTCTCCATAAATATACGTGAGCATGAATGAATGTCAATGCATGCCATTTTTTCCACATGGAGGAATGCAATGACACATAATTGCTTCATCTGCTCTTCCATGTGAGATGCCTGTCAGACTGCCCGTCTGCAGCCATTTGTCACACAGTAACACAAAGAAATGGAATACTGGTGGGAAGTTTCAGCTTCTACAGCATTACCAACATCCACCATTGACACTGTGAGCATTACTTTCAGAGTACCCTCATAGAACTCTGTTACACATGCTTTCTAGGGAGATGAAAACAAATGTTTGAGATATGTCAATTATATTATCTAAAGTGAAATATGTCCCTTAATTGTAACAGAGAAATCCACAAACAGAGACCACACACATGAATTTTCCTAGCATTTATGATCTTTGTGGCTTTGATGCAGCATAACATACTGTTAGCCATTTTTTTCCTGCAGATGGAAATAAGCTAGACAATCAAATGGAATAGAAGAAAGGAATGATTAAAACAAAACAAAACAAAACAAAACAAAACAAAACAAAACAAAACTGTTTTTTGACCCAATTAAGAATTGGGTTGTAAAACATTTATTTCTATGTTTTTGAAGTTGTCAGAGAATTATCTACTTGACTAGTTTGAGTTTTAATATGTCTTAGATACACAATTCTGATTAATAAACGTAAAAGCACTTATGATATAATAATTGATTAAGACAATGATTACTATTGAAAAGGAAAGTGAAAAAGGTAATTAAAAAGTGAGGCTATAACACTATCTCCAGATCATAGATGAAGCTATTTGATATTGTCTCCTGTGGAAGTTCACGTAATCATTAAACTGAAATTTTAAGATGGTAATGTGAGGACTTCAAAAATCCAAGATTAGGAATCAGTAAAGGAATATTTGAATTGCCTGAGGACAAACTACTAACTAGCTTGAAGCAGACAGTTACAGAGTTTAGGGGGAACAGAGGAAGAACTGGGCTTGTCTGGGAAATTATAGTAGAAATAGACAAATTGGATAATAATCTAACTGGAGACAGTCAGGAACGGAAAAGTTAGATAAAGACATAAGGAAGACTAAAGCTCAAAAGTCAAGTGAAAGTCAGGTTAAATGAAGGCTGTGAAATGGGCACTAAGCTCCTTTAATAGATGATGCTAGCACTGAATGAGGAAGATTAGCATTAGGGAAGTCACATTTTTTTCAGGGAAAAGCTGACATTCTCCACTGTACTTGAGTTTGAATCGACTGGATTGCATTCTAGAAGTGACAGGAAAGGGGTAGCTCTGGTACAAAGGGAAGGAAGCAATAAATCAGAATTTAGCAGTGAGCCCAAACTGTAGGTAGAGAGAACAAGGAGAAGCAGCACTCCTAGGAGCATATTGCTTCTGGAGCATGTCAGGACACCTCACTTATGTCACCTCACTTCACATCCTTAAGGTATTAGGAGCTTAGACTCCTTTCTGAACCCTTCTGTTTTCTTGGCTCAAAGCTTGCTTTCTGAGGCATTTTTTGTGGCAAGACTGATTGTGCAGGAGGTGAGTGATGGATGTTGCTGTGTGGCAATCAGCATCAATTTGTGGACAATTTCACATTTGAAAGATCAGGAGTGTTTACAGGTGGAAGATCGGGCTTGTGAGCAAATAGCTCCAGCTTGGTATGGGAGACTGGGGAATGATACCATCATATCCTGTGAAAACAGGAAGTAAGTAGTCACCTCCCTGCTCCTTGCTGGCAAGGTCCAGAAGATAGGAACAAAGAAGTTCCTGATGAGGTCTGAAAAACAGAAGCTGGCACTTCAAAGAGAGCTGACTCATCCTCTTTGGACTTATTTATAAGTTTTTACTGCCATTGGAAAAAGTCAACTGAACTACAAAACATCCAACAACCCATTACTACTAAAGACCAACATCTGATCTACAAGAAACCCTGGAATCCCCATGGTGACTATTTCTCTCTTCCTTCCCTCTTTGAGCTTGAAACCATTTCCCTTTGTCCTACTACCATAGATCCTGCTAAAGAGTCTGTCCCCTTCTTTTCTCTAGCTCCCCTTTAGATACCACAATCTGCTCTATAAGTTCTATCAGGTCACATTGGAGCCTTCTCATCCCCAGGCCGAACCCCAGCTTTCTCAGGAGAGGTGTTCCATCCTTGGATCACTTTTGTGGCCCTCCTCTGGATGCATTCCAAACAGTCTATGTTTCTCCTGTACTGAGGACACACCTGGACACAGAACGCCAGATCCTTTTTAAGTGGTTCTGTTTTCTCTCTTCAATTATGTTTTGTTTTTTTGTTTGTTTTATTTTTTTTTCTGAGAAAAAATAAAGCCACCAATACAATTGTTGTTTAATGAATAAAATGAAGCAGCACATCTCCAAAGCTGTCACTCAGAAGGAATATTCAATTAATTAGCAAATAAGAGTGTATTTTTCTTAAGGGCTATGTAATTTAAACCAAGTATCAATAATTTAGACACTAGTCATCTTTAGCTAGCAGGCTTTATAATGAAGCCATGTGAGTTTTTAAATAACTTCTAATATTTGTTCCTCACACACAGTATAAATTGCCAATTTCTTAATAGATTAAATGTCATGATAACTGTCCTAATCAAAATAAATTAAAATTTTGCTATCTACCAATGTATATACTCTAGCTGCTGCAGGAAGATTAGGCAGGATCTCACATAAAATTTTGATGTTTAATATCTAAACTTGCAAAAAAAAAAAAAAAAAAAAAAAAAGAAAAGAAAAGAAAAGAAAATGCAAACAAATAAAACTTGTCTATTCCATTCAGTAAATTTAAATACAGTATGCAAGCATGAATGTCAATCAAGATTAACACTTGAATTTACCTAAAAGTTACAACATAAGTGAATATTTTTGAGATAGTACATCTGAAATATTCATACATGTTTTGCCTAATCTCAGAACTTAGGTTCTTCAGATACCGCAGACTTAAAACTCTGAAAACCTTAATCATGTATACATGAGTCCCAAAAATTAGTGCCCGCTAGTGCTGAGGAAGATTTTTCAACTAGCCACTTATATTTTGGAATGCCTGCATGACTGAAATTAGAATTTCAAGAGTCTACAGCTGAATTTTAGGAGTCCTGTAGGCAAGAATAAAAGGGAAAAGAAGGAGCTCTCCAGTACTTCTCTATCAACCTAAAACTAAGGTTTGCTTATTGATTGGTTGGTTGGTTTCTCTTCCATCCTTTATGCTTTCAGAAAGACATACAAAATACCCTCTTTTGAATACAGAAGCCAAATGTCAGCTGCAGAAATGATCACACAGTGTCTGAGGTCCCCAAAACAAAAAGAAATATTTAAGCTATGAATTTTTTTCTTTCTAGCCTTTATAAGAAAATCACAGGGAAGCAGGATCTATAGTGGATACCTTAGAATCTTAGATACCAGTTTTAATCTCCTCCCTGTGCAGAAAACCGAATTCTCTTCCATTTAGATTTTTCTGCTTCATATCATCTTTGTCTCAGTCCCAGCTTTAGATAATATAACCAGCTTATTGCCATTCCCACTGAATCTCACAATGTATGTTGTATGATTTGGTTTCCCAAAGGAAGTCTCACAAGCTCCTGTTTTGCTACCACCTTCTTTTCTCTCTCTAAAATATTTTTGAGGGGGAAAATATCAGCAAGGATAAGAAACAAACAGCAACAAATCCCTCCATGCAATTACCTCCTGTGTTTCCAAGGTCTATAAAGATGAGAATACCACTGCTCAGAAGGAAATCTCTTAGTAGTTCTAATGTGCAACTTTTTGCTTCATTTTAGACATAAATTGTCTCTGAAATACCAACTGCCTTCTTGAGTGAATGTGCCACAGATAATTATAATATGAATTACTAAAGTTTTTTGTATGGTAAAGGTCAAATAAAAGTCTTCCTCACAAAAGCTTATTTATCAGTTTCCTTTCCTTTGTCCCTCAGGGCAGATCTCAGCTGGAGTAAGCTGTCCTAGCTCCGGGAGTCCAGATATTTTACCCCAAACTGAGTGGATGACCCTTAGTTTTTAAACATCAGGTTTTCCAGAATGAAAACAGAAAGATTAAAATCACACTGAGAAACAAGAGGGATTTGAAAGAGAGCTAGAGTGTCTGATGTGACATTTTTCATGTTGTTATACTAAATTTGCAATGGAAATAAAGTGGAGTAGCAGCTCTTCCTACCTGAGGCTCTGTATCCACTAAATGTTATGCACTTGCTGCAAGCAGAGATGACACCTTTTTGCTAGCTGTCAAAAGTTATTCAAAGCAGCAGAAAAAGTCATCTATAGCTGCAGAAGCTTGTTTTGGCCACTTTCATGAACATCTCCTGCTGAGAGTCAAAATGACTTTGGGGTTGCATTATTAAAAACTGTGTCCCCCTTCCACACTCTCTGTTTTACTAATCTGTCTGAGAACACGGTCCTGAGAAACCACAATCAGGCTACACTATAGTGATTAATAAATGCAGGTACACAAGACAGAATCAATGCAGTGGAGATGAAAAGTGATGATAGGCATTTTTGCAACACATATTATATTATTTTCATCTACAAATACTCAACATAATATTCTAATTAAGGAAAAGTTTGAAACCCAAGACAAAACAAGAAATTAACATTGTGAATTCTCTCATGTTTTATCCGTGTACTAGTTAACCATTAGCAACTGACAACAAATATGTAATCTGTTCCTAAAGTAATACTTTTTGTTTTATGAGGTTTGCCCATGGTGTCAGAAGCAGATGTTGGTGGTATGGCAGTAGAGATTGAATCTTCCTGCCAATATTCCTTTACATGTTGTTGCCATGGGACAAATGGAAGCAGAGGGGCAGTCATAGAAGCATAGAATCACAGGGTTGGAAATGACCTAGAAGAAAACCGAGTATGGTAACTCCACCAGCTCCCCAGGTAGGCCGTTCCAGTGCCTGACCACTCTCTTAGAGAAAAAGATTTTCCTTATGTCTAATCTAAATCTCCTCTCGTACAACTTGTGGCCATTTCCTTGGGTCCTGTTTGTTTCCTGGGAGAAGAGGCCAAAGTACTCCTAATCACAGCCTCCTTTCAGGAAGCTGTAGAGTGCAATGAGGTCTCCCCGAGCCTCTTCCAGACTAAACAATCCCAGCTCCCTCAGCTGCTCCTCATAAGCTTTGTGCCCCATTTATTTGTTTCATTGCCCTTCTCTGGGAACATTCCAGGGCCTCAAAGCCTTTCTTGTATTGAGGGGCCCCAAACTCAACACAGTACTCAAGGTGCAGCCTCAACAGTGCTGAGTACAGGGGAATGATTACCTCTCTGCTCCTGCTGGCCACACTTTCCCAATGCAGGCCAGGATGCCGTTGGACCTCACGGCTACCTGGGCACACTGTCACCTCATGTTCAGCCATGTTCAATCAGTACCCCCAGGTCCCTTTCCTCTTCGCAGTCATCCAGCCACTCAACCCCAAGCCTATAGCACTGCCTGGGGTTATTGTGGCTGAAATGCAGGACCTGGCATGTGGCCTTGTTGAACTTCATGCCATTCACCTCAGCCCAGCAATCCAACTTATCTAGATCCCTCTGAAGACTCTCCCTAGCCTAGGACAGATCAACAGCATCTTTCAACTTGGTGCCATCTGCAAACTTTCTGAGGGTACGCTCACTTCCTATATCTAAATCATCACTAAAGATAATAAATAAGATGGGCCCCAGTACCAACCCCTGGGGCACACCACTTGTAACAGGTCACCAGCTGGACTTAACTCCATTAACCACTACCTACTGGGCATGGCCCTCTAGCCAGTTCCTTACCCAAAGGAGGGTATAGCTGTCCAGGCCATGGGCAGCCATTTTCCCCAGGAGAACACCGTGAGAAACAGTGTCAAAGGCTTTGCTGAAGTCTAGGTAGACTACAACAACAGCCTTTCCCTCGTTTACCAGTCTGGCCACCCAGCCATAGAAGGAAATGAGGTTGGTCAAGCACAGCTGCCCTTCATGAACCTGTGCTGGTTGGGCCTGATATCCAGGATGCCATGCATGTGCTGTGTGATCTCACCCAAAATGATTTGCTCCATAACTTTCCCTGGTACCGAGGTCAGTCTGACAGGCCTGTAATTCCCTGGATCCTCCTTACAACCCTTCTTGTAGATGGAAGTCACACTGGCAAGCCACCAATCCTCTAGGACCTCTCCAGATAACCAGGAACGCTGATTCTTAAGAGCTTGTAACCAGCTATCAGAGCACTCCAGTCACGGGAATGGTCCCAACATGTCTCGGTAATAGCAACTACGTCATTGTTTGTCTGATTCACTTCCAGCTCCTCCTGCTTGTTGCCTGTGCTACGTGCATTGGTGTAGACACACTTCAGCCGTGTCATCTGCCTCAGCCCCAGCTCAAGCATTTTTGGTGTCAAGCAAAAGCACCTCAAGCATCTCTGGTGTCCTGTTTTGTCCCATCTCCCCATTGTAGCTAGTTTAAGGCTCTTTCAATAAGGCCTACTATTTTCTGTGCTAGGATTTGCTGTCCCCTTTGATACAGGTGGCTTCCAGTCATGGACGACAGGCCTGGGGCTGAGCAGTCTGACATGGGAGTGTGGATGAAACAAAGGGATGTAATTGAATTCCTCAATGCAGGAAAAATTGCAGCCATTGACACTTGTTGATGTTTACTGAATGTTTATGGAGACCAAACAGAAAATGTGAGCACAGTGAAGCAGTGCATGGTGAGTTTCAGCAGCCCGTGGCTTGGATGTCAGCTTCTGCAGGAGAACACCATGGGAGACAGTGTCAAAGGCTTTGCTGAAGTCTAGGTAGACCACATCAACAGCCTTTCCCTCATCCAGCAGATGGGTCACTAGATCATAGAAGGAGATCAGGTTGGTCAAACAGGACCTGCCCTTCATGAACCCATGTTGGCTAGGGCTGATCCCCCGGCCATCCCGCACATGCCGCGTGATCTCCCTCAAGACTATCTGTTCCATAACCTTCCCTGGAACCGAGGTCAGGCTAACAGGCCTGTAGTTCCCCGGATCCTCCTTACAACCTTTCTTGTAAATGGGAGTCACGTCGGCAAGCCTCCAGTCTTCTGGGACCTCACCAGTCAACAAGGAGAGCTGGTAGATGATGGAAAGCAGCTCGGCTACCACCTCTGCCAGTTCCCTCAGCACTCTCGGGTGGATCTCATCTGGCCCCATGGACTTGTGGCAGTCCAGTTGGAGTAGTAAGCCTCTGACCGTTTCTTCCAGAATCACAGGGGGGTTAGCATGCTCCCCAGCCAAGACTACCAGTTCAGAGAGAGGAGTACCCTGAGGATAACTGGTCTGACCTTTAAAGACAGATGTAAAGAAGGCATTCAGAACCTCCACCTTTTCCTTATCCTCAGTGGTCACATTCCCAGCCTCATCCAGTAAAGAGTGGATATTCTCCTTTGTCCTCCTCTTACTGTTAATGTACTTATAAAAGAGTTTGTTATTCCTTTTCACCCCAGCGGCCAGGTTAAATTTGAGCTGGGAATAATTAAACAAAGAAGGGGAATAAGGCAAAAACATCTGTGTGGCTTCTTTAGTCACTTTAACAGAAGTTAAAGTGATATAACAGAAGTTAAAGCAGATATAATGGCAATTCAGGAATGTGAAAAGAAATTTTCTTTTTTGAAGAAGAGCTCCCAAGCATTAACCTCCAGTGATTAACATTACAAAACAAGTCACACAATATCGGAAATTAGATTTAACACTTCTCTTGGCTGCATCTGTAACTTTTCCATTTTTGTGGTCAGAAATTTCTAAAGTGACCTTCCCACTTTCCTTCATTTTTATTGACTTTTGGAGCTTTTTCATTTTTCTAAAATAACAGCAAACTTACATAGCAGATTCTGTGTGAAGGCCTGTTCCCTCTGAAGAAATATACATTTCTAAAGTCATTCAAGCATTCAGATTTCTTTCTCAGAAATATGCTTTTGTGAATAAAATATTTGATCTAATTGAAACAGCTGCTAAATCTCAAATTGGAGTCAAGGATTAACGGTGTTCATTTCCACATATGGCTCACTGTCTACAAGACCACACTATTAATATTAATTTCACAGTTATTTCAGTTGAATCTTTCTCTGGAGGCATGACAACTAACACCTACTGAAATGTTTCTTACATGTTTGTGGGTTTTTTTGTTGTTTTTTTTTTTTTGTTTGTTTGTTTGTTTGTTTTTCTTTCTCACAGTATTTCTCAAGGTCATTATTAGAGAGTAAAAAAAGAAAATGCTTTCATAAAGGAGTTAATACTCAAATCAGTGCTTTGCATTGGACCTAATATGATATTAAGTAACAAATGATCCTCTTTTTACATGGGCTTAGAAGATTTATTTTCTTGTGGGATTGAGAGCTTTCCTTATATTGGGTACAAAAATTATCAGCTGAAAACAAGACAAATTTTCTTGCAGGTATATTTTAGTTACTTTCTACTTAATACATACTACTATGTTATGTAAAATGTTTTCCCATTTTACAAATTATGGTAAAGGGATTAGAATCAATGAGAATATTTTTTTTTAAATCTCTAAATGAAAATAAAACAGTTGCTAACCTCTTCCACTGTCCACACGCCTTTTGCTCATTAAATTTTATAACAGTCTTTCCTTCTACATTCACATTCAAGAAAACTGAATCCCATAAAACCTTTCAGTCATTAAAGTCTGAAGTGATTTAAATCTGTGTCCATGAGATGGCTACCATAAAGAGATTCAAAGTTTTGTTAAAATGAAAAAGGTGGGAGAAAATGTCTAGTAATATTTACATGTTACAGAAACTTAAAACAAAAATCCCCAGTTTAAATACTATGAAGAAAAAGAGTGCATGGACTCTCAAAGTAATAACTCTACCAATAGCACTAGAGACAGTGAGCAAGTTTGGACATTTGCGTGTTGTATTTTGCTTCTAATATTTGCATACTGCCACATTAACCATATGAGTAGATACATAGCTAGAAGTGGACAAAATATTAGAAGCAACTAATATATTCAAATAAGTTTTCATTGTTAGTCTGAAATTTAGAAGCTGTTTGTCATAACTTAGCATTTCTTGTTGAAATTGAAATTTGCATTTTCCATGTTAATGTTTCATGAAGTTTAAGAACTTCTTGTCAGGCAGTTTACCTAAGTTTACCTAAAAGCGATTTTTCTTTTATCTTTTTTTTTTTTTCCCCCTGCTATTTTCACTGATTTTCTACAGTAATAAGATATATAATATAATGAGAAATGACATCAAATTTCTATAACTCCAAGTGTTAAAGCAGTGACTAACTATATTTTCAGTGTATGACTTTTCTGATAACACTGATAAATTGAATGATCTTTACTATTCTTACTCATCACAGAACTGAGCTGCTGAAGAGTCATGCTGGATTTCCATCTTCTTTACACTGAAACCCTAACATAAAACACAGCAAAATATCTTCAGTCTTTCCTCTTACGTTTTCCTCTTGCATAGTCCCCTCTTACAATAATTTGTACTTCCTATTTGCACTTTATTAATGTAATATACATAAGATAGGTACGTATACATTATTTCAAGCATTCAAGAAATTCAATATTAATTTGTAGCATAAAAAATGATCAATATCATGCTGATAATTTTATATCATGATTATTGAGAAAGGTTTACATATAATGTTCAAGTAAAATTACAGTGAAAAATTCAACTATGGGAACTTTAATCATTATGATCTTTTTTCCTCAAGACATCTTATGAAACTTCCTGGCATTCTTTTTTTCAACATTTGATATTTCTGAATAAGCAAAAATTAGATGGGAGTATAAAGGATCTTGTAAGTGTTCGTTATCTTGTATAGATTTTGGAAAGGTGCCTTTAAATGACTACAGAAATGATGTGACACCTGAGAAGTTGACATAAGAAGCTTTATCCTCTCAGAGAAAATTGGCTCTTCATGACCTGTCTGAACAGAAACAATGCTTTGAGATCATGATTTCTGAAGAAATATACTACATGGACTACTCAGAGTATAGAGCTTCCCAGGCTTTTCATCATTATAAATGAAAGTGATACTAACTTCTATTTGTTCTGCTGATGTCTGGATAGACAACAATCCTTCTTGCTAGCACCTGATTCTCTAGGCTAGACCAAGAAGCCTTTGGCCACATAAATGAATTAAGTTCAAAAGAGAATCTACTGACCTAAAAGTAGCCACAGATGCAAGTAGGTAGGGTGAGAAATCCGTGGTCTATTAAATTTGAGAAAAAGTAAACAAACTAGAAAAGAGGGACCTTCTTTGTCTTTTCTGATTGCAGACCTTGTCCACCTTCTGAATTTTAATGAGACCATTTTCATGACCTTTAAATGAAACCATCTGATAAGCTTTGAGCATATGAAATTTGCATGGCAGCATAATAGTCATTTTTCTATTCTATACATCAATTGCAGTAGAGACTGAGAAAAAAAAAAAAAAAAAGAAAAAAAGAAAAAAGAAAAAAGAAAAAAAGAGAAAAAAAACAGTTGGGAAGATAAAGCTAGGTGTGAAGTCTTGATTATAAATCATGTGAGCACAATTCAAAAAGGTCTGCCTTTGTCTGCCAACTCATACACTCTGGCTAGTACTATTACCCCAATGAGTGTTTGCTAATGACACATATTTCCCTAAGTTTTAAGAGTATTGTAGAAAAGACCATACTTGTCAAGCAAGTTCTGTTAAAAACAAACAAACAAACAAACAGAAACAGGAAGACTTGGACATGAACTTCGTCACCCTGTTTTTCATGTTCCTGCCAGACCAGAAGGGTTGAACCAGAAGCCTCTGCCATCCTTAGCTATTCTGTGATTCCTTTATATTCCTCCAACAAAAAGCTAAGGTGGATCACTATTAGAACAGATGTAAAAAAGAAAAAGGCAAAAAAACAAAGCTAAAGAACATTCAAAAACCTAGTATTTCTTTGAAATTACACCAGAATATAAAACCAGAAGACAATGAGGAACAAG
Source organism: Excalfactoria chinensis (assembly GCF_039878825.1). Lineage (NCBI taxonomy): Eukaryota > Metazoa > Chordata > Aves > Galliformes > Phasianidae > Excalfactoria > Excalfactoria chinensis. The sequence goes on from NC_092826.1 coordinate 64,573,084, forward strand.
GAATACTTGCTGCCTTTCTGTACCATTGAGTGTAGGTACCCAGCCAAAAACTGGGTATTATTCTCTGATGCATATTGTTTCTCTTCAGTTTATTGTTTTACTGTTCTAAAGTTAGTCATTTAAACAGCAGATTTCATATTATTTTGTGTATTGAAAAAATACGAATTTTTACAACTGTAAAAATTAATTGATTCTGTGAATTCATGTAGTTATTACAGTTAAGAATTGTGCTGATGTCATCACTATTTCACATCTATTCACTGTGTTTTGACGTCTGGATTTCAACTGAATCCTTAAACCAAATTAACCCTAAAGCCATGCCCTTCACTGGCACATTTTTATAATAATGTTAGACTATCTCTTTCTGGCAATTTTCTGTCACTTCTCTGCAACTTTCTCCATTTTGTAACAGACCTTGGTTTAATTCTTGTTTCAAAATCAACAAGAACTATCCAGTTTGACTGCAAGATCCTTTACCAGAACATGCTTTGGAGCGTTTTTCAGTTTATACAGACAATTCAGTCTTCATAATTCAAATAGCTAATACCATCTCAGATTCTTGTTGACCTCCCTTCCTTTTTTTATTTTTTTTTTTCATAATAGGTCAGAGACATATAAATAAATTTTAATCCTTCTCAGTTTATAAACACAAGCACTGTTTGTTTTTGTGTTTTGTTTTTTTGTTTTTTGTTTTTTCCCCAAAGCAATATACAATTCTTGTTAATGGTTTTTTTTTTCTTTCCCTTTCCACTTTTTTCTTAGTGGTGCCAATGAGCAAAAGAGATAAGGTTATCTTAAAGCTGTTCGGGATGCCTCCAGGGCTGATATCGTTTTTTGACTCTGGTTATTACAAGTTTTTCAGGATAGCCATATCTCGGAATTTCTTAATTTGATTGTTTGAGGTATGAGATAATATCCTCACAATGTTCTTTTTACCTTTCAGTTGCTGACATGAGTTCAGAATTTCATTAGTATTTCTAAACTCTCCAGCTGGGAATTTCTTCAGTTATTAAAAATTGTACTAAATGTAAAAAACAGAAAACTACAAGAAATGATATGATAGATCATGTGATAAGAATATTTTAACATCAAGTGTTATGAGACAGTTCATCAGTCCAGTGCAAAGCACTTAGCAACATCACCTATTATGATATCATGCCTCTTGCAGTGGTATCTAGGAAACCAAAGCAAAATAGAACCTCACTGGCACAGACGCTATACAAAACTGGATATAAAGCTTCTTTGTATTGTCAGATGAATACAATGCAGTCAATACATGCTTAATAACCCAAACTTTTAACCTGAAATTAGTCTGTGCTATTTTGCTATTAATTAGCAGCAGGCTTACAGGTTTATGTAATGATAAACATGACATGGTATGGTAAGAGTGGATAAAAAGTTTGATTCTGTTTAGATAAATCTACACAATCTTCTGAACGCATTACTAGATCTCTTGTTAAAACTAGACCAAAACTTGAGGCACCCTGCCATACACTTTAAATTGTGTGCCTTCACATCTGCAAAACAGTCTCTGCTCTGAATGATCACAGAAAATGCTCTTGTAGAATAACAAAGGTATTGCCAGTGATTAAAGCTCTCCCTATATTGTCTTTTTGACACTTCTGTTAGGAAGTTGTCAAGACTGAAGCTGCCTTTGGTGTGTAACTTCCAAACCAATACCATGAGCCACAGAATGTGACATTTTTCAATCCACCTGTGGCAACTATTGCCAGATCTCCACAATCTCTTACTGATTAATGCACTACAGTTGGACATCTAAGGTGGCACCCTGCTAATCAGTTAAATGTACTTGATGAATGCCTTTAAATACATGTCTTGCAGTAGTAATTTGTGTTTGTCTGCTACTCTGTTTTCTTATTCACTGTGTTGATAAACTACTCACACAGTTCAGTGGATCATTTTGGGAGGAGACAAAATATTGTGAGCACAACAGAATATATTTTGAACATTCTTTCAGTATTTCTTTCTCCTGGAGAGTGGATTAGTGGTAATTTTCAGGCACATTATTCCTAGTTTAAAATGGCAAACTGATTCATTTCATTGTTTGATTGTAACTTAGCAATGAGTAAAATGGAGGATAAAAACTTCTGGGATGAATATTTCTGTATGTTTATGTGCAGGATATGGAAAATTCATATAAATATATGTCTAGTAAATATCTTGTCTAAACCAAGAATTATTAAACCTCTTCTAGTAATAACACAAATGAAAATATGTTTCTGTAATTTACTAACATATTGCCAAGCCTACAAAGGAGCTTGGAAAATCATAGTTAAAAAACCCAGTGCATTGACATTTTAACATTTAAATTAAAACAGATTAAACCAAATAAGATCCAACAAATTCAATGAAAAGTAGTCTTAACTTGAGATAAAGTGAACTGTTGTCTATGACTTATAATAGCTAAATAAAGTCATTCTTAATAATTAATTTACTTTCAGTTAAATATAAACGCAAGGAATTAATTAAGTTATTATTTAGCTGCAAATAAAAGATGGGCCCAGATGCCGTATTTCTTCAAAGAAAATGTTGTGGAGATGATAGGTGATACTTCCCTGAAATCTTACAGAAATATAAGGAGAGGAAAATCCTTGGTTCTCACATTGTTTTATTATTGCTCTTATACATGAATCTCACAGCCCACTAAATATAATAGATTTTGAAATTCTCCCCTATACTTAAAATGCATCATGATATACATGAAAGCTAACTACTTTGTTTTAGAAAAATATGAATAGGAGAAAAGTTTCTAGATTTGGAAGCATTATTCATTAATATTAAGAAGTAGAGGAGAAGAGATTCAGGTCTTCACCCACGTTACCATCACTCTCCTAAACGTATACATAGAAAGTGAGGCAGAAGGTGTTTGAGAAATTCATATCACTTTAAGCAAGGAAAAAGGAATAGTTCAAACTGCAGTTAATGATTCTACTAACCAACATGAACTACTATAAGTTACATACATGCAGAGAGCACTTCAAGCCTTGGCAGAAATTGCAAAGGATAATTAGGCAGACTGGCATACTGGCTGAGATGTTATAACTGTGGAGAGTTCTTACTATGATATAGTCACAATAGTGCATTTTTTTCTAATTTAAATATGTATTTGTGTCATTAATGTAAATCTGTATTTTCAAGTGCTTTGTTTTTTGTCCTTACAGCTTGTTTGACAACAGCCCTCAAACTATGTTGTCAAATGCGCATGAATTATGACTATCATTTTCTTGACAGATAATAAATATAACTAGTACTTGTGACCTGCAGCACTTCATTCAGTACATGTAATAAATACTGGAATGCTATAGACTTCTTTAAGTTTCTTGTTCCCTAAATTGGAAATTCCATGTGCAAAATAACACTGAAGTGGGAAATGTTCCAAGGCCTTGATTTGGTGGCTGAGTTTTTCCAGTCTCAGGATAAGCCATCCGTTATCTACCACTTCACAACTGAAATCCTGCCTAGATATAACTTAATTTATAAATCTGAAATTAGTTAGTATGTCATCTTAAAATAAACAAACAAACAAAACCCCTCTTTCTCAGGGGTTGCTTTCTACTACCATGTAATTCTAAAAGTGTCCTATGCCTCTTGGCACGGGGGGTTAGATTTGAGTAATAAACAGCACTACAAAATGTGAATGTACAGCCCAACTGATAGGCTGGTGCTTTGGAAATATGTTTTAGCTGTTGCAAAGGAAATGATCAGTAGAGTTTTTCAAACAAGGCAGCTTTGGTATAACCCTTGAAACATTAAAAGCTTATTACTCATGTACTTGTAAGCTGTAAACTTTAGGCTAATATAAAAAATAAATGCCATCCATTTTCAGATCATATTAGAAATTCAAATGCTAACAGCTTGAGGGTAAAGGCAAACTAGACTGAAAAAAATCCTAAAATTGGGTTCCTACATATAAGGATAACACAAAAGTAAAACTAGAACTTTAATTTAGTTTTGTTTAGGGCACACTTCTGCTCTACCTCAGTTATGTAAATAAAATTGGTTTTTGGTTGGTGTTATGAACACACATATTTCCTCCTGTGAAGACTGAACATTCTCAAATCACACCTGTTTATGCATCAAATTATAAGATCAGTGCTATCTTTCATAGCTGTTTATACCCAAACAGAAAATCCACTTTTCATTTTACCTACTGTGTCTAGTTAGCATGCAGTTCTAGCAGAAGGTTTTAAAAAAGAGATAGCAAGAAAGAAAGAGAAAAAGATAAAGAAAGATAAGGGGAGAAAGGGAGAAAGGAGGAAAGAAAGGGAGAAAGGAGGAAAGAAAGAAGGAAAGAAAGGAGGAAAGGAGGAAAGGAGGAAAGAAAGGAGGAAAGGAGGAAAGGGGGAACGAAAGAGAGAAAGAGAGAAAGAGAGAGAGAAAGAGAGAAAGAGAGAAAGAGAGAAAGAGAGAAAGAGAGAAAGAGAGAAAGAGAGAAAGAAAGAAAGAAAGAAAGAAAGAAAGAAAGAAAGAAAGAAAGAAAGAAAGAAAGAAAGAAAGAAAGAAAGAAAGAAAGAAAGAAAGAAAGAAAGAAAGAAAGAAAGAAAGAAAGAAAGAAAGAAAGAAAGAAAGAAAGAAAGAAAGAAGGCTTAATAATCCCTGACTATGACAATCTCCTTAACACTTCTAGCAGAAAAAGTAGGAAGAGATAGGAAGAGATGTGGTCTGAATTAGTCATAGCCTTAGGCTTTCCCTTTGTGACAAAACCACTACTATTGAGGTAGCCTGTAAAATCTTACTGCACCTGTTCATTGGCTGTGGTTTTGTTTCAATTCTAACACTCCCCTTCAGAAAGGAACCTAACTGAGACTGAGAAGACTGAACTGATCTGATAACAAAATACAGAAAATCTTTGTTCTGAATTGATAAAAGAAAACAATATTGCATTGTTTTTGGATAAACATAAAGAAGGAAAAATACTCAAGAGATTTTGATGGTAAACTGTGATAAAAAATGTAGATTATAGATTATATGCAGTACACATACGAATTGACTCTGATCTGTTAAAAATTAAGGCACTTACTTCCCTGATATTTTATAAAGTAACTCCAAATTTCTGTACCAATGTAAAAATAAATAAATATATGTATTGCATTGGAGACTTCTCAAAAGATCTAGAAAGTAATTCTAATCCACAGTTTAGGAAGGCAAACTACTATATCTAGATCCCCTAAACTATTAAATTAGCTCATTCTTACTGAAGTTAGCAAGGCGTTAGCAGTAAGACTCAGAAATACAGAGCTGAAGAGGGCTCTATAACTCTTACGATAGAATTTGCTTGGTAACTTCTCAAGAAGAGAAAGGAGAGGATGGAAGCATGGAACTATCTATCATCTCCTCATATCAGTGTTACCAAATCAAGAGCCAGATTATTTCCTTGGACTGGCCAACAGATGTCAAGCTGAGAGAATCACCTCTACAGGCTGTGGGACTGCCTGTCTCCTAGTGTGGCTTTTCTTGTCTGCATTGCTTTCCCTCTGACTGTTTGAATTCCTCGGTTGGATAACAAGGCAATCAACCTCCCTTTCTATTCTCCAGAAACCCCTAGCCTCAAGATCTCCATGTCAGCTAGACAGTGCCAAACCAGGTGTCTCTAATCTACCTTCATTTGCAGACTTTCGACATCCTCAAACAGTTTTGGGTTTGCCTAGATTCTCTCACCCCTAAAATGGGGATTGACAGGGGAACCCACATAACCCACTCTCGGTAACATGGTTTGGCTGAATAAAACTACTAAATAGAAATATAAATGTACAAGGTATATATGACCCAGACAAACAAAACTAAGTGAGTATCAGTCCCTAAGCAGCCTTCTCAGTGTTGCTGCATTTGCTGGTGACATCTGAGGAGCAGAAGGGTCTGATGCAGGGCTGGAGAAATCACAGTGGCATGGGAATGGGGATATATGAAGCAAGCCGTCGTTACCATACAGGCGCTGGGGATCTGCAACCCGAAACTACTGAACAGGAGTGGGGAGGGAGAAGCCGAGATTTCTGTGAGAGTTTTAAGATGGTTTTAATTTGATGTTAAGTTTATACTATCAGGATTTATTCGTTGTTTAACTGATTCTGAATGTATAGTCCATTGATCAGTTAATAACCAGTTGTTAATAAACACATAGTTTATTTTAATCCTTATTTACTTTAAACTAAACAAATAAAGCAGAGTTATTTTCCTTGCAACAGAGTTCATATCTCCTCTTTGACCTTTCATCATTTCACTTGAGATTAGAATTCTTAAAGTAAGAGAAAAACTGAAGCGTTCACTTTTAACCGTGCATTAACCATACTACAGATTCAGTTGAAATAAAGCCAGTCTTGCTTCTAAATAAGGTTGTACAATACAGCAAGCTAATAAAAACTTCTCAAGTTATCAGGTTCATCAATTGCTGGTAAAACTTACTAATACATTTCCAATGATTAAGATGCATCTATAACCATCTATTCCAGCTTCAGATTTCATCCTGGATCAGGCACTTCAGCAGTATTTATCCTTTTGTCCTATAAAACAGCATCTTCACTTTCTTCACTGAGCAATTAAAAGATATCATTTAGTTCCATACAGACCTCATAATCAACTCAGAATTAAAATAAAACAAAGATATACACAACTATTAAATCATTCTTTGTGTTTTACATTTCACATGTAAATTAAGTGTTATTATGTTGACAGGATAATTTTAATAGCCTTGTTTTTTGTTTTCACATGATTTCTACTTAATAGCTAGTTCTAAGGATGTTAGTATAAGCTCTAATTTTCACAGGTTATAAAAACATGGGCCTGCTTTTATTTAAGCTATCATAAGAGCAGGTAAACAATTGTGCTAATCCTACCAAGTAGTAAAGACAGAAGAAATAGATCTAATTAGCTGGCTGTAAGATGTAATCCAACAAGATAATGATATGATGAACAAAATGAAATACATGAATGGTCTTGGGTTTTATGGTCATTTGCCTGTGGAAGATGAGCTGTAGGTCTACTTTGTCTTAAATCACAGCATATCAGATCTGACAAGGGTTGGCCAGAGCAAAACTTAATATTGTACACGTGCCTATTTAAATATTGCTTCCATTATAAACCAGTGCTTTCAGCTGAGGCCAGCTCTGAAATCTTTGTTGATTTCACCAAAGCAAGTGTGCTTCTGCTTATTTTGCTTTCTAAGATATTTAGCAAGTAACAAGACCAGTGAAAGAGGAAAAGGAGACTGGTAAGAACAAATCATTCTGTGGACTCGTTTTGCTGCAATGCAGAGCTATACCCTCTGTTTTCCATGACAAGACAAAGTAGGAATCAAGGCACTCATCCCTGGAGACTCCCAGTTACGGCTCCACTACCATACAAAGGAAGTTGTAAAAGGAAAGGGTCCAGCAATTTGACATCCCACAGCAATAGCAAAATTTTGGTAATGTCAATATAGGAAGCCCTTTGACATTTTTGGGATATTTTCTGGATTTTTTTAGTGCTGGATTTTTTTGTGGGGGATAAGGGGTTAGGGATAAGCAGAGATAGCAGAGACTTCACTGAAACCACAAATGAAGTCTAGAAATTGTAGGATAGAAACTATCCTTAGAAGACTGGAGGAGCCCAGAGGACCCAGCGATACAGCTAACAGACAGTTTACATGAGGAAGTACTTTCAGCTGGAAAATAAGGATCAAATATCTGGATTCAGAAGTTTATATTAGAAACTTTTCAGCTAATGTGGCCCAGAAAAAAATTCAGATCAAAGGTGAAAAGAGTGGGCATAGATATCTACATGTGGTCAACATGCAAAATTTTCCATTATTTAATATAAATTCCAAATATATTTATTTATTTATTTATTTATTTGTTGGTTTGTTTTTGTTTGTTTAGTTTTTTTATTTAGCTGCACAGTAGATGTAGCTTATAAAATTCAGGTTTGTCACTTCGGTTTTCCTCATTTCCATCAGTAGTAATGATAAGATTAAATTTTAAGTATTAACTTTTCAATGTTAATCTTGCTAGGAACTGAGAGTTTTAAAACACTCCGATGGAGCAAACATTAACCTACTCTTTAGAGCTGTCCAATAGTATTAGCAGAAGAAAGTAATCACAGAGAGGCTAAAGGGTACTACAAAACTGTAGGATTTGAAGTGGCTGATTGTCTATAAATTATCTACACAATCTAAGCTAGCTTCAGCAATGCCTTTACAAATTGCAGTTTACTTGGCAACAAACCTGATTCCACTGTACAAAACATTATCAGTTTACAAAGGACTAGTGTTGAGCCCATTTTATAAGTCTATTTCAAATAAACAAATGACTAGGTGAAAGCTGACATGCAAGAAACAAGACTGAAGTTTAATGACAACATGATGAAAGAGTAAATAGCCTGTGGGCATAGCAGTAAAAAAATGATTTATGTCTCAGCAAGCCATGATGAAACAGGAAAGAACAATATATTAAGAGCCAGCATGTAATGCTGCAGTGAGATGAAACATGGTAAAGTCATTTACACTGGAATAGATTGACTAAGTCTCTCAGTACCAGGTCATGACATTTCATTATGAAATAGAGTACTTCAGAATTAGAGCATTCGAAATTTTCATCAACCTGCATTTCCAGCTAAATTTGTTGGCTCCCACAGTCTTTTTTTTTTTTTTCCCCTAAGTGTTCTGATCATTTTGCTTCATCACTGGGATCCCTCCACCTTTGCAATCTGTTATCTTGCTTTTAAGCACAGCCGTGCACTCAAGCATTTGCAGCACCTGTCCAATTTCAGATCAGGTTTTCTGACCTCAAAGGTTAGCACCACTCCTCCACATCCCACTCTCTGGCTTATTTAGGAAAAGATCATTGATTACCATTATGAAATAGAATCATAAAATTTCAAACTTTGAAAACCACAAAAAGAATGGAAGAAGTGCAGGTTAAAAAAAGAAAAGAAAGCTGCTTAAAGCATTAAGTGCACTGAATAGAAAATCTTTATAGATAGATTATGAAGTTGGATGCAAATGGATTTTCTAGAGGTAAAAGTATCTGTAATTCTGTCTATAGCATTACAGCATTGAAAGAAAAGACTTTTTAATTAATATGATGAAACAAAACAAAACAAAACAAAACATATCTTTATTGGGGCAGAATGTGAACTGAACAGCAGCAATTTTACATCTTAGATACAAGGAATCTAACAAGAAACTATTTAACCAACAAGAAAGCAATCTGGAAATCTGTAGCTAGATATACAGTATCAAAGGATAAAGTGTCAGTTGTGTGTATGTAAGTATAGTTACATCTGTATTCACTTCGTTGCTGGTCATGAAACACCCTGAAGATTGCTGGCTACCTAAGGATACACCCAGAAATGTCTGGCTTTGAGGACCTGTGCAGACTATCTGGCAGCTATTTGGATAAACACTGAGCTGGTTGAACAACTGAGATACACCAGCAACCTGTCTAGACATCTTGAAAAAATCTCTCTGTATAGCAAGAATTCAAGTTAAAACTAAGGGTGTACAACTGGCATATCTTAAATTTGACTCACAGAAGTGACTTGTAACAATTAAAATCCAGTCTCAGACCTTAATGTTGTTGCTGTTAATTTACCTAATTCCTAATCAAGGAAGTCATATAAATCTACCACTACGACATTTTTTTTAAATTATTTTTTTCTATATATATTTTATTTATTTTGTTTGTTTGTTTGTTTTGTTTTGTTTATTCAGAGAGACACATAATCAGTGTTTTTAAGATTGGAATTGCCTGTAGTCCAAACAACTGTCAAACAGGCAACGCACACTAGCTGCAGTAGGTTGACAGAACAGGCCAGCAGAAAATATGAAACTATCTCTAAGTGGCAAAAAACTCACTAGTAGTGAGACACATAATGTATGAAAGAATAACAGAAGAACTCAGCCCCTGAGTGCAAATGATTTTCTATTTCACTGCTTTTCCAATATTCTCTAGTTTTCCCAGAAGTAAAAAGTTTCTGGTGGAACTGGGACATTAATTTTGTGGTGAACTTTCTCTGTGATGTAGTAGCTCATAAAATTCTAGAATGAACAAATAGGCTACTTAGGTTACAACAGAGTTCTCCACCCAACTATCACACATCAACAGTGATAGGGAGACTATCAACATGCCACTGCATTAAGGTTTTGCTTCAAAAAATAAATAAATAAATAAATAAAATAAAATAAATAAAAAATAAATGTGGCAGTAGTTATATGTTATTATACATATTATACATATATATGATGTTATATATAAAATCTCTATTGATAGTACAAGATAGAATGATCAACCTCAGTAAATACAATATCTGCTTAATCTCTTAGCTTATAAAAGGATAATAACATTGCAATCATTAATAAATAATAATAATAATAATCAGCTCAGAACTATACATTAATAGAAGCAACTCTTAAATTGTTTCTTCCTTTGTATCTTGTAGAAGTGTCTGAACAGCCTTCATTCAAGAGGAGGGCAGCACATTCACTACTGGTCAATCACTTAAAAGCACAAATATGCAGAAGGAAACAAGTGATAGCTATGTCTGAATAGCAGACAGAGCATTGCTTGTGCATTCTCATATACATCTTTCCAATGCTGCATCTTTGGTGCAACAGCTTCCTCTAAAGAATGTTGTTTCAGATGTCTCTGGTACTGTGACAGGGAGAGCCCAACAGAGGAGATCATGTGGCATGGCATGCCTTGAATAAACAGCAACTTGATGCACAGACATTCCTAAAATATTATAAAAATGTTATAAAGTTAGGGAATGGAGAGCATGATAAAAATAGTGCTTTCTTGAAAACAAGGCTAGACATTTTAGTTCACAGCATTTTAGGTCCAGACTGTCATGGTTTTGCAATTTTTGCTATTGGTATTCTAAATCATGATATCATGTGGAGCACAGAGAAGAACTACACGTCCCAGAGGAGCTCACAGTCAGAGGGAGAAATACGTCACAGAAGTGATGCTCTCTCTCTCTCTCTTTCACTGCCTGGCAGTGGGTGTGGGTGTGCTTCCAAGCCATGGAATATCAAAGGAGGCTTCTTGGTCTTCAGGAAACTCTCTCTCTCTCTTATTTTACTTAATTTATTAGCCTCAGTTTCAATTAGATTGTATTACATTGTGTTATCTTGCATTCCGATATCACAGTTAGTAAAGTAAGTTTTCCTCCTTAGATCGTTGCCACTGCTCTGTTTGTTTCCTTGAGCCCAGCTCCCATCTCCCTACTCCCTCCCCTTTTCCTTTCCCATTTGTCAGGGGTCAGGGGGCGCATGGGCGCACTCTCGGGATCTAGATGGGTAAAGTTTCACAATGTACAAATGATTCAGATCTCCAGAGAGGTATTTTTGAGGCTGCTCCAAATTATTTTGGGTATTTGCAATAAATTATTCTGCTGTTCTGTGCAAACGACAAAATTATGGCTTAGGACAGTTTTATACATTCTCTTACTCCAGCTTAGCCAGAATAAAGTATTAGAATTGAAATTCTCTCTCTGGAATAAGGAGAGAGCAAGCAATGATGTGTTTCTTTGTCAAGAGATTGTTCTGGGCAGTTTCAAAGACTAGATACAAAAGTAGTCATATGAATATTTCTGGTATACTGGAAACTAATCATAATGTTTCAAAACAAAATGTACTAAATAGTGAAGACAATTACGTTGAATTTACTCAATTTACTCCCAGCTGCCTCATGTTGAACTGTTGTACCTGTCAAAGAGCTACAATACTCTTCAGTCAAGCTGTTTGTTTTGGTTTGGTTTGGTTTTTTTGTTTGTTTGTTTGTTTGTTTTTGGTTGGTTGGTTGGTTGTATTTTTGAGTTTTTGTTTGTTTATTTTCTGATTTTGTTTTTGTTTTAACAGCTTTTAAGTTAAAAGAAACATTGAGTTCTGCACCCATCCTGTATAGAATTGTGTCACAGAACAATTCTTAAAATAACAATAATAATAATACAGTACTGAAAGGCTTTTTTCTTCCCCACTTCCCACCCCAGTTTTTGAATGCAGGAAAAGAACATAACCTCAGTAGTTAGAAATAAGGTTTAAAAAAGCAAGTACAAATTACTGCTAGGAGACACAGTGTTACTAATGAACATTTTCATGACTATTTAATTGCCTGGGACAGGGGGAGATAGGTGCTACTGTTGTTTTTCACCATATCTCTTGTGTCAATTAAAAAAAGAAAGAGAAAAAGAAAGAGAAAAAGAAAGAGAAAAAGAAAGAGAAAAAGAGAGAAAGAAAGAGAGAAAGAAAGAGAAAAAGAAGGAAAAAGAGAAAAAGAAGGAGAAAGAGAAAAAGAAAAAGAAAAAGAAAAAGAAAAAGAAAAAGAAAAAGAAAAAGAAAAAGAAAAAGAAAAAGAAAAAGAAAAAGAAAAAGAAAAAGAAAAAGAAAAAGAAAAAGAAAAAGAAAAAAAAGAAAAAGAAAAAGAAAAAGAAAAAGAAAAAGAAAAAGAAAAAGAAAAAGAAAAAGAAAAAGAAAAAGAAAAAGAAAAAGAAAAAGAAAAAGAAAAAGAAAAAGAAAAAGAAAAAGAAAAAGAAAAAGAAAAAGAAAAAGAAAAAGAAAAGGATTTATTTTTTTGGTTTATATTGGACATCATTCAAGTTGCACAAAATTTGGATAAGCATTCCATCAAAGTGTTCCAAAATATCATTTTAAATTAAGCTTCATGAAATCAGAATATATCATTTTCCCATAAATGCAAATCTAATCTTAGTCCTAAGTTGTGCCAGTCTTTTATGTAGCTTTAAATAGCCTTTCATTTTTGCAACTTATTAAAAAGAGGGCAATAGGAAAAGTGGTCTACATTCCAGAGAATGCCTATCATTTTGTAATAGTATCTTTATTCAGATTCTAAATCCTCAGTGTTCATTAAATTCATACGATTGTGAGTTGTTATACATACCTGACTTACATTCTTTCACAAAATGTGATGTCTTCATTTTGATAAAAACATGTCATTTCTCTGTAAATATCTATTAAAAATTAATATTCATTTTTTGCTTCAGTGAATGCTGTTTTATTGTGATCGAGGTTAGACAAATCCACTGTAATTATACCTCTGAAGCCTTAGTTAAACCACAGAATAAAATCTACAGCTCCTCCTAGTAATTTCTCTGACAGCATTCGGAAACAGCAGAAACTTGTCACACTTACTGAGACAATATCAAAATATCTCCAGCAGCTCTGATTGTGCCAGTTAATAACAGTTGAGTGCAGAGAAAATCTTCCATACTCATACATGAATGAGTGCTCTAAAAACCAGATGAATGCTTGCTAATGCTGCCAACTTATGAGTCTGTCTTGTAGAAACTGTAGAAACTATGCCTGTTTGAAGCCCTTCACCAACAGACTAAATCTATTGCCTCTTCTCAAAAAAAAATAAAAAAAATAAAAATAAATAAATAAATTGAATAAACAATTAATTTGTTTAAAAAAAAATAACATAAAAGAACCTCAACAAACAAATAATAATAAAAGAGAGAGAGAAAGAAAGGCAGGGAACTACTAGGTGGAGGACCACCATAAAGATGACTAGGAGCCTGGAACATCTCCCATACGAGGAAAGGCTGAGGGAGTTGAAACTGTTCAGCCTGAAGAAGACTTACAGGTAATCTCCTATATAGAAACATCAAAAGTGCAGGAGTCAAATGGATGGGGCCAGACTTTTTTCAATGGCATGCAGTGATGGGACAAGGGACAACGGGCAAAGATCCATACAAAGAAGACCTTCTTCCCTGTGAGGGTGACAGAACACTGGAACAGAATGCCTAGAGAGGTTGCAGTGACCCTTTCTGAAGGGACAAATCTCATTTCAAATATTTCCTGTCTGGGGGAACCTGCTGATCTTGTGATTCAGTAAAAATGTTGAAAAATAAAGTTTTGTAACTGAGAGTTTCCTCCATCAAGCAATGTTACTGTGCTCTTTGTACCTGTGTTTATTTTTAAAAAGCTGTCCATAGAACCTTTGACAGAACATTTTTTGTATAAGTTAGTTCCCATAATTCTAAAATACTCAGCCAAAATTATTCAGCATGTCTTATCATATTCTGATTATTTGGATTAGATGTTATTCTGTTCACTCTCTTTATTTTAAACTTCCCATATCAATATCACTCCTGGTTTAATGTTAAATTCTGAACAAAAATTTCTATTCATGATGAGTTTTATTTCTAAAAATAAAATACATTGAGTAAAGCTGCAAAATTTTATCCACTGGCTTAAATATTGTTTGACAATAAAATTTCATTATTTGAAGGGATATTTCTGCAAGGTGTCTGATGAATTCAGGGAGATGACAATATTCAGTACAGAATGGGTTTGATCTTATATGCCTTTCCACTGAAAATTTACTCTGGATATAGACAGCTGATAGAGCTTACCAATTAGGATATTTAATGATAGCTTTAGCATCTCTAAAAAAAAATCTCACTTTGCATGAAAGCATTTTGTGAGAAATACAGCACTCTATTTGTAATAGTATTTGATCATTATAAATACAAGATATTGTTCCTAATATTTGTTAGGAAATTACAGACAATTTGTCAAAGAGCTAAGAAAAATTTTAGCAGTATTTTAGCAATAATGGTTTTCTTGATCACAGACTACCAATATCAATTACTTGGAATGCATGTTTTGAATGCAATTACTTATCATTTTAACTGATATTTTTTATGAGCTATTTTTTGTTTGTTTGTTTGTTTTTGGTTTTGTTTTCTTTTTTTGATAATTCTAAGAATAATTTTTTTTAAAAATATAGTGATTCTTTTCATTGGTAGGGGTTGAAAACACGCATCTTCAGAATTCACTTAAGTATTCAGTGTACTGAATGAATACACAGAAATTTCTGGCATGCATATTCAAATACACCCATTTATAAGGGAGTTTCTAAAAATATATATGTGGGTAATTTAAAAATCTTCCCAGACAGGAAAATGATCATTTAAGTATGTGCAAAAGTCAGATGCTGAAGAAGCCCAAACATGGCTGCAGTGGATTGACTTCAGAACTGAAATACATATTCATTGACATATTTTATAATATTCAAACATCCCATCATTAGTCTTTATGATGATGAGCTGACAGTCTGTCTAAGACCTGTAATCACAAGCATGAAAATAGCATCTTATACAGTGTGTCTTAAGGAACTCCAGTGTTTGCATTGCATTCCAATCATCAAGGCTCCACTTTTCATTAAACTTACAGTTTTTTATCATTATCATTTGTATATCTTGACTCCAACAGTCCACATCTGAATCAAAAGCTTCACAAGTTTGCTAAGTAGACTTTCAGACCTAGAAGCCATACTATCAGGTTTGAGCATCCAGAAAAGAACCAAACAAAAAAAAAAAAATTGTACACAATGTGAAGGATGAGACAGACACATAGGCCTACTGGATAAGACTCTGACACAAATGGAAACAAACTATACTGTACTGCACAGAGAAGATGATAGAATATATTTGTTAATGTAATACAGATATAATGTAGTTATTTAACAAGATTTGAGATGACAAAGCACCTTGATGTCAAGAAGAATGAGATTTCTATGCAGACATAACCTGGATTGGCATTCCTACTCAAGGGGAGATTCTGTTGCACAGCCCATTGCTTTGCAGAATTGCTCAAAAGAGTCTCTAGGGCTTCTCAGTATTTATGGGCTAAGGTAACTGGCTTATAGTCATAAGGGTTTTGTTTTGTTTTGCTTTGTTTTTTAGGTGTATCACAGAATCACAGAATTGTGGGGGCTGGAAGGGACCTCAAGAGATCATCTAGACCAATCCCCCTGCCAAAGCAGGCTCCCTAGACTAGTTTTGCAAAGGTAGGCAAATCTTGAAGGTCTCCAGAGAAGACTTCACAGTTTCTCTGGAGAGCCTGTTCCAGTGTATGTATGTTCAATTGTTCTTCACCTGTTGTCTGAGTTCTTTCAGCCCCCAGATTTGAGACGTCTGTGGTAGTTACTCTGTCTTAGCAAGAGTGTTATCAGTACTGTTGCTCACTGTCCACCAGTGCAAGGCCTTGTGTGTAAGGTCAAGTCAAATAAAAGAGCTGAGGGAAGGAAGGAGGGGGATAGTGGAAGAAGCAGAGGAGACAGGTAAAAAGTATGAGAGATCAGGAGGAGCACACTGCCACAGCCTCTGACCTTCTAATTATTTTGTCATGAAGTCTGGAGACAGAGTTTGAAGATACCTCTACTTCTAATGCCCCAATAGAACAAATAAGCTAAAAGTTTAAATATCACGTAGGAAAGGAAAGTGGTATTGCAGAGAAAATATACAGCAGTAGCCAGACCAATGCTGTTAGTACTTGCAAGGAAAATATCTTGAGAGTTATAAGCAAGCCTTTGCCTTTCCTGAGTATATAATATTCATTCCAAAATCCTCCTTCCTAAGGTTCATTTTGATTTCTTACTTAAGTTGATTTCTCAGATGAACCTGACTGTGTTAGCATGAAATACTTCTTCAAAAATAATCAAAGACAGGTATCACAAAAGACCACAGATCACAAATGCCTTGTGTCAGGTTGTTGATTATAATAGTTTTGTGATCCTGGCCACCCCAGACTGAAAGGGAAACAAAGCATATTTCCAGGAGAGGATAATGAATGGCATCATCTGTATTACTGTCTGTTACTGAATGTGCAGGGAGAGTTTCTGGTGACAAGAAAGCAGTCCTATTCCTTCTGCATACTCACAGCTTCTAGTCTCTAAAATATGTGCCAAGATAGGCAAGCAAGCCAAAGCCAGCTGCATCTGTCAAAGCAGTATTAGTACTAATTGAAACAAGATGGATAAATGCAAGCTCAATATTAGCAAGAGAAAAAATAAATAAATAAATAAATAAATCGTAAAATTAATTTCTGCTCCTAATCTTTCGTAAAAGTTCCAGACAGAATTTTATTAAAGTCCCTTGTCTGATTAACGTCTTGTCAGATTATTGGCAAACCTAAGCCCAGTAGAAATATCTTGCATGAGCATTTCCTATAGGAGAATGTCTGGATTCTCATTATTAACAACTGCACAGTCATGACCCAACGAACTCAGCAAATATGAAACAGTGAACAGTTTTAGTTCGTTTAGTATCACTAAACTTTTGGAATGTGTATGACCTATGAAACACATATGACGTAAAATAGCCAAATATCAAAACAGCAATGTTCCAAACTAGCAGAAAAAGATTTTGTTTTAAACTTTTTGGATGCCTTTGAAGAATGAGCCCACTACTGCTCCTTTTTCTAAGCTATCCCACTTCCAAATAACAGTCATTTTAATAACTGAAATTTCTTACACTCCTAATGACTTATTAGCGATCCTTGTCCTTTGTCCCATTAACTTATGAAGAAGATATCCTCCTAATCTAATCTAATGAGCTCTCCAATACATACCACTTCAGGAGGGATTCCGTCTGAGCTTAAGAATAGACCTGTGTTCACATTATCTCCATTATGACAGAAACCAGAGGCAAGAATAGTCTTCCCATTTACACAGAAATAGTAAACAGCTCAAGGTAGAAGCCACCAGTATAGCTAAGGTTTAGACCTGCTGAGAGTTTTATTACTCACTTGAGTCTTATCAGGCATTTATTAAAGAACCTGTCCAAAAAGCTCCACAAGCTGAGCCCTTCTGCTTATTTGGGAACAGTGATATGCAGTCATTTTTAACTCAGGTCGCTGCTCTTTACTCTGAAGAAAAACAATTTTATTTTGGGTGGTTTGTTGCATTTGAAACTTAAAGTATATTTTCCTTCTTCTTCCAGTGATAGAAACAAATATTAATAAAAGACTTCTATTATGTTCCCAAGTTCTAATATTGTATATGCTTAAATTAAAATATTATTGATTCAGAAGTATGAGATTGCATTAACTAAGAGCAGAAACAATTCCAACATTTTCATCTATAAAGATGATAGCTGAGCACTGATTCTGCAGCAGAGAAAAGGTGATTATGTTTTGAAAACTAATAATGTGCAGCTTCAAGCAACTCAGAAAAAATCAATTGATATTTACTATTTGTTTTCCAATGTACTATATATCCTACAGTCTTTATCCTAAACTGCAGACCTCATACACCACTGTCTGAAGATAGACAAACCTAACAGGAAAGACAGAAGGAAATAGTGAGATTTCTTCTTCATGAAGGGTTTTCTCTTGTGGAAAGTCTTAAATTTCCAACAATAATTCTAAAGAAAGAAATGCATATAAAAATTCCCACTATGCCTTGTTGGCTTTTTTTTTTTTTTTTTTTTTTTTTTTTTTTTTTTTTTCATTCACTTGCATGACTGTCTCTTCTATTCATATGTACAATTACTTTAAGTAGACTCACAAATAAGCCTGGTAGACTGTTTTAAAAATATTGAGCAAATAATACAGTGAAAGGACTTTAATTAGTAGATATTTCTTTTTTTCCCTGAAAGTACTGTGCTATGTTGCATATACATATGTAGCTAAAATCATTGGAAACATTTTTATTGACTTCAGTCATTTAGTTCTAGGAGAAAGATCTTACACTGGGTAAAATAGATATGCGATTTCATCATTGGATTTTACAGATATGCCTCCAATTTTACAAATATAAAGAACATGTTTTGTAAGTGAAACTTGAATTTGTGTTTAAGCATTTAGTTAGATTATCAGAACCAATTAATGTATATTTTGTTTTGAGTTTCATGTGGACTATTTACAAAACACAATTTGGAGATTAGATTAATCTTGATGTCTTCATAGCTACATTATTGCAGCCTACCTCTTCTCATCCAAATTTCTTTCTCAACCCTTCAACCTAACCATACTGTTTCTTGACATTTTTGCTTTTTTCAGCTTTGTAAAATTGTATCTTTACATTGTACAGTAACTAAATGCCATACTAAGAAAAGGGATCAGAGCTTATGCAAATCCTCAGAAAATATATTAGTGTTAGAAAAGTATTAGTATTAGTATTAGTATTAGTATTAGTGTTAAAAAATGTATTAGTGTTAGAAAAGTATTAGTGTTTTCTTTTAGATACACCATGCATACACAAGAAGCAGCTGAACTGCATTAATATAATTTATGTATTATATGACATATTCTTTATTAGTGTAATTCACATGATATTGAAGACTAAATCAGAAAAATTGAGAGACTAAGGTTGTGGTTTTTTATTTTTATTTTTTAATTTATTTATGACTCTCTAAACAGAATTTGAAATTTCCACGCAAAAATTTAACAATGTTTTTTCATGCTTGTAGCGTAAGATTGCATTACCAGATGCATAACACACTGAAAGAAGTAAAGGTCAAGGCCAACTTCCATTCATCTTGAACGCTCTGCCAAGATTTTTCCATATCATAATTCATCAAATAATCTAATTAACTTGTTTAAAAATATAATTAAGTTAGGCATGATTAAGGTCAAGTAATTACAGGAGTGTGAAAAGACTTTTACACCAACAAAGCATCTGCAATCCAAATGAAAAATCATACATCTTTAATAATTCTCCATTTCCAGAGAGCTATTAATAATGTTTTCTTAAAACAAAATTAAATGTGTTCTCTATTGCTTGGAGAGTGCTGTCTATTTAGAGAAGTGGTAAGAATCAGTACAGTTGACTGAAGATGAGGTTTCTTGATTGAAATCTGGAATCATTATCCTACAAAAGCTGAAAAAATGTTAGGAGATTTTAGGATTACCTTTTCCTGCTTTGTGACTTAATTCACTGTGATTCAGCTTTTTTTTTTTTTTTTTTGCTTTTTTTTTTTTTTTTTCTTTTTTTCCTGGTTAAACTTGTTATTCATGTCTCATTATGTCAGAGTGGGTGTTCCTGACTGAAGTGATTGCCATGCAGCTTTCACCATTTATCAGCAGTCCTGGTCAGCCATGGAGGTCCCAGATGAGTGGAGACTTGTTAATGAGATGCTTATCTACAAGGCGGGTTGGAAGAAGGATTCAGGGAACTACAGGCCTGTTAGCCTGAATTAGGTACTGAGAAAGGTCATCTCAACTGCAATCAAATGAGATGTGTGTGACAACCAGGGGATCAAGCCTAGACAACATGAGATCGTGAAAGATGATACCAAGTTGGGAGAAACTGTTGATCTGCCTGAGAGTAGGAAGGAGTCTGGAAAGGCTGAATCAATGGGTAGAGGCCAATTGTATGAGGTTCACCAAGATTAAATGCTAGGTCCTGCGCTTTGGTCACAATAATCCCACGCAATACTACAGGCTTGGGTCAGAGTGGCTGGAAAACTATGCAGTGTGCCCAGATGGCCCTTCGCTACAAGAAAGACATTGAGGCCCTGGAGCATTTCCAGAGAAGGGCAACAAAACCAGTGAAGGAGCATAAGTCCTATGAAGAGTGGCTGAGAGAACTGGGATTGTTTAGTCTGGAGAAGAAGCTCAGAGGAAACCTTATCACTCTGTACAACTACCTGAGAGGAGGTTGTGGTGGAGTTGAGGTCAGCCTGTTATCCTAGGAAACCAGAGATCTGTTATCCTAGGAAACCAGAGATAGGACAAGAGGAAATAACTTTGAGTTGTCCCAGGGAAGGCTCATTTCAAATATTAGGAAGAATTTCTTCTCAGAAAGCATAGTTAGGCATTGGAACAGGCTGTCCAGGGAAGTGGTGAAGTAACCATCCCTGGAGGTGATCAAGAGTCTTGTAGATGCATCACTGAGGGACACGATTAGTGGCCATGGTGGTGATGGGTTGATGGTTGGACAAGATGATCTTGGAAGTCTCTTTCAATCTTAATGATTCTATGATTCTAGTTACTCTAATAAAAAAATATATATATATAAAAATCTGCCCAGTCACTGAGATGAATAATTTCACCAATATACAGACCTTCATCTACAGTGAGGATGCAACACAATATGTGAAAGGAATGGTTATGATTAGCATGAAAATTTTTACCTTACTAACTCTTTCAACAGGAAGAATTCACAGACAATGGAGACAGCTGAGCTGAGGCCAGAGCAAGTAGATTGCCTGAAAGCAACAGTGCTGAAGTCTCAAGGAATGTATGTACCAAAAGGCTGGCTCAGAAATTAACAGAATGGAAGAATAATTAGGTTGGTTGTTTTTTATCTGACACAGTTTATTACGTGTTTATTAAACAACATCAGCAATGTTGTCTGAATATGGAAGATATGGAAAAATAGAAAAAAAAAACAAAAAAACTTTTAAAATGATCTTCAAGAAAAAGAAACTTTGGAGACATTTAGGTTTTAAGCAAACAACTAACATAAAGTAATGTTTAGAACTTAAGTACTAAGAACAGAAGCAATATTTTTTTTTCCTCCCTAGAGAAGTGATTTGGTAACACCACAATCTTTACAGTTTGACTAAGAAGAAAAAACTGCTTTTCATCCAAGAAAACTAAAAGACAGGACACTACAAGTATTGACAAACTTCTCCCCTTCTCCCAAATTCCCCTCCCTCCTCTATTCCCCCCCCAAAAAGGTAAAAACAAGGAAAACTCAGCAATAGTATATTCCCAACCCTTTAATTCAGGTTTATTTATTCCAGTTCTTCTATGGAGCTATACTCAATGTACTTGTTAATTTATGATTCTGTAGCTATTTGCCTTGTATCTCACCTGGAAATTTTGAATCTTACTTCAGAAATAGCCTGACCAAATATAAATCATCATTTCACACCAACAAGAAAACTGTGCTTGTTTGAATTAAATTATCTGGCTGTCAGTTGCAGTTCAATAACTATTTCAAGAGCCTGCAGATACCCAACCCAGCTTAACCGAAGCTGCTCCTGAATCTAACCCCTAAAATTCATAGGATTCTTTCTGATCAATATGTCATCCAGCTCACAAGGACAATGCAAAGTTGGAATGCTTTTAGCATTTTTTTTTATTTTTTTTTTTACATAAAATCGTTGTCAAGTGCTCATAGCAAATGATTGCTTTGAGATGAGAAACACTGAGGAGCAATTACCTTTCTAAGATAAATGAATGGATACCAAGTATTGGAAAGAAAGATCCATACTTTCCTGAGAAGACATCCTGCTTCTCAGGATAAAAAAAAAGAAAAAAAGAAAAAAAAAGTCCATTTTGATGATTTTCCTCACCCTGCCAAGCATCAGCATGGTGAGCAAGAAGGGGAGCTGAGCAGGACCCTCATGTCAAAAGGTCTGTTAGATCCTCCTGGTGATCTCAGTGCTCTGACACATTTCCCAATAAAGAAAGTGTATATTAAACAGAATCTTCTCAATAAAAGTCACTGAAGAAACAGGAAGGAGAATAATGTCACAACATCTGTCACCTCTCACAGATTTCTGTACACCACTTTCTTTTCTTCAGACTTCAAACCCAGATGTCAACAAAAATTAATTCACACTCAAAGCAGGTGAGACAGGTGACATGAAGGAAACAAGGAGGAAACAAAAGGGAAGGCTGTTAGGAAGGAAGATAAGCACCAGGAATGCAACATAATGCATGATTTAAACAAAATTTATTATGACAAAATGCTTCTCAGTAAGTAGCAGGGGGATTTAAAATGATCTGATATTATTATATAGAAACATATGGTAGAAGCAAGATTGTAGAGCACAATTTTGCCTGTATTTGATTTAAAAAAAAAAAAAAAAAAAAAAAAAAAAAAAAAAAGGGGGGGGGGGGGGAGGGGGAGGGGGATTTTGCCTACTTACTTGTTGTTCAAGAAAAGGTTAGAAAAGGTTCCTTTTCTAAAATCTCTGTAGTTCATTTTTCTGTCCTTGTGCTTTGCTATTTGCTATAATGTGAGAAGAAACACTGTGACATTTTCATTCTGGAGGAGGTGGAAAGGAACTCAAACAGATTGTCCAGAGAAGAAGTGGATGCTCCACCTCTGGAAGTGCTCAGGACCAAATTACATGGCTTTGGGCAACTTGGTCAATGTCCCGTCTGTGACAGAGTAGTTATGCTACTAACAGTTAAGATGGTTTTGTACTGAATTCAGACATTAGTATAATGAGAAGTTAATCTGAATGTACAACATTCTGATTAGCAGACTATTTTGGGGAGGGGGGCTAATCTATTGAGAATACATTCAGATCCACAGGATACCTCCCTTAAGTACAACTCATAACACATCCTCTTTTATCCTCTCTGATGTGATAGATAAGGTACAGATGCAGGGAAAAATACCACATAATAACACCTCAAGTGCCCCATTCCATGACACAATTACAGTCCTCCTTAACTTTATCTCTATTGCACTTCACTACTATTTCAATTCTTTTCTGGAGCTCCAAGAAACACATAATACAAATCATAGTTAGTGAAATTTGCTGTTCATGGCTTCTGAAATGGCTTTTGTAAGCAGAAAGCATTGTAAACTCCATTCACATATGAATAAATTCCAGGAAGGTGCAAATAACTGCATACAGAAGAAACAGATATTTTGTCCCTCTTGTCATTAGGGTACGACAATCTATGTAGGCATACCTGAATGAGAAGAAATATTTGCATCATTGACATTGATATTCAGCTTCAGTATTACTAAAATAACTTTCAGTGTTTCTTAATGTTTTGCTGTTAGCCCCAAAATCTCTAAATATACTACAGAGACACTTCAAGTACAAATTACTTGAGGCACATTAAACATGAGTATATTAAACATAGAATCATAGAATCATAGAATCATAGAATTACTCAGG
Source organism: Excalfactoria chinensis (assembly GCF_039878825.1). Taxonomy (NCBI): domain Eukaryota; kingdom Metazoa; phylum Chordata; class Aves; order Galliformes; family Phasianidae; genus Excalfactoria; species Excalfactoria chinensis. The sequence continues at coordinate 64,596,697 of NC_092826.1, forward strand.
CTGGAAAAGACCTCAAAGATCATCAAGTCCAACCACAGCCACATGTATTTACAAAGGCAGTTCCAGGCAAAGTAAGAGTTTTGCATCAAGAAATTACAGGACAAAACCAACCAACCAAACAACATAATAAATAAATAAATAAATCAGCCTTCATGCTGTTTCTACTGTCTTCCAGTAATGCTGCAGTGATCTCATGATCAAGGTAAAGATCTAGCACAAGGTGCTGATCAAGGGCTCCAGCAGGGCAGAGGATATGAAAGCAGTAATAGAAGCAAAGCACTGCAGTCATAGTGCAAAACTAAAACAGGAATGGCTTTCCTTCCAAAGCCAGCCAGCCTGTTACTTCAAAACTGCTAACTCCTTTAGGTCGATTCTCATGTGTACTCAAAAAATAGCAATTAATATGAATAAATTAAAATGAAAAGTAATGAATAAAATACAATTTCTTGTCATTTAATATTTTTTCTTTCATTCATTTTTAATTAACTTTCTTTCATCTTTATTTTCTTTATTATTTCTTTTATTATTTCTATTATTTATAATTTCCTTCCTTTGCCTGCCATTTGTCTTTTTCATGCTTGCACTCCAGTTTCTCCAAAGCTTTGGTCAACAATATTGCAATAGGTCTTCAAAACTGAAATTCTCCAGATGTATAGCATAAGGGAAATACAGCTTCAAACTGCTTCCAGAAGTTAGGAAAAAAAAAAAAAAAAAAAAAAAAAAAAAAAAAAAAAAAAAAAAAAGGTGTCTTCTGTACCTTCCAGGATTGAATTCTGCAAAAATATAAGTTATGCATTACCCAAAGTCAGACAAGAACCTCACAGCAATCTTGGGAATTGAACTAACACTCATATTTACCATAAGACAATAATTCACAAAATAAAAAACAAAAAATAAGAAGCAAAAACTAATATAAAATTACTTTTTATCTGATCTCCGAGTCTCAAGGACCTAGAGATAGTAACTACAAATCTACAACAAATCTTTTCACAATCATCTTATTGCATATTTAATTAATACTTCTCTTTTTCTTCTCTTATTGTTCAGAGGAAGTCTTTTAGAGTTTATTTATGTATTATGTATTAGGCATTTCAACACATTTTACTCATGCTCCAGTTCGGTGGAATGACAGTGTCCCGAGTACTCAGCTCTTGGAGAGCTACATATCCCAGATGGTCTAGTGGTTAGGATTTGGTGCTCTCACCCCTGTGGCCCAGGTTCGAATCCTGGTCAGGAAATGTCATGGTCAGGGAACCATCCTCTGCAAAGTCCTCTGGAATATGTAGTTCTCCTCCAAGAGCTATACTCGGGACACTGCCATTCCACCGAACTGGAGCATGAACCTTCCACACTTCCACATACCCTCTATTACACTTCTGTATGCCATTAACAACTACACTTACACTATCAAAACAGCTTGCCACTATTTGTCCCCCCAGTTAGTGATTCATACTGCACATGATGTCATGATGTAGAATACTGACAGCAACAGCACAAAACCATGGCAACTGGTCATAAAAACATTTGAACCGTTGATTCTTAATCTCATACTGGGTATAATATATCAAAGAATCTTGCCTCTCTCCTATAAATTGGAGTGAGAAAACATCTCATAAAATACTTTGTTTCCTTCCCTTTCCTATGTAACATGTGTTAAATAATCAGACTCGGCACAAAAACATGTGAGTCTATAATACGAGTCAATATTCTTCCTATGTTTTAAACAGCACCAGCCATGATACTTCTACATCTAACCATTTTGCCTTTGTTTAAAGCGTAGTTACACTATAGTCAAAACATGCATCCCACATGCCAGTTTTTTCTGTCATCTTTCAAGTTGTCTACACTATTGCACATTGGTTGCTCCAAAAGTAGTGCCTCCTATTTATTCCTATTTACAACAGATACATAGAACACAATAGCACTATTTGATAGAGCAAATCCTCAGCTAGAAAACAGTATTTTTCAACAAAAAGTCATCAATATTTCAGTTCATTTTCACCAGCAATGAACAAGAGCTTGCATGTCATGTTCATAAAAATCTACACCAGCAGACCTACTGTGCCCATCACCACTGCTGAAATGCACCACATCACTGCACTGTGGTCTCATCCACTGTGTGATCCGCATAAATGATCAGGGAGCATCAATGAATGTCACTGGGTTCCATTTTTCCTGCATGGATGAATTCAATGCTATCCCTTTGCTCTATCCATACTTCCAAGTCAGATGCCACTTGATCAGATTGCCCTTCTGATGCCATCTGTCTCATGATGCCTCATACTGAGAAAACAAGTAGTTTTTGGAAAAGGTTATAAGAAAATAATTCAAGTATACAAATTACATAATATTTTTCTAACCACAGGTCTTAACACAATCAGTCTTACAGTAAACAAGACATTCTCTTGATAGGAATAGTCAGTATCTGTCAGCCATATTTCCTTAAAACATCATGAGTTGATATTAATAGCAATCTGTCATTGTCTTTATCAATCAGGAACTGCAATCAGCCACAAACACACCCTCTAGTTCTCCTTCAATCAGGGAAATAGTGCAGAAATTCAATTGCAAGTATTTAATAAATTCATAAAGGGACCATGCTGACATACCCTCTTTTAAACAAGGACTTGACTATCTTTCTCTGTAAGCTGCTTCACACTTTTCTCGTGTCTTTGTAAGCAGCAAAGAGGCATTAAAATGGGTTGTTTGTTTTGGAGAGGTTTTAGTTTTAGTTCACGGTTACTATGGAAAAACAAATCAAAGTGTTAGAACTAGTACTAATTAGCACTGATGAAAATGTTTGTCTCTTTCAAGTGTTTTCTGGGAATGGAAAAGTAGGTTTCCTGCCAGTTCTTCCTAAACCACCCTTGTAACAAAGCTCCAGAGCAGACTCTCCATTTCCCAGTGAAGTTTCACTAAAAAAAACACCATTAATTTTAAACCATGAAGATTTTTTTTTTTTTAACTGAATACTCTAGTAAAATAGATTATTTTTCCCAGTGATATGTTTGAACAATCAGTATACTTTCAAAATGTGAGGAACAGAATTTCACTTATGCAAGTATTCATGGAAGCTTCAGAAATGCATTGCAGATTATTGTTCATTATCAATGAGAGAGTCCTGCTAGACAGTGCTAAGCCTCCAAATAGGCACCATTTGTTTTAATTCCCCTGTGGGAAATTTCATCCATTTCAACTGTCCTAGAAAAAAAAAGCAAGCAGTAACTGATATGTTTATATTACCTCTGGTGCTATCAGAGGATGCTATTCTTCAGTAAATTTATTTTATAAGTGATGTTCATCAGAACAGGAAGGCAGGATTTAGTGTAAAACAAAGATGTTTTTGGCAGCCTTGGAAACACCAAAGAAAGTGTCCAAGTTGCAACTGTCAAAAGTTGAATTTGGACAAACCACTGAAGATTAGTTCTCTAGAGGGAACATGGAAAATGAGTTTTAATATATATATCTGTGTGTATATATATATACACAGATAAATATAGGCACTCAAATAGAATTCAAAGATATTTATACTACTGTGAATAGTGTCATGTAAAGCTTCTTCTGTTTAAACAAAAGAGAAAATACAAAATAAACTCCGTTCCTGTCAGAAAATGTGTAATACGTATAAATTGTTCATATATTTGATACTTCTAAAAACTGACAATAATCTTGCCAGATTATGTCTCTTTTTAGAGGCTTTTTTCTATTTGCTTTGTTTAAAAAAATACTTTTGGGTGAAAAGATTTAAATACATCATAGAACTGCCTTTACAGACTCAAAATATGCTTATAGGGGCAAGAACTGGAACCAAGGAAATGGAATTTTTGTCAGAACCATTAGACCCGAGCAAAGTAGATCACATAAACCTTTTAGCATTAAAATTATCAGATTAATACTGTTTTGTTATGATATTAAGTGATTTGCTAAATGAGGATTGTATTTAGCGAGAATTGTAAGCCTCATAGCTCAGGTAACAACACAACTATTCCAGCCCATCTATGTTTTCAAAATTTATGGCACGTTCTTTGTGTAATATATTCTTCTGCCTTGAACACTAATAACAGTAGCCCTACAAGATTACTTTATAGAAGTCTTAAAGGTTGACTTATGCTACTTGCAGGTTTAGTGCTTTAGAAAGGCAGTAGGCTATTGTACACTGCAATTTGCCTTTATTAGCAGTTGTGACCCCCTTTGCAACTCAGATGAATATGTATCTTTCTGCCTCTGATTTTTTTGGCTCAGTGTATCACAACAAGTATTTGTTCCAACAGACATATACATTAAAATATTCAGAATGCTTTGACATCATTTTGATACACATCACCTGAAGTTGTAAACACAGGGGCACCTTTAGGACATGAACCCTATTCCAAGAGTGAGAAAACAAGTGTAATTTCCTTCACTGTCCCCAAAATGCTCTGCCCTGATGACAGAAGTAATCAGCAGTGGTACTTACTAAGCTTTGTAATACTCCACTGCAATAAATTTTTACTCTGAGGGTTTTATTCTGTTATTTTGAGGCAGCTAACAACATTGTATTTAATAAAAAAATATCAAGTCATAACCATACCAAGGTAATCTTGCCTTATTCAGTGACACCTGAACCCAAAGGAGTGCTTTGTTCCTTTTAACTAGATTGTTTTCCTGAAAATCATTTTGAAGGTTCTCATACTTCACTACTTTTAAACACAGTTCATTTATTAAAAAGCTTTATAGTTTTCTGTAAATGCTCCCAATAATAAATGTAGTACTTGTAAAGAACATTTTCAAAAGCCAACATGCAAAATAAAACATGGCGATTGAAGTAAGAATGAAAAACAGTGAAGTCCAGTATGATAGGATCTATATTTCATTAAATAGGATTTCTCAGTCTGAAAAGTGATAATAAATAGCATCATTTTATATTACGATGCTCTAAAGAATGACACATTCAAGTATTTGCTATCAAACTTGTCTAGACATGGCTGCAATGAAGTTCTTCATTTTGCCCCTTTAATTAGGACTTTCTGCTCTGATATTTGTAGCAGCACTGGCAAAAGTAATTTGCTATGATGAAAGCCAAACTTATGTGTAGAAGTGCAATTAGAAAGGCACCACATTAGTGGGAACACAGGCTTCTCATTTAGAAGTAATGGAACTGAATTTGAACTATTGTTTCAAGTTTCTGCTAAACGATCGAATTAATAAATTAATTTACTGGAAAAGCTACTAAATAATCTGACGCATCAAGAAAATGATTTTTCTTTTTTTTTTTTTTTTTCTGCAGAGTTAGCATAGAAAAGACTTAGTGCAAAACAACCTTTATTTTTAACATTGCGTAAGCATTTTGATTGCACCAAAATAAAGAATTTGACTCTTAGTTACTCTTGAAATTGTTGGTCACTATATGGATGCTCATATTGTTTCTTTGGAGCTTAAAATATGCTGTAGAATGTGGCTGATATATTCACTTCTGTAATTTCTTCTTTCAAACAGAAGTTTTGGCATCTGATTGGGACAGTACTGGGGAAAAAAAGTAAAATAATGCCATTACTTTCTTGACTTTACAGTTTATTTAGTGTTTTTTAGTGTTTAGCTCATTTTTCTAACAGAATGATTGTCTAATCATGCTGTTATATATAATTTCAGATCACCCAAATCTTTACTTTTATGTGTAAAGGTTTAGAACATGCATGAAAAAGATTAAATTGAGAAAAACATTTCAAGAAAATTTTGTTTCCAGGATTTCAATCTTGAGACTGGGGAGTTTTGAAGTTAAAAAAGACATCCATTTAAAATGAGTGATGAGATGATGCCTACACAAAAGCAATTCTCAGATAAGTGAAATCTTGACAACATCTGTCCAGATCTAACAAATCCAGTGATTCTGTTATGTGCTTGAAAAAAACAGATAACTTTCCAGATCTCTGTTTTGAGGAACAAAAGATCTGTGCTGTATCTGCTGTGGTCTCATAGCAGCTCTAAATAACAAAAGGAAAGAAAAAATAAAATAAAATAAAATAAATTAACGAGCAGATGAAATTGTAATGATTAGTGATAGTAATGGCTAATCATGTGTTACTTATGCCAACCATCTAGATAACAAAAAAGTAATTATTGAAAGCACATCCACAATGAACAGAATGTTGAGCCCAATGCATTGTGCATAAAGGCATGACCAGCAGCTACGATTTGTCATTCAGCCAGATGAAGTGTCCTCACTCCCTGAAAACAGGATGTTGGTCATCACTGAGCTGGAGGCATCAGTTATGTGTACTGGTGTATGTATTTATGTGTGTTTTAGGACAGAAATCAATATGTTGTAAATTAACACCATTTAGTAAATTAAGATTAGATTTGATGTTACTGAGAGTTGGGGTTTTATTCTTTTGGTTACAACAGCCCTAAATTCTCCATGGCTGAACGATACTTTGATGTCTGTATGTCCTCTTTTTATAGTATTGGAACGTTAACATATTGAGAAAAAATAAATCATTAAAGGACATAATATTGACAACAATTAAATATTTCATGTCTGTGCTCTACCAAGATAGTTCTCTGGTACCAGACTTCTCTGTGAAAAATGCAAGCAACACCCAGTTCCTTAGTCTGATTTATAATATTTATAGCATGATATAAACCTTGAGATTAGATAAATTTACAAGGAGAGAATATGCATAGTACAATTATAAAGGGAAATAGATTTAAATAATGAGTAAAATTAAATGGGAAGTATTAATTTTAATAATACCTATATATTTTTCTTGTTACTTTGTAATTTAAAGTTCAGAAGGGCTAGTTATTCTTCTGTTGCCTCTGAGAAGGCTATATAAATACTCTGAAAAGAAAGAATAATAGGTGAAAACAAACTTCTGCATGAAGCCATTTCATTGTTCCAACTGTTCCATACTTTAAAGGTTGTGTATCTGCAGGTTAATTGGTTAATTATGTAACAGTTTTTTGTTTGTTCACCTGTTTGACATTCTCTCATTACATTATATTCAAGAACATCACAGTCCCTAGAGGACAGATATTGACTTACAAAACTAATAAAGAGGCAATTTTTCAGAATCATTTTCTCTGAAGGAAAGAGATGATAGAATAAAATGAACTGAAAAACCTATTTAATGTAAATAAATATTTTTTACCTGTTATTTGAGACAACATTGCTCTGTCAATCTAACAATCCTTCATTATCCATGCAGAGTACATACTATCAATCTAAAAGTATGTGCCATCAAATTTAAAGGATTAACTAAGTAATTTATAATATGCATAGTTTTCAAGCTAAAGTGCATCAATATAAATGAGTTGGTCAGAGTTGAGGAATTCTAAACACTGCTAAATAAAACACATATTTTCCATGTCTTTATGAACACAACTTGGGTGACCAATTATATCCATTAAACTATTCCATACTTTTAGACAATGTGCTTTTTAAGGGTATCTCAGCAATCAAATGGTTTGGTCATGCAATCTTAGTCTTTACACTGTCCCTCTGAAATACCATTTCAAAAGGATTTTCAAAGACTGGAGAATTTGCAAAGCAAACTCACTAAATGATCTGGGCTGGGAATTGTCACAGTCTTTCTGTCCAAACAGGAGAGGAAGACATCATCTAATCAGCTTTTTATGAAGATATGAAGATCTATCAATGAAAGCCTAAAGGCCTTTGAAGAAGCAGGAAGACATAATATATAAAACTATAGCAGAGAAGTGTGAGTTTTACCTGGGTTCACATTTGTAAGCCTTATTTGCCACTTTATTCACAATTTCAAATAATGAGCTAACCAAGCTGTAAATAAGCAGTGATGCCACTTTGTGCAGTATCTTCTTACAAGCAGATTCCAAAGTCATTTGTTTTATAACAGTGGTGCCAGTTCACAATGAAACTCAGAGTAAGCAACTGTATGCAGTAGGAAATGTCAAAAATTATGTCACTCTGTCTTGCGTATGTTCAAGGTTAGAATGCAAGTAAACCAAGAATAGAAAAAAGTTACTGATTTTCTGAATCCCAAACACTGGAAAAATTATGCTTTATATAATATATATACTTTATATAATATATATTATATATGTATATATATATAATAATTTTTACTTTTTATGCCTATGTAAATATCTGAGCAGATAATTGGAAGACAGAACACAACTGTTTCTTCTGATTTTTTTAAAGTTCATCTTCTTTATCCTAGACAACTGAGAAAAATGGCAACTTAGTCTATAATAATGCTATTCATATTATACAACATTATATTTTACAGCAAGTAGGATTTTGTTGGATTTTGTTGCTGTTGTTTTGTTATTCTTAAAGAAGCAGAAGAAAAAAAAACACCTAAAATATGCTTCTGATATATTCAGCAAGGAGGTAAATTCCATACTGATAAGATGCACTAAGATTTGCATATAGATATTTCAACTCCCTTTCCTCCTGGCACCTCATGCTGTGCATGCCAACATTGAAATTTAACAGTAATGTACCAAAGTATTACATTCCCTAGTAATTCCTTTGCAACAGTACGATCTACTTACTACTCTGGCATAAAGCTTTGGCATTAACATTTGTTATAATAAAACAAACAGCAAGAGGAGAGCCAGTCTGAACCTCTAAACATCATGCATTTCTAATGCAGAGTGAACTTATTTCTGACGCATTAGAACTGACATGGTGTGCAGGATCTCAAGGGTGTGTGACACTCTCTGAAAGCTGAATTTGTAATAAAAGTTATTTATGAACTTGCCTCGGCGGACCAGGTCTTGTAGGAACATGAATTGTATTGTCAGTCAGAAAATTTCCCTCATGTAGTTCTCCACAAGAACTCTCTCTAGTGTAAATGTCTTTGTCATCATGGTGAGTAGGAGAGAAGGAATATGACAAACAGAAGCTCTTAGCCATCACAGCTCAAAAGTAAAATTTAGCAGGGAGAAAAATTCTAACATGGAAAAGAAGAAACTTGAGGATGCAAACTGCATGTAAACATTACATATCTGCAAACAACAGAGTAATTTTTAAAATAAATAGTAAATGGAAAGAATAAAGTTAGGGTTGAAAGAAATAGATATATTAATGCTATGGTGCTTAACACTAACAGACTTTCAGAAATAGGTAAGAATTCAATGAGAATATATTTCAGTTGCAACAAAGTTTAGTGTATTAAACTTTTGTTTTCTAAACAATTCATTGAATTCCTTAGACTGCTACGGAAGTTCAGTAGCGTTCCCATGTTTTTTGTTCATTTCTAAAATCATTTTCAAAGGCTTCGTAAATTAATACTGTAAAGATTTTACACTTTTGCTTAGTTTGAAGAAAGAGAAGAAAAGTTTTCCCAAATACATCCTAACTAATGTTTAACTAGAATAAATTCTAGGTCATTCAGGTCAGGTGTTAGAAAAAAGTTCTTCTCTGAAAGAGTGATGAGACAGTAGAATGGTCTGCCTAGGGAGGTGGCTGAGTCATTGTCTCTGGAGGTGTTTTTAGGATAAATTTTTAGATGCTGAACTAAAGCACATGATTTTATGGGGAAATACTGGTAGTAGGTGGATGGTTGGACTGGATGATCTTGGAGGCCTTTTCCAATCTTCTTGATTCTATGATTCTACGAAATTCAGAGGCAATGTTCTTGCTAAATTTCTCTAGAAAACCTAGCTCAAGCACTGTGCAGTGAACCTACAAGTAATGACAGCTGCAGGCAGTTACTGTTTTCAGGACTTTTTAATAACATCACTAAATCTATCAGAAACATTATTAATCACAGACACCCACAGAATTAAACCTGCCCTCCTCCTAGCTTCCATTCTTCATATCAATATCTGCAAGCCAAACCCATTCTCTTAACCAAATGACAATTTATACTGTTCTGAACAGTTGCAAGTATTTTTGAGAGGAAGTAAAGAGGAGAAGTTTCTCCCTCACAGATTTCAATTCTTTTTTTAAATAGTTTGATTTAGCAAAGGTTTGTGACTCCCTGGCTAAAGTAGTCTGAATAAGTTTTTGTGATTCATTACGACACCAGGGAGTAATTTAGAACTTTTTATGAATTGGAATATAGTATATATGTAAATGTAACAATATATCTGAGGTTATCAGCGAAAACAAACTGAAGACCTTAAACAGACCTGGCAACGTGGGGGGAAAAATAATGAGTGTCAATATGGACAGCTCTTCTCTATCTGCAACATTGCAGTGACAATGTAAGACTTAGAAAATATATTGTTTCCATTCTGTACCTAATGTGTAAAACTCAAATAGCGGCTCCTAAACTTAGCATCTTGGTATAACATCCTTATGTGTACCAGTAAGCATCAATTCTTGGGTTTACATTTAGGTTAATCTTCAGATTAAAATGACCTCCTCACAACATGAATGCCATAGTTACGTTCCTCTTACAATAATCTCCTACCAGGAGCTATTTTTATTCACCCTTGACTTAAACCTATAAAAACAATCCAATTTTTTTCCACACAGTATTTGTTCCTCCCCTTTCTGCCATTGTTGTATTGATTGACTGCAAGCTTAATGGAATTTCTGTATTCATCTTCTCTTTACATAACAAACTATTAGCTCCTTCATCAACTTTTTCATTTTTCTATTAGTCCTCAGGTAGTGGATCACAGCTCACATTTTAACTTTAAAGGAATACCTTCATGAATGTAATCATGCAGTTTCTTCCAACTATTTCTCAGAATTTGTTCAGCCAGGTGTACTTGACTGAAGAGGTAACGTTTTCATAATGTGATTTTTATAGCCTTTGCAAAAAACCAGTGCCATAAGTAACACAGCCCACCTGTCCAAACCAATAACAGTCTTCTAAATGCCCATTTTTGAATGGCATTTTGTGGGACTGTCTCCAGTGAATTCCCTTATCTGGTAATAAGTGCATGCACGTTTACAAAATCTGCAGCAGTCCTGAGGGAAGGATTCATCTTCTGGAAGCAGCAGGCAGTACTCTGCTCTCCCAGTGCAATGGTCAGGATCCCCCATTGATCAGGCAGATTATGGTTTCTCCTTACATTACACAGCAAATTTCACTGCCAATGCCACTAGACAGGCTGTATGGCTCAGCTACTGGCTGCCATGCCACTAAGCTCCTTTGGAGACAGAAAAAATGCTTTTTCTATATCAAAGTTCATAGAACTTACAGAATTGCTTGAGTTGGAAGGGAACCTTAAAGCTCACCTATTCCAACTCTCCTGCAATGATCAGGGACACCTACAGCTAGATCAGGCTGCTCAGAGCCCCATTCAGCCTGTCTTTGAATGTTTCCAGGATCAGGTCTTCCACCATCTCTCTGGGCAACCCATTCCAGTGTCTCACCATAACTTACTGTAAAAAAAGTCTTCTTTATATCCAATCTAAATTTCCCCCCTTTTAGTTTGAACCATTTCTTCTTGTCCTGTTATATCAGATCCTGATAAAGCATCTATCCATTTCCCTCTTGCAGCCCTCCTTTAGACACTGAAAGGCCACTCTCAGGTCTCCCTGGAGCCTTGTCCAGGATGAACAGTCCCAGTTCTCTCAGCTTTTTCTCATAGAAGAGGTGTTCCATTTCTTAGATCATTTTGGCCCATCTCTGGATGTGCTCCAACAGGTCAGTGTCCCTCCTGTACTGAGGACTCCACGGCTGGACACAGTACTCCAGGTGAGACCGCACCAGCACAGAGTAGTTGGTGAATAGATTCATACTGCTTTAAGGATACAGATTCTGAGAAGCATATAGCTTTTGTATAGAAGTTAAATTTTTCTTTAGAATCACAGAATCCCAGTACTGTAGGGGTTGGAAGGGACCTCTGGAGATCACCTAGTCCAACCCTTCCTTCAAGTACCTAAAGTAAAACAATACAGATTCCAAATCACAGATATACTGATTCAGCTCTTGTGCTGTTGCAGACCACATAAAATTCAATTTTATTTCACCCTGCTATCTTTCTTCTAGAAGTTAATGCATCCTTAGCAAAAAAGCAGCAGCCTACATTATCATAGGAAACTTGGTCTGACCACAAGCATCTTGAGAGTAGAAGCAGTGTAAGTGTCCTGAATCATAGCTCTCCGGAAACACTAAGCCAGCTTTTGAACTGAGAGATTTATGTTTGTTTAGAGACAACAGTTGGATTTTCCATGTAATTTTTTAACACCCTTAGTTCTTATTTTATAATTCACTATTTGTCATTTGCTTTTTTTAAGCTCCCAATATTATCCTTGTTCTTTATCAGTGACTAAATTTATAGCCATAAGAATATGAAATGCAATTATCATTAAGTATTTAATTTAAAAAATTAAATATTCATTAGTGGAACAACTCTTTTTTTGTCCATTAAAGCAATCAATGCCTATGCTAATGCATGTATTTTTACAGACTGGTTAAGTCCTTCAGCAATTTTGCATTAAGAATTTGACTGCTGATAAATAGTAGAATCAAATAGGAACTTTTTCATCACCCTTTCACCCCCTGTGTTCTTGACCATTAAAGGCCAACCAGTCATTTTAAAACTGAACATAATCTTCTTGCTCCTGGATGAAAGCCCTTAGTAAGTGGAATGAACAATCCTGTCTCCATTTCACCTGCTAGCCACCTCCTGAGACATCCCACCCTACAAAGGACCATCTACCTGCATACCTCCAGAGCACAGCATTTCCTGGACCATTCTGCTATGGACAGGGGTTCTGTCACTGGAACATACTCACTTGATATAAAGTAGTCACTTACTGGGGAAGACACACAAAGATGGCTAGGATTTGACCATCTCTGAAGCTAAGGACCACCTTGCAATACATGTACCTGAGCCAGGCAGCTGTAAGGCTGCAACAGGTTCACAGCATTGCTGAACTGCCACCAGTTTCCTCCACACTTCATTTTCCCTGCCATCTCCACTCCAGCAGCCCTGCCCCTGCCCTCAGTGCTGACATCTCTGTGCTGCAAGCCTCCTTCCAGAGCCCCCACTCCCACAGCCCTGGGATCCAGGCTGGTTGACACAGAAGAGTCTTGCAGGCCAAAACCAGCATGCCAACAGAGAGGCCTAAAAGGGGCTCTACAACCTAGTTCATGTGACAGCATGGACTCTTTGCTAGCTCCTTATTCCATCACACTACAACATATTTTGTCCCTGCTGCCTGCCATGTTAGCCACCCTGGAAGGGTAGCTCACAGAGTGAACATCCATATCAGCATGACACAGGTCAACTGCACAGTCCTCCAGGATTTAACTTGCCTGCTTAAAGATGCTCTTTAACGATTACATGCTTTTTCCATCTGTTTTGATCCATAAAGTGTGACAGCAGTACGTTTTCTCATTTTCTCAGAACACATGTGCTTTCTTTTCATATGCAGAGGGGATTATATAAAGGGCTTTTTGTTTTGTATTTTAGATTTGCATGACATACACTTATCAAGCAATTTTCTAGCAACTGGGTTTTAAAGTCATGTCACGTTACTGTACTAGACTTGTATGATTAGTATAATAAATTCTTTACAGTCTACTGTTGAGTGTATGCAGGAAAAAATCAATTTGTTTATCACGATCGCAGAGAATATATGATCATTTCCATTTAAAAGCAAGCTGCTAAGACCCTTTTCTACTGCTCTGAGCTAAATTTTGACTGGCTATGTTCATATGTCCTTGTCAGAAAAATGTTTGAACAGATATTTAGTTTCAAAGGCACATGATAATAGAGGAATATACACCATCCTATTTCATGAATATTCCAGGAGAGGCTCATTTTCTAATCCCTGAAAAGAAGGATTTCACTGAATGTCACCATCCAGTGTTATCTACAGATGAATATGAACATGTTTATTAACATAATAGAGGTCTTAGCACTTGAAGGGAAGGGAAGGGAAGGGAAGGGAAGGGAAGGGAAGGGAAGGGAAGGGAAGGGAAGGGAAGGGAAGGGAAGGGAAGGGAAGGGAAGGGAAGGGAAGGGAAGGGAAGGGAAGGGAAGGGAAGGGAAGGGAAGGGAAGGGAAGGGAAGGGAAGGGAAGGGAAGGGAAGGGAAGGGAAGGGAAGAGAAGAGAAGAGAAGAGAAGAGAAGAGAAGAGAAGAGAAGAGAAGAGAAGAGAAGAGAAGAGAAGAGAAGAGAAGAGAAGAGAAGAGAAGAGAAGAGAAGAGAAGAGAAGAGAAGAGAAGAGAAGAGAAGAGAAGAGAAGAGAAGAGAAGAGAAGAGAAGAGAAGAGAAGAGAAGAGAAGAGAAGAGAAGAGAAGAGAAGAGAAGAGAAGAGAAGAGAAGAGAAGAGAAGAGAAGTTTTTTTTTTTTTTTTTTTTTTTTTTTTTTTGTCCTGCATCAGCACTGTAATCACGGAATGATGAGCTACTCAAAAAACAATTCAGTCTGAGACACTCAGCATAGAAATCTTGAGTCTGAACACTTGAAGTCTGGCAACGTCATAAGCATTTGAAATGAGAGAAGGAATTAAGCATTTCCTTGATACAGTGAAATAACTTATATTTTAAATAAAGTCATGCTAAGTTTTTACTGATAGCCATTAAAATAGCCAGCAGGTTGAGGGAAGCAATTGTACCTCCCTACTCTGCCCTTGTGAGACACCACCTGAAACAGTGCATCCAGACCTGGAGATTGCAGCGCAAGAAAGATGTGGAGCTGCTGGAGTAGATCCAGAGGAGAGCTATAAAAATGAACAGAGGATTGAAGCATCTCTTCGGTGAAGAAAGGTTGAGGGAGCTGGGCATGTTCAGCCTGGAGAGGGGAAGGCTCTGGGGAGGTTTCATTGCAACCTACCAGTGCTTCCAGAAAGCTGATATACAGGAAGGAGACTGACTTCTTAGATGGTTTGTAATAGGACAAAGGGAAATGGTTTAAAATTATAAGGAGATTTTGGTTGGATATTAGGAGGAATTTTTTTATGCAGAGGGTGGTGAGACTCTTTCACAGGCTGCCCAGAAAAGCTGTGGTACCCCATTCCTGGAGGCATTCAAGACCTAGTTGGATCCCTGGACAGGGACCCTGGACAGTCTGATCTGGTGGGTTGCAGCCCTGCCAATGTCAAGGTGATTGAAACTGGATGGTCTTTAGGGTACCTTGCAACTCAAACGATCCTATGATTTCATGAAAATAAATATTTTTTCTTGTGATATTTCAGAATCGTATGGAGAAGCTAGTCATATCAAGACTGAATATGCAGGAATTCATTGGAAAAAATATGTTCATATAAAAAATGCATAATAGCTTAACCACTGCTGAAGAGAAATTTAATAGTTGCCACATGTAGTGTTTCTCATAGAAAGTGATCTTGTTCAGATGAAAGTGTGTACATACATGGTAGAGACTGAAGGCTCATACACAGTTTGGTAACAGTTCCCAGTTACTTCTGGTTACCTTTGAACTTGCTTGTTAATATCAAACAGATTTAGAATAATAGCAGAAAATTAAACAATTATTATTTTCCATGGAAATTTGCAGCTGGATAAACAATAGGGATGCAGATTATGAGAAAATAAGCCCTTATACACTCATTTTGACAGCTGTAATCTTGTTAATTATGTAGTTTACAGCACAGCAGCCAGTCATTCACCTTGTACACAGTAGCATCAAGGCCTGTGTTATCTCATATGCAGCAAAGGAGCAGGAGGCTATGTTGTGCTTTGGAACAACGGATACAGAATGCCAAAGTAAATTTGTTTTGCTTCTCACCAAACAGCCTAACCATACACCTCACCATGCAGAAATGTTTAGCGTAGAGGTCATTTTCAGTTTTATTACTTTCCATTTATTACCTGTATCCCATTCATGTCAGTAAGAAATTGTATCACTACTTAATGTCTCTGTGAGTCAATCAGAGCCTATCACCTCTTCCCTCTCTTACACAGTTTATTAAAAGGCAGTTTATCCAAATGCAAGACTTTAGATAACTCGATATAATAACTCAATAGAACCTGATAATTCCCTACAGTCTTGGAAGAAAGATTTTCAAAGCTACTCTATTTCTAGTAAATATGTTTCTATGGTACTTCAAAACATGAGAAAATTATGTCTTCTGTCTACTGAATTTGCCACAAACAAGGCTGAATTCCCTTGACATTCTACCTTGCAGAGTATAGAAGAAAGGGAGGGGAAAAACTTTTAGGGGGAGGTCAGTATTGAAGGATTTATGGGGAGAACAAATTTATGCAGAAATATGGCAAAAGAACGGAAGACTCAGAAAGCCACTGAGAGAATGAAATAATTTAGTATTGTATTCCACAGAATACTAAGAAACTTTAAACAGACCAAAGGCCTTCAGATAGCTATCAAAGGAGCTTCACACAGTTCAAGATCAGAATCTATATGCTTTGTTAATTCAAATCATGACCGGTCTGCAATGCATTCTTATCTATCCAGGCAGCCTTTATTTTCCTAGTTTAAGTAGCTCCCTGGGAAGAGATATCTACTAAAAATGAGCAGATGACTCTGTTAAAACTACTTATCCTCAAAACAGATCAAACATATCATCACATCTTAGATCAGACACAGTAATGCATATAATTATTTCATTCATTAGTATTCAACATTAAAGTAAAGTAACAACTAATGCTACTCTGCCTGAAATTCCCAAGAGTCAACTAAACAATAACAATTTATTTGTGTTTCACTTTAATCCATTGTAAAGAGTTTATAATAAGAGTTTATATGATAATAACAACAATAATAATAAATTTATATTTAAACAAAGAAAAAAAAAAACAGTATTGGATATACTGTTTTAAGATCCTATTCAGAGAAACAATGAACTCCTTATTTTCCTTTTCTCTCAGAACACACAATATTAACACCTTGGTGTAAAAGATTAAAACAAAAAAGTTATAAAGAATAGATTATCATAACTTCTTCCAGTTAATTAATCAATTATGTTGGATGTTCTTATGGCTTTCTTCAGCCACTTATCAAACTGATGTCAGGTATATTCACTGATTCTCACTAGGGAGAAAGGAGCAACTGAGATTGTTGAAAACAAGAGCTAGAACACAAGCATTCTACCTGGGTAGATCTTGTCAGAAGATGTGTACAGTTGCTGCAGACTTAAATATAAGATATGGGAATAGTAGAAGAAACAAAGCCAAAATGAGAAGAGCATAAATCACGGAGGATTTGAAGATGCTGATATGCTGTTGAGGTAAGATTCTGTAGTAGTAGACTTTCTGAAAAAGAAATCTGTCTCTCTTTCTATAGACACAAGAACATGTACACACATTTTCCATAAACAGTTTCTTTAGAGAACTTGAAGCATGGGTTTTGTATAGGAAGAAAAACAGTGCTGTCACTATGACAAAATAAAAATGAAAATGAAAATTCTTGTCCTACAACAGTGTACTCTCTTTCTTTCATTCCTGAATGAACTGCATGGCTTTGTAGTATAAACAGATGGGAGATCAGATTGTACATCAGTGACTTGTTAGCTCAAGCTTCCAGAAAAGAGCTTAATAACAGAAGTTTGCCATAAAGAGTATCTAGTGTGCTGCCTTCTTAATTCTTGCTCTGATTAAAACCCACAAAAATGGTCTTGCCATCAACCACACTAAAAAACTGACTCTTCACCTGAGAACATCTATTAGATCAAGTATATTGGAGATTTGAAACAATCACTTTTGTATTTTGAAATGACAAACTTTCAGACTGCAACAGTGGAAATGTGAAATGTTTTGTGATGTTTATTTTGTATGAATAGGCAAATATATCTGGAAGGCTTCTTACCATAGAAATATCAGCAACAAATTATTTGGAAAGTATCCAGATTGCTATGTGTCTCTCTCCTCTATCTCTTCTCTCTCTCCAGCTTCGTAATTTGAGATGCATTTTTCATTTGCAGCAGTATAAACAACAAATTATGTCCACATATCTGTAAAGTTCTGCTGATATTAGCCAAATTGGAAGATCAAAAATGAAAAACTAGAGGCAATAATTGTGGGGTTTTTAGAGAAGTAATAATGAATGCTGTAACAGGAAAAATGTTTTGGGTGCTTTGTCTTCAACTTGGGAAATATGAAGAAAAAGACGTATGTATTTAGTAGTTTTAATAAATATAACATACCATATTGCAACATGACTCTGAGATAGTATTTTCTTGGTTTTGTTTTGTTGTCATTTGTTTCTTTTAAATAGTAATTTAAAGTTACTAGAAATAGTTAGAAACAGTTTTGGAATTTCTTGATCTTTGAAATACATCTACAAGCAGTTCTGTTTCAGGCATCTACAGATGTGCTTCTAAAATCTAGTATTTGCAAAACATTAGAACATTAAACAACAACATTACAGAAAGCTAGGAATATCTCAAAAAGTTTACAACTCTTTAAAGCTTTGGAACTGCAATATTTCCTTAGTTTCACACACTTTCAGACTTTACTGTAAGTTGGCATCTCAGGTACCATGCATTGCTTTAAAAACTTTAGTGCTGAAAAAAAGGGAAGGGAAGGGAAGGGAAGGGAAGGGAAGGGAAGGGAAGGGAAGGGAAGGGAAGGGAAGGGAAGGGAAGGGAAGGGAAGGGAAGGGAAGGGAAGGGAAGGGAAGGGAAGGGAAGGGAAGGGAAGGGAAGGGAAGGGAAGGGAAGGGAAGGGAAGGGAAGGGAAGGGAAGGGAAGGGAAGGGAAGGGAAGGGAAGGGAAGGGAAGGGAAGGGAAGGGAAGGGAAGGGAAGGGAAGGGAAGGGAAGGGAAGGGAAGGGAAGGGAAGGGAAGGGAAGGGAAGTAAAACCCCTGAAATAAAGCACCACTTAGATTCTGGATGTTTGTGCTAGGAAAAACACTAAACACTAGCCAATTTGTAATGTAAAATAGTGAAGTAATAAGCATAAACAGCTAAACATTCCGACATCTATTCCTCCCTTCTTTAAACAGCTGATATTAGTGTGTGATGTATTATGATCAGTCTGAAAATCTATGTCTGTGGGTCCATATCAGTGATATTTTCCTTGCTGAGCAGAAGCCCTACTGAGATTTCAGTAACTCCTCCATATCTTCTTATTTGTGTTCTTCATCTAGCAGTAGTTTAGAGGTACAGTACTTTTGTGTTTAGAAGGCTAGTAGTATACAGCCAGACCTACCAATACTGAGTCCACGACATGCCTCAGTTAATCACCCATAAGTAATACAGCAGGTATGCTGTAACACTGAATTACTTACATAATGAAAGCATCTCTCTGTTATAAGGTTGCTTAAAGCAGGCTTAAAACATATTTGTACACTTTACACTTTAATGCCCACCAGGCTCACACTTTACAGCTAACACATAAAAGCTACTTTTCATTACATTACATTACAGTGGAACAGAAGCTGTTAAAAATGAAAAGAATGACCCCCTGCCTTTCATAAACGTATATATTCATTTTATTTAACTTCTCCTATATACTACCTAGGAAATGGAACAGACATTAGCTAAAGCACTACAGATTGTATAGAAGCAGCAGCCTGTAGAACTTTAGAGAAATCTCATACTGGCTTATTACACACCTTTTGTAAATAGAGAAAAAGAAAATGCAACATAATTTGACAGAACTTACTGCCAAACAGACTGCAAAAGTTCTCTGGAATTTACAAAGAAATGAGCAACAGTAAGCATTTTTCAAAGGTTCAATATGTAATATTGAGAAAAAAAAAAAAAAATCATATTCAGTATGGGGGATCTGGGGTTGTCATTTAATCACTTAAATGCAGTAGTCATAGCAATCTAATTAATATTCAATTAATTAGGCAGAGATTTGGAAAAAGTACACCTATGGGTATTCTATTCAAATATGCAATACCCTTCCCCCCTTCCTTTCACCAAAATAATACATTTCCTTTGTCTGAGAAAAGTAACTACTTGAGCTGTGGCATCTGCAGAAGAGTAAAGACAAAGATATTATAGGAATGACTGTGGGGAATGATGGGATGGGATACAGCACTGAGACATATACAAAACAAGGTGAAAATTAACAACATGGAAGATTAGATGTAACCTGTCAGCCAACGTCATATTTTAAGACTTTTTTTCTCAGTGCAATAAAATAAAAAGTTTCCGATTCTGTTGAACTTTAACATACCACCAGCCAATCTTGATATTTCAAAATCTTTCTTCAAAACTGACAAAATAGATTTCCACAAATTAAAAAGAGAGGCAGAAATAATAAATTTCAACCTACTTGTGTCCTTGCAATCTACAGGCAGTGTACATGCCCTACTCTTGTTCTCTGTTCCTAGGGCAGTCTTGTTCAAGATAGGAAATACTTCTGTAAAACAAATTTCCATAGGTGTATTGCTAATTTTTCTGCCTAAACCCACTTGATAGTAACTAAAGAGCATTAAGTATTAGAAGTAGAAAGCCATACAGAGAAGTACGAAATAATACTCTAGGTCACTGTTTTCTTCTCAGAAACAGTTTTGTATTTCTTTTTTCATGAAGACGGTAAAAGATGAGAATAATGCTCAACACTTTAAGATCCCAGGAATGCGAGCTAATGCAACTTCACTAAAAGACCTAACACCTTGTTTTTCTATCACATTTTTTGTGTGCAGTTGATGACAACTGGCAGGCACACAGAGTCACCAGAGAAAGAGCTACACATTTTAAGGCTAAATAGTACAAGCAGGTTAGAACTGTCACCTAAACCTTCCCAAGATACATTTCACAGTAACAGGCTGACCCAAGAGTGCTCTATAGTGTTTAAGGGCTACCTCTTACTTTGTTGGTCTGTTCTCAGACAGAACAAATATAAATGAAAAGGTAGAGCCCTTTTGCTCTCATACTTATTTGGAAATACAGGATGTTTTGTGATTCTTTTTTATTTATTGACCCCTTTTAAAATACATAAGTAATACTATCAGAGTTTTCTGTATATCATACAAGTCTTGTTTGAACAAGTATGCTAGAACATACACCCTGCTAGTCTGGGCAGAATCTATCTAATATATCTAGTTTAAAACTGAAAAGAATTAAAAACACATTAAAAAAGTGTTGATACAACCAGTTGAGAATCTCCAACCAGCAATTCTTATAGCAGTTAAATTCAGTTTAAACTCACAGACATGAATGACCACCTGGTTTGTAAAGAGAAGAGAATAGCAAATGACATACTTTGCCTCAAACAGTGTCAGTCTGTTACCTGCATTGTATTCTTAATGGCTTGTATCTCAAGTCATTAAACAAATCAAAAAGATAGCTGCTGACTCCTTCCTGTATCTTTCATTCTCTAAAGCTACAAGTGATATATTTCATGTCCTTATACTTTTATCCTGTCCTTCCATTTTTATGTTCTCTACATGGAGTCAATGAGAATTTTTAAATAAAAGTCTGTCCCTCTTCTCAAAAGGAAAAGATGCATCGGTTTTTAATCATCTCTGCTCAAAATAATCCAAAGTAAAATGTACCTCAGCTCTGGAAAAAAAATAAAAATAATAATAATAATAATAATTCTGCTTTCCTCTAGGATATTACTGATTTGCCATGCTTGCCAAAGAACACTTATTTATTTGAGTTTGATTACTAAGGAAGTTATGCCAATGTGATTATGCTAAAGCCCTGCTTCCTCTCCACATTTGTGATAATCCCTGAATAGCTTTTGAGAGAGAAAATGACTACAAACAAATGTGGTGAAAGTAACAAGGAAAGTCTTTTGGATCTTGGTCACCCAAACACTGTCAAGATCTTTCAGTTTCATGAGAAAAAGCTACTTTGAAGTGTAGGAGTATTGTACATTCTCTAAATACAGAAAAAGAGTGTTTGCATCTCCTGTCCCCTTATGCACCAAAGCCAGAGAACTCCTTACAAGGTATCAGCTCACTCTAGGTCTGACATACTTTGTTTTCAAAATGTTAAATGTTCTTGGGCTTTTTGTTTGTTTCATTGTTTTTTTTTGTTTGTTTGTTTGTTTGTTTTAATTCTTTAGAAATACAAGATTGGGAATCTTATTGGGAATTTAAGAGTTTTTTTCACTGTGAATTTTAGTATTTTGCACTGAATAGAAAAAGAATATGAGTGTGAAATGCTAGAATTTTCTCTGTGGGAAGTGGGAGGAAAATACAAGCCAATTTCAAATCTACTTTTAATTTACTGCACTTGGAAAGCTGACAACAGGAAAGAATTTTTAAGCATCAGTAGGCAGTCACTTCAGGGTAAACCTCCTCCTTGCATACGTACCAGCTGATCCAATGCAAGACAGCTCAAAGTACAGAGGGAGTATGGAGGCAGCATGAAGCCAAATACAATATGAAACCTTCAAAAGAGGTGAATGAAATGTCTGTGTGATGAACAAGACAGACACAGTTTTGTCTAGCTTATTCTCCGAGAAATTTTAAAAGTAGATATAGCATTAACAGTGAAAATTTGAAATACTCAGAATCATTAATGCCTGGCAGGTAGGGTTGTAAGTCATTCTGTGGAACATTTTCCACATCCTAAGGATCCATAACAACTACCTCAAACAAAGAGTGAATATTTAATACATCAGAAAAGAACTTTTGTTTCAGACATTTGCTTCAATTTGGAAGCATTCTCTCAGCTTTCAAAGCTGACAAGATTCTGTGTTGAGGAAAATTCTACTTCCATCTTTTGAAATGCTAGAAGAAATTACAGAATAAAATTATACTTGTATCAATACTATCATTTAGAAGTAGATGATAGATGACATACTATTAAAGAGAATCTCAGGAATGCAAGACAGATCCTAAAAAGCTGTTAAAATGAAAAGTTAAATTATTCAGAACATTTGGCCATGTTCTTTAACCTACCTTTAGATTTTATGCTTACTAAATGTCAAATAATTCCTTTTTTTTTTTTTTTTTTTTTTAATAGCAAACACTTTACATACAAAATACATAAACAGGCAATCCCTTTCTATTCAATTGTATGAATCTTTCAGCTAACTTACTTTTTGTTTAATGAGCATAAAATGAACAGAGCGTCTTCTCAAGTCATAAAATGGACTTCGTACAGATTTTACACAGATTAAAAACATAATGCAACCTTACTTTTAGTTTTAAATCCCTTTTTATCAGGTGGACTGCGCCTATTCGGGACCACAAAGGGTCATCACTAAGGGAAGAAAATATTAGGAACTCCAGTACATTCCCATTGGATTTGGTAGCTGAATAATAAGGAAACCTCAGTCCAGAAAGGATTTTCATTCTTCTGGTGTGTTGTTTTTCTTGATAACCTGTGTGTTGCAACAGAAGAGAAAGATTTTATTAAGAACCACCAATGTGCTGAAATTCATCCTGCTTCCAAGCTATTAAGAAACAATGCATACTCTTAATATTAATCATTATTGAGCACTTGTGTTGTCATAATTGTGACAGTCCAAGGAAATGGGAAGAGCAAAGTCTAGAGAAAGAAATCCTATAATCAAAAAATATGGTTGTAAAACAAAAGACAAGTTTTTAGACACCAAACTTTGTCTTTGCTGTGAAGGTGAAAACATATCATTGACAACTACTGATAATTGCAGTAATGCACAAGCAACAACAGTTTTTCCTGTTGCCCACTTGTCCTGTCCCTGAACACTACTGAAAAGTCAGGCCCCACCCACTTGACTCCTGCCTATTAGATATTTACAAGCCACTTGACTCCTGCTCATTAGGTATTTACAAGCTTTGATAAAATCCCCTTTCAACCTTCTCTTCTGCAGGCTGAAAGGTCCCAGCTCTCTCATCCTTTCCTCATAAGGGAGATGCTCCACACCCCTCATCATCCTTGTGGCCCTCTGCTGCACTCTCTAGAAGTTCCCTGTCTTTCTTGAACTGAGGAGCCCAGAATGGGACAAAGTATTACAGATGCAACCTCACCAGGGCACACTTCTGACTTAAGGCCAACCTGTTGTCCATCAGCATACCCAGGTCCTTCTCTGCAGAACTCCTTTCCAGGAGGTTGCCTCTAACCTGTGTTGATGTACGCAGTAATTCTTGAAGGAAGGGATTGAGCATAGTTCAAGACAATATTAGCTAATGTCTCTACTTTCAAATTGCTAAATTTCAGAACTATGAAGAACAGAAGGAGTCTTTACACGTCTTCAAAGCCAACTCCCCTGTTCACTTTCATTCGCATACTAAACATCTCCATGTATGGAGAAGCCACAAACTCTCTGGGAAATTTATTCCCGTGACTGACCACCATCACAGTTAAAAATAAAAATCAACAAAAGAACAATATACACACAGAGAAAAAAACAACATCAACAAAACCACAGTGTATTTTTGTTCCATACTGCTCATATGGATTTTTGTGTTTTTTCAGATTGTAAGCATTACCTCTTGTCCTGTCATGGAATACCACTGTGGAGAGGTCATTCTTTCCCTTCATGTATTTATACACATAAGTAAGATCCTGCATGAGCCTTCTCTTTTCCAGGTTTATCAGTCCCACTGTAGTCAGCCTCTCCAGGAAGATGCACCAGTCCCTGAATCATCTCTGTGGCCCAATACTGGGTTGGATCCAAAAAGATCATATCTTTCCAGAACCAGAAACAAGAGCTCCAGCTGTGAATTCATCAGGGTTGAGTAGAGGGGAAGGTTTCTCTTCCTCAACCTGCTGACAATTGCCTTAATGCAATACAAGATGCTGTGATCCAGGAAAGTCTGGATTGATTTTCTCTTGATAACCTTGATGAGGGTACTGAGTGCACCCTCAGTAAGTTTGCAGACAACACCAAGTTGGGAAGGAGTGTTGATCTGCCTGAGAGGAGAAGAGTATTACAGAGGGACTTGGATAGACTGGATTAATGGGCCAAGGCAAACTTTATGAGTTTCAACAGGGCCAAGTATCGGATCCTACATTTTTGTTACAACAACCCCAGGCAACCCTACAGGCTTGGGGAGGAGGACCTGGAAAGGTGCCTAATGAAAAGGGACTTTGTTGTATTGATGGACAGTCAGATGATTACGAAACAGCAGTGTGCCCAGGTGGCCAAGAAGGCCAGTGGCATCCTGGCTTGGATCAGGAATGCTGTGGTGAGTGGGACTACGGAAGTAATCCTGCCCTTCTACTCTGCAGTGGTGAGGCCTCACCTTGAGTACTGTGTTCAGTTTTGGGCACCTCAGTGCAGAAAAGACATTGAGGTGCTGGAGCAGGCCCAAAAAAGGACACCAAGACTTGTGAAGATCTTGGAGAATATGCCCTATGAGAAGAAACTGAAGGAACTGGGGCTGTTTAGTGTGGGGAAAAGGGGCTGAGGGGACCTTATTGCTTTCTTCCAATACCTGAAAGGTACTTACAGTGCAAGTAGGGTTAGTCTCTTTCTACTGGTCACACGTGACAGGGTGAGGGAAAATGGCCTCAAATTGTGCCAGGGGAAGTTTAGGTTGGATATCAGGCAAAACTTCACAGAAAGGGTTGTTAAGCACTGGAATAGGCTCCCCAGGGAGGTGGTTGAGTCACCATCCCTGGATGTGTTTAAAAACCTTTTGAATGTGGTGCTCAGGGACATGATTTAGCAGAGGGTTGTTAGAGTTAGGGTAGTATGCTTCGGTTGTGGTTGGACTCAATGATCTTTAAGGTCTTTTCCAACCTGAGCAATTCTATGATTCTATGATTGATCAACTGAGAATTCTTCTTTTGCTTATAAGGCTTCTCACATAAGTAAATTCTTCACCAGAGTTGAAAAGCTCAGCATTGCTCACCTAAATGAAAGTCTTATTTTCCTAGATACTAGACACCTTTAGAAAAGTACTCAACAAAACATATCATATCTATTTGTTATCATGTGCTCCACAAACATCCTTAAACCCACTCCCTTCTTTGACCTGATCATTACACACAAGACCTCGCTCAGGCAGACAAACTACACCATACTAACTCAGGCAGATAATGAGCACAGTCACTCAAGACTTTGCTAAGACAGGTAACAATCATAAATCTGTCTCCAAGTAGGGTAATGAAAGAACCGATGGCGGATATCTGATTCAAAAGCTTAGGGCCAAAGTCAAGAAAAATATGACTGCGAGTCAATCATCTTAACACATAAATAGTAAGCAGTCCAAGAGTCCCTTGAGCCATTCTGCATGGCAGCAGGATGCATGTCAGGATCTCCCCTCAAGTAGAGATGTATCTTAAGGTCACTCCTGCTGCAGTGATTCCTTTCACCTTGGTTTCAAGAGGCACCTCGCTGATACAGACCTTCAGGAAGTGACTAACAGTTCAAGGCTTGTTAGATTCCCTAAGATGATATCTTATGTTGATTGTGAATGTATCATACCTTAGACATAAATTACTGACCAAGTCTAGGAACAAGAGTGCATCCATCCACATATAGGCTCTTTAGTTTCATGTTCAAGGAGTTTAGAAAGCAAAGGGGTCCACTCTGAACCTCGTGATTCAATGGGAAAGCCTCCCAGATGAGTGCATTCAATCCTACCCTCAATGCTTTTCCAACTGAAATATTGTTAAGTCACAGTCTTATTTACAATTAAACTTTGTTAAACAACTATATTCTACCATCTTATCCATAATAACTGGAGACAGCTATGTTGCTTTGTAAAAAAAAAAAAAAAAAAAAAAAAAAAAAGTATAAGTATATACAAAGAGACAGGATACTCTTAGTATAGTTCACACATTCATGTCTGGACAGAGATTTTCTAGTGAATAAACGGCTATGGAATTGCTAACTATAATGGAGATTTCTCAAGTGAGTTGTGAGTACAATATATGCATCAATATTTCATGTAAAAATCAGAATTACGTTATTGATTTGACTGAATTTATTGTTGTTTTCGTAATTCAGATCCATTGCTTTTGAAAACAATTTTAAATTAATAGGAAATATATATTCCAGGTAATATGATTCTAGGAAATGACAGTGCTTTTCAGCTGGTTAAATCCACTCAGCTTTCAGTGTGGGACTGAAAACACTTCTAAATTGTGTAGAAGTCTCCCACAGAAATAAGTAAGAGTCATGTCTTACTGCTTTCATAAAATGCAGCTTACATCTCTCTGAGTAATTGAATTTCGCAAGGGTTATGGGCACGCTACATATTTGTGTACACCAAGATACTTTGTAGCCCTTGGGGAAAAGTAGTTCTTTCTATTGTATGAAGTCTAATATGAGATTACCTTGTGAAATTTATGCTGAGCATTTTTCACTCTAAAATGTTAATTAACAAGAAGATGAGTTTGTCTAGGAGAAAGAAAAGTCTCAGAGAGTTATTACTGCTCTTATAGAAGTTTGGAAAGGCTTTCTGTGTATTACATAACTATTAAATCTCTAATATATTCCATTACCTGTGTAAGTATAAAACATCTACCCTTTCTGCCAAAAAAAAAAAAAAAAAAAAAAAAAAAAAGAGAGAGAGAGAGAAAGAAAAAGAAAAAGAAAAAGAAGAAAAAGAAAAAGAAAAAGAAAAAGAAAAAGAAAAAGAAAAAGAAAAAGAAAAAGAAAAAGAAAAAGAAAAAGAAAAAGAAAAAGAAAAAGAAAAAGAAAAAGAAAAAGAAAAAGAAAAAGAAAAAGAAAAAGAAAAAGAAAAGTTAATTCCAACAGTGAGGTTAAAATCTGAGGCCTGTAAATGGGAAGGGAAAAAGGGAAAGATATAGGGAGATGGAAGCTGGGCTCAAGGAAACAAACACAGCAGCGTCAATGATCTAAGGAGGAAAATTTAATTATTTTACTAGCTATGATATCAGTATGGAAGATAGCACAATATAATACTATCTGATTGAAATTGATGCTAATAAATCAAGTAAAATAAGAGAGAGAGAATGTTTTCTGAAGGTCGAGAAGCCTACTTTGAAATTGAAAGTGCACAGCTTGGAAGAACACCCACACCTGCTGCCAGACAGTGACAGAGTGCGAGCCAGCGTCACTTCCATGGCATATTTCCCTCTCTGACCATGAGGTCCTCTGGGACGTGTAGTTCTTCTCTGTGCTCCGTGTGATATCATGATGTGGAATACCAATAGCAAAAATTACAAAACCATGACACCAAGCCAGTAGTGTTGCATGGGGTTGTTGTGACCAAAATACAGGATCCAACACTTGGTCCTGTTGAAACTCATACAGTTGATATGTCTTTGTAATCTTGATTTCAAGTTTCCTTCCAACTAAATATTGATCTGTTGTTTCTTTTCTTTTTAATATCCTTTTATTTTTATTTATTTATTTATTGTGATATGAGGAGCTTAGTGAAGGTTTACTAAGAGTTATTTATAACTGACGTAATTTTTATAATTTGTTAAAAGTTACTGATCACTTCTCCAGTTAATCTTTCTTTCTAAAGGTACCTGCTCCTTAACTGCTTAACTGATTAATGTCAAACACATTTAACTGCCAGCTAATTAAGTTCAACTGGAGATCAACATTTGTGAAAGAAGCACAGGCTAAGTATTGAACAATGATGCATATAAAGGCCTCTAGTTTGGTTTTAGAAACTATCTTGATAATCTGTTCATGTTCTCATAAAATAAAACAGTGGCTTATTATTGTCTTTTGTTGTTTTTATTTTTATTTTTTTGTTTTAATGTTACAAACCATTTTTTTTTTTCCTTTTGTGAATAAGAATAATTTGACAGGGAAATCCACAGCTTTTCAAAATGCCTGATTTTCTTCTCCATCCAGTAAATAGAAGCTCTTTCCCAGATGAAAAATTGTTGGTTTCTTTTTTGCCATTTCTATAGAAATCTAGTGCTGAATATGTCAGCTTCTTCATATTCTTTATCTCCTTTTTTTAATCGCTTTCCTCATTTAAAAGTATAGTCCAGCCAACTCATAATGGTGAGTTTCTAGAAATAACTATAACTACGATATCATGAAAACTTTTCCTCACCCACTGCATGTAGAACATCTAGAGAAATCCAGAGAGTACCATTTACTGCAGAAAGCTTTTGAAATTTCTGTCCTGCTTCAGAGCTGGGGAAGATATGCTTCTACTCTCTATTTTATCAATAAGGTGTTACATTCTAAATCTGACTGCGTTACAGTTTTGTCTGTCTGTTTTCTATAGCTTTTACTTTGAAGTCTCAGACTTGACAAAGATTTTTCTCTTTGGACTTTCAATTCAATTACCTTCCTTTCTACCTTTTAATAAAAATGTCTGCTTCAACCTATAAAGCTACAGTGATGCTTTTTTTAAGAAATAAATAAATAAATAAAATGCTTGTATTTCAGAGGAATATAAAATTGATTTTTGCTCTTGCTGATATATGACATTCTGCCAGCATTTTTTTTTTCTTGTTTCTTTTTTGTGTAGATTTTTGTTCTGATCAGTTTGCTTGTCTGCCTTTCTGTTCCCTTCTTGCCATGATCCTTGCTTGTTTTCCATGCTGCTTGAGAGTGTTCTTATTCGTCTTTTAATCTCTTCCAGATTAGTTTTCCAATTCTACTTGCAGTTCTTCCCATAAATGTTACTTCTGACACTAGTTGCCTTGATTTAAGAAGTAAGAAGGAATGGAGAAAATGTTTAATTCCTTAGCAAATAAATACATTAATTTTAAATTTTAAGGTCATTGTACTGCAGTGAATGTAATCTGACAGCTTTGATAGCAACATAACAGTTCTCTGAGGAGGAATATGTTGAACATGTATTTACTCATAAAAACAAAGTAATTTCTAGAAGAGATCAGGAAAAGGAAACTGGTAAAAATGTGATTTTTTTCCTTAACAAGAAAAATCTCAGTGTGAACGATTACGTCAGTGTGGACAGTGCAATACTGAAGGGCTTTAAGAAGAAAACCAAAACCTGATCTTTCTGCATTTCCTTTTGTAGTGTGATGTAGATGTGCTCTTTTACCTATATGTTTAAGTAGAAAAGGTTGTAGTAGTACCTTCAAATAGTTTCTCTTAATACATTAAGAAAGAAAAGATTTCCAGTTTCAAATCTCCAAAGATAGACTATAAATTAATCAGAATAGGCTATTTCCAGAAGCACCAGAGCTACGATGCTTATTTTTTTCAAAATTACTCTAATCTATCCATAATGTCTTGAGTTCCTGACTCAGGAATTTCTGAAAGCAGAAAAATATTTTTTGGACTTGAGATAAGAGTTGACCCCAGAGTTACAAGGTTAGGAACTTCAGAATTGAAATTTGGTAACTACAAACCTCTGTAGGTCACTGCAGTATTTTTATGAGATTACTAAAATGTTTTAAGTTTTGCTTATTGTGCCATAAGTTCATAAGTTTATAAATGAATAAGTTTAATTCAAAATTATAACTAAAGTTAATATGAAAAATTGTTAATCATCTGTCTTGGAAGTTAGGTTGCATTCTTTCACCTCAGTGGATACTAGGAGGTATAGGGAGGGATATGTGGATAAGTCAGTGTAATTCAACAATGTGTTTACATTTCTAAAGAATATCAAATCAAGCTCTGTAAATTATTTCATAATTTCATTGCTATTACTGCTACTATTCTCCTCCTGGGATTCACGCAGGCAGTAGACTGTTACCCAAAGTAAAACGATGTGAAGTTGAATCTTTGGCAAGATTCCATCACTTTCCCTTTCTAGGGACTGTCAGTGTTTTATAAAGTGAACATGGGATTACAGAGAAGGGAAGTGGCTTTTAGTCACTGAGTGAAAAGTGGTATGAAGATAGTCAGTCTTGTAATATGCACAGTCTTTAAACAGCAGATAAAATTTAGACAACGTTTGGGGTTTATTAGTGTCAGCATGGAACTTCTTTGAATTGCTTTGGAGAGAAAGATCAACTTCACACATATAAACATACTTATATGACTTTCTATCATACTACCGATACTTACATATACTTCCATGGACTATATGCAGTTGGTTGTGGATTTGTTTTGGTCCAACATAAATATATTTCTAAGGATGTTTGATTTGCCAGTTTTGCTACTGAATATTATTTTTTCTTGTATAGCAAATTTCATAGAATTATAGAATCATGAAATGGTTTTTGTTGGAAGGGACCTTTCAGATCGCATAGTTCCAGTCCCCCTATAAGCAGGGACACCTCCCACTGGACCAGGTTGCTCAAAGCCCCAACCAGCCTGGTCCTGTACATCTCCAGGGAGGGGGCATCCACAGTCTTTCTGGGCTACCTGTTCCCTTGTCTCTCTACCCCTGCAGTGAAGAACTTCTACCTAATATTGAGTTTAAACTTACCTCTTTCAGTTTAAAGCCATTTCTCCTCATCCTGTGGCTACATGGACTTATAAAAAGTTCCAACCAGCTTTCCTGTAGGCCCCCTCCAAGTAGAGGAAGGCTGCTGTAAGGTCTCCTCCGAGCCCTCTTTCTCCAGGTTGAAGAGCCTCAGTTCTCTCAGCCTGTCCTCAAAGGGGAGGTGTTCCAGCCCTCCAATCATCTTCATGCTCCTCCTTTGAACTTGCTCCAACAGCTCCATGTCCTTTTTATGCTGGGGCCCCAGAGCTGAATGCAGCACTCACGGCAAAGAATCACTTCCTTTGACTTGATCGTCACACTTACCTTGATGCAACTCAGGAAACTGCTTGCTTTCTAGTCTGCAAGTACACATTGTTGTCTCATGTTGAATCTTTCATCAACCGACAGCCCCAAATCCTTTTCCTCAGGGCTGCTTTAAGTCAAACAGATCTGGTAGTGAAATATCCCTCTGGGTATATTTAGAGAGGGCATTCTTTTTCAGGCAAAATGTTGTCTAAAATCCAGTTGATGAGCTGCAAGATCACATCTATTAGGTGATAATCAGTCAGTGATATATCCTGAACACCAGAATGTGAAGCAGCTATCTTGCAAGGGCCAAATTCTGATTGTTCAAGTATTAGAGGAGTGATAAAGGAAAACTTCCTTCAGTGGATGTTCTTGTCGCCTCTGCACTCTTCAAAGGCCTATCTAAAAGTCCGATGCAACTTGTCACTCTTGCAGCCTGTATTTGGTTAATGTGTTTGTATACAGTGAGTTTAAAGTTAATCAGAAACCCCCAAAAGTTTGAGTAAACTGACCAAGTAGATTGACAATGAGAGGGGTGGAGGAGTGTAACTGTTTCATAAGGGCAAGCAGTTTCAAACTGAAAGCTTTTTCTATGGATTCGGGCAGTGAGGGAAGTGTTCTTTTCCTTCTACCTGGCTTGGATGGTAGGAAGATGTTTGCCACTTCACAGGCAGGATTTGCACTGGATGGAACCGATAATAGAATATATCTCTGGATATCTCATCATGAAGGTTCCATGCAGCTCAAAAAATGAGTGTGCTATGTATGTAATTAGACATCCCAGTTCCAGCCCAACAAATGACATTGATTTCCAGTTCAGAATTATTTATTCTCTGTGTAGATTTATTCTAAATGGAATTATTCCATTTTTTATTTTATTTTATTTTAGTTTTTATAAAAAACTTCCTTTGTTACATGTGTCATATTTATTCTGTAGCTCTGAGATGTTGCAGGTGTACCCTGGTGAAAATAAGTGCAGAACAGGACCCTCAAATTGTAACAAATTCTATCTCCAGAGAATGGCATGACTCAACAGAAGAATTAATAGATGTGATCACACATTCAAAAAGTGTGAACATTTTTAAGGATGAATTTCAAATGCAGGCTTTGGAAGAGACAACTGTGATCTGGGGACTTAATCTTTATCCTTAGAACTTGAAATATAATTTATAGAAACACATATGGTTAGATTGAGATCCTCAGCTCTCTCAGCCTGTCCTTATAGGGGCGGTGCTCTAGACCTGTGAATACCTTCATGGCCCTCCTCTGGACCTGCTCCAACAACTCCATGACCTTCTTGTGTTGGTGGTCCCAGAACTGGACACAGTACTCCAGGTGGGGACTTATGAGATCAGAATAGAAGAGCAGAATCACCTTCCTTGACCTGCTGGTCATGCTCCTCTTTATGAAACCCAGGATACAGTTTGCTTTTTGGGGTGCAATACCACATTGCTGGCTCATGTTGAGTCTTTCATTAACTGACACCCCCAAATCCTTCTCCTCAGGGCTGCTTTCAAGCCATTCTCTACCCAGCCTGTATCTGTGTTTAGTATTGCACTGGCAAGGTGCAGGACCTTGCTTGGCCTTGTTAAACTTCATGAGGTTGGCCGTTGGCATAGGCTCACCTCTCAAGCTTGTCCAGGTCCCTGTGTATAGCTCTCTTCCCCCTAGTGTGTTAACCACACCACCCAGCTTGGTGTTCTTACTTTTGTGCTGATTTTTATTTAAACATCAGTGAGTCATTGTTTAATTGATATTTATGAGCTATCAATTGCTACAGATTATAAACTGTAATTCCACTCCTTTGTCTGTACATTTTGCTATATGTGAACATGCTTTCCTGTTTATTTGCTTGTTTGTTCATTCTTACATTGTATTTGCGGACCCATGAGAACTGTCCTGAAAGTAATGCCTCCTACTTTATTACGTTGGCCTATGACACCAGAAGCTAGTGTTGATGGCATGGCAGTAGAGACTGAACCTTCTTAATAGTATTCCATCACATTTTCTTGCCATATGACAGATGGCAGTAGAGGGGCAGACTGACAAAGAGGGGAAGTGCAAATGTAGCAAAGGTATGTCATTGAATTCCTCCATGTGGAAAAAATTGCACGCACTGACATTCATCAGTGCTTTCTAACCATTTATGGAGACCGAACAGTGGATGTGAGCAAAGTGAGGATATGGGTGATGCATTTCAGTAGTGGGGACAGCAACAGCAGGTCACCTCCTCTGATGCAGATTTTTGCAAGTGTGGCATGCAAGCTCTTGTTCATTGCCAGGAAAAATACACAGCTAATAGTGGTGACTGTGTTGCAAAATAGTATTTTGTAGCTGTGAATTTGCATTATCAAATAGCGTTACTGTGTTTTTTGTACCTGTTGCAGTTTCCATGGAAATAAATAGGAGACATTACTTTCTGAGCAGCCTATGAACTGGGGCTGTTTAGTGTGGGAAAAATGAGGCTAATAGGAGACCTTATTGGTCTCTTCCAATACCTGAAAGGTACTTACAGTGCAAGTGGGGTTGGTCTCTTTCTACTGGTCACACATGACAGGGTGAGGAGAAATGGCCTCAAGCTGTGCCAGGGGCAGTTTAGGTTGAATATCAGGCAAAACTTCACAGAAAGGGTTGTTAAGCACTGAAATAGGTTCCCCAGGTGGTTGAGTCACCATCCCTGCATGTGGTGCTCAGGGATGTGATTTAGAAGAGGGTTATTAGAGTTAGGGTAGTAATCTTAGGTTGTGGATGGACTTGATCTTTAAGGTCTTTTCCAACCTGAGCAATTATATGATTCTGTGATTCTTTCTCATCTCAGATTTGTTAAGTATTAAGTACATAAGTAATTTACATATCATTATGATAAGCAACCTCCTTTTGTAATGAGGTTTATCAGTTCAGATCAGGAAAATCTTATTTAAAGCTGCTGTATAATTGCTTCCATCATAGTCCTGTGGCATCTACTTAATGAATACTCTGTATTTTTTGCAGAAACTAAACCAGCACAACAAATTGGGGGAAAAAAAAAAAAAAAAAAAAAAAAAAAAAAAAAAAAAAAAAGGTTTGTTTGTTTGTTTATTTTATGTTTGTGCAGAGATCCTAAGCTGTAAAAAACTAAATAAATCTAACAAAAACCAGAAACTAATTTTGCTGTAAAGTTACAGCTGAAATATTTTGGTGAAACAAAAAATAACATCATCAAATCTTATAAAATAGTCAATAACAACAAGTTTAAGGGGTCCTTATAGCAATTGCAAGCAGAGCAACATCACACTTCTACAGGTAAATAGATTTCCTGATAGATCCTGAGCCTGGCCTTTTTTTCATTACTTCAAAAGAAGTCTACTTGCATTGCATATTACCTGTCTGAGATGAATTATCAGATGAGGTGGACCTCTGCTGAAAAGAAAACCTTTTAGAATTGGAACTGACTCATTTTATTTTCTTTTTCTTAGCTCTCCTGAAAACCTATGAATTTATGTCAACATTTCCATGAATGTTAGGAATTTCTTTAATTATCTAATTTGCATTATTTTGAAACAATATTTTGGTGTGTATATTTCAGCAGACTCAAAGTCAAAAGTTTTCTTTCACAACAGAATTTGCTCTGTGTTCCGCCAATAATCCTAATGGTCTGTTCCAGTTATACACTTCATGATAGAAACATCCAAAAATTCCAAGTGAACTCTCATCGGTTTCTTCACTGTAGCCTTGAGTGTTATTAGCCTTCACTAGAAAGTCCTCGTCTGATATATACTAAAACTATACTTATCTTTTTCTTTACCATATGGTTTTGTTTTAGCACTCATTCTATGGTTGCCTAATACTTCTTGTATCTTTCTCCTCTGGCAGCTATTTTGATCCTTAAAGAATAATAACAGGAACAACACAAACTTGCCCTATTGAATACCATTATATTTCTATTACTGTCTCCTCTGGGTGACCATATCCTGCTATGTGATATTCTGATCCTCCTTTTTATTAAGGAGCACTCAAAGCTTTGTGTTATAAATAATTCTCTCCTGCTTTGTGCTTCAAGGTCCTTAATGAAATTAAATATTAAACTAAAACTCTCTTCATGTTCATCTCTTCCTTTTCAAATAATTGCTGGGAAACTTTTGTAGCTTTCATCCAAGGATGTAAACAAGAACTGATTTGACACACATTCATCCCATGAACTAAAAAAGATTTTGTCCTTGTAGAGTAGCACTAAAATAGGTGTTAAAAATAAATAAATAATTAAAACACTGGAAATCTCTGGAAATAATCTTTTAAAAGATACACTTAAATTCCTCATGCAGTCTTGAACTATCACAATCAGTTTTAAATATGAGATTTATGAGAAGGTTTAAATATCTTGGATTGTTTGTGGATTCTTAAATTTATAGCTCTGGAAAGAAGTTTGTTTTTTTTTTTTTTTTGTTTTGTTTTGTTTTGTTTTGTTTTTTTTCCTGGAAAACTCTCTTCTTAAGGGACATGAAATCTTTTTCAAGCCTAAAATATTTTCCCCTGTATGAGCACTATCTTGAAGCAACTTTGACTATGACATCGAACTCACCTCTAATGTCAGTCGCAGAGGTGCTGAAATACGAGAGCAATCACTGCACAATTACTTCCCTACCACAAGATACTGACCCGAGTAATAGAGCATAAGGGATTTCCAGCTTCCCTGATTAGCACACACAGAGCATTATACCCTCCTTACTGTCAGAATTATGCCCTCCCATGTCCTTGCACTTATCATAGCCACATAAATGTTGTGCTAACAAGCAATATAATCACTTATGTATCCATGGTGTGTAAGGACTGAATCATAGAATCATAGAATGACAAGGTTGGAAAGGACCTATAAGATCATCTAGTCCAACCGTCCTCCCATTAACGTATGTACAACAAACCACAAAACCGTCTCTCGTAGCTCCTCATCCCAACGCCTCTTGAACACTGCCAGGGACGGCAACTCCACCACCTCCCTGGGCAGCCCATTGCAGTGCCTGCTCACTCTCTGAGAGAAAAAGTTCATTCTTATGTCTACTCTAAACCTCTTCTGGTACAACTTGCAGCCATTTCCTCTGGTCCTGTTTGTTGCCTGGGAGAAGAGGCCAAACCCCTCCTCATCACAACCACCATCAGGTAGTGGTAGAGTGCAATGAGGTCTCCCCTGAGACTCCTCTTCTCCAGACCAAACAATCCCAGCTCCCTCAGCAGCTCCTCATAAGCCCTCACCAGTTTCATTGCCCTTCTCTGGACACATTCCAGGGCCTCAGTGTCTTTCTTGTTGTGAGGAGCCCAAAACTGAACACAATACTTGAGATGTGGCCTCACCAGTACTGAGTACATGGAGATGATTACCTCTCTGCGCCTGCTGGCCACACTATTTCTTATACAGGCCAGGATGCCACTGACCCTTATGGCCACCTTGGCACACTGTTGGATCAGGTTCACCTGAGCATCGACCAACACCTCCAGGTCCCTTTCCTCTTCACAGTCATCCCGCCACTCAACCCCAAGCCTATAGCACTGCATGGAGTTATTGTGGCCAAAGTGCAGGACCCGGCACTTGGCCCTGTTGAACCTCATCCCATTCACCTTAGCCCAGCAATCCAGCTATCCAGATCCATCAGAAGGGCCTCCCTACCCTCAGGCAGATCAACACTACCTCCCAACTTGGTGTCATCTGCAAACTTACTGAGGGTACACTCAATACCCTCATCTAGGTCATCAGTGAAGATACTAAACAAGATGGGCCCTAGAACAGACTCCTGGGGCACACCACTAGTAACAGGTCACCAGCTGGACTTAACTCCATTAACCACTACCCACTGGGCATGGCCCTCTAGGCAGTTCCTTACCCAAAGAAGGGTATACCTGTCCAGGCCATGGACCGACAGTTTCCCCAGGAGAATACTGTGAGAGATCGTTTCAAAGGCTTTGCTGAAGTCTAGGTAGACTACAACAACAGCCTTTCTCTCATCTACCAGTCTGACCACCCAGCCATAGAAGGAAATGATGTTTGTCAAGCATGACCTGTCCTTGATGAACCCATGCTGGCTGGGCCTGATCCCCGGGATGCCACTCACTGCTTCCAAACACAAAGCAAACTTCTTCCCTATATGCTGTACCCTATAACAGGTACTTTTGTCAAATGAAACCAAAAGAAAGTAAAGAAACATGAAAGACCTCTGTGATGGAATTATAACCAAATAGAGTATTCTCTTTTCTCTGCCAAGAAAGTAAGAGAATCAGTCATCTAATTCCACATGATCTCAGGGCTTATGTGAATTTCAGACCAGACACAGGCAGCCTGGAGTGATCAGGCATTCAGCTCCAGGAAGATGCACCTCAATTTTGAGGTTGACATGGCTTAGGTATTATCTTTAATTTTACAATCTCAGTTCCTCTCTTCCGGGGTGTCAGGGGGAGGAGTGCTTCCTCAACACTAAACACTATAGGAGTGGCTTATCCTTAGTTACCAATGAAAGGAAAAGATAATATATATATATATATATATATATATATATATATATTTAAAGGAACAAGCCAATCTGATCATTGTTTGGACATAACAAAGAATGAAATCCAGATTTTCTCTCAAGATGGTAAACAGACATGGTTATTACTCCACAGAGAGATCATGGTATTTCTGGCCAACTGTAATCGTTGGTCATGATTCTATTCAATGTCTTTAGTAGTGGTTCTATTCCATGTGTTTTTCAGAGCTTTTAAAGGTAAAATTAAAAATAACTGAACTCTGCATTATGCCCTTGTCATCTATTAATGCAGACTCTCCTATGAAATTGTTTCTTCTCATTGCAATCAGACTAAAAGAGAGATTGACATGTCTTGCATTCCATTTAGTGTGCATAATCAGTATACTAAATTGATAAATCCTTCTATTAAACACATAAAAATTAAAACTGTAGATCTTTGAAATATAAATACCTAGCATGAGAAAGAAAAATTTTCAAGGAGCTCCAAGGCATACAAATATTACTTACATGCCTAAAAATCTTAATACAGTGCAGGTTTCTATCATCCATCTCCCATATGCCAACAGAAGGGAAAACAATCATAAGACTCGGGAATGTAGAGATCATTTTCTACTTTCTCCCTCTGTCTTCTTTTTCTCTCTCTTGAATAACACATAGGAAAGAGCTACAATACTGATTACCATAGAAAAGCAGTTATAATTATGCAATGACCTGAGAGTAAGAAAATAAGCAGTTGTTTAAATAGGACTATACTTGAGTATAAGTGTAATAGAAAAATAAAACAAGGTAGGTGGAGACTACGAGAATGATAGTACTAAATACTACACCCGACATTCAGTAGCTGCTTAACACCATTAAAAGAGTCCAAAAAGACGTAATTGTAAAGTAAACAGGAGGTGGCTAATCTCAGAGGTAGCTACAAGCATTTAATCACAGAAGTAGAACTGTAGAGCTAGAAAAAGTAAATGAAGCACAAAGAAAATTAACAGGATTATTTTAAATTCAGTTACACAAATAATCAGGGAAAGCAAGACACTGATATTATGCAAGCAAAGCCTTTACAACTCAGAAAACATTCTTATTTTTACTAACAACTTCAGAAAAGTCCATTACTTCTGTATTTATGTCATAAGATATGAGACAAATTATGGAATGAAAGATGAGTTAGGGAGGAAAACCAAATAATATTATTCTGCCCTTTGATATTAAAGTAATTCTGACAGATATAATGATTTCAATATATTAGCTCTTAGAGAACAAGGTCTAGAAAACTCCTAAGAAGACATTTCCAAGCTGTCATCACCAGCAAGTCAGAAAGAAATAAAAGAGAAAATAATAACACCTACTTTCACACAAACACATTCAAAGTAAGTAAATTAAACAGCATTATCCAGGAAAGGAGACTGTCCCTCAGCCTCTGTTCTGTGTCTGCATTTCAAGATAAAAATAACAGCTTTGCATTATCATTAATCGGAGAAAAAATCAGGCATAGCAACAGATGAGACAACTAAATTATACCAAGGCCAATAAAAGTTGTATGGTAGAGTAAGAATGTAACATTAAGAATGCAGATCTTTTTCTGTGAAAAGAAATCACGGGACACGTTTTTAAGAATACATTTTATTTTTAAAGAAAACAAAAACTTAAATTTTCACCTCCAAAATTCTGTTCCATAAAAAGAACAAGTGCTAATAATGATAGATATAAGAGTATGCTATATTTCCAGAGAGACTGACACATGGGAGAGACAAAAGTCTTCATCTTAGCTGCATCCTTCTCTTAGTCCTGGTGCCCTGCTGCAATGCACCAATGTCAAATGAATCAGGAAATCTTTTGGATATCTAAGCAAATATACTTCTATCAGAATCAGGTAAAAGAAGCAATGTTTTTGTCTGAATCTAGTCTTTCTCATGTTCACCCCTTATGTTTTGAGTATAGACCTTTAGTTCTGCCTTACATGCAATTGTTCAGATCTACAGTACACACCTGGTTCCTAGAGAATATATTGGCAGTGATACTGACACTCTTGATTAAAAAGCTTCACTTAAAATTGAAACAAAGCAAAGTGTCTGAATAAACTGCACTTCATCATTAACTCTACACATTCTCTCGTGCTTCAAGTCAGCCACTTGATCTGCCAACCAAATATCTTCAAAAATCATTTTCACCAAGAGGAGGCATAGGAAAATGGCCTCTTAGGAATTGCTCCATTGCCCCAGAGAAGCTAATTTAAGGTCCATTAGCCAGACATCTCTTTCTGAATCTTGCACTGACCTACAGCCTGATCACAGGCCATGATGTAGGCTCCTCGTCCTAACAACAAAGGAAATCCTATCTCTCCAGTATCCCAGTGTTCATTGAAATGAATGAGCATCACAATTAAGTTATTTTAAAGTATTAGGGCTCAGCCATATAGTCAATTAATCCAAAAGAGCATTACAAGAGTAGGTGTCTCCTTATTACTGCATAGCTAGAAATATTTTTGGAAACAAAGACTGAAGGTAAAATTAAATACTTGTGGACAAGAATAAATACATAAAATAGCACCAAAAGAACTTACTTACACTACCAAGTTTGGTACTAATTTGAGATTACGTACATACATACAAAACATACATACATACATACAAAAGGTATGAGTACTAGCTGCTACCTGTAAACTCAGCTCTTTTTAAATGAATTATTTTTTCTGCTTTTCATACTTTTTTCATCTGACATCACTTATAATAGCATTTAAACTATACAATTTGCAGAGGAGAGACTTGCTGATTGATATCTCTCAAAATTATGACAGATATTTGACTGACATTAATATATCTCCAAACATGCTCATACTATAAAAGTCCGAGTTGAGATTCAGATCCAACAAGGACTGAATTGATTATATCTTTAACAGCACCCCCAATTCTATTTCATAAGCTAATGTAAGAAATGAGACTGTTCTGATGATGTGCAAGGGAAAAGGAGCTGGCCAAAGACATGTGAAGAAACTATCCAAATAGAAATGGTCTGACATAATCAGCTAAAAATAAATCTGGTATTCATAAAAGTTAAAAAAAAAAATAAAAAATCAGAAGATCCATACATGTATTTTTAGTATTTATTAAAGTCCTCTGGCATTGCATTTTTAATTTTAGTAAAAGCTGGTGTTGAATGAAAGATGTAACTACTTCTTTGATAGATTGAAAGGTTTCTGAGTGCAATTCTTATCTGGCGAACATCTGCCTAAGTTCTGCTGAACTCTTGCTTCTGCTTCAGTGACTTAAGACCATGAGTAAAGCCCTGGTGTTCTGTGGTAACCCTTGAGGTTCAAAGATTTTTAATGATTTTTTTACTGTTTCCACAAAAGTAAGAGAGGCTACTGCTATCTCTTTCTGGATCTACTGTGATAGGTGTGATCTCAATGTTCATTCAATGAGACAGAGTGGTGACAGAGAGAAGAAAGCATGACTGGGGGTCAATTTGCGTGATCTTCATTTCTCTCTCAAATATTCATTTTTTTCTTTCTTTCCTCCAGCTGAATAATAAAAAAAAATAATAATAATAAAATAACCCATAATTCTTCTCTGTGATCTTGTAAGTATGACTCCCCCCAGAGATAACCATTAGCCCAACAAAAATGCATTCACTTCTTTAGACAAGTTCTCCCATGAAACAGCTATTGACATGTTCCAGAGCCTAGTAAAATCTTTCTCAACACTAAGGGAAGAATAGCAATGTATACCTCTTCAGTTAAATCTTGACTTAAAATATGGCTGATAAACAGCAATGTCATTCCTATACTATCTGTCTTTCTTGTGTCTGCAAGAATCATCTGCACAGCACCAAACTCAAGAGATTTTTGTTAAGAACCACAACAATGATGCATCTCTGAACATCACTGGAAGAAGTTTCTGAGTCTTCTAGCTTTGTCATTATTTGTACATTTGAAAATTGTGCTTTAAGCCTACTAGTGATGCTTCAGAACCTTTTACATTTACAGACAACTAATGAGCTTCATTTCTGGTCTTGCCTCTTACATCGCTTGTGTATCATTTTTTTAAAATGCTTCTCTTTAGAAGGGACATATTTGATGTCAAACTCCTCACCCTATCAATCTTTCACACCTTGAAAAATCAGTAAGTGTTTCTTATTAACATATTTGGACAGAGTGTCCAGTTCTGTACAATAAAGCATTCTTACATGTTATGGGTACCAGGGAGCGTTTCCACTAGAGTTAAGAAGTATTGGCAGCCAAACACATTACACTGAGTTGCACTGTTTACTGTAAGTTTAACTCCTGCCTAGAAAGCAAAGATAAAGACAACAAAAATGATTGACAACTAACTGTTCTTGATATGAAACTCTGGCACTTCTATGTAAACCATATGTCTTAACCTATTACTTTCCCCTCGTCTTTGATTTTCTTTCATCTTCTTCCCTTTGTCACAAAATAGTTCAGTGAAAATATTTATTTAAAACACCTGAGATACTTATCATTAGAGGCAAAGCTTTCATAAAAGCCCAGATAGTCTGGTTTGTAGGGTTGGATGCATGCAACTTCATTTCCACAACAGTAATGACAGAAAATCCAAATGGGAGCAATGACTTCCCACACCCAGGGACCCAGACATCAAAGACCATCAGCTCCTTCTTTGGAACCTACAAGAGAAAGCCAAAAATAAAGGAAACAAAAGTCCCTAAGACAGCAGATGTTGGGACAAACAAAATATTTTCCCATCAACTTAATGGCAGTAGTCTGCTTCACCTGTCTTTCATACAGACTGGAAATGCAAGATCAGGGGCTAACAATACAGAGAGGCAGCAGTTAGGAGTCAGCACCAAGTTTTCGTGTTGACGTGGGACGAAGTAAGCTTCAGTGTCTGCATTAGACTGCCTCACACATCCAGGAGACCAAGGCTATTCCTTGAAAATGTCAGAGCTTCATGCATCCCTGATGTAACATGGCTGTGTCACAATGACGCCCTGTGCTGGTAATTAATGTTCAGTTTGAATTCACTGGAAAGCTTCAACTTCTTACCACGCCTCACCAAGCACCCAAGAGGTGATTAAGCAGCACTGGCACACGATCTGTCACGCCTTACTGATTAATTACAGTGACAAACCTACAGCTTGATTGTTCCCAACGCATTGCTATTTATTTTCCCGCTCTGCTGTTTCTGGGGGTGTGATATACAACAAATTGATTTCATAAAGAAGGCATGCTGTTCATCATGTGAACACCACAAACTACATACATCAGCACTGCTCATAAGAGAAAACCTAGTAGCAAAATGCTTTTTTAAATAACGTCATCAGATCTTAGAGCTTCACTGCCTGACAGCTACTATTATTTTATATATGAAGTGTTGGCAGATAGAAACTTACATTTATATTATTTGTGATGGCAATGGGCTTCAGTCCTTTTTTCTTTCCACTGTCATTCTCAGTTCACCTTGCTATTTCTCAAAGAGTACATTTTTTCATCACACAAAGAATCCATCCAAAAACACATAACTACAGCATATGAAAAAGGTCAGTGTTCTGCCTGCTCAATTTCTCTGAGAAAAATTGTAGACAAAATTGTGAAAAGTACGTAATGATAACAGCAACTAACAGTGGCCTCTTCAAAAGTTAGAATAAAAGATACTGCCAAGCATTTGCCCTTTGAACATCCTATGCTCTTTAGGGGTCTACAAGTCCAGCTTGCCTCAGGGTAAGTACTGCTTGCCTCTATTTTTGTAACTTCAGCAGTTGTTCTCTTCTTTTTTTTTTTTTTTTTTTCTTCTGAAGATTAAAAGAACAAAATGTAAGGAAGAGAAGGAAAAAGGTAAACTTTAAACACAACTTTCCTGCTTCATGAAGTTTCTGACCAGCTGACTTCATGACCTGGAATCTCTGTAAGCTTAAAGTAGATGTTATGTATGTAATTCATTAGATCTTGTACCTTA
Source organism: Excalfactoria chinensis (assembly GCF_039878825.1). Taxonomy (NCBI): domain Eukaryota; kingdom Metazoa; phylum Chordata; class Aves; order Galliformes; family Phasianidae; genus Excalfactoria; species Excalfactoria chinensis. Next base: position 64,640,399 of record NC_092826.1, read on the forward strand.
TCAGGCATTTCATAAATTTAATTTTAAAATCAATATGTGCTTTGGAATGTTGAAGGCAAATAACATTAAATTGCTGAGTTATCATTGTCTATTTTATTCAAGATTGATCATTGTAATTTTTTATGCTTAAATTAGTCAGATAGAGAAAATTACTTTTATTATAATGGGCAATCCATATGCTGCATTCAACTTCCATCTCTAACAGCTGAATAATGCACCTGCTGTTTAGCTAAACCAAAAACTATAATATGTTTTTTGCAATGTTTTTACATTTTTATCTCAAGGAAGATGATTCTTTTCAAGACCTTGAAAATGGGGTAGATTGAGCACTCTATTCAAGTGGAAAACAAATAAACAAACAACAACAACAACAAAACAGAGTATTTAAGCCATTTTAGAATCAAATATTTTTCTGGGTCTGACTCAAACACCCCAGCCTCAAACATTATCCACCACAACAAGCAGACTACACATTTTTCATACCCTGAACCCAGTAGAGATTCTTTGGTTTTAAATATGTATGGACCTTGTAATTACAGGCTATAGTTATTAGGTCAACACTGTCCAGAGTTTCTAATAAATACAAAAACAGTTTCCCAAAATACTGGAGACTTGGAATTTCTGTCTTAATTACAGCACCAGTTGCTAAAGAACTTGCACCCTGAGGAGTGTACAGCTGCCTTATGTGCACATGTTTTGTTTCTTTTTTTATCTTTTAAACATTCACACAATGTCTTTTGTATAATTGAGTTTAGATGAATATGATTATGGTATTAATTATGAAAGGTAAGATAACAGGTTAGGAAACCTAATTAACTCATCAAATTCCATGCCTAGCCTACAGCAAATTGGCTGCATTTCTTGAAAGCTATAATAGATTGATGCAATAATTATAAGTTTTTTTACTTTATACCTGAAATTAATTGTGATTAAACTTCTGATCACTACAAATAGCACATCTCTAGAACAACACTTCAAAACTACTGCAACAGTTGGTTTGCACAACATTACATAGAAGAAGGCCTTTTGAATGCAAATTAGATGCAAGCAATTTAATAATAAATATTACGTAACAAATGAAATCTGAGCTCATCGTAACAAACTATATAACATTAAGCATGAATTATGTGAAAAGCAATTAAATATTGCATTCAGGGTGGTCATTAAATCTATGAGAATTTATATAAATAGCGACCAATCTCCATCATCAGAAAGTTTCAGTGAAAAGTACTTCCAGAAAATCATTTAAAAACTCTAATTTCGGAAAGGTAAGCAACATGAGTAGTTAGAGGGAAAAGGTTGGAGCTGTGTAAAATGATTTTAGGTTTCACGCTATTGCAGTTAACCAGTTTATAGTTCTGAAAAAAGTGGAAACTAGAAGACAAAAGGAGCCCTTATGCTTCTCTCTCTGCTCCTCATCAGCAATCTGAACAATTTCAATCCTAAAAACAGAAATGAATAAAATGGTCATACATCAGCATATATGTTTGTATACAGGCTGTCTGGTTATAAGACAACTTTTCTATTATGATATTTATTTTTTCTCTTGAAAGTCTGACTGGAGTTTTCTGCAGTGATGGATACATATCTGACTGATTTTTCTCCAGGGCCTTTCCATTTTATCAAAGATACTTTATAAATTTCTCACAAAAGAAATGGACCTGGTATTTTAGACATCTAACCAACAACAGATTTAGCCTTACTGCTTTATCTGAAGATTTCTGATGAACATCAAAAGACCAGATTAGTCCCTTTGATCTCTATGTTACAACGAGAATTAATACTCTTCTAGCATTACCCTTTTTCCCTTTTGCATTTATTTTTTTTTTTCAATATTTATCATCTTCCAATCACTCTGGTAGATAAAGTTTCTCCAGCTTTGTTGCAGGCTTTTCTTGCAGTGTCAGGTAACTTCAATTTGTTCTCAAATTCCTTGTCCACTTGGTTCTCAAGTATTTTACCATTCTGTGTTTTGAACAGAGCTTATGTATTTTTCCTGTGGGATGTCCAGAGACTTACTTTGATGAAGTAGTTCATCTCCTGTGTGCATACTTTTGAAAAACTAATTATTCCTATGATGATTTCCTAATTTCAGCTTTTGTTATAATCCTAAAAAGTGCAACCAGCACTTTTGATTTAAGATGTACTGACTGGGACAAATAAAGTCCAATAATTCCAAGTACTGAAATAGTTTCCTACATGCTTTATTCTTTTTTTTTTTTTTTTTTTTTGCAAAGAGCATAACTAGTAAACCATTAGAAAACAGGCTTCCTAAAAATAAAACACTGAAATGCTACCGTACATTTCTTATTTCTTGAGGATATCTCTAGTAGCTATACATTCCTCTTTGGTAAAATTCCATTATTTTTCTAAGATCTACACTAGACTAACAGGCCCATCAGCTTGTTTTTAACTATTACCTTTTCTCATTATTTGTATCAGTATTACTCTAGAACGCTGCTTTTTCGCATTCCTTCTAAGAGCTTCTGGAATGAAATCAGGAAGGACTGCTAGTTAAACCAAGTCCAACATAGCTCATTTACTTTGTTTTCTTCTACAGTTCTTAGCTCCTCATTTATATATAACATAAAGACCACTGTGATTTCATTTATTAAATAGTTCTCATTTGCATCTGGCTCCATCTTCTAACAAGGCTGCACAAAAATGAGAGTTTTTCATTTAAAAAACAAATAAATGTGCAAGATTGTGGATTTTTAGATACCTAAGAAGCATTCTCATATATTTGTTTTTAAACCATTTTGTACACTCATTCCTCACTAAATAGTCTGTAAAAAATTACTGCTGTCTATTATTTTCAGCTTTAAAATTCTAAATATATAAATCATTTATTTGGATTTTATTCTGTTTACCAAAGCCATCTAAGGTCAGTCTGGATTTCAGTTTATTTATCAGCTGCTCTGTACTGAAATCAATTTCTCCTTATCTGTTAAGATCATGTTTCCATAGCTTTATGCTGTGTTGGATGCAAAACGAAAACAGAAACTGAGTTTTATAGCACATTAAAATGTCAACCACATTTTGGTATTAGCCGTATGAAATTTCTGACACTATCACCTGAAGAGAAGCCCTGTAGTTATGCAGCTTTTTTACTCTAACCCAATTTTAATCTGTGATTATGAGGCAGACTGGAGGCCTGAAGCACTGCCTAAATTATAATCCATCTTGCACATTATCTGTTATGACATTTTTCCATAAGCAATTAAAGATTGTTTATGCTTCTGACTTGTCAGTTCCTTGCATGTGGTAATGTCTTTTTTGCTTTTGGAAGAAAATATACCCTTCCTAAAAACACTGAGCACTAAAAGACTAATTTTTTAAGCATTCCAGCCTTGTTAGATATCCAATATGACTTTGATAGCATCAAAATCAAATTTTTGTTTACAATTTGAAAATTATGGCTTAATCAAATTTTAATTGAGACTCCTCGTATTGGTGTACAAAAAAGATCTACCACTTGCAAAAATACATTATAATTGCATTCCACAATTTCTTACTGTTCATTACACTCCTGCTTCCACCATACAGCTTTTTTATTTATTTATATATATATAGATATATTCTAACACTTTGGCTCTCTTAATAGAGAGACTTTCCTGAAATAACAGCAGTCGCCTCCAAAGAGCATGCAGCACCACTTCCAAAGGCCACACAGAGTCATGATTCACCCCATTATTCATCAACTTACTTCTGCAATAGCCTGCCTTCTGCCCTTCTTAAAATTGCCTCTTCAGTACTCACAGGGCTTCAGACCTGCTGAGAGCCATACTAAATCGACCTTACAGAGCTAGCCTGATGCTTTCACCATCACACTAAACCTATTTCTGACCACTGGGTGAAAGGAAATAGTTAGGAAAGGCCACATAGCTCACACTGCAGCAGCAACACCACTTCCCTAGCATCTTTCACCTTGACTTTTCCACAAAGTATTTGAAGTTTTCCCACTTGCATTCCCTAGACCTACTCTGAAATTCTCATAGATGCAGCGCTGGAGACAACATGCTTGCCTAGGGCACAGCATAGATAACAGCCCTTGCTATGGCAACACACCTCTGTGGCATACTTAGACACACTTCATCCCAGTATGTGTTGCAGGGATTGCTGGGTATTATGCAGATATGGTATTATGAAAACACATTAAAGCACAGAACTACAGAAAATAAATGTGTATTTTCTTACATTTATATATTAATCTTTGTGCAACAAATAGTTATTTTCTGGCTCTTCTAGAAAATAGTAATTCTGAGTTGTATATATATTTGTATTCAGAACTATGGCCAACTTTGATCCCTGCCTAGGAAGTATATATATAAATATATAGTTTAAATATATAAATATAGTTTTCACTGAAGATCTTAAATAGTGAAAATATATTTTTACTGTAAAAATAAACTGAATAATAACAGATTTCCTCAGAGTCTGACTATACAGACAACCACAAGGAACCTCTACTACAGCATAACTTATAATTCTGCTGATGTTGAACAATTCTTCCTTTTTTGAGAAATACCTGTTGTGATATTAGAATCCAACTTCATTGCTAGTAAAAGAAAAGTGAAGGGCACTTTCTTTTCTGATTCATACTGAAAATAAAGCTACCATGAAAAAACCACTACATTTTTGCAGACCAAGAATTTATTAAAGCTTTTAAAATCTTTGAGATGACATATCATACTGATAAAATTAGAATGATCTTTATAATTTACAGTATTTCTCAAACATCTTTCATTAATACAGAGAAAGCAGAATCCACAGCTACATAAAACAGCTCCAGAAACTTAATGTTACTGGATTTTGCACTAATACTGTGAAACATTTCTGTTTAAGTAATCCGTGGAAATAAAAGCATTACATCTTTTCTTGTTCTATTACTTCTTTTAACCAGTCTCAACAATTGTTTATGATGTGTTCTTTATATTTCCTTTGGAAGATATTATGAAGAGATATCTGATTTCTTTTATAAATTGGAAATGGGCTCAGTGTTCAGTTCCTTCCATACAACCACATTTTTCACTACAGTCTCCCCCTTTTCATTAAGATTAAATTTCTACCTTGTAGCTGATTTATACTTCCACTGTTTCTGCCTAATGATTCAGAAAATAGACTCCCATTGAAAAAAATATTTATATGTAGTGTTCAGCTGTGGCACAGCCCTTGTGCTCTTTAAAATGGTTCTGTGATAGAGTCCAGTACGTTTTACAAAAGCAGTATTCACAATTTATGCAGTTACTGTTCAAGAATGTAAAACAAATAGTAAAACTTCAGAACAAAAGGTTGCGCATGTATGAAGTCAGCACAGAGATACACTTGACCCAGCAAAGCCCAGTACTGGATGGATTTGTCAACTGCCTTCCTGTTCTGTTTGTGATAATTTTTTGTAGCTGGTTTAAAATTCTTCTGAACAGATATTTCAGGTACACAAGAAAGATGTACTAAATGCTTTTCTTTGGGATTTGATTACATTGGGTACATTGGGTTTTAATTCATCATCCACTCTTATCTGAGAAATATAGATAAATATTATACATTTTCAAGTATGGATATATTAAATAAGAGCCATTCCAGCTGTAAAAGATTTAGCCTGTAAACAGTCTGATCTAGTGCAGATAATCAAAATAAATTTATTGCATTAATCCTTCATAGTGAAAGTTGTCTGATTACTTCCAACACATCTACAGTAGCATGTTAAAGGATGACATCACCATAGCTCTGCTACTGCTTCTCCTCACCATAATTATTTCTATTCTACCAACTATCATTTCAACAGACCACTACTGTCAAATTTTGAAAATATTCAGTTGTTTTTTTTAAATGATTTGTAAAAAAATGTTATACATTTTCATGCAGCACACCCTAGCAAAGCCTGTTTCTAAGTAACTACACCACCACATAGCTATCACTGCTGTTTTCTGAGAGGGGGTATAAAATTGATCTCCTTTACTGAGGAGGAATAGCTGAATTGTTACAAAAAAAATCGTAAAACTTCTATGTATGTGTAAGCATGCCAAGCTGATACCACACATTTCTATTAGATACCAAACTGCTGATAACATTTGAAAGTTAGATAGATATCAATTTCAAATATACTTGTCACAATACTTCTATCTGGAAAACAGTAACATGCAAACATATATTTCATTTATCATAAAACTTATTCAGTTATGTTCTGTGGGGTTTTACTTAAACTAATATTATGTTTTACCTCCTAATTTCCAAAAGCACATTCTGTCCTGTGTGACGAAGAGTAATGACGATATCTGCATTCAGCGCCCATACTGCAGCGCTGCACTAACATGGCAGAGCTCTCACAGCTCTTGCAAAGAGGAACAATACATCAGGTTTGTGCCGTTTAACCAAGAAAAATGATTAAAAATACTTAGCTCACTACCATGAGTAAAATTGCAATAAGAATATATATTTCAGGCAAAAATCGATAGATTATATGAGCAAGAAGAAGAGGATATAGATTTTAAAATCCATTCCTATGAAAGGTTTTTCCCACCTTGTGATAGCAATAAATGATATCCCAGTTTCCTTTTATTCATTTCCATTTCCAAACACATTTTACTACTTTAAATTTGAGGATGTTGATATTTCCTGCCTTAGAACCTGGAAAACTTGTGCTGTAAGAGACACAAAATTGTATTTACCCAGTGTGATGTTTTGAGAAGATAAAGATGTAGTTTTTATGCTCATAGAACAGCATGTCAAAACACCAAGCTCAGTCTGGGGTACCATAAAGTCTCTTTCAGGGAATTACAAGCCTCTTCACTTGGCTTATTTTCTTTTTGACTAGGTCTGTGAAACTACAACTGAAGTGTAGCAATGTAGTACCTCTCAGGATTCATCAATTTGTTATTTCAAATCCTACTCTGCATTGACAATGGTCTCCAAGAACCATGTAGAGAGAATAGGGGCTTTAACTAAATATTCTGTCTGTCTAGATCATAAACTAAAAAGAGAGACCATTTTAGCTCAGACACAAAACTCAGCATCTATTTTCATATTGTTGAGTTTAGAAGATTCAACCTGTTCTTAGTGAGATCTAATCTTAGTAAACTGATGGTTTACAGAAAAACAGCTTTGTTCCTGATTGATCTGTCCAGTAGAAGTCATGGAGAACTCAAGAACAACATTACAGAGTTATACACAATCACTTCTTGTCCAAAGGACTCCCAGATTCACACCATAGGGCTTCCTAGTACAGCCTGGTGACGCTGCCACATGAACAAAAGGAAGACAATGAAATTAAAAAAATATATATATGCTATGTTTATCCCAATGTAATTTTTGTAACTGAGATTTCATGCATGTCTAAAGCTTTTTGAAATACAAAAGTACTCCTGTGGCACAGCACAAAACTTTCAAATTTATTTTCCAGACCACTGGAGAAAACATATGGAATGATGTATATCCACTTGGACTTGACAGTTTCATAACTGCATCATTTGTGAGGCATGCAACCATTTTTGAAATAAAATGCAGTGCTCAGTGATTCCCAGCAGAAAGTAAAAAGCTCTCTGGGAAGTTGTCTTAGTCTGGAATGGAATTGTTTTCTCCAGAATGTCTGGTGTGTATTATGTTTGATTCTAGGAGAAAAACAATGTTGATAACACATTGATGTTCCTGGCAGTGCTGTACAGAACCAAGACTATTCACAGTAAAGGGCTCAAGGAACTGGCAGGGAATAGAATAAGAACAACTGATTTAATCTGGCCAAAGGGGTATTCCATAACACATGACACCGTGTAGAAGGAGTATTGAAGGGGGTGGGAGTTCATCTTGCTCTCTTCCGCTGCTTGAGGGCTAGCTGGGCATCAGTCACAGGGTGGTGAGCAGTTGTTTGTGCATCACTTGTTATTTACATTCACATATATATATATATGTCATAACTATTAGCCTTTTCCTTTTCTCTGTCTTAGTAAGTAGTTTTATCTCAACTCACAAGTTCTACTTTGTTTTTCCTAACTCTCTCTTCCATCCCACTGGGAAAATGGGTAGTGAGCGAATGACTGTGTGGTGCTAAAAGCCACAACAGAAGTAAATAAAAAATGCTTGCTTTAACAAGATGATTACCATTCACTCAGAAATGCAAAGTAACAGGAAATAAATAGATGGTTTTATATGGTCTTTGTCTTATTTCTTAAAAGACATGACTGCTCTGGACAAAAAAGATGGTGATAGTTCTACTGTAAAAAAAAGTGTCTAAATTACCAAGCAAGAAACAAATAAATGTTTCTGAATACTTTTTATCTAGGTGTGCTTTGCAGGATTACTTTTTTTTTTTTTTTTTTTTTTTTTTTTTTAACTTAGGAAAACAGATTTTTCTCATACAAACTTCAGAAAAATCTTGCCATTTAACATAGTTTTTTTTTAACCATCTCTGCAGTTTAACTAAGCCCCATTTACACTGAATCAATAAAATAACAGAAAACTTATAGCAAGGTTGCTAGATGGTGAAGAGAAAATATTTAGATTTCCAAAAATTAAGAAATATTTTTGCAGGTAATTACATTCCAGATCTAAAAGCCATCTAAAAGCAGTAGCACAGCATACATGCTTAAAATGCAAAACAAAAACGTTGCAGTTTTCAATGTAGACTTCACACATAAGCGCATCAAATTAGTGAATGTGCTGAGAACAATAGTAGGAGCCAGGTATTGTCCAATCCCCTTCTATACACATGGAAACTTAATGAGATAATAAGAACAAACAAACAAACAAAAACAAACTGACAAAAAAAAAAAAAACAACAAAAAACAAACAACTTTTTTTTTTTTTTTCCTAAAAAAGGTTATTCTAAAAGCATGTTAACCATTGATTCCTTCCTCCCTAAGGAAAATGGGTGCCCAAAGAAAGAATTACTTTGTTCTAATGATCTAGCGTATCTAATATATTCATGCAAATAAATTTCTATGGCGTTACCGTATTGAAGCTGTAGGGATTGTCACAGTTAAACTATCCCTCCCCTTCAAACCATGGAACAGTATTAATGAGATGCAGAAGGAGCTATATTAAGAATTCCTTCAGCAAAAAGGGCACATCTAGCTGCTTTATTGCTCTTGAAGGAAGAAAAAGACATATTTCTTTCTTTCTCCAACAGGATATACAAAGGTACCTCATGTATCAGAAGTGCTGCCGATACTTGACTGGGTAGTATATTAACACCTTGCAGCTCTACAGAATGACTGAAAGAAAGACAAAGGAGAACTTCAGATAAATAATCTACTTTGATATTTGTCATTGAAAAGGTCTTTTCCCCTCTTTTCCTGATCCTTAAATAGTTTCACCTCAGCCCTTAGTACCGTGCTTCAACTAACATTGAGACAAACTTGCTTAAGTTGGTAACAACCATCCAAGTAGAAAAATAAACCCTCAGTTTCTACAGTGTTTGCCTCATAAAGATTTAAAGAAAAGAAAACAACAACAACAAAAGAAAAAAGAAACAACAAAACAAAACAAAACAGTCCAAGAATCTGGATGGCTACAAAATAAATGACCTTGAGTCTAAAATAAACAATAACAACAAAAAAAGCCCATAAGTGAACAGTTGTTCTTTAGCTGCAGATTGCTGCCCATTCTACAGAAAGCAGGTGACATCTTAATTTATTTGATTTCTCTAAAAGGAACAATGCAGTAAAACATTCATTTTGTTGCCCACTACATTTCTTCCAGTGGATTTTCTGGTGAAGAAGGGCTGCTGCCTTTTCAACCCAAGTACTTTCACAGAAGTACTCAGAAGAGGGATCTAACTCTGAAGGTATCCCTGCTCTGAACAAGTAGTTTGTATCATATCATTTACAGAATTCTCTTCCAGCTTTTCTTATTCTAGATTCTTACTTAGATTTATGGATAATACCCATAACATACATCACATAAATTATTCACTTGGAATCTTTCTAGAGTCTGCTTCCACCTTTTTAATCTCACCAGCACATATATTTTCCTACCTATGTGCTGGTCTTATAGTATTTGAACTATGTCACCTCATATATTAGAGCAGATATCAAGGATCACAGAATCATGAAATCATTTGAGTTGGAAGGGATTCTTAAAGGTCATCTAGACCAACTATCCTGTAGTGAACAGGGACACCTGCAGCTAGATCAGAGTGCTCAGAGCCCCATTCATCCTGCCCTTGAAAGTCTCCAGGGATGGGTCTTTCACCACATCTCTGGGCAACCTGTATCAGCGCTCCACCACCCTTATCATAAGAAAACATTTTCGTTACTTGCATCCAATATAACTATCCCCTCATTTAGTCCAAACCATTTCCCCTTGTCCTGTCACAACAGACTCTGCTAAAGAGTCTGTCCCCTTCTTTCTCACCTATGAAAAGAATTCTCACTTATAAAAAGGATCGGATCATTTACAGGACTCTTCTTTCTACATCTGAGAATAAAAATTCCAGATACTTCAGGGAGACAGTACTCAAACTCAAGAAAGCGCATTCCTAAAATTTCATGACAATTTAGTCACACCTGGCTCACCCCTTTACAATAGCCTTCTGTTTATTATTCAGCATGATATGAGACTAACTGGATGCTAAATAAATACATAAATGCATACATAGAAATACCATTGTGATAATCCTGCTTTCACCATCTCTATCACATGAAAAATTAATGAATGGTAATTTAGATTCTCCTAAATATTTGAGTTTTGAGAGTAAAAACTCTAAATATTGTTAGTAAAATTTGCATGAAATCAAATTATTGCTGCTAGAATAATCTGAATGGAAAAGAAAGTTTTTGTTTGATTTACTACTCAAAGATTTATTTTTTTATCTCATTAGGTATAAATTTCTTATTAGTTTCTGCATATAATACATGCAAATATATATTTCTATATACGTGTATGTGCAGTAAATTCTTCCAATTGTTGATCACATGAAAATGAACGAACAAATGATGAACTTCAGAGATGTACACATATAAGATTTTCACTTAAATATATAACTATAAATATATATATGTATATATTTAAGTGAAAATCTTATATAAAATTATATATAATTATACTACTGGGTAAAATAGAGAAACAAAGTTGAGTAGAGTTTAGATCGTTTGCATAGCAAACCTGGAGATTTAAAGCCACTATGGAGATAACAGTTTCTTCTTATTGCTTCTGCTCAGAAACAAAACGAGACTTAGAAACATAATATCTCTGCAGGATGGTAGGTTAAGGAAAAAACAAAAACAAAAACATAAGCTATGGCATTAAACAGTTATGTAAACATGAAAGAAATGACAGAACATTTGGACCATTCTCCAGTGAAATGAAAAATCAGGATATTGCTATAAGATCCTCTGAAGAGTCTATATGTTCATTTGTCTTCCATAAAAAGATGCCAAATTTCCTAAAACTGATTGCTGAAGACATAGATAATAGATAACAAGCATGTTGGATAATTTCTGACAAAAACTTTGCTTCTAGTAAGCAAAAAAAAAACAAACACACCATTAAATATGTCCTTTAAAATCTGTAAAATTCTTTTTTAAAAAAATGTTTCCTGGACAAGTGAAACACTATGATAATATTGTAGGACAAGCATTGCTTTAACAGAATAATCTCAAGATTCTTGTAATTATACCAAGAAAGGAAGAAAGGAAATGCAGTCATATCTATAAATGAGCAAGTTCAAATTATTAAGCAATTAAAGCAGCAGCAACATGCTCAGCTTCATAGAAACAAGTTCTATAAACAAATACAGTTACACAAATGTGAAGTTCAAGCCACAATTCTTAGCTGCGATGTAATTGCAGGAACAATATTACCATTAGATTTGCTTAATCATTCCTCCTTACTGCACAAAGTATCAAGATGATTAGTTATTCTTGTACTGAGCTTCTCGTTATCATAATGGTGGATGCAAACACCTAGAAATTTGGCTGTGTATAAATCTTGTAAAGAAGCTATAATTGCTTTATGTTCATTCCAGGACACACAGGACAACCAGCAAGTATGTTACTGTCACACATGAGCTGTTTTATACACAAGAATTACATAGAGGATACCATCTCCAAATCCCATGCTTCAGCTCTGACCTCTGTAACTTTTTTTCTGGTAAATGTTGCAGTTTTTCCAGTATTCATCACAAGAACATCCAGGAGAGGTGATCAATTCAAACGATAACATATTTTATAAACATCCTCCCTTGGTCAAACAGTGATGACCTACATGTATCTCCTCTTTCCAAAAAACAGCAGGACATCCTGACTCTAATCCCTCATTTCTGATCAAAAACTGCTGTTCCAACAAAATAAATCACCAAGGAAAGGCACTTGGCTATTTAAAAGCATTAGATCTGCTTGTTCTTGAAGACTGATGTGAGGTCTTATGTGCTACTATCCACAATTCACAATACTGTGTGTACACTTCTTAGCAACTTCTTTATGACTTTGCAGCCTTTGAGTCACCTTGACTTTGTTTTACTTTTTCTTTGCGATTACCAACATCAGTTGCATGTAGAATTTTTTTTATTTATTTATTTTTAATGAGCTTAGATATTGAGCAGAATGAATAATAGCACAGAACTCTTTTATTGTATGAAGATTCCAACCACATAATCCAAATATTTGCAAGCTGGGACGAGTCAAATTTCTCCCAGATACCTCTATAAAAGGGCAGTTTACAGGAAGGATTTGAATGCTAAAATGTTCCTGCCTTGCCATTTGTGTTTGGAATAAACTTTGGATTGGGGAGCAATACTCTTTAGAAATAAAAGGAAAGGTAATCACATAACACAGCTGAATTCACACAGATGAGTAGCATTTAAAAGTCATGTTGCTATTTGTGAAAATGACGGGTGTTAGATATCTGGAAATAGTCTTAATGTGCTGAAATTCCAAAGCGAAGCAAATTTTTGACCCATTTAATGACTACCCAAATAAATCACTTTCCCTTTTCGTGTTTTGTCAAAATTGGATCCATTCCCAACAGAGTTTCACATAAAATTTTATCAGAATAACTCAGACTGACTGCAGAGAATCTCCTCACATGTAAGTTTTGAATTGATTTAACATCATCCTTGCTTCCTCTGAATGTAATAGTTAGCACTGCAACAGTCTGCATCTCTTCCTGTATTATGCACTAGCCGTAGGTGAATGAAATGTGGTTGAAGCATCTCTGCCATTTATGAAGGAAGAATGCATAGCCACTGCCTCAAAAAGAGAAGACAGCAAGAGATAAGGAAAGTAATAGTTTTGATGCATCAAAAAATATTTTGAAAAGCAGAAACTTTTCAGAGAAAGAAGAATGGGAACTTGATACTCAAAGACCTTACAGAACACCAGTGGGAGCAAGCAGCAACTCCATTCACTGAAGAAATAACTTGTTTGTTTGTTTGTTTTTTCTTGCTTAGTTTATAAATAAATAAATAACAAAACAACAACGAAAACAGGAAAAAAAAAAAAAAACAAAAACAAAAAAAACCAAAAAAACGCTGTCAAACTCATCCACAAAACAGTTCTACTGAAACTTTCTTGAATGTTAAGGAGCCACACAAGTATAAGGCATCACAATGTAAGACAGAAAGACAATTCTAATTAGTAAATTATTGATACAATTTTACAGCAATTACCAGAAATGAAAGATTCAGAGGCCAGATTTACAAGTGTGGATTCACCAGATCTCTCTGAATCTGGCAGGAAGTCTTACAGACAAGTGACCCTCTTCGCCTTCCTCTGGTAGTAAGGCACAACTGTTCTCTCACTATCATACAAGAAAGATCTAACCAGATGTATATAGTGCTAAATGAGGAAGGAAGAACACTGGCAAATAGAGAAGTAATATAGAGTTCATAAAGATAACTCAGATACGTAAATTCATGAATCTTCTCGTTTTGAATAATACTGATGCTTATATTTCCAAATACAAAACTTTAAATTCTTTACAACATTTCTTTCAAATAACCTCAAAGAATGCACTTGTTTCTCAGGATCTTCTAATTCAGTCTGCTTTAATATCCTCCACTGTCACATTTTTTAAAGATATTGTAAGTTTTTAATACAACTAAATATCATTAATCCACATCACAATATTAGTGTAATAGTAAGTTTCCATTAGAGTGCATTAAAAAAATAAAAGTAAATAAATTATATAATTCATTAAGTCATGTCTGTATTACAAAAAATTAAAGATCAAGTATAAACAGTTCAGTTTTCATGACAAATATGCAGTAATATTCACTCTTTATTCAAAATAATATTTTAAAAAACTTTTTAAAGATTTAAAAAAAAAAAAAAAAGAGAGAGAGAGAGAGAGAGAGAAATCCATCTTGAATTTAGGACAAAATAAAACAAATGTAAAACATTCTGCTTTTAATCACATCACTTTTAAACAGTTTTTCCACCTTTGTCAAGAAAGACCACTGAAATAGTAAAAATCAAGTATGGCAGCAGATGCTAGGAAACACAAGTCCACACAAGCAATGGCTTACTCACAAAAGTCATTAACCTAAGAAAAAGGTGTATCAGTGACTCTTCAGTTCCATTAAATATCTTCAATAGAAGGTACAGATGATTTTAAAGATGATGACATGCAAACCAACTACATGCTTGCTTTCTTGATTCCTGAGACAAGAAATTGTATTTGAAATACCATCATATGCAGTTTCTTGCACCACAGTGTAAAGCGATGTAAAACCACCCTGATCAAGCCTTATGTTACACCTGCATTCACTGGGCCTACCATTTCTTACACCCTTTTTCTCCCTGCAGAAAAATCGTTTCATTAATAAGGGAAAACAAACATACACAACTTCTAGCATGCTTCTATACAAATGAAACCTGAATAGCCTCACATTTATCTTTTCTTATGCCATTTACTATGTAAAATATTTAGTAAGTACACCCCCACATTTTCTTTCCCTTTGAAACAGTTTCTCCTTGCTTTCTGATAACAGCTATAAGAATTTTTACCCCTGTTTTCCATCGCAGAACTATTAGAGCACATACACTCAGTACTTCATTTCTTCATATCTATCCTTGGGGCTTTTTTTTATCCCCAAGTTTAGTTTGAAGTTCACATAGCCCAAGACAAGATAGCTTCAATAGAAATGTCTGTAAGTCTTTCAAAGACTTCTCC
Source organism: Excalfactoria chinensis (assembly GCF_039878825.1). Lineage (NCBI taxonomy): Eukaryota > Metazoa > Chordata > Aves > Galliformes > Phasianidae > Excalfactoria > Excalfactoria chinensis. The sequence continues at coordinate 64,655,504 of NC_092826.1, forward strand.
AGGATCACAGGTAGGTAGGTATTCTTAGCCCAACAAATTAGGATATGCGCTACTGTTTTACTTGGGCTCGGCTACAAAAGATACTTTGTGCTGCATATCACCCCCCCTAGTGAATTCTACAACATCAGAACAGATTGTAAACATCAAATTATTATTTCTTGCACCAACTGGAATTATATCTGATTAGATCTAGTTTTAATTGCTTTCTCTGCCATAGTTCCTCTTTGGGGGCACATTCCACTTGCTATAGGATTATTCCAAAGTACTTCTGCATATCAAGGCTTTTGCCAGGCATTTTCTTTCATTTGCAGATTCTGTGCACACTGTCAAAGACTAAATACTTTGATTACCAGAGTTTTCAGGTGCAGCAATCCCTTTTCATCCACCAAATACCTCAATAATAACCATGACATATACCATGCCTACCCGGTAGCAAATCTGTTTTGTTATCAACAAAATCAAAAGCCTGCACAGGGGCAAGTAATCCCACTGCTTTCAGTACACTGTACCATATGTTGTACACAGGCCATGTGTGTTATCTTCAAGCAGTATTTACACAGTTGCATATTTTGCTGTTACTTCTGTTCAGGAAGCAAAAAGAAAAAGAAAGAAAAAAGAAAAAAGAAAAAAGAAAAAAAAAGACAAACAACAACAACCTACATGTTTCTTCCCAACATACTGCAGTAAATACCAAAGGACCTGTTCAAATTTCATATAACTTTAGGACTAGTAAAATAACAAACTATACATAAAAACTAACCAAATGTAACAGAAATCCTCCCAAAATACTCCCAGCTTAAAATATGACTGGGGATACGTAGTAGATAGTCTGGATTCCAAAATCTTGCACAAGGGAATGATATGCTTGAAGATCAGATATTTTCTCCTTTCACTTCAACTGACTTAAACTTTTCTGTGACTTTACAGCCTCTGTTAGGTGAAAGAAACAATACTTGTCTTAATTTTGAAGAAAGAAACAATAATTGACATTTAAAATGAGTCAGTCCAAAGGCTGCAGGAATGCACAATAGTCTTATAACAGTCACAGGGCAGGATCCAAGGTTCAAGAGTTGATCAGTGAATTAACAATTATTTATAATTTGAAAGCCTCTTGGGTTAAAAAAATAATCTCTCATCCCACAACACAAGCACTCTTTATAATCCACTTAATTCAATGACTGTTAGCTAAACATATTCAACTCATTCCCTTCTTCATGTTGTTCACATTAGGACATAACCACAAACTCCTCCAAGTTATTTTCAGTTTTGTTGTATTGTAGCTTGTGCCTCTTTTAGTTATGAAAGTAGGGAAGTAAGATCTTTGCCATTGCTATGATAATTAAAAGAACGTAATTTACTCAAATTCAAGAAATCATTTGTGAAGTTAGAAAAAATATCAATACAATATTTTTCCAGGTATAGTCCACTAGACAGTGAAATTCTGAATAACATTATTATACTTCTCCAAACTACTTTGCTGACAAGAAAGAAGGGTATTTTCTTTGTTCTGTTAATCTTTTGTTCACTTGGGGGCTGGGGGTGTCTTTTTGTCTGTTTGTTTTTATTGTCATGATTGCTTCCATTGAGAAGAACTAGTTGATAGGATGAATTCATCCTAAAGCTTTACAGTTACCTGATTTAAGAAATAACTCAACTCAACTAGTAAAGCTCAGTTGCCTGGACTACACGACCACCAGTTTCTCAGGAGAATATTTTCTACTTGATATTTATATCCCTAACTGCTATGAACTTTAATCAGAACTGTGGAGGTATTGGATTCAGAGGACCCAGGGTTCCAAAGGCCTTCAATGCCACAGCCCTCCCTTGTCAGAGCACTCTATTAGCTCCTGCAGAGCAGCCCCACTAACAAGGAAATTGAGGAAACCAGGATGGCTGCTGGCAAAGCCTTCAGATCCAGCCACTCTTTTCACAGCTGTCCCTCTGTAGCCAAAGTCAGGTATGCTATCAATGCATAAAATATAGTTTTAGCCTACAGATTTTTGATAGACATCACTGAAGTCACTTGGACTGGAAAATAAGTAGGCAAAATCAGCACAGCATGCTACAGCTTAGTTGTCAGCTCACAAGCTGAGACAAAATTTATTGTTTGGGCATGTTCCTGATAGAAATACTGTCACTAATGCTGTTTCATTTCAAAGCATCAGGGGTAATGTGATAGTCATAAATTTACTATATATGTCAGTTCTGAGATAATACAGTTTCCAGAAGAATTTTCCTGTAACAACTCACTGCAAAGACCATTTTAGAGGATTACTATCATTTAGAAACAGTAAAATAAATAAATAAATAAATAAAAATAAAAAAAAAACAACAACTAACTAAAAGTATTTTCCTCACCCTCTTTTCCCCCTCAAAAAAAATAAAAAAAATAAAAAAATAAAAAATAAATGTCTGCACTGTTTGACTGAGGCCAAAAGGAGGCAATTTAATAATTGTTAAAGAAGCGACTGGATAAGCTGGAGAAATAAAAGTCTGATAATCAGACTTGCAGGCATGCAGCTAACAAATATGGGAAAGTCAAGCTACTCTTATAACAGAAAATATACAGCTTCTTTCCAGCCAAGGAGGGTTTTTCCTACTAAGGCTTGGAAAAAGCAGCCTGACAGTTCACTACTCATACATTTGGGAAAGTAATCCCCATGGTTGACATGTTTTACAGGAGATGTTTCCAAATTCTTCAATTACAGATGTAGCCTGGATGTACTTCAAAAGCAATTGTCTCTTTTGAGTCCCAGTTGCTTGTACCAACACTTTTCTTAAGTAAGATATATTTCAAGAAGCCATATTATACACCAAAAGATTTTCAGGGAAAAATAATCATTCTTCTAGTTTACACAATATATGTTTGAACCAGAAGAACAGGAAAAACAAAACATTAACTTAGAGTTTTGTTTTTCTACACCAGTGATCCAAAACACCTGGGTAATGAACAAGAAAGATTATAATGCAGTGCTGTATACTCTTTCAGTACCTCAAACTCCAGAAAGGATAGCTAGAATTACTAGAAGGGCTCCAAAAATAATACTTCCTATTTTATGATGTTGGTCCATGACATCAGAGGTGGATGTTGGTGGTATGGCAGCAGGGGCTGAACATTCCCACTAAGATTCCATTACATTTTGTTTCTGTGTGACAGATGGCAGCAGAGGGGCTATCTGACAAGATAACACCTGGTATAGAACTGCAGAGGAAGCAAAGGAGTGTCATTGAATTCATTCATACAGAAAAAACAATGCATACTGACAATCACTGATGCTTGATGAGTGTTTATGGAGACCAAACAGTGGATGAGACCACAGTGAGGTAGGTCATGGTGGTGCATTTCAGCAGTGATGACAGCAACTGTAGGTCACCCTCACTGGTGCAGATTTTAATGAATGCAATATGCAGGGTCTTCATCACTAGTGAAAATGCCTGGATGATGATGGTGACTACGCTAAAAAGTAGTGTTTTGTAACTGATAATTTGCTCCATCAAATAGTGCTATTGCATTCTTTAATTTTGTTGTAGCTTCCGTGGAAATAAATAGGAGTTATTACTTTCAGAGCATCCTATGTAAATGTAAAACACAAAGAAATATAAAATACTGCCTTAAAATCTTATCTGAACATCTTCACTTTTCCTCCTTTTTTCCTTCCCACAAGTCACATTTGGAGGGAGTATACATAGCATTAACTACTAATTTAAACAGTAGCAGGAAAAGTGCATATCACATACAAACTACTGCAAAAAAGTCTGACATATCTTTATATTTAGCCTACATAGGATTTTGCCCTGCAGAGCAAATAATGCTAATTAAATTGAGAATTTAATCACACCACATTTGCTTCTCAAGAGAAAGGGATCTAGCATAAGAGAAAGTAATTTACATCATTTCAGTGATGGCTCTGAGACACACTGGTGATGCTAGTGACAACTAACAAGAAACTTTTCAGAACTGAAAACTTTAATTTCTAACTGCTTTCCCTGAAATTCTTCCCTTCCACAGTCATGCTGAGATCATTCAGTGATGTATCTATCACATTTAACGATACTCTACCTGGCATTCAAAGTTTCTTTCAAGCTAGATTAGTTTTCTTTGAGGAATACAGATGTGTCTAAAGAACAATATATCTGTTCTCCACAAGAGATAAATGAACGTGAAATCAAATGCTGTTGTTGTTAAGCTGTCACATTTACTAGCATCCTCGTTTCATACCTCCAGGACCTGACTGAAGAATAATCTGAATATAATGTAATACAGAGAGTATTTCATATCTTGTTCCAGCAGAATACTAGCACAATCCAGCCACAAAGATGCAGGTATGGATAGGTTCACACTCTTGCAATTTCCAAAGGCTTCCAGTGAAAAGAGACATTCCACTGGGAAATGTCTCTATGAGGACAGTATCCTATAAATCTCAATGCAAACTGTCAGGGAGCAACCTTATTATTGCTTGAAAGTGCTTTGTTCACTCTAGCCAGAAGTCTCCAAGTGAAGAAATAGAAACAGAGATTAATTGCCTCATCCGCTCAGGGGATAATTCCCTTTTGGGTAGTACTATATAGCTTAGAAAGCTTATTGATGGAGTCCATGATTTCCTGAGGAAACATTGCTAGTTTCTTTGCAATTGACTTAATCAGCTGAACAGGGTAATTTCAGACAGCCATTTTGCTAGCTGGAAGAGTTACATACTGAAAATCTGTCTGCATCAGGAATGAAATTTAGCTATTAATCTACACATGACTCTGTGGTCACAGTCTTTTATCAACAAATTAGACAAACTTGGAAGAAGTTTCAAGGCTGCGGTCAAAGGATGCTTTTACTTTCACTCCAGATAGAGTTTAGAGGGAGAAATAGTTACCATGGCCTCTGTATAACTCCAGTTTTTATCCTGTTAACTCTGAAAAATAAATGGAAGAATGTACATGGATCTATAGCACAGTTGAACTAGCACATTTTTATTTTTAATCAGAATATTGAAAGATGTAAAAATATGTACAAATGAAGTTCACCTCATAACCAAAATAGCACATTTCTTTCTCATTCCATGGTTCTGGTCATCTAAGAGAGCTCAAAATCTTAAGCACATTGCCACAATGAGGTCAGAACTAAAAGTCATTTTATCAGCTTAAAACTTCATGAAATAAACCTAAGATTTCTCTCTAACTCCTTGTTCTTCAGCAAGTATATTTTAATTACTGCAAAACAGTCTGATTCTGCAATATAATAAGTTACTGGAAATTCACATTATAGAAACAAAGCTTAACTTAATCCCCGAGAGCTGCAGGGCAAGTGATTAGTCCAGATATAAAAAAAAATTACATTACGTATTTCTTCAGAAATTCCTCTTCATTTTTGATACTGTCAAATTGCTTATCATCCCAGGAAATCTTGAGCAGGTTTTCCTGCTTACCTACATCGCAAAGACTAGTTTCTGAAAGACCATTACCTGCAGATAGTAAGACAAATTTATTCACTGTTCTTGTCGCTTCTGCAGTCTATGAGTAGTGTCACAGCATGATAATCTCCACAGCTGCACAATACTAGCCCCATGGTAAACTCTGACTGTTAAGTAAAAGAGTAACCCGACAAAATTAGCAGGTTAACAAAACTAGGCAATTCATATGTCTCTTTAACAATGGGAAACATCTTAAGATTCCAGGTTTGTTATTTGGTATTATTTTTGGAACTGCATAGTGTCAGAGTGCAAAAATGTTCTGCTCTAGAGTTCATCATTTACTTTTGTAATGGGCTGTAAGTATTTAGACTTCATAATCAGGAATAAGATTGACTGCTTCTTTCTAAGATGCTTCTGTTCAACTGATGAAACATATCAACAAAATCAGCATACATCAGGAGGTCTTATGCTATAGCTAAGTTCTCCTTGCTAGTTTCTCCTTCATACACCATTGAACATGTTATAATGATAGAGCAGTGAATAGTTAATAGGATTATATAAAAAGCAACAGCAAGGGAAAGCCTTGAACTTTCACCCTTTGCTAAATTCATTACAAGTTTCTGAAGTGGATTAAAATAGCACAGAAGGCACCTTTGATCCACTTTCAGTCACAGAAATGACCTTTGAATTTTATTGTGTTTACAATAATCTTCTATGCAGATGGTTGTGAACTTTAGCTAAATTAGTTTGACCTATTGCAAATAAAGAAAAATGATTTGCATTTAATGTTTCTTCATGGCAACTAAGGGCAAAACGAAGCCATAGAGCAGTATACTTAGAAAATGCTTAAACGTTTTCTCTTATTCTACAACAGGAATATGCAAAATTCAACAGAGAAGAAGAAAATGGAAGCTGAAGTGTGTCTGTCCTACAGATCAGAACCCAGCCAATGAAAATACTACTTCAGGCTCCCTGCAGATCATATCTACAAATAGAAACTTCAGCTGCAAGAAAATACTGAAGTCAGTTACACTGCTAGTTCTTTTTCCTCATGCAAACCTCCTTCTTAAATATCTACCTGGGGTGCGCTTGAAATTAATTTTTCTGTTAAAACACAGTAAGGTCCCCTCTCTGCAAAGGTGACAGGAATGGTGTGGAGTTACAGCCATCTAGTGTAAATCACTTATGGAAATACAGTCAATACCTCTAAAACAGCAGTTCTGGAAGCTCTTTTAATGCTTGTAGTATTCTGACACTGTTCCACAAACCTAGTGCAAACTAGGATATGAAAACAACTTGCACCCTTTTCTCTTAAACACCATTCCCTACATCCACACACAGACAACCATCCAAAGACATATATTGACAGAACTAGATGTATTTATGAGGAGTATTACTTTCTAACCATGCTGCTCCTACATCTTTCCCAGAAGGATCTTTTGTCAGAGACCTGCTATTAATTTAGACAGAGTTTTGGTTTCCTGAACTACAACGTGCTTATTCCAGCCCCCACCACATCCCTAGCATTACTTTGCCTGTCATTACATATTCCTCAGAGGTGGAAGTCCCTGTCTGGATGCAGACAAATCTACTTCCTCCTGCAGCACAGCTGTCACTGTCATCACAGTGTACCATCCTAATGAGGCCCAGGGTTACTCTGTAAGTCAAATCGCTTTGCAAGCTTCATTATAAACATTCATACACATACATGTATGTAGACTGGTCTAATGATTACAGAAGCAAATGAATAAAGCCTTATTGATGACCAATTGTTCTGTATAAACTGTCAAATGATCTCTAAGACCAAGCATTTCTGAAATATTCATACAGGAGAGAGATTTTTCAAGGCAGTCATCTGAAACTCCACATTCACTGACCAATGTTCAAAAAAAGACGGGGAACTCCTAGAGCAAAGCCAGCAGAGGGCCACAAAGACAGTTAAGGGTCTGAAGTGTATACTATATGAGGAAAGGCTGAGAGACCACAAATGTGCAGCCAGAAGAGAAGACAGAGACAGGATGTCTTTATTGAGTACAAATATCTTAAGTGCAGCAGTCGAGCCGATGGGACAGAACTCTTTTCAACCACATGCAACAGTAGAACAAAGGGCAACAGGCAGTAACTAGAATACAGGATTTTCCATGCTAACACAAGGAAAAATACCTTCAGAATGACAGAACACTGGAACAGGCTGCCCAGAGAGGTTGTGAATGTGACCAGTTTTACTAAGCAATTCATTTGATTACTATAAAAAAAAACAACAACACAACAACAAAACAAACAAACAAAAAAAAAAACAAACAATGATAATCTGTAATCCACTTCCAGTTTTCTACCTGTACAAACATGTGAACCAGCTGATTGTAAATCCAAGTGTTTCATTAAATGAACAATATCAATAAGCACTTGCATACTGTTGTAATGCATATCTCAACTGTTAAAAATCCTTTGGAAGTGATGAACACAGCTGTCAGATTAAGTCTTCTGAAATATTTTCTAAGTGAAAACAGTTTGATCACTTTGTTCCACACTATAAAGTTTTCTGAAAGCTGAAGGAGTAAGAAAGTGCATCACTGGTATTACATTGCTGCTATACTTACATTAAGTTATTTGGTGAAGCAACAAACACTATTGTCTTTACAACATGCATTTCTCAATATCAGGTGCTTAATCTCCTGTTATAACTGCAGGTTACTGTCCTCTGCTATTCACAGAATCTGCAAACATTCCTAAAGTGAGGAAACATACTACTCTTTTCATATCAAAAGATGCAAGGAGAATGTATGCAAGACAATGTTTTATTCTGTGCTCGGCAGGGTATCGTACTTTTAGGTATATAAAGAAAAATTATTGACTCAGGTTTAATAGGCATTATTCTAAGGCTATTGCTAGGGAAGACAGCCATTTGAAATGTAATCTCAGAGAATTAAAAAAAATGTACAGTGCAATATAACAAGCTCAGTAAGAAACATATTTATGCCACAAGATTAAAAAATAATAATAATAACATTTTATTACTATTTCCCTATTGCTGCCCCAAATTATTGGCTATCAAGAGTACAGCTCATCAGTTGCCTGAATACACCATGCCTGACATGGATGAAGTCAACTTTTTAAAAGCCCTCTGTATGAGAAATTGGTAATCACAGCCTGAACCTCTGATTAATCAGCTGAGGCAAGTGTTGGGTCAGCTGTGGGAGCACAGGTGAGAGTAATTTAGCTGTGCTCCCGGAAGGGGTGGAGCTTGACTCCACCTCCTTTAGACCTCATTTAAGGGCTGACCACCATTAAGGCAGCATCTCTTAGAGGCTGCTTGTTGGTGGAAATTGCTTCAGCATTTCCCAGTGAAGGCACCTATATTGGTGAGTCTTTCCTTATAAATAACCTTTTGAATATCTGTTACCATCTTTGTATCATTCCACCTTACATCTTCTGTATGGTGCTATGTTTTGGATTTGTGACTAAAATAGTGTTAACAATGTATTGCTGTTTGAGCCATTGATAAGCAATGTTTGTACAGCATCAAAGTTTTTTTTTTTTTTTTTCTCATTCTACTTTTCTTCTACTATTCTTCTTCTTCTTCCATTGCTACCCCCTAGCAGTGAGATAGCCATCCTGAGCTGCATGAAGGAGTATTTCATATCAGATAACATCACTCTAAGCATTAAAAACAAGGACTCCTGGTGTAGCCTCTGCATGTAGACTGTCTCACTATTGGTCTGATTGTGGGAGATGAAGAGCTATTGCCTTCACATCACTTCTTTTCCATTCATTTATTAAACTTTGTCTTGACAATGAATTTCATCGCTTTTTCTATTGTCAGTTTCTTTTTGTATCCCATTGAGGTAACAACTGATCAAGTGGTAGGGTAGCTGTTTAGCTGGTGACCAGGGGAAACCCATCACAATTCATGTTTCAGAAGAATGAAAACTGGAGTATAGTGTGAATAACAGAGGAAGCTGGAAGAGAAGAAAAGAATGAAAGGATTTTTACAAAAGCTACAGAAGCAGTAAGAAGCTATAACATAAAAAGAAAAAAGATCAGTGTTAATGGCATCACTTTATTCAATGAAGCCTGACATTCTTTAAACATTCTGCTTAAGCTTCTTAGTTTTACTTGTGATTTATCTTTCTTATTAAAAGGCAAATTCGCCTTCCTTCTTTATTTTCTAAACATAAGAGGGAGCAATATACACAATTAAACTGATTACCTCATAGCATTTTCCCACATTAAAAATAACAAATCGTCAGCAATGTTTAGAATCCACAGGTTTGTTGGTTTTGTTTTTTTTTAAACTATTCAGCAATATACTATTTGTATAATACACAATTTGTATTTTTTGTATAATACACAATTTGTATTTTTTAAAAGGGGAAACACAAAATTAAGATACAGCAATTAACACCACAAAATTAAAGGTTTGCATTTGAATGAAGTCCAGCACTTGATTCCAGATTGCACAGGCAAAAACTGCACCTGTCATGTGTACTTTTTTGCTTACAAAATGAGTCATGAACGGCTATTCAAATGTTTTGATTATACAAGCAAAAATGACGTATTTCAAAATTGACAAAGAGAAGGAAGCCTGCATTTATGGTTAAAAGGTACTCCAAAAACAAAAAGTAAATTTGAGAGGAAAAAGGAAAATGTGGAAGTCATTGCCTGAAAATATTATGGATTCTGTCGCGCTCGCAATGAGCCCACTTTTGGAAGTTAACTATCAGATGTATCAAGCACAGTTAGCTCTTCTGAGGCCCATAAATTACTAGCTTTTACTTACTACAATGTGTGATGAGAGAACAAAGAGTGTACTCCAAGTTTAAAACTAGACTGTGGAGGCTACTACAGCTTCTCAGTAAGTGGAAGAACGAAGTTTTTTGTTTTTTTTTTTTCTCCTCTCCAAGGATTCTAGAAAACATTTGTTGAAAAATATTTTTCCCATATAATGGCTTTTTTTTTTTTTTTTTTTAACCCTGAATAAATCAAACACTTTAAGGGAGTAGAAGGATGTCTTTTTCTTTCAACCACACTGACTGAATACGCAGTAAAAAAACTGCACTATATATGCTGAAAAAGTAACTATCTGAAGTCTGATAGATAAATGAGCTAGATTCTGTGAAGAGAACATGGACAGCTGCATCATTTTGCATTTCATAATGAGCTAATATGAAAAAGAAAGCTATATTTATACCACTATTTGTAAAATAAAGCTACTTGTTACAACTTCTTCTAATACACTATGACATTTACAACAAATAAAATGACTAATGATAAGAATTTTCAAAAGACGTAAAAACTTCTATTGTTTTATGCTGAATGGAGATGTCTATAAATACATCCTGATTAATAGTTATAAAAATAAGTCATTACTTTTGCTAAAGCTTATGGGAGACTACATGCTATAGCTCCATTTGCATTCTGTTTTAAAACACAACTGTACATATGCTTTCACTGCAACTACAGCAAAGAGTGCAAGACCTAAAGAAAGCATGGTCAGTAATGTCTTACTACTCACAAAAGGCTTAACTCAATAGTTTCCTTTCAAGGCCTTGTTTTAAGTCTTATGACTTGATTAAGTATAGCTATTTGGACTTGTTTCATTTCAGTTTCCATAGATGAGATTTTTTACAATAAACTGCATTTAAGCAAACAACAAAAATAGCCACAGCATTTCCAATAGGGTCTTAAAATAACAAGGGTTTGTCTTCACAGTGGAAAACTGGTTTTATTCATCCTATGAAAAACATTCCTTCTTTCTGGGCAAGTTATACATCCTAGACTTCAATTCTACAAAGATCTTGCAGATGTGTCAACTTTACATCTGCATTTATTCAAAGACTTTGTGTTACTCCAGAGAACTTTAAAAGTTGTAACACTGTACGACAATTCCACCTGAATCATATCAGCAGAAAAAATGTAATACATGTACTTTAGGTTTGGGCTCCTTGCATCTTCAATTTCACTCCATACCCCAGATAAGAAATGACAATCAGAGAGATGGTCTGCCCTGAATAATCATAACTGCCTTCTGCATGAGGTCAAGAAGTCAAGATGCAGAAGCTGCATAACATGAACTTACAAGCAGGGAAGGATAGGAAGGACTAGTAGGTTGACAGACACTTATGGATCGAAGTCATAAGTGACTTTAAGAGGGCAATATGACAGATGAGAGAAGGAATGAAAAAGCAAGAAAAAAAAAAAAACACAAAACTTTATTTGCAGCTAACTATATGTTAGTTTATGGCTAAGCCTAGCTTTATGTGCTTAATGGCTCTGGAAATAAGCTGCTGATCAAATTTTCACTACACAGATCTGAATACAACTGCTCCACAAGAGCAAGCAGAGAGCTCCACTGAACTCCAGAACAGGAAGGACCATCACTGCACCACTGCTCTACTACCTCTTGTCACTTCTGTCACTTCACTGGCTGCTCAGTTGTATCAGTCACTCAGCTGTAGTCAGACAAGGCTCACAAAAGCATGGTGAGCCATTCAGCTAATGTAATGGCAGATAAAAATGAAGTAAAGCCTCAGAAGTCACTGAAAAGGTACTTTCTGTCTCATAGTCCCAGCTGCACAGTATATACAAAACATGAGATAGAATCAATAGAAACCTATACTTGTGCTTTTTTAATTTTATTTTTATTTATTTTAAAGGAGGGAGGTGGGAGGGAACATTAAAAAGTCATCCAACAGCTTCACTTCCCAAGAGATAAGCAAACTATCAAGTAGGGCTTTTCTGGATCAGTTTGTTATTTACAGACCCAAAATCTGCTTGATTTCATTTAAAATTTTCCACATGATCACTGTCAGGCCAGTGTGGTTTAACGTAGCTCTGTGAGCAAAGCTGAAGTTAACCCTCACTCCTCTGTTACCATAATTAAAAAATTAAAATTAAAATTAAAAGAACACAACCAAACCCTACAAATCTCAATACAGCACCAAAGAGGTGTGTTGCCATGTAGACTAGAGAATAAAAAAAGCAGAACAATAATCTAAGGATACATACTGTTTCCTTTGAGAAATAAAAGGATTGCTACAATCCCTATGAAGACTACAATTTCACAGCAGTATTTGCAATCCCTCTGTGTATTTGATTGATAGGAACTGTTTCAGCCATCATACAATTTGTTACAATGAGTCCACTGGTGTTTTAAGATACACCTTTCAAAAGATTATAAAAAAGAAAGATACTCTTCAGTATCCATCTGCAGCACAACTCCTTGTTACACCAGCATTATGCACACAAGTCAGCGAAGTGGCATGACTGCCAAAATAGCTCAGCTATTTTGAAACATGTTTAGCTCTATTAGTAGTTTTATTTTCCTAGTAATTGGATTCTACATCCACACACAGGTCCTCCAGTATCATTCCCCATTCCTTGTACCTTCTATCCATCATTTCCATCCAACGGTGCTGACACATGACACTGCTACCCCAAACAATATTTCAGATTGATAAGATACAGGTATTTGCAAGTACATGCACTGGTCCAATTACTAGCTTCTATTGATGTGGCTTAGACTGTACAGTGTGTTCTTTTCCCTTCCTGCAGACCAGCGAGAAGTATAAAGATTGCAAACACAGAAGCTATGAAAGTGTAAGAGAAAGTGGGAATAAGCAATACTGCATTCACTAAAATAGCAGTTCTAGATAAAAATAGGGGGATCTTGATAAGAAAGTTTTATTTTGACATTCTACTTCAGGAAGAGCCTCAATAGCCTTCCCTAAGTCTCAGCAATTACAATTTCACACACACACACACACACACGCACACACACACACACACACAAAAAAAAAAAAAAAAAAAAAAAACCATTTTTACTTCCTTTTAATTTCCCTTCCACCTCCCCACCCCCAACTCATGAAATCTCAAGTCAGCTTGAGATTTTCAGCTGACTAATCCTCTGGGTTTTTTGTTACTGTTTTTTCTTTTTTTCCTGGTTATTGTACAGCAGTATTTGCAAGCTCAAACTTTCATTACATCTTCCAAATGAACTTTCTGGTTGAAGATGCTCTAACTCAACAGTGAAGCCCAGCACCTGAGCTGACACTAGGTGCTTGGATAATTCCCAACATCTCTGATAGCCATCTTGAATAATATAATAGCTTACAGCAATTATTTCCTTTTAACATATATACTTTCACATTTCTCATAATTACAATAGTCAATCATCAGTTCAGACTTCACCATAATAATCACCAGAATTATTGCAAAACTCATCTTTAAAGATATGTTCTTTTGCATTGACCCACTTCATGTCATCAGCCACACACTTGTATTCTTCTCAAAACATCAGAAGACCCCATTATCATTCCTTAGTGTGTGAAATCCAGAATAGAAATTCTCTCTCCTTTTCTGTATTTGTAGTTGTAAAGTGAGGACAAACATTCAGCACTCCATTTTAACTGGAAATGCTGTACTGTAGTTGGAAATTACAGAACTCCACCAGAGACTGCAAATTTGAAGGAGAAGAAATGAAAGAATTGCATCTTCCCAGCACACATTCATCACAGATATTGTAGAACCTGCACCCCCACTGCATGTCGCCATTTAGATGTCCAGGAAAATATTGTAACAATATTTAAATTATCAATAGCAAAGAATTCTTACAAACAGTTAACACATAGTTTGAATGCAGTAGGTCTCCCAGATGGATTTTCTTATCAATATTTCAATCCAAGTTTCAGATTTCTTTAGCTTGGTTATTCAGTCTATTACAACACTGATAAAAGAGTTTAACACATGGGCTTTATGGCATTTTAAAACTGACAATTTTTTCCTTTAGTACTGTTGTTTCAAGCAGGTTTCAGCAGTTGAAATTCTGAACCAAATGACTGCGTACATTCTCTTTTCCTTACAAAAAAGAGATCTGACTAATTGAAGACCCTTTTAAAAACGACTGCTATGAAGTCTTTAAACTTAAAACATTCATCAAGAAAGTACTGTTTTTCTTAATCTGATGAGATGGTTCTTTTCCTTCTGGCTTGCTGAAGAGTTGCTTAGTCATCGCTAAGTAATTAATTTTGCAGTAAGTTACAGCATTTCACTTAAAATTTTTTGTCCTCTATACATTAAAGTGCCTCCTGATTTAGAAAATTGTGTCGAGCAGTCAATATATTCCATAAAGCCTATTTGTGAATATACATCTCTGCAATTTCAACTGAACAAGCATTTTACTCTGCAGTTTAATCAGATAATCTTCTTCCAGAAAAATCTAGTCACATGTTTCGTATTTACCTATATTGATAGAGAAGAGGTTGAAATAGATTTCTATTTTCATTTCTGTTTTGGCCAAAGACCACACGCATCATTTGCCCTTTTTAGCAAACTAAATTCCAAATGCATCCCTTTCAATTTCAAGTGAATTTGGCTTCATATTGTAGTGTCAGAAAGCCATAGTATCTGAAACTCATTCGTATCTGGAAAAAAAATTAGAAGAGAACTGGAGTTAAATCTGAACTTGGATTTACAGATAGAATTCTTGGCTCAGATCATACATATCAAAGGAGACTGCTGAGTACTGAAGGTTAGGATGGAAGAATCTTGATCCTCTCCTAGCCATCCACTGGACTTTTTATTTGACCCAAATACATTTTATGTTAAGATATTTAAGAACAATTGTAGATACAGACTGGATCTAAATGTAGGCCCCAAAGTTGGAAGCTTTGTAGTAAAAGAGTACTCGACCTGTATGTAGTCTAACCCAGCATTACCACAGACCAGAGAAGGTCAATTTCAAAACCACAAAAAGTCACTGGCTCCTTTGTCATGCTATACTAGTCAAAACCCAGAAAGAGAGAGAAAAATAGGTATCAGTGGGGTGACAGGCTTCTCAGAGTAACTTACAGAACAAAGAATTAGCAGCACGCAGCAATTAGGCACCTACAAAAAGCAAGTGGTAAGGACAGAAAATGGAACAGAAGAAAGAGACTTAACATCAACAAGTACCATATTCAGAAGGAGCTGAGGAGTCATCAAGCTGACCAAGCTACATTTTCATCAGTCTTTGTTTATTTTTAAAAGATGCTAAGTATATCTACTGTATCTTAGAGGGTTTGATAATAAAAATCAAAGCTGAAAATCCAATGTGCACCTTCTCTGCTCATTTCCTTTAAGCAACAATTGGTGAACACTCCAACAGCTACTGGACGTTACAGGGGCTAGAAGAGAATTGTGCTTCTTCAGTTGGCAATTCAGTCTAACAGTCCCTGATTAACTTATAACCTCTTTGACTGGGTGTTGCTCCAGACATTACACTACCAGAAAAGTAAATTCTCCCAATTCTCTCTTAAAATAAGATAAAATAAAGTAAAAATAAAAATAAATATATATATATCAGCAGAAGAAAGTTATTTTATCTAAGGAATAAAAGAAACTTTGTTAGCCTCTACAGGCACAATTCTATTTCTTTTACTTACAGGTTATCATAAGCACACCTAAATGTGTCTACTAGGATGGAAGTATACCTAAAACATAATATAGCTTGAAATACTATTGAACAGACAACACGTATATTGCTGAAGAAAAGAAGTAAATTGCTTTGGATTTCATTAATGTGTAATTTTAAAGGAAATATTTTCCACCAAAATATTCCCTCAATCAAAAATGATTGATTTGACTGCAAAAGAGAACTGCTGTTTTCCTCATTTTTAGAACAGTAGGAGTACAGTCTATTTGAAATGAAGTGGTTCTGGAGGTTTGTTTTAAGAGGCAAATAAAGCTCTCAGAATAAGGTAGAAGAATTACAGAATTAGACAGACCTATATAATCTGTCTGATCTAAGGTTGCGCCTCTTAAAGTTGGATATTTTAACCTTGCCTCATGTACTTTTAGAAACCACAAATTTGTTTTGGTACCCCATCACCAAGGGCTGCCAGCAACTATTGAATATGCGGGGGGAAGAGAGTGGCCATTAGTATTCCATGAGTGCTGATGAGTGCCTGAATCAATATAATTAGCAGGCTCAGTAGATTGACCTAGGGTGCAAAACTATCATCTCCTTATCTTGACATGAAAGCTAACTTAAAAGCATAGGCTTGCATTTTAACTAGTAAGGAAGTGGATCGCGCTTAGTTAGAAACATGAGGGACATCAAAAAAAGCAGATTTCTGTCTCTTTGTATCCATTTTCTCAGACTAATGCATATCTAGACTGAATTTATAAAACGTACTTCATATGAAAATAAAGATTCTACAAGGGATATATGTCACTCTAGACAACTCTTCCTAACAGACCCATTCAGAAGCAGGAGGTGCCATCTAAGTACTGAATAACCAGCAACAAACAAGTTCTCCATTGCTTAATACAGTTTGTTTTTTCATTCAGTTGGTTGTTTCTTTTCTCCAGTTAGAAGTCCTCAGCTCCTACATTCACATTACATTTCAAATTTCCTTCTCTCAGAGGTCAGCCTAGCTCACAAGTACCTTGCACCTCAGCAATAGACAACAACAGAAGATAAGAGCAGGAAAGTAGCTGCACTCTTATGCTTCATATTTCCTTGTATGGAAGTCAGTTAAACAGGAAGCCAAAACAAAAATCTGTGCTACTTCCATGGAGGAGGAAAGTTACGCGCATCAAAACACACACTTGAAAGTAAAACCCAGCAGTATATCGGACTGTGAAACCAGTATTTACTCTAACTGCAGGTGGTTTAAAATTATAGGTTTTAAAGCTATCATTTGGAAACAAAGCAAAGACTACTATCATTGTTTTGCATCAAAGAGTTTTATAGAACTGACATGTCATCAGTAAGTAAAGAATGTTTGCTTTAAAGCATATCAAATTTAAAATACAAAGCAGCCTGAAAACTGTAGAGGAGGGACGAAAAGCTGCATTAGGCACCTCATGAGTTTATATTTGAAATATAACTGCTGGCATTTAGAACTGTATTTTTACTTTTATAAATACTGATTTCTTTATTTCCACTCATATATATGTTTGCTTGTACAGAGCATGGTCAAGATCTATGGATTAAAAAAAAAAAAAAAAAAAAAAAAAAAAAAAAAAAAAAGTAGTAAAAAAGAAAAATAAGCCAGAGAACATAAGTTCAGGATGTGTTCAGAATTCTAACAGTAGCAACTGAGAAACAGAGAAGGCAAAAGGCATACCACAGAAATCCCAGGGTGAAGTAATGAAAACATGGGTTGCAACAATATTACAAAATACAAAAATAGCTTTAAATCATAAATGCTCTTTCACAAAGTCAAACTATTTAAGAACAATACTATTTCTCCTTCCATACTCTTGTTCATACAGCATACTTCGGTTCATCTTATCCTTATGTTTTCTTTACATCTAACATAAATTCTAAATATTCCAAAAATCCATTAGAAACAAATAAGACAATAACAAAAATGTAAGTTTTCTCTCTTGTTGAATGATGCAGAATGAACTCTGATAGCACTTTTCTGCAAAGAAACCTGGGAAAATCTTGGTTTGGCTTTGTTTTAAATGTGGGTTTTGCTTCTCACAGTTTTGTGATTCATATTAAAATTCAGAGCTTTAGAACTTCCTGGCAACTTTTTCAGGAACTTTGTGCCAGTTATTCCAGTGATAATTTAATGACAATGAAGTTATCTTGAATATTGAAAAGGAAGTGGAAACTCTTAGTCAATTCGAGAAAATAGGCAGTTATCAAATGCATATTTTAGCCTCCACCTACTGTATAGCTTAAAGACCTCTGAATGCTAAGCAATAAGCAGAGATCTAACATAAAAGACTGATGTTTTATTCATACCATGGAGAATCTTATATGAACTGAGATATCCAGCAGCAAAGAGACCATCAATTGTGCCCCATGCTAATAGACCACTGTACATTACTGAGCAGCCTAATTTAAATAAAAACTTTTAGGAATTGAATGAAATATTAAATAAAGAGTAAGATTTAAATTCACAGTCAGTATGTATGTTTTTTAATGAGTGAATGATTACAAAAAAAAAAAAAACAGAAAAAAACAACAACAACAAAAAAAAACGTGTATTAGTAATATTAAAAGAGAAAGTAAAGTAGGTGGGCAGCATGGAGGATGAAGGATAAACCTAGGATTACCTACTATCAGAGAACTATTATGAAAGAACTGTTTTGAATTTCCAGCTTTCTTACAAGCAAGAAATCCTCAAAAGTGGATAGCAGTCACGCTCTGCCTTTGGAAGCCCATTCCAAGGTAAAAGGGATGCAGCTTATTCATTTAGAGGAAGGCATGTTTGGCACATAATTTCTATTGTCTATAGAGACAGTTTTTCCTCTGGATGACATCTTATGCAATAAACTACAAGTGTTATATTCCTCTAAAATTGAGAGCTAATATGTAAAAGAAATTACAAAATGTTTATGTAATCTCAGTGCAGTTCAGTCCAGTCATTTATATCTCATAGCTATAATAACCTTCCTTGCAGTACTGAGAATCATCATCTGTCATCTAGAAATGACAAACCACACTTTAAGTATATTTATTATCAGCAAGTAACATCACACACATTTTTCAAGTACAGCCTCTCTATATATCTTACTCAGTTGAGTTCACACTTCTTTATCAATTACCCTTGTACTAGACATTGCATGAAAAATAGAAGATGAATGGAAGTAGTAAAATCAAAATCTATTAACTAGACACATAGTACAGTGCTCTGATGAATACCAATAAACAGATGAGCACATTATTTACTTTGGAAGTTAACAATAGCATTAGATCAACTTAACCAAATAGCCACATGACATTAACCCACATTTAAAAACATGCTAGCAGAGACATCCTTCTGGAATTAAATGGATTGCTTTCTGGAATAAGTATTATTCATTTAATACTAATGCTTCTCATGGAGTTGGATCACAAAAGAATACACTGGAGGTGAAGCCTTTGTGATTTCAGTTGGTTCATCAGAAATAAATTATAACATGAATAGAAGATTTATTCCTAGAAATTACAGTAACACAGACATAAACACAGGTCAACTACAAGTAGGATCTGAGGCTCTATTCATTTTTTTCCCAATCATGTTAAAACATCATCCATTATGTAGGTCAAAATGAGATATTAAAATTCAGTTTTGTACTGTGCTGTTATAGAAACCCACACACTGACATATTAATCAAGAAACCTAGCACTATTTTCAAGTTATTCATTGAGCATGCCTATTCATGTGTTTAAATTTCCAAGATGTGAAGTCACATATCCTGGAAGGTAATCCTAAGCCCAAGCATCACTTTTTGCTTTCCTTGCTTTGCTGTTAAAATGCTTTTCAGATACCCTAAATTCTTAATCTCAGGGGACTACCACATGAAAAATAAACTTGTCTAAGAGAAAGAAAAGCTTCAGCAACTCTAAAGCATTTGCTCTGACTTTTCATCCTGTTAGTCACTACTTACACTGCCTTGATAATTACTAATGTCATTAAAAACTCCACAGTCTTTAGATAAGAAAATTTTATTCCTATTACCCAGAATAATGCAGAAGGATGGAATTACTGATCAAGACATAGCAGATTAAAATAAAGGAAGATCTGAAAATAAGACATTTAAATATTCTGGAAAATAATTCCAGAATGAATATGTTAATCAAAAATTTTATAAGATAAAAAGATAACTGAAGTAAAGAGGCTTACTTGGATTCTGTTCAAAAAACAAGAACTTATATACACTCATGTACAAACCACATTCTTCAGTGGGAAGACTGCCAGGCACAGGGGGGACAGTATAAGGAATTCTGACTTTGATATAACAGAATTTATGTACTTTCGAGAATGCTCAAGGATAGAAAAGACTGCAAGTGGGGGGAGCAAAGGGGAAGGCCATATGCTACTGTTATCAGAATGAGGACAGGTGGCATAGGCAGAAATCAAAGTGGTTGAAGAAAAGTTCACTGCCAAGTCATTTGTTTTATTACACACTTCATATAAAAATGCATCTAAGCTTCAGATCTTTCCCACCTGTTTACAATACACTCTTTAAACCTATCCATAGGTTTAGAGCCTATTCTGGATGATGAAACTATCTTCACATACTTTCAGAATTGTAACAGGTTTGTTACAGGTTTGTAATTGTAACTCTACAGAGATGTCCAGTTGAAGTTCAACCCAACTACTCTATGCTTCCTCACTGAGACAGCTGCAGCTGTTACTCTCACCTTAACTCTATGCATTGCACAGCTCCTTCCAGCTCTCTGTCATCTCTGAGCCCAACCATTTAGGAATTCCAGGTTTAAAACAGAATTAATGTATTTTGCTAGCCATAGGATTTTTAAAAATGACTTCATCTAGAAATGGCACGGATTAACATAAAATAATATTTCCATTCCTTCATCTCCAACATTTGCTTGCCTTACAGGGAAAATTCAGAAAACTAATAAAAGTTTAACATTGATCTCCCATTGCCTTGAGACATCAGTTAAAGAAGATATATCGATATAATAGAAAGTGAAAGTATTTTAAAATAATGCCTCTGGGTAAACACTCTAGTAGAGTTTCAGCACAGCTCACCTTTCCATAGTTTCAGTGGAACTTCACAGTACAGTAAGACATCAAACAGCACAGTACCATCAGCCATTCAAGCCAGTTATCTGCAGAAACACTAGTGTTGTTGTAAGCAAGATAGCCTGTCACTAAAATATTATCAAGTCTGGTCAGGTATTTGAGTATGCACTAGTTTTCCATTCCAGTCACTCTACTTTCATAACCTAAGCAGCATTTCAACGTCTTGCAACTTATATTGGAAAGACAGCAATATAGTGATTGATTAGCATTGGTGTTACCCTCAGAAACTGTTTTAGGTTGGTTTCCCAAATGAGCACATTGTCATTCTTCAGAAAGTCAAGAGCAAATATTATTACCACACTTTATAGACACTACTGCCTTGCTGTTAGAACTTGCAACATTATTCCATCAGGAATTTGAAGAAGTTTCATGTGTAAATGAGTACTGGAGCCTATTTTTCTTTTGGGTGATTGTTTCCTGAAATAACAATAATTTGTGATACAGAGATGAAGATATAATCTTTTCTGGAGCATTACACATCCACACCAGAATTTTCATACATTGCCTCCTATAAGTGAGTTAGATCCTCATTTAACAAACAGAAAAAGCGTAGTGCCTTTGTTCCAAATTATCTTTTTGTACAATTTATCATGCTTCCATCTTCTCGTGGTATTAAGTTGAGTCACTAAATTGATGAAAGCATTAGATTTTGAATGAATTTCTTTAAAAAAACAAATCAAAGGTTAAATTAAAAAAAAAAAAAAAAAAAAAGATACGGTGTTGGTTTGCATAGTGAAATGAATGACTCAAAAACTGAGCTTATTGGAATAGTATTTAAAAAAAAAAAAAAAACAACAAAAAACAACAACAACAACAACAACAACAACAAAAACAGTCTCATTGTCTCCTCTACTGGTATTCAGTACTTTAACAACTATCGGTTTTCTCAAGCATAGAAAATACATTGCATCCATTCACAGAGCATTCACAGTAGCATTCTTATACTCTGGGATGAAAGGTAAACTACTTTTGAGCTTCTGGAAACCCAAATGCCAGCGCAATGGACCTCACTCACGTTAGCATAATTCCTGGTGGTCTTACTTCTCATCAGCATCTTTTGAACAACACAAGAAAAATATCTTGTACCGACTCTGTCAAAGGATACTATGGCTAATAGCAGTTAATTGTGTAACTAACATAAAACTTTGTTTTGTATCCTGCATGGTCTGTGCAAGCCACAGTAGCTTGCCTGGGTAACTAGAGCAACTTATAGTTACATTCATTCCAACCCATTAAGTACTTCAGACAGAACAGCTCAGCAAGATGGAAATGAAAGCTGAAGATCAAGGCGTAATTGTGATCAAATAGCACTGCATCTCAGCATCTTCATCTGGCATAAGAATAACTACAGCGACATTAACAGCTATCAGAGAAGTCTATATATTTTGGCAAAATAAAAAATATTAGAGCAAATATTGTACTTGTATGACTGCTTATTTTGCCATTCTCTTCAGGTAAAATTCAAGCTGTATTTCACATAAGCATTCACTGCATTTTGGACTCACCAGTATTCCAAGGCGATCCACACCATGTAACAATATATTCAATAACACTGCATTCATAAGCTTGCTGTACTGAACATGGTCTAAGCATAGCATGCAGCTTTTATGTGAATTCCTTCCTAAGTGGACAAACACTTCACACATTCATTTTTATTTTACTGTAAGATTACTAAAGTCATGTATCACATGCAAGTGCATTAATTGCTTTAAATTTACCCTGTCGTGTATGATATGGAAATCCCCGTGGTGACAGGAAAACATCTTTTCCAATATATTTGTAGGAATTACATTTAGCACTTTGACAATCACACAAGCACTAGTAAGCCATATAGATACACATACCTACTACTTGGGGGGTGATGAGGGTACCACTGGCAGAGTCATATGTTACAGGACATCATCTACTTTCAGTTGAAACCCATAGAAAACCTAGAGAAGTCATTTTGTATTTGGTATTCAAGTAACCCTGAATCAAGTTTGTGAATACTACCAAACTCTACAATTTTGAACAGCATAAAATGACCCTGGAATGCCTAGGGAGAACTTCAGTCACAAGTATTTGTTCAAAATGCTCAAAAACTCAGCTCCCATAGCCAGGGCTTCTGAAGGGCAGAGCCAAATTATTTCTGCCCAGCTTCACATTTCATAGGAATCATGTTTTATAGTCCCAATTTAAACTTGATTATATTTGTTGTTTGGCTGGATGTACCTCACTGAAAATTGAGTTTTGATTTACCACAATCATTTTAACTAAGCACAATGCTAAATGCAACCTGCAGTTCAGACGCAGATGGATTTAAGCATGATACGATGACAGCTAGCACTGTGATGTTAAATCTGAAGTTAACTTCCTGTGTTGGTACTTCAAACACATTATTTTTTCCATACACACACACACGAAAAAAAAAAAAAAAAAACAACACAGTTGCATTCTGTCTTTTTCTTGTCATCACAATCATTTCTGAACTTCAGCAGAAAAGTAAGCAACTTGTTCAGAGAAAGAACATAAATCTGTTTTTCTAAGTTGCTTGCTTATATAAGCATATATTTGTAAGCTGCACAGAATATATGTTTGCAATTGACAGCTAATGTGGAATAAATGTTATGATTTGCACTAGGAGTGGAAGACTACTTTCTAAATTGTTAACTCTTTCTCATTTTTATTATTATTTTTTTTTTTAAATCTCACTAACTGAGGTTTCAATCCATGGCAATTAAAATCCTCCACTTTAAACTGATAACTTAAGCACAGGAATGCCTCATCATCAGAAGTCTAGACAGTAGTTCAAAGATTAGATTCCAACCTTTGTATTGAGGATTCCCAATCAGAAGGTAAGATTTACTTTGCACAGAGAATCTTTGCCCCAAATATCTCACAGCCTACACTTCATTGGGTATTTAAGACCTCACTGTCAATGACAAAGTCCTAAAAAACAGCTGTCAGGAATTTACAATTCTCATGCTGCACCTTGAATTAATTCTCCCCCCACTATGATTCAACTAGTGCGACACATGTTAGCTGTTCTCTACTTCACAGTGTAATTATCGTGACTAAAACATGATTTTGAAAGGTAAAGGCAGTGAAGTTCCCTGTTTCATACAGGCATCTTTTAGAAAAATTTGCTTCAAAGATACAGTTGCAAGTTGGGTACACGTATCTTGAATCCTGTAATGTATTAGTACATTTCGTACCCTCAGTTCAACCATAGCTATAATTAATCTTTCTATATTCAGAATTAATTTTCTATGATCTGTGTGTCTATTAAAGCTTGTCTTTAGTTATATATACTATACTTGCCTCGCTCTTGAAGTAGAAAGATTTATTATGCTCACTTGTTGAAAGACTTTCATTGTTCAGGCTATTAGTTTGATTCATCCTCGAGTTTTTAAAGGTCAGCTGCAAACCCACAAACAGCTTGACAAACAACCAACCTTTATAGATGAATATCAAATTTATGTGATATTATATCATTCTCATACTCTTGTAATTTCAGCAATGTAGTTCCTGGCATGTCATTCAAAGATACACAAGTTCTGAATTATTCATTAATTCAAAAGATCAATAAATTGTTTAGAACTATCCTCCTGTCTTGGACATCTATTCTCAATTAAATTATTTCAATTTCAAACAATCTAATCAGAATAAATAACCAAAACCACAACAGCATTTGAGTGTTTCCTTATGAATTACATTAGCTCCAATAAATTAGTTCAACAAAAGGTGCTCAAACCTTCCTACCAATATGTTATATAACCTAGCTTGCCCAAGGAGGTTGTGGATGCCCCATTCCCAGAGCCATTCAAGACAAGGCTTGATGTGCCTCTGGGCAGCCTGGTCAGGTGCTTGGTGATCCTTCACATAGCAGGGTCTTGAAACTGAATGATCTTTGAGGTCCTTTTCAACCCAATCCATTCTATGATTACTTATACTTTAATCATGTTTAGAAGCAATGACCATAGCACTATTGCAGCATTATAACAGATAATTTTCTCTTACATATGTGTGCACATATACACAGACACAGAAAGTAAAAGCATTCTTTCCAAGCCAGCAGCCACCTAAGAAACTATTGTTCTGCCTAAGAACTGGTGATTAGTACCTCATACATGTTAAAAACATGGTATAGAGAACCCCCATTAGAACTTCAGCTTACATTTCATAACAATTGAAGTTTAATTTAGGAAGAAAAGGATGTGATAAGGGGAAAAAAAGGTAGCCTTGTGCCAGGTCTACACCTCTGGTCCCAGTACATTTTATTTGCTCTACAATCAGTAATTCATTCTATGTTTTGAAGTATTTTCAATGAAAAGCAATCTTTTTATATGTTGTCTGGGGAAAAGAAAGGTAAAATGTTTTTTTTTCAATACTTGAAAAGGCAGAAGTTGTAGAGTATATGTATAGATGTCTTCTAGATAAAGAAGAGTCTTCTTAGATAAAGAAACTTTATCTAAATATGTCAACTCTTCCATGGGGATGTAATCACTTGTATGATATTTGGGATATTTACATTTAACAGTTTATTCATTATTACTCCTCTGTTTGAAAGTGAAGGGCCTTGTATCTCTATGACAATTGATTTTTTTCTATAATACGTGTTTTTGTTTTCAGAATTCTCTTAGATTAGACTAGATTCTCAGTACTGCTCAATGGCCTATTTAACTCAGACACTGTAAACCTGTGGTTGACTTATCACTTTGCTGTCCATAAATACTGAAGAAATATAGCATTTTCTTTTTTTAAAAAAACCTGAAGTATTCCATCAGAAACATAATCAGAATTGTATCATATAGAAGAAATAAACATAGGACTAACCCTGTACTCTGTCCACTGATGATTTTAAATGCTATGGAAGACCATAGTGGGAAAAGCATCATAATAAACTGATTTTTTTCAATTATCCTTCACAGAAAGTAATTCATTAATTCTGAATAACTATAAGGGAATTTCCTTGAAAAGTCTGTAAAGCCATTATATATACCTGTGACCTTCTCGTAGGTTTATAAGGTCTTGCAAGTGCTCTCTTACATCCCAAAAAACTAGGATGTTATGAACCAAAAGGGAGAAAACTGAGAAAGGAATGCAAATAACGCATGCAATCACATTCCATATGTTTTCATTTCTGAGAATAAACAATTCAGTCATTATATTTTGACACATCATGAGGCTTTGATACATCCCTTTAAATGTCAGAAAGAGACTAGCTTACCTAACATTACCAAAATCAGTGCTAATTCCAAATATAGGTCAAGATGAGAGACACATTAAACCCTTGGTCTAGCTATTAGGCAATTCCTTTAATATCTGGTAAGAAGATGATAGAGTTGGAGCTTATTAATTATGTCACTGACCTTCTGTTTTCTGTTTGGTTTTTTTTCCAGTTTTAATTACTTATATCTTAAGGCCTTCTGTTCATCTGTTTTCCAGATCATAATTGACTTTGCATTTTTAATGACTTTTTAAAAATCCTTGTACTTGTCTTCCTCAAAGACAACTGTAACCTTGATTTCAAGTACATGTTAGGCTTCTCACCTGAAGTGTCTATCTCATTCTCCATCATAATAGTCCAGCTTGAGATTGGCCTCTCATAGGAGATGCAGAGTAGCCATGTGGAAGAAAGACTAAGAAGTATCTGAATTAGAAAGACCTTAAGACAAAATGTAACTACAATTAGTTATTCTAATAATAATTCTAGAAATTACAAGTTATTTTTGGCAATATTTGTTGGTGTTTTTTGTTTGTTCGTTTTGTTTGCACTCAAGAGTCAAAAGATGTGAAAATATACAATAGATTACAAAAGGAAAAATTCTCTGTTTAACTCCACAGGCAGGTCAGCTGGTTGATACTCTTATTGCTTCTTTATAACAGGAAAAACATCCATAGTTGGCCTTCCAAAATTAGCAAGTACTGGCAGAATACTTTTGGCTACGTATTAAAGTTATTAATAACAAAAACGTATCTCGAGGCTCAGGCCCATATGTGCCTGTATATCAAGCTTACTGCACCACAGAAATGAGCATTTCTGAAATAAAGCTGGATAAAGACCATCACTCTCTTCCAGATCTTTCATTACTAGACTCTCCGGTTCTATTCCTTCAAAGCTTTAAACAATTTTCAATGGAACATTCTGATATGCTCCTTAGTCATATACCAGAACAGCAGTTATTATTGTAACTGCCCCATACACTCATCTTTACAAAAAAAAACGAACATTCAAACAAAAGCAATACAAACACACTCTGAAGCATTAAGAATATGTTAAACCAAGCAATAGTCTTGGAGCACTGTGCAGAGTTAAAAAAAAAAAATAAAAAAATAAAAAAAGCCAATTCAAGGAAGACACACTTACTCATTGCATGCAGATTGCTGCCATGGCACCGTCCTGACTACTGCTGCTATTCCAATTCAATACCCCACTCATCTTCCCTCACTCTTTTCAAGAAGACTAATAAAGCACTGCTGGCTCAGATGCATGCAAGCTATCATGACCTTAATGGGCTATGCTGCTAAGCTGAAGTAGCCATCTGCCTGATGCTTTTAGCCTACTTCAGTTATGAGATAACACATTTCATTTCATCTCCAGTGTTAAGAGCTAAATGTACAATAACATGACTTCCCTCAAATCTGAAATTGAACTGTATTATCTCTCAAATTGACAGGCAAAGCATGCACCCAACTAATGGATAACAAAGGTTAGCTGAAGGGAGGAAACTTGTTAAGTCATTACAACTCAATCATGCTAATGAAAGTTTTAATCTAATATATTTTTACAGTGTATCTGTACTGGTAAATGTCATTAAGGATGCCGTCATGAACAGTTACTCCTGCTCAGATGAGAAACAACAGTCCATAAAGCTGTGTAGTTCATTTGTGATGCTTGATAGATCATACAGTCTTTTTTACATACAAGCCAGACATATTTCATTCTAGAACAAGTTAAATAGGCCTGAACAAAGACATACTATATTCAGATGTAGGCTACCCTCCTTTTTTTAATTATCTACTAATATACTAACTAAACCCCCCATGATTCAGGAGGACACATTCACTAGGAAATAGTACTTCTCTGAAAGAGTGGTCAGGCAGTGGAATGGACTACCCAGGGAGGTGGTGGAGTCACCAACCTTGGAGGTGTTCAAGGAATGTTTGGACACTGAGTTAAAGGACATGGTTTAGTGAGAACTAATGTTGATGGGTGGATGATTAGACTAGACTGGATGATCCTGTAGTTTTCCAACCTGTGATTCTGTGATATGGTGAAGAGCCTTGTTTCTAGTAGGTTGCAAAAGATGTAATGCCTCCTATTTATTTCCTTTGGAAACTACAACAGATACAAATTGGATACATAAGAGCAAACAAAATGAATTCAATTTTACCTGCACGGAAAAATTCTATGACACACCTTCACTCCATCTTCACATCCATGTCAGCTGCCATTCTTTCAGAATGCCCCTCTGCTGCCATCTGTCACACAGTAACAAAATATAACTGGATATTGGTGGGAAGGTTAAGCTTCAAATGCCATATCAACACCCTCCTCTGATGTCATGGGCTACATAATCAGACAGGAAACACTACTTTCAAAGCAGTCCTCATAGCTTGAAGATTTATTTAGTCTGGGGATCTCATTTACGCAACAAACAAAAATAAAAACTACACCTAGATTTATTGTAATTAATAGATTGTTCCAGACTGGTCTTTTAAAATCAGAAAGTTATTGGTTAGATCTCAAAGACATGGGTGATCATTTCATTTTCAAAAGAAGTGGCACCTGTTAAAAAAAATAAAAAAATAAAAAAAAAAATGGGGGGGATTATTTTTTATTTACATAGATTCTTGCTTATAAATTCACAATACTATGTAACCCGCTTTGTTATGTGAAAAAAATTGTAACTTCAGATTTTTTTGATCTGCATTAAAATAAGTAACAAAAAAAACCCGTTCCTCTAGTACTAGGCTACTACTCTTAAACTAGTATGTTCCTTTTAAGGGCTATAATTTGCTCAAACACATTTTTAGATTTAACAAAGTGACTTGGAGCCAAATTATGATGAATAATTAGGCAGTGGATGGAAACTAAAAAGCCAACACAAATTACTGTGCTTTTGCAGCACTCCATTCATTCACAGAATTGTAGAATGGTTTAAGTTGGAAGGGATCTTAAAGACCATCTAGTTCCAATCCTCTGCCATCATCAGGGTTGCCACCCACTAGATGACAATGCCCTAGGCCAGACTGGATGGGGCTCTGAACACCTCCAGGGATGGGGCATCCCCTGTGTATCCTGTGCCAGTGCCTCACCACGCTAAGTAAAGAAATCTCCATTAAAATCTAATCTAGATCTCTCATCTTTTAGACTGAAGCCATTTCCCCTTTGACCTATAACTATCAGACCATCTAAAAATGCTGGAAGGCCACAATTATGTTTTCCCAAGCCTTCTCTAGCCTTCTCTTTTCCAGGGTGAAGGAGCCCAGTTCCTTCAGACTGTCTTCATGGGAGAGGTATTCCAGTCTTCTGATCATCTGCTATAGCCCAGCTCTGGGCCCATCACAACTGCTCCACACCTTTCCTGTGCTGGATGCAGTACTCCAAATGAGGCCTCATGAGGGCAGGGTAGAGGGAGATAATCACTTTCCTCTCCAAGCTGGCCACTCCTCTTTTGATGCAGCCGAGGACACAGTTGACCTTTTGGACACCAAGAGCACATGGCTGGCTTATGCCCAGCTTTTCACCAGCACCACCAAATTACTCTCCACAGGGCTGCTCTCGGTCAGTTTTAATTCTAATCTGTATACATATCTGGAATTGTCCTGACACAAGTTCAACACCTTGCACTTGACCTCACTGAACCTCCTTCCATTCACATGGGCCCACTTTCCAAGTCTGTTCAGGTTCCACTGGAAGGTATCTCTATCTTTCATTTTGCCAACTGTATCACTCAGCTTTATGTCATCAACCACTGGCTCTCTATTCCACTGTAGGTTGCTAATAAAGATGTTGCAGAGCACCAGTCCCAACACAGAAACATCACTCATGACTGGCCGTCAACTCATGTGTACCTTAATATCTCATCCAGGAAGATCTGTTCCTGGGCATTCCCAGACACAGATTAAAATCTTCCCTGAGTCCTTATCTCTTGAAAAGGAGAATGGTGTTTCAATTTCTCCAGTCACCAGGGACTTTGTCTGACAGCCATGACTTTCCAAACACAACAGAGAGTGGCTTGGCAAACATATCTGTCTGCTCCTTCAGAACCCTGGGATGCATATCATCCAGAAACATGGATTCATACACATTAAGCCCTTTAAGGCTATCTCAGAATTTTGCTGCCCTTACAGTGGCAGAACAATTAAAATTAAAAATTTCATGACACTGACAACAGGTACAGGAATGTGAGACATTTGGAAAGGTGTGTTTAAGACTGAGGCAAAGTGCTAGTTGAGAACCTCAGTCTTCTCCATGTTTGTTGTTGCCAGTTCTCTTTTAACAGAGGGAGATACACTCTCCGTTGCTTATCTCTTCTGGCCAAACAACTTGTAGAACACCTTGTTATTCTTTGCAGCCCACACCAATTTTGATTCCATCTCTGCCTTGGCTCTCCAGATCCGGTCTTTGTATGTCAGGAAGACATCCCTTTAGTTTTTCTGGGCCATGTGTCACTGCTTTCACTGATGGTACAATCTTTTCCTTCAGTTTGATTAGCAGGAAATTGTTCAGCCAAGGTGGTTCCCTTCCTGTTTTGCTTGAGTAATATTAAATAAATTATCTTTGTACTCATGTCCTTACATGAGATACCAACCTACTATTTATAATATTAGCTTCATAAAATCATAAAATTACAAGTTTGGAAAGAACCTACAAGATTATCTAGTCCCATTACCATTGCTACCACAAGCCACTAAACCGTATCTCATAGCTCCTCATCCAGACACCTCCTGAAAACTGCCAGGGACAGCGACTCCATCACCTCCCTGGGCCAGCCATTCCAGTGCCTGACCACTCTTTGAGAGAAAAAATTTTATCTTATGTCCAATCTAAACCTGCCCTGGTACAACTTGTGGCCATTTCCTCAGGTCCTATTTGTTGCCTGGGAGAAGCCAAAGTCCTCCTCATCACAACTTCCCTCCAGGAAGTTGTAGAGTATAATGAGGTCTCCCCTGAGCCTCCTCTTCTCCAGACTAAACAATCCCAGCTCCCTCAGCTGCTCTTCATAAGACTTGAGCTCCAGACCCCTCATCAGTTTTGTTGCCCTTTTCTGAACACGTTCCAGGGCATCAATGTCTTTCTTGTAGTGAGGGACCCAAAACTGAACACAACACTCAAAATGCAACCTCACCAGTTTTGAGTACAGGGGGATGATTATCTTTCTGCTCCTTCTGGCCACACTATTTCTAATGCAGGCCAGGATGCCATTGGCCCTCTTGTCCGCTGGCATTCCTTCTTTTCTCAATTTCTCAATTCCTTCTTTTCTCAATTTTCTCAATTCTCTCTACAAAAGTAGAGTAAAAAATTTTAACTGTCTGTAGATAGCTTAGAATATCCAGTCTTCCAACAGGGGATGTTTGCTTTAAAAATCAGTTACTTTACTCCTGATTTTGAAGTGAAGATACATTTAACTGTACCACCTTTGTGATGCCACTGCTGTCTCTTGTTGGACCAAAATACATTTTCCATACATTAGAAACAAACAAAGTTCCTAAATGTTTTTTTTTTTTTTCTACTCAGGGCACCTTGGTACCAAGCAAAACCAAAAAGTCATCTCATCTCTTTATCTTTAATTAGTTCAGTACTTATTAATTGAATTAACTGTATAGCGCAAATTTTATCAACAACAATACCTTACATATTTTCCTTCTGTATAAGACACACAAGTTCCAGAATCAGTTTACCAAGCACTCCTAATCATTAAATCATAATGAATGAACACTGCGCAGAGAAAGATGCTGTTACAGAGTAATCATTTAGTTCTTTCTTGTATGAAACCCAAAGAAAGATTGAGTTATTTATTCTTTTATTTATACAAAACAGTGAATGTTTATACTACATTGTTCCATATCATAAAAATTTAATTTAAGGATTACATTTCTCATATTCATCTCCCTATTAAGAGCTCAGTGTTGCTTCACATGTAGCAAAGAGCAGACTGCTTCAGACTGTATTCAGACCTGAAAGTGTGACTTGGGCAATTTCATGGCCAAAAATATCTGCTTTGCTTCTGAAAAGCAAGCAGCCCCCAAAGATAAATACAATATCAGAAGAGGGAAAATCCCTAGTGACAATCTTTTCCCCTCAGTGGGTATGAAAACCCTTCCAAGCCCAGTGTTAATTGTAAACTATTATAAATCTGACATTATGTACTATATCCAGACTTCTTGAGTTAATTGGTTAAAACAGTGCCATTTGTCTACATGACTACCTTTGCTTTGCCTAATAATGTGAAACAATTCATAATGTGGTAGACTTCCCAAAGCTGAATGCTTAGTCTAAGTAACGATCAGCGTTCATCACAGTCCAGTGAGGACAGTCAAGTTCCAGTCAATTGAACCAATTTATGTTTGTTTAATGAGTGCTCCTGGTGAACAAGTGATTTTCTTGGGTACACCACCAGGTATGCGCTATATATTTATACTTATATCTATCTATTTATATAGGTTCCTAATAAAGGCCCTTTGTTGTCAGAATTATTTAATTAGCTAAAAGTTAAAAAAAAGTCTTCAAATGAATCTGTCATACACAGACAGTATTTGCATAATTTAAAATTTCAGTGGACAACAACTGGTCAAACTGTTCCATCTTGTCAATAAGCATTTTGGTTTAAGAAAGCATGGTTGACCTTATGATGAACAGAGTAGTTGAATTTCTTATAGATGCTCCAGCCAGAACAGATGTTCTGACAGCAGCAGCACTAGCCCAGGGCTCTTTGAACTCATTGCAACAGACCACATGCATCTTGCATAGCTTACAAACACACAATGCTTACCTCTAACACCATTTCTTTATACTGGCAGTATACTTTTTTCTCTTACATCAAAGTTTTATGAATTTAACAGCAAAATTATGCTTCTTTCTTCTCATATTATACACAGCAGAAGAATTTGCAGTGAAACTTTACACAATATTTGCAGTAACTGAAGTATTTATGAACAGAGTGATGGGTCAGGAGAGAACTTCTTAAAAACATTCCAGAAAGCAGATGCTTTTGGAAAACCTTTTTCTGTCTCAAAATAAAACTGTCAGTGTATGTGTTTGTGCAGGTTTTCAGAATATAACCTCTTAAATCTATGTTTACAGAATATAAGACGTGTAAACTGATCTCTCCGAAGATGTGATTACTCATAGTCCAGCAAGAGGTGCTGGATGGTTAGCAAGTTCGCAAATGGAAAAGGTAAGCCAACTTCAACACATAAATACAAATTAACATGAGGACTAGAAAGTAGCTGTAAGAAGTCGATATGAGGGTTGGCTGGATGCAAGGGAAGAAGAAGACATTAAAGGACAACCTCACATTGGAAGACATCTAGTAGAAAATAGAAAGCAGTAAACTGCAACATTTATACAGTCAAATTGTTTTTGCAGCATAACAGGAAAAAAAAGCAAGATTTGTACAATCCAGTTCTAATAGAATGCTTTGAAAATCTTAGAAAACTCATTACAATAGGTAGTTTGCAATCAACATATACTCCTATAAAGCAGAAGCAATCACAGCAAAAACCAGAGTACATCCACAGGAGGCAAAAAAAAAAAAAAAAAAAAAAAAAAAGATGCAAATTTGACATCTGAAAGTTTTACACTGAGATTTCCCTATTTTTTGCTTCAAAATATTAAATAAAAAATATAGTTGGTTATTTCTAATGTAGAAAGACTAGTAATACATGAAAAACAACTAAATCCATCTTATGGCTATTCCTCAAGGCGTCAAGCATCTCAGTTAAAAAAAAAAAAAAAAGTTTTGGAAACAGATTTGGTGAAAGTATGCATGAAAGGGAGTTCTATAGAAAATCTAGTGACTAATCCTCATCTTTAACTAGAAACAATATATCTCAGCTGTGAGACCTTAATAAAGGTACTACAACACACTTAAGAGTCATTCTGCTTTCTTTGTCAAGATGTCAGAACTCAGACCAAGTCTACCTGGCTGCATTACAGCCCATACTCCTTTTTCCTTTTTTTTTTTTTTTTTTTTCTCCTGTATTACCCTTTAAAGATTATCCCAGTCCTTTTTCATTGATGAAGCTTTCTAAAGAAACTACAAAAATCCTTAAACAGATAGTACGCTTCTTGGTTTTCAGCTCCCAAGCATACTGTTATTCAGAATACCATTTCAATTTAACTAATTATCTTCATTTGTCAGATGAATCCAAAAAAAAAAAAAAAAAAAAAAAAAACAACGACTAAGTGATGATCTTCAAAGTGATTTCACTTTTTAATGATTCTTTTTTCCCTAATGTTATTAGTAATAAGCTACCAAATTCTAAAGAAGTAAAAGGTATCTTCTATTAAGTTTAGAACATTATGTCATGGAATACTTAAAGTCTTCAAAAATAATATACCCTTTTTAAATCCATAGTTGTTTGTTAAATAAGACACTGATATTTAAGATGTTTATGGCAAAGATGAATGACAAATTTATAACTTCCTATAAGTGAATTCAGCTGATGAATAAGAAAATAAGAAAATTTAGTTTTATCCCTGAGTTGACACTGGTGGTTTACCCATTCTCTAAGATATCCTATAAATCATGAGGAATTCCAATATACACGTAAATAGCTCCAGATGTAGTCTCCAATTTATTCCCATTGAAACCAAAACACATACAAAAAAAGTATAATAACACTATTTGATAAAGTAAACTCCCAGCTACAAATATGATGCTGAAAAAATATTTTCAGCATAGTCACCATGTAGCACACTTCTGCCCAGCAATGAACAAGAGACTTCCTGTCATGGCCACAAAAATCTGCACAGCCATTCAGAATACAGCTTACTTTTCATGCCTCTATCACCATTTTTGAAATGCACTTCCCACCACTTTTCTTTGCTCACATCCACTGGTTGGCCTTGTATAGAACAACAGCAACAAAAAGATGAAATGTCCTGACCGTTAAGATAACCCAATATAGATATTCAAATAAAAGTCAATAATAAGAGAAGAATAACCTACCCCCCATTCCAAAGGCAAAGGCTCACTAACAGAAACCTGCAAGGAAATGATATGAGATTAGGGAGGGATGGGCCCAAAGCATAGTCTATATATTCTATGTATATATTCTAAATATTCTATTTGCATAGGTGAATTGCTTGCACATGTGCTCCTAGGGCTAGCAATGGTTTCTCACCAGATGTTCAGTCAGTGATTCAGGACATAACCTAATGGTTTCCACACAGGTCTCCATAAACGTACATCAACAAATGATAAATAATAATGAGTGTAATATTTTTCTGCATGGAGGAATTCATTGACAAACCTCTGCTCCATCCACACTTCTATGTCAGTTCCCATTTTGTCAGAGTGCCCCTCTGCTGCCACCTATCACACAGCAACAAAATGGAATGGAATATTAGTAGGAAGGTTCAGCTCCTACTGCCATGTAACCAACATCCATCTCTGATGCCATGAGCCAACATAATAAAATTGGAGACCTTACTTTCAGAGCATTGCAGTTTAGACCAAGGCAGATGTCCCAGCCAGAGATGCTATAGGAACCCCAGAATCATGGGTGGAGTGGTTAAGAGTCTCAGGTGAGGTTGTTCAGGGTTATTAATACCAACTAATTTCTCTGATGTCCAACTATATATCTATCATTTATGCAATTTTTTTTCACCAAAGGTCTTTTTAGAGACCATGTTTCAGGCTTCTCTTTTCATCAAAGAATTTTGCTTAGATCATAATTTCATATCTTGGATCAAGTTGAAAAATGATTTTATATTCCTTTTTTTTCCTATCAAAAAAGAAGTACACTGTACTACAGGTTTACTGTGGAAAGAATGATATAAACTTTCTTGCTTATACCCTTCCCTCACCCATCCCCCCCCCAAAAAAAAAAACAAAACAACATGACCAAAAGAACAACAACCAAAAAAGATAACAGTAACTAACACACACACACACACACAAAAAAAAAAAAAAAAAAAGCACTGTAGCAGGTAAAATGTTATGACACAATGTAATAAGTTTCAGATGCTACACAAAGGCACTCCGGTCATTAGAATCATTTTTCATAACAGACAGCAAAAACTTAAAGGTATATGAGTTTCTCAGGTAGCCTGAGAACCATGAGTGAGTTCGCTGTTCTGTTGATCTTGCCTGATCAGACAGTGCTAGTGCCATATAGCCTGTGAATAATGACTCATTTGTGAATAATAACTTAGCTATTCTTCATGAAAACTGTTGCTAAAAACTCACTTGAGTTTTGAAAACATTGCTGTTTCCCTTTCTCTGTTGTAATATAATATTCAGCTGATATGACAAGCAATTTAAAAGGAAGTTGGTTTGAGTTTTCAGTTTCTTATTTATTTATGGGAAGTATTACTGGATCAGAGAAAGGATACTCAACACATCTTTTCATAAGTGATGAAGATACCATCATGATTTATGTAATAATATTAGATACCTGTAGTTTTAAATAAAGTAGAAAGAAACAAGTGTCATTTCAGATGAACTGGTGATCAGTAAGGTGGTGAATATACAGTCTCTGTGTCCCTTATATTGAAAACATTGTATGAGGCTGTTGTGCTATTGTATATCTTCCAGACCATGCATACACTTTATAAACACAAAGAGAGGATGCCAAGACTTGTCAGGCTTGGTCATTATTACTTCTGATTTAAAAAGGAATCTGAATTTTTTAAATTGTTGATGATTTACCTATTATGCTAGTCATGTTTCTCTTGCTCAACAGCAATGTTCTTCCTCCAATAGGGACAAAATAAAGTAAGGTAATAACACTTTCACTAGTCTCCTAGATAGAATGGCACTCCTTTTCATCCATTCTCTCTTTTTTAATATTTTTTAATGTTTTTTCCTTTATTAGGTGATAAAATAAACCAGCAAGATGTCATGCTCCCAATGCTCAATGAAGATATGGATGAAGTACGCTCATTAGGGACAGTTAATGACAGTTAATTATCTCAGGACTTTTAGAGAAACTGTATGAAGGAAAAGACACAATCTTTAGGAAAGGAATCTCAACAGGACAAGTAATTCAAAGCAGGCAGCTCCTGAGTAGAGATTCTAGGCACTTCTTAAACTTTAGTTAAGAAGTGCCAATCTCAATTCAGAGTAATTCCTCACATATATATATAATTATTATTTACTTTTTTTGAGATATCACGGCTACACATTCACACAGCCCATCTTCATTAAGGTAAACCTCATTTCCCTTCTAAGATGTGGATGTGTTTCAGCCAGGAAACAATTACCTAAATTACCTAAAGACCTAATGAAATTTAAACTACATAGTCTCACAACAAATCTGAAAACATCTAGCTTTGTTAAGCAGAGGCTGCTATCCTTCTTGCAACTTCTTTGAAATACAGCCTTTGCTTTTTTTCAGTCTTTAGATACAGTTTTAAACTTATTGGAAACTGAATCCTATATAATATTAAATATTCTTTTTTGCTGTGTCACAGACAGACCAGGTTCATAAATTTCTTCCATCCAAATATTAAGAAATAGCTTTCCTCCCTTCAAAACAGCCGTAACAAAAAAAAAAAAAAAAAAAAAAAAAAAAAAAAAAAAAAAAAAAAAAACAAGAAAAAGGGGAATTAATTCTTATTGCAAAAGACAAACACAAATCTTACTTTTCCCTCTGGAATTTTGAGCACATTAATTTGCTATTCACCCGGGAAACACCATGAGTTATGTGCTCTCCATCCTACTCTTTCAACTAGATGAAAGTTTTGTAATAAATACTTCTCCAAAAGCCAGTTTATTGTTGTTAAAATAATTGGAATTCTGCATTTCATCACCCATTGACATGTTTCTTATTATCTGTTGTAGAATTCAGAAAGTTACATATTTATGACCAAACCTGGCAGTATGCTCTAGATTTATATACCAAACACAATATCTTCCAATTTACGGCTTCAGTCGACACATTTAATACAGTGCATACATTTCCAATTATTCTTCCACTGAAGCAAGGAAAATACCAACTAGGATGTAAATTAGCTGCTAAACGTACATCCCAACTGTGCATCCAGAGCTTTCGTTCGATCACTCTAGAGAGGAATTTAAGACTATTCCATGGATTGAGTTAACTGAATACTAATTGTTGTATTTTAATTTTTCATAGGTTAATTTTGCCAAAACTATGAACACATCTGCTTCAGCTAATTCAAGGTAATTCACTTAAACTATTACTCAGTTGGAAATGACTCAGCAGTTTCAAAGAGTGTTCTTCATGTACACTGTTTGTGGGACTATTCCAAAAACCAATGCCAGAAATCAATGTAATTTGACAGTAGAGCTGTTAAGGCATTGACAATTTCTGACAGTCTGGTATTGGACCTAACTAAAATTCACTGGGGGAGTACAGAGGGGCATTCTTACCAATGTTCCCTGTACCAAAAATACAAATATTAGAATATATTCTGTAAAACCCATAGAACAGTATGTCTATGAACATATGAATTAACACAACTACCAAATGAATCTTTATATGTTAAAGTTTAAGATGTACATTTCCTAAGTAGTTGAACTGCTTCATTTTCTATGGTGCTCCTCACTCAGAGTAACATCTATCATATTGTTAAGGTGTCATTTACTTTAAAACACCTGAAGACTAAAAGCATTCACTTCAAAATCAGCTCATAGTGTTGACTGTAAGACAAGAAACACTAGAAGTAGAGGCAATAGCAAAAACACCACAGGTATCTGAAAATTTCAGATTAGATCACAGTTCAATTAAATTTTATTTAGATTTAAACAATTTTGTAACAAAATAAATAATTAAAAATTATAAAGAGTACAAGATCCTGAAAGGTAAAAACCCAACAGAAAAAAAAAATTAAAAAAAAAATTAAAAAAATCAAGCATAAGTGATTCCTATTATCAAGGCATAAGTAGATTTTTCTGCTTCTGAATGAAACTAAAATAAAACTTGCATGTTTTTTCTTAGTGATCCTTTTCTAAGTAATCTGTTCCCCATATGCTCAATACTTTTTAACTCCTTTTGAACCAGAACTCATGAACTTTTCAGTACATCAGATGACAATTCCAGAAGCCTGAAAACATCCTTAAGTTACAAGAAACAACACTGAAATCTGAAATATGCTTTTATCTGTAAAATATTCCTGGAGATATTTCCTTTGATAGACTGTAATTATCCTCATGTAAGACTCAAAGGACATCAAACTTATGTAATTGTATCACATTTAAATCTTCTTCAAATTCATATAGATCATTTTTCAAAGAAGGGTATATTGCATGTTGAAATTGGCTATACAATACTGCAAAGCCTTCTTGAAATTAACAATATTTTCTAGCTTACGTATGATCATCTGCCTTATTCAGTTCACTAACAATGAAAAGGATAATATGAGGTAGCTACTAAAACTGATACATTCCAGCTGTAGGGATAGCAACTTGTAATTCTAGACAGTAGTATTTTATTCCTGATTCTTTAAGTGACCTTCTCTGCACTACCAGAGCAAGTCTACTACTAGTAGAGCAAGTTTTTTTTTTTTTGTTGGTGGTGGTGGTTTTTTTTATTTGTTTTGTTTGCTCTCTCAGTTTACTCTTCTGGATGCTCCTACAAGAACAGACCAGTGTCCCAGGGAGGCCTCATCAAGGCTTCACCACTCTCACCAAGGTCTTCTGGACCTTTTGTGTTAGTTCCTATGATTAAATAATGAACAGGAAGTGTTATTGTTTGTGGATTATAAATGCACATGGGTAAAGTGCAATTTTGTCATGAATGGACAAGATTTTGAGAATCTGGTATTACGGATTTCCACAGATAACCAAACTAAATAGGCAATGTCACTACCCCAAAAGATGTGTCACCAAACTCCCAAAGCAAGAAAAAGCAAAACCAACTAGACCTTTTGTGAAGCATCTAGGTGACCAGAGTACCAACAAGAATACAGACAAAATTCTTAAATTATCATGCTCATTCTTTTTTTCTGAAGTGGAAAGGTAATTACAGTGGTTTGTAGTAGAGATAGATCACTATTTCACTGATTCTGGTAGACTCTAATTAAACTTTTAGACATAATTTGGAAATTGTTTAACATCACCAGTAATTGAAATCTGAAGTATTCTCATGTGATGGGTTCTTCTGTTTGTCTGGAACTTCTCGTTTACGGACATGCCGATAGAGGGATTACAAATAGACATTACACTTGCTGCACATAGACGTTATACATGCTCCATGTTGGAACCCCTTTCCAGTTACTGGAATGACTTTTAGTATTACAGATTAAGGACCAAGATTGGTGGTTTAAAGCTATCCAGTGACTGTGATCTCTGTTTCTCTGTTTTGATATTGACTGCACTTCCTATTGTAATATTGTAACTCGAAAGATAACAGAATATCCGTGTCATCAAAAGATCCATCAAAATTCAAAAGACTTGAAAAACTTTCAAGTAGTGAATTGTCTTTTTTGGTAAGTAAAAGGAAATTACACAAAAGAAGGAAGACGTACATAAAAATTCAAATGGCTGCTGGAAGAAAAGACAGACAAGTATAAAAATAAGGCCCCAAATGGTCCCTGTATGAAAACTGAAGGTAAAGAAAAAAAAAACAAGGATTTTTGTCTGGATTACAGAGGAATTAGAATCCTAACAGTATTTTGCCAATATAAAATTAAATCTCCCTGGTAACTGCATCCAACCCTAAGCTGTTTGCTTTTTTTTGTTTGTTTGTTTGTTTGTTTAAATTCAGAGGAAAATACAGCACAGGTGGAACTGAAGGGAATATCATTTTATATAGTGCCTTTATGATGTGCATCTTTTGCTAATGTCATCCAAATTTGTACCTGAGAGCATCATCTTCTATCCATTACTAACCTCTTAAAGAAATTGCCTGCAAGTATTTTTCATTGTGTCCACTGTATGCAATTCCATTAAATAAATGACCTGCTGACCTTTTTACTTCTGTGTGTGTCAAAAAACAATGTATTGTAGTAATTAAACTGCACTTGTTGGACTCAATTCCTACCTACATTTCCAAGCTGATTGAAAAGTATGTGAAGGACAAGAAAGAACAAATGATAAATAATGAGCTAGTGGTTTCATTCTCATTAGTATAATTACAGATTTTCTGCACCTCAACTTTGTCTAAGCTCTTTAAATGAGGCTCATTGATAGAGAAATCAGCAACAATCCCTCCATCAGTTTCAGGTTAAAACATCTTTTTCCTAACTTCCTGTGGTAAAGAGCTTAAATATTGATTTTTTTCCCCAGGAAAGGGTTGAAACACTGATAAAAATTATTATTTTTAAAATTTAAGAGCTTCTATTCAGAAGAAAGAAGAAAGAGGGAAAAGGAGAAGGGGAGGAAGGAAGAGAGAAAGGAAAACATTTAAGAAATAAAACAATCCAGGTGCCTCCTGACTTTTGTTGGCCAAACCACTTCCCAAGTCTGCACGCCTCTACATTTGGTTTCCCTTGGAGCACATCAATGCATGACTCCTAACCCCCAATCCCTGAATGCTATAGTAAAATTAATTGAGTTCTCCACATCATATGTGAATTATCTTGTCCACACTGCAGACTCCAGGACCCACTGTGTCCTCTTGAGCACATGTGGAGAAGTGTAAGAGTAGCTGAAGCATACTGGCATGAACAAAAAGAAGCCATGGGCAGCTAGATGTGGGATCTGTGATCACCTGGCTGCTACAGCACAAAAACTACAACTCTCAACTACACACCAAACACCAGCTGTATCCCCCTGGATTTCTAGCTCCTTGCTGGAGATCTCCCTGGCTCAGAGATGCTGGGTATGAATGCTGAGATCCTTCTTGTACAGTCAAATCAGCAGCCAGGCACAGAACGTCCTAGGCCAGGTTGCTGGCTGCTTGGGAAGTTGTTTCATGAGTTTTGCTCCTCAGATTACAAACTCAGGACTACCAGCAGACATACCTTGTCTGGTGGCACCAGTATATATATGTGTGTGTATAACAAATGCAGAGAAACAGTCTAATCAGGAGGATTCAAAAGGTTCTGGATGTGGAGATAGGATGATGGCTATTCAGTATACATTTGCAAGTTTGGCCAAGGTACTCCAAGGTACCTGTGGCTCAAACTGCAGAGCAGCATGCCCAAAGGCCTATTTCCCCTGAGATGGGCAATGCAATTGTAGTGAGGATACCATCAGCATGGTAAAGCAGTGATTACATCATCTC
Organism: Excalfactoria chinensis; assembly: GCF_039878825.1. NCBI lineage: Eukaryota > Metazoa > Chordata > Aves > Galliformes > Phasianidae > Excalfactoria > Excalfactoria chinensis. The sequence continues at coordinate 64,697,787 of NC_092826.1, forward strand.
ATCTTTTTCACACCAATCACCAAGCAAAACTCTTAAATTCAGAATTTTAAGAGTATTCTGCTGATATATGCTCAATTTTGTCTGAGGCCCAAACGTGTAACACTGCATGAAAAACTACTCTTTTTTTTTCAGTAGACACATCTGAGAGCAAATAACTCATTTTTGTCACTTTTTTTCTAGAAAATATTCCTACTCATTAAAACAGAGAAGAATCTGTAATTTCAGTTTTGCTTCATGTCAGCTGTTCTAACCAAGATTTGCATCTATACAGAAATGCATAAAAACAATATGTTAGTGAGCAAAAATGCTCACTGTAGATCCACTGACACAGATTATTTGAGCTGCTTACTGCTGTTCAGAAGGTGTTTTCACATATACAACTATTTCACTTTGAAATAACTCCTACATTAGCTTCTACTTTGGATTTTCATTAAACCTGCTGGATTTCATCACACACTTTTATTTCTAACCTGAAATCATAAGTTAGATTTAAGTTAAGTTAGATCATTAAGTTAGATTTAAGTAAGGAAAATGGATGAGATAATCCTTTCCTAATTTGGAACCTTACTCTTTCATTCATTTCACATTTCTTTCAACTACCAATAACAAAAACTAGTTAAGTCATTTTATTTCTTATTTGCATATGAGGAATAAATATGTTCACTGGAGCTATTAATACCTCAGAAAATTGGGAGCATTTTAATTCACTTTATTTTCTGAACTTCCATGAATGATAAATACTTAATAGGCTTTTCAGAATTGTCCTGGGGTTCATGCTTTTGATAAAGTAGGAGTCATAACCTCATGCTTCCCTACCGTGATTGCCTCTCTTATAATTTAAATTATACTTCATTAATGCTATTGTCCACTTCCATTGCAACTGCTAAGTCACTGAATTTAAACATAATGTTTGAGTTTGCTAACAGATCTCTTCTTTGCAAATTTAAGAATATTAGTTCATGAAAAACTTGCAACACAAAGTTTTTGGGGAAAAAAATAGTTAAGTATACATGAGAAATACTTCTCTATAAATTTAATATATTTCCAATATTTCTTTTTATATTCACTTTCCAGGTCCATGTGATCTGCTTCCTCTGACCAGCTTTTCAAACAGTCAGTTTTTTCAAACACTGTAAAATTTGGTTATCTAATCAAGTCTAATCAAGTATCTATCAGGAGTTAGCGTCCAGCTGACTACATCTCAGATCATCAACAAAACATTTGGTGAGAAAGTGGCAGAAAGCAGATGAGCAGGGTACTCTGGGCAAGTGAGCAGTGGCCACTCTTGGTATGAGGCAATCTGGCAAGCCCTGAGACATAGCCTGCAGCCTTGTGACACCTTCTCACAGCTCACTCTCACTCAGCTTCCCTCAGCCTTGGGCCCAGCAGCCATGGCCAGCAAGGCTGGCTAAGAGATTTCTGAAAATTTCATTCTCTGTGCAATATGAAGAGTAGAAACACTCAGTCTAGGATAATAGAATTGCTCATGATGTGACTCACACAACTATTATTCTCCTCCTAGCATGACTGAACTGAATTCACAGGGGTTTGCTATGAGATTTGTTTACAAAATCTGGAATTGAAAATCTTTGCAGAAGGTGCAATACCTGAGAAATACACAAAACGGTGACCCAGCAGGCTCCTAACTGAGAGTAATACATAGATAGTTTTGTGTCTTTTCATCTTTGTATTTTATTCCTGCTGTCCCTACCCACAAACCTGTTGCCTCTCTGGTATGGTAATTATACCACAATTACACATTCTGCTCTCAGAATATGCTTACTTTTGGTTCCTCTGCAGTATGAATAGTGCATTATAATTCTATCTAAAATCAAATATATATAAGATGCATTCTTTAATAATCACATGTCCTTGTTGGTATATAAAGAATTCTCTAGAGAACAGTATTATAAAACTCTGTGAAACAGCATCACCTTTAGTTTACAGGTATGTGAGGACCATCATCAGAGAAGTATACACTTTACTTCACACTTAAGTAGTTGTGAAAATGAAAACATAAATTAGGAGCTATATTTATGTTTTACCTTCAAAAATAATGAGCAAATTATCAATAAATTCAAAAATTACATACACAGAGGATATGTGCTTGACATTTTCTAGTAAACTTTTGAAACTAACTACTGCAACATTTGAATAATTCCAAGATCCTAGCAGGAGTCTGCAAGTATTAGTCATGTGTACCAATAATGAGTGCATCCAGGAGTGTAATAAAAACAAACAAGAAGAAAATAAATATGCAGTCATAAAACCAAGTAATTTTTACCCAGGTCACCTAAACATTTATGCATCAATTCTTCTTCTGAACAGGTCTCAGAATTATGCTGATATATATACCAGTATATATCTTTAGGAGTATACCTTTAATAAAGAATCTGGAATTTTGAGTAATTTTCTGTTAAATGTTGTCCGGGTCTGTATTTTCACATCTTTAGAAATGACAGCCTGATTTGTTTGTAGGCCACCTGATACTGGTAGATATCTTTCAGAAAAACAAAACAAAAGAAAACAAAAGAAAACAAAAAAAAAGGAAAAAAGAAAAAAAAAAAAAAGAGAGAGAGAGAGAGAAGAAGCATCATAAAAGCCCAATCTACTAGATCTTCTGGAAGAATAAGTCATGACTTTCTAATGTGGATATGAATGAGTGCCATTTTATTTCATAGCTACCTACCAAAGTAATTGATAGAAGGAGGAAGAAGCTGCATTACATTAGCAGCTTCCTAATTAGGTTACTTGCTAATTAATAATAATGATAATAATCATCACTTCAGCCAATATGGATTATAAAAACCATGGCTGAGCCCTTCTGACAAAGGAAAACCTTCTATAAGAGCCTTTAGGCAGGGGGAGCACTATAAACAAATCCTTCTGACACATGCATAAAATCACACTACTCATTAAAAAATATCCTCAGAAGTCTCATGAGTGTTTCATATTACCTCAAATGTTTATTTCTATAGAGTGGGTACCACTCTATATGGCTTCTTAAAGTCTGTACAAATGGAAGCCATATCAGAAATTAATTTCCTGGGAATGGTGTTCCATCATATTTTGAAGAGGACCTAAATCTGAAGATGCTGGCTTATATCTTGCCTTCACAGGGTACAATTCTATCATCTTCTAACTTCCAGTATCAAGCTGGAAATATGTACTCTCAGGCAAGGTCGTTGTTCAGAAAACATTTCTGAGCCTTTCCATTGAAAAAGCAAACAGCTTCTGGCTTTGTCCAAAGGAATGGTTTTGAATGTATAACTGTCCACAAGGTGTTGCTGATTGTCTTATGTTTATTTGTGTCAATGCACTGCTTAGCAGTCTCAGATAATAATGTTATGCCCGAGTCTGCACTATTTAAATAGTATTAAATTACACACCTAACACATTACACTAGGAAAACAATGTCTGCCATATTAACTGCAACGTAATTTAAAATAAAGGGTATTGTTATATTTAATGCTGTGTGCTGTAAGGAAAGAAAAATAACTGAATCCTAAACAGACAATACCCTGGTTCTGCTCCTATTCTCCTGTTCAGTAGGTGATCATTACCATGTCATCCAGGCCTTCAGATTCACTTCCAAGAGATATCTAGAAACACTTACCTTTCTAAGAGTTTTATGTGGAATTTAGTGCATCATAGTGTAATAGTTTAATCACCTTTCTCAGGTTTAGTAATAATGTATGTCAGTATTATGACATTATTATTAACATCATTATTATCAATAAGCAAATAGCCTAATTACAAATTTCATATCATTAGGCCACTTTAGTGTAATAATGCATACTCTCATTTTAATACTGATTATTATATTGATCTCTGGAGAAAAAACATTCTTATTTTCAACCTTTCTGTCTCCTACCTCAATTCTTCATATACAAAGTTTTTCAATAACATTATTAAGTAAGTACCCTGTTCCTTTTAAACAACTTGAAGTGTTCAGTTACAAGTTCTGACAGGACAAGCCAGGAACATAGTTTGACCCTAAAAGAAACTCCTGTTAGAACTGAAGTTATCATTCATTAGTTCCTAAAGCAGGATACTTGGATCTGATTATGCCATTAAAATCATAGAATCCTTAGAGGTTGAAAGGACCTTTAAAGGTCATGTAGTCCAAATCTTCTGCAATGAACAGGGACATCTACATCTAGATCAGGTCACTCAGAGCCTGGTCCATTCTGACCATAAATATCTCCAGGGACAGGGCTTCCACCATCTCTCTGGGTAACTTGTTCCAGTGCCTCACTCCCCCTGCTGTATAAAAAACCCTTCCTCCTTTACCCAATCTAAAATTCCTCTCTTCTAGTTTGAAATCATTTACCTTTGTTCCATCAACACAAAACCTGCTAAAAAAATCTGTGGCCCTCTTTCTTACACCCCTTTAGAAATTGAAAAGTCTCTCCCAGGCTTCCCCAGAGTCTTCCAGGCTGAACATTCCCAGCTCTCTCAGCCTGTCCTTATAGGAGAGGTGTTCCATCCCTTTCATCATTTTTGTGGCCCTCCTCTGAATGTACTCCAACAGGTCTATGACTCTCCTCTACTGAAGACTCCACACATGGGTGCAGTACTCTAGGTGAGGCCTCACCAGCATAGAGCAGAGGCTGGCAGGATTACCACCCTTGACTTGTCATTGTTCATGAAAGCAGACTTTTGTTTACATGATTTAACCCACTACATTATGACAAAATCTCTGGCTCTTACTGTGTGGAAGAATAGACATAATGGCCTGAACACATGACTGGTCTGTGAGGAGGGGCTTGTATTGAGAAAACAAATAAACTGACTCTAGCTTTTCCACATAGCTGGAAGAAAACTGAGGAAATGGACTGTAGCTGTAACTAAGTATCTCTGCTTTCTGCGAATTACCTTGTTTATGGCAATACCTGCACTTCATCTCCTGTTATGGATATGGCCAACAGCACTAAGGAGTTGTGCAGACACTCTACTGGTCTGCTACCTCCACTGATGAGAACTTGATGGAGAAACTACCAGCCAGCCACCTCTGGTAATGTGAGTCTATTGAATTGATGAATGTCAACTCAACTCCACATACTTTTTTCAGGATCAGTAAACGTAAGATAAAAGTGCTGGCACTTTTGCATTGCTCTTACAAGGCAGCTCCTTCATGGCAAAACTATATCCACATCACTTGCTAAAGAAACACTCCTCTTGAGATCTCTCTTTAAGCAGCTATAACAAACTACAGAATTATTGCTCATTTTCATTCTTTACTATCTTCATGGCCTTGGGGAACACAGTTGTTCATAATCATACATCATTAATAGGATATTAGTGCCTCATTTCCTTAAATGTACTTACTGTGCCTCTGCTTTGACAATGTCTTCCTGCACAGTACTATGCAATTGTAACACGTAGCATCTCATCAGCTACTATAATGAAAATAGAATCTTTATGTTTAGCAAAGCTACACAAAGACAGCTTCAAGTAAGATCCAAAAGCCTTCCACTTTGTAGGATGTTCTTTAATCAGTAAATTGTTATGCATGTAGTTTTGGCACTCAATAAATCTTAATATTGCTTTCAGGTTATGAGGACTGCTCTTAAAGTAATGACACAGTGTTGGCCTACAACATCAGAGGCAGATGGTGGTGGTATGGCAGTAGAGGCTGAACCTCCCCACCAGTATCCTGTCTTATTTTGTTGCTATGTGACAGATGATAGCAGAGGGGCAATCTGACAAAATGGTGTAATGGTATCTGACATGGAAGCATGAAAGAAGTAAAAGTACGACACTGAATGCCTCCATGCAAAAAAATGGCATCCACTGACATTCAGCAGGAATCCAGAGTGATATTCCTGTTGCCATGCACAATTATAATCCAAACCGCATACTTGCCCAGGTGCTAGCGAGACCCTCGCTAGGGCCAAAAGGACCACCGTGACTCATCAAGAAAGGTGGCAAAATGGCGTTTATTAGGAGTAATCAATACCTTATATACCTTACTACTTCGTCTACGCCCCCTAGGGCACGTTTGAAATGCGCGCCAATGTACCTCACAGGGTTTGAGACGGAAGAGGCTGGATTACTATCACCGTCACATCCCGAAAAAGCCCCGCTACCGCCTATATGCTTGTACTACAAGGTTCAGCCTCGTTAGCATCTACAACATATTCCCAGCTTAAATTTTAGTAACCATCATTCTCTACTAAAATTTATGTTAGCTGAAATAAATTCAATAGCTATAAATTCCTTTTATCTTCTAATAATGCCTTTATAGAAAGTAATTATCTATTTTAAAGAAAAGAGGAAACCAACATTCGCTACCCAAGCTCAGCTATTTTTGGTTTTCATTCTTAGATTAGACTTTGCTGAAAGCTGAAGAAAGATGATAACAAAATATATTAAGTAAATTGAATGCTGAAGATGGTGAGAAGTATGTGTTGACAGAGGAAGATGTTTAATGAATATTTCTTAAATTGAAGCATCTGGCAAAAAGCTCTGAAATTATTGTATTCTTACATCCAAGAATTTAGAAAAGATGGATAAAATAGTTGTCATAGCTGCAAATAGCACTTACAAAATAAACAGTTGCAAGTATCCTCTTTGAGGTTATAAATGGTACTTAGTGCCTCTCCAGATGCATCTTCAACTTGAGTGCTTCACACCATCAAGTATTCTGAAATAATATGTCTGGGTTTCATACGTAATAGTATGTGCACATTTCCTTCCCTGTCCTTGTTTCACATAAGGTGAAGAAATATTTTTCAAGGGAATTGCTATAAACTTATTAAATCATTGGATGTCAAACCATACAGGAGGCCAAAGCTTTATATAGGCTTCTTGAGCAAGGCGATTTAATAGTTCATAACTCCCATTGAGGATCAAGGCATAATGAAAAATTTCCATACAATTCTTGTCACATTGGTGTAGTACATTTGCATAAAATCTGTGGGTTAGAAAAATAACAACAGATATAACTCTAACCTTGAATTTTGTAAGGACATTAAATTATTCTTGCCTATTTTTGACAGTCTTCCATCAGAAGTTCTATGTACAAAAGACCTGGAGAATGCAATGGAAGCCAAATATTTCCTTTCCCTACGTGTTTCAATATAGCTATTTCAGAAACAGAGATTTAGAGATATACATGTTTTAAAGGAGCAGATGATGCTCGCACTGATGTACATACTGCTATTTTCCTTCCAAGGCTGCTTTTGCTAACAATGTATCCAAGGTTATATAGGTAACTGTACAACCAAGAAGTCTGCATGAAGGCTTTGGAAGACTATCACAGTGGGGTAAAAACTGAGTTTTCTGCAAATAAACCAGGGCTTGCAATCTGAAATAGTACCCTGAATGAACAGAGTTGCATAGAGGTTAGATAACAACTAATTTTTTTTCAACTTTCCCCTATCTCCCGCTGCCTTGTGTTTTATTAAGTCAGTTTGAAATGGTTAGTAAGTCCAAAGACAGACTCTAAATTTCCCTGACTAGAGCAGCTTGCAGTCCTCACTGCTTCTGGAGAGGTAACTCCATAAATTCAATGATAAAACTATTGTGATGCAGCTGATTTGAATTCTTGTTTGTTCTTCAAGGGAAAAAAAATATATGTATATATATATATACATGGGGAAAGGCACTGACTTCTTCCCATGTCCTACAATAAGCAAATTCCAGACTTTTAACATTACTATACTATTAATTAATTCTCCAAATATGGAGAACATATTTTTAAGAAGCATTATCCCATGAGCTATCCATGAGTTGTGCAGTAGTACAACTTTGTGATTTTATGGCATCATCTTCCTAATGGAAAAAGGATGGCCAAAGCTCCTTTCCCCTCTCACTAGATATTAGTTGTTGTATAGGAAAAACAGACGCCGCAATGTGCTTACTAGTCAATATGATGAATTGACTATCCAAAATCTTGCAAGCAGATGTGTCTAAAGTGAGCATGAAAGAGGAGAACGTGTAGTACTATAATGAGAATTGAAAGTAATTTGCTTTCATTTTGCTCTCTCAACATTCAAATAAACTCTGAGTTGGTCACTTCAGGCGCTACCGAGAGTCAGTGGAAAGATGGTAAGAAATATTTATCTTTGGAGTAGAGGATATCATAAGGAAGCAACTGCTCCTGATCTGAAGAGTTCCTGCAATGTTCCGGTTATCTGGAGGGCTTTTAAGGGACACCCCCCTGTGATACCCATAAATCTCTGCAAACACTAACCTGGGTCTCCTCAAGAAGCTGTAGAGGCACTTAAACATGGAGACAAAAGAAAACAGAGTGAGAAGAAGATGGTCAAACATGGCCTGTATCAATAGTTTTACAGAGGACAATGAGGTTCCTCTGCTTATCAGAAAGAAAACATAATTATTCTTTACAACAAAGATGTTTTAACCCCCCTCTCACAATTAAAGTTGTACAAGCTATTCTGATTTTACAAGCAGTTTTTACGCAGAACTTCTTCAAAAACCATGGTAATGTTAAACAGATTGAAACTAAAGAAGGGGAAAGTAAGAAGGTTGATTTAATGGATATTAGTTTACCATTACTATTACTCTAATTAGTAAATGACATATACAATACTACAAGAGAGGATTCATTCTTTTTTTTTTTTTTCTTGTCTTCAATAAATGTTTAATCTTTTATTTATAAACTAGACACCTAATATTGTCAACACCATATCAAACAGTGAAGAAACAGTGTTTGTTAAATCTGTTCAGAGTTGAGAAAAGGAGATACATACCATATACTGGGAAAAAAAAAAAAAAAAAAAAAAAAAAAAAAAAAAAAAAGGAAAAAGAGGGAGAATGAACCTGCTACTGCTAAATAAATTTTATACTAAGGAACATATGGTGGAGAAATGATAACTTACACCAGAATAGACAGGTGACATTACAAAATTATTTGGCTTGCACTATGATTAGTATCCCTTCCTTTGTGGTAATTATTTTCTGTAAATTTGCTTTATTGTGCAAAAGCTTATCAAATTTGTTTCAGTTTTGTCAACAAGAAACAATTTTCAGCAGCCAAGAACTCAAAATAAGAATTTTTCAGTACTTTTTTAATAGGTTCTGCAAGTGGATGTGTAGGCCAAAATTCAAAGCCTGACATTTAAATAAATTATAGTAGAGCAGTGTGTTGACTGTCAATACTTGCAGAAGTGCCAAATAAATATAAGGCCATATTGTTTTCTCTGGAACAGGAAATGACTTATTAAAATCTGAAAGTCACTTTGTGTAATATTTTAAATTAGCTACTATTACAAAAAACCAAAGTAGATTCAAAATTGGAGGTTCAGAGCATGAAATCAACCTTCACAATGTTAAAATACAAACAGAATCTAAAAGTAGAAAATATTAGCACCAATAAAGCTATATGACAAAATACTTGTGAAGAACAAAGGACTTCAGAATAATCTTTGTCATTTTTAAGTACCTGTGGAATAGGGGTTAGCTTCACCCCTAGTATTAGTATTAGAAATAGGCTTAAGTCTCCCAATAGGAGACTGAAAAATATAGTTTTTGATTCTATTAAGTAACACAGTATTAGAGTTTAATGAAGAAACAAGCAGCACTTACTCACCTGTCCTATGAGCATTCATCACTGAGAACTGTCAATCAGCTCATGTAGAAATAGCCTTGCTTCTCTCTTTTCTGTCTTAGAAGTGCTGGCTATTCATAAAGGTGTCTTTGATGAGCTACTCCTCCCACAACTAACTTCCCCTTGTGTGGACATCTGGTTTATTTTACCGTAGCAACCTGTGGCGAGGATGCTGAGATAGATCCACCACTGCTTCTTCAGTAAAAACTGAAGCCAGAAGACAGATGTCTGTTGATTCTGAGCCATGTTCACTCTTCATAGCAAGAATCCATTATCACATGCCAAAAAGCAGCAACCCTCAGGACTGAACAGTTATGTAGGTTGTGTAATCTAAACTAATGCCTCCTAACAGATCAAACATGCTGAAGGCAGGAAATCTGTTGAAAAGGTGCTCAGTGGAAAGAGACAGAAATTTTTGCCCATATGAACATCATTCAGCTAAGCCCAAAAATCTGTGGGGTTGGCTTTGAAGTTAGAATAACACAGGATCATTTAGGGATAAATGTACTGAGCCAGTGTACTTCTCTCACAGCTTCTATGGGCACCATGGGAATGTGAAAACTGTGCTCTAGAAAGACGTGAAGCTCCTGTGGTATGAAGTCAACAGAACTAAATCCAAGAGTGCTTATTACTAACCTACAGGACACCACGTTTAAGAGCAGCAGCCATTTAGAAGGCTAGTGTGATAGTTTTTCTCTGTTATATTTACTTGTGTCTTGAAATTACACAATTTTGATTTCATGCTACATTCAGATTGACAAATTCCACTATGAAAAGCATGGGTTTGGTTTTTTTTGTTTTTGTTTTGATTTTCATAGAATCATAGAATAATAGAGTGGCTCAGGTTGGAAAGGAACTTAAACATCATCATACTTCAATCTCACTGTATTTTAGACTGATTTTCTAACAAAGAGAGAGAGTTATGTAATGGTACTATTTACCTATTTGACAGTTTTCTCCTAATATTTTTATTGCCATGGTCAACTCCAATCAATGAGATAGAGGTATCAGATATCTGAAATACGACGAAGAACAGAATTAGTTCCCCACAGTCAAAGGAATAGCAATATTGCATGCAAGCTCAGTGAGTCCTCATAGCACAGAATTAAGCACATGACCTATGGTTGAATACCCAGCAGGACGGGGAAGGGAACTTGTTATATAGGTGGGAAGGAAGAGAGATAATAGTAGAAATGGCAGGAAGTAGAGCGGGTATGGTAAGGGTAGGTATGTTAATACGGGTCAAATGCAGACAGAACATGGGGCTGAAGCACAGGGAGAGAAGGGAAGATAGCAGGCAGGACACAACTCCAAGGAAAATTCTTAATTCTTGTCCTCTTAGAATGGCTAGGATTTCAGGGAGATGATGAAGGAACGTGATTTAAGTCTCAGCTATCTACCAAGTAGATAGGTTGTTTCTGTGTTGAGGAATTACCAGATGAGAATTATAGCATAGCAAATTTACTGCATAACTGAAAAGAAGTAGGCAAAATATTCTCTGGATAAACTTCATGCTCTGCAGAACATACTCTTTATTCCACTGATGTCCTTTACAGAAATAAACCGATTGCAGCCCCTGCTCAAGCACACAAAAATATAATGAATCTTTTCTTTTCCCAATTGCCTTCCTCTCTGATGAACAGAACTATCACCTCTGGATAAAGGATACGGATTTTCTGAAATATGTCCTTGAGGTAATAAATGTCATCCTCTCTGAAAAGCAATCTCACCTCAAGATAACTAAATCTTTTTTCCATTTATCAAATATCAGAAGGATTACTATCTTTACTCACTATTTAAATTCACAGGCAGAAATTGAATTCTTGCCTCACGTATCTAGATGGTTGCAATTATTTTCCTCACACAGTAAGCACTGCTAAGGATTAAAAAAATAAAATTAAAAAAAAAAAAAAAAAAAAAAAAAAAAAAAAAAAGCAACAGGGCATTAATGACAGTGTAAACTGCAAACAGGGGAAAACAGAAATTTTGTATCTGTATTTTACACTACAAAACAGCTCAAGCTACTCTTTTTTTTATATACTTTTTCTTTCCATTATCTAAATATAATTTACTATCAGATATGGAATTGAAGTTGTAGGGTCTGACAAAATTCAGATCAAATAATCACACTAAAACAAGCTTATTTATAGCTCTGGCCTGTATTTGCATGCTACAAGTGCTTCTGTTCTGTTCAGCAAAGCTTCGCATTTTGCTTTGGTAAAGTAGTGCACATATCCATCTGAAGAAAAGCAGTTATTTGATTCCAGTCCAAAACTCCACACACAAAAATCGAAGTCTGCTGAAGTGACTGAAATTACACAAGTAATACAGTGCTTTGAGAAACATGAATTCAACACCATGATGATTTTCTCTGATAAGAAACAAAGCCAGAGTTCTTTTCTTATTCTACTGTCAGTTGTTTTACAGAAAACAGTGATAAATCACCTCTAATTCAGCTGACATAAATCATTAAAAGCAATCTAACTTCATTGTCAGAGACTCAGTAATGGGTCTGCTTCAGAATTTGCAGTCTCAGAAAAAATGTAAGCGGAAAGGATGTTTATTCTTTTAATTTTTTCAAAACATTTTTGTTGAATGCTATCAGAGTTCTTTGTTTTGTTAATATCAAAGTTTGACACAGCTTCATATTTAAAACCTTCTACCAAAGGAAAACAATGGCCACACAGATTGACATCTTTTTTTTCCTGTTTGTTCAGCTTCAGTATCAAGAGTTACCATTTTCAATCGGTGGTTTCAAAAAAAGAAGGTCACAATTGATTGAAGCCCTATATGTATTGCTAAAAGTCCCCATTTATCATTCTCCACGCATTTCTCTTCTCCCGTTTGTGTTTTAATTGTCTAAAAGATTGAAAAGTTTAGCTCTTCCACATTCCACGTCAGCTACTAGTCACTATTCAAGCTTCCAAAGACTTTGCCTGTTCCATGGACATGTAGCTTCCCCCAGCAAGACAACAATTTCCTATAGCCAGAAAGTAAAGTCTGGTCCCTCTGAAGATATGCCTGTATTTCAAGCACATCATTTTAAAGTAACACCATCATATTCTCTACTTAGCCATAAAATTGAATTTAAATTTTATATACACACACACACACAAATTCCAGTTGCACTGAGGAAAAATAAATATTTCTGTGTTTCTGTGAGAACAACTACAGCCATCCACTTTGCATTTTACTGGGGTTATAGAAATATATGGTAAGAGCATAGACAAAACATGGTGCTCAGGGAAGGATGCAACTTATTTCATATCTAGAAGGCATTGTAATTGAAAAGGTATGAATTCTTTGTGTAATCTTTAGCAGATCAGTGCTGCAGCTGGGATTTAATTCTATATGAGTAAATACGTAGAAAATAAGACTTTGGAGTGATTTTATAATTGATTAGATTCTAAAGGGAACACAATGAAAAGATCATATACTCTATCCTAATAGAAGGATCAGAGTACTTATGATCACAATTATCTTAAGTCACATCTGTCTGATTTCTCAAGTATGCAAAAACTGTGGGTTTGTCAGGTTAGGACAACATATTTTCCTTGCTGTTTTGCATAGATCACCATTTTATCAAACAACATATTGACTTCATCTTTTGAAGTTTCAGTCAGCTCCTGCAGCGATATCAGCAGCACATGAGCATTTTTAATAAGCTTTGGGAAAATGTAACAAGGAACATGATTTCTCTTCAATTCTGCTTGGCTCAGTGCTAAAGCAAAGCAATGGAATGTTGTTAGAATAAAAGTTTGAACCACACTATCTCATTTGCTTCCTTTCATTAGTGTTTAGGGGAGGAGGGGACTGTTGTGACAGCTGGTGATCAGTGATTCAATTATATGCTCCATTCTCTGGACTTTGGTTCAAGATGTCCTTTGGCAAGCCAAGCCACTGCATGATGATAGATTTAACATCTAGGATTCGACAGAGTATGCAAAATGATACAACTAGCATTCATGTGTTTCTAAGGCAGCATGCCTTTGAAGGTGTGCTACTAGCTACAGAACATCCATTCCACCAGCCCTTCTCATTTGCTAACACAAACACATTAAATTCAGTATTCCTCTCCCTCAGACAGTCAATTCCACATCCTTGATGTGTGAAATTGTGTAGGTCAGAATGAGAAGAAAACCAGGCCCATAAGTGTTAAGAACTCAGAAATATATCTTTCTGGTAACAATCATGTCTAAAACAAGCAGGAGATCCTGTAAAATACAAGTTCAATGAGGATGCTCAGGTCAGGCCTGCAATTGCACAGAAAAGAATGCAAGGTTCCCACTGGGAACTAAAGTAATACCACAAAGCTGTGATGCCTCCAGGTGTTTAGGGCAGGTATACACTAGATACTCCCAGTATGTTTCTCTTTTCTATTTTCCAAGCATGCCAGACAGAGCAGAAAAAAATTATTCAGCCTTTGAGTTCAAAGAAGCATGGCAGAAAACTGCCCTACCTATTTCAACACAGAGAAAACAAAAGTTAGTCTTGTGAAAAATGAAGGCTGTGGAACAAATAAGTTAAACTGATATCCATGACTGACGGAGACATGTAGTGAATATTTTGTAGTTTATACCTATCACCAGTCTTTCACTGATTCTTCCAGCACAGTCTCCAGAGTTTAGGGAAGGATGGCTGCCAAGGAAAGCCTTCATTGCAGGCAAATGCTTCTTGCTTCTGATGCAGCAGAGTCCAACCTGCATAAAAGGGACACCATTATCTCTTCTGGCAGAATTCTCTGAAGATATGAAGATGATGGAATAAGTCATTTAAAGCAGAGCTATCTAATATCACCTCAGATATTTTTGCAAGACACTGTCCTGAATGTTCAGTTTATTGCTCCTACTCTTATACAAATATTGCATTTTTAGCTGGCATAGTTCTGTAATATACTAAGTCTTTATTTCTTATGTTTAATATAACTTTTTTCTTTATACATTTTTATTCTTTGGAATGCTTAGTATATCATCAAAATAACTGTTTAATCATTATTTTTTAGTTCATTATTTTTGTATCACTGTGATGTCTCCTCAGGGAAGCAGATACTTGTCAGACATTAACTTTTCTAAAGTGCGCTTGAGTAATGTTGTAGCCATTAATTTTTAAAGCAGAACAATAGTGTTTAAACTCAGTATTTTTCTGCTTCATAAGCAGAAGAGTTTATCTAAAATTTCTGCTTCTTCATCTGTACTTCTGAGCTGTTGTGGTATTACAGAAGGCGGTCTGGAAAGGCCTGGCTATAAGCCTATAGTAAGGTAGGGTTTATATCTTTTAAGTGGAAAATAACCCTTTAAAAGATTTTTCATTTATTTTAACTCTTTTTTTTTTTTTTTTTTTTTTTTTTTTTTTTTTTTTTTTTTTTTTTTCCTAGAAGACCGAAGGAATGATTTTGAATGTAAAAAGCTTTGAAACCAGGCAAATTTTAATAAAACCACTCAGGCAATATTCTTCTGCTTTTAAATTTTGCATTTCTGAGCACAGTATTACTAACCCAAGCACTAAGAAAACCACAGAAATGCCTCTGGAGAAGATGGCATTGAATATTATTAAAAAAAATAATAATAATCTAAAATCTAAATGATAAATACATGTTCCCATAAGTCACTGCATATTACGAGACCCACATCAAGAGTGGAATCAGATTCTGGTGCTGCTGCATCTTTTTTACTCAGTCTTTGATGGACTTTGATAATTCTCGGGATAACAGTCACTTCATATTAATAAAATTGTACAGAACCTGAGATACATTTTTGTACCAAGTACAATGCTACTTTCACTTCAAGGAATGCACTTCAATGATGCTATGAGGAGAAAAAAAAAAAAACAAAAACAACAAAAACAAACAAACAAACAAAACAAAAAAAAAAAACACAAAAAAAACAGAGAGACCCAAAAAAATCTATTTTTAGACGTACTTGTTGACAAAAAATAATAAGATTATGGCAATTATGAGTTCTCCTCCTACTCACAATAGTCCAATTGACTATGTAAAGTGCTGTGTTAAAAAGATGCTGAAAAGAATTAATGTCTTCCTAGGCTATTTTGTCAGTTTGAGTTCTTACAAAGATACTTCAGACAGATATTCAGAATGGTGACGGAAGTCAACAAGTTGATCCTCCTGTGGAAGGAAAGCGACAGCCTCTTTCCAATAGCAAAAATCTATCTGATAGATTCATAAAGGGGATAATCCTCCTGTGATCCAAGATCATATTATTAAAAGCATATGGTTAAACTCAATGAGTCCTCTGGTAGAGTGCATTAATCCAGAAAGCCTGAGTCTGCAAATGTATTGTAATCACAAGATGAATATGGACAATAATAACAAAGGCCTGTAAATTGTTGTAATTTGTATTCAGAGTATTCATTCCAAGTAGCCGTAAAATAGAAGTTGAATATTCTTACATTAATTAAAACTGTGCAAGCAGCCTACATAAAATACAGGAAAATTAAGTTTTTCTTTCTATAACATGCAGTCTGAATTTAAACACATTTAAGTCACTTCCACTGAGTGAGTACTGAAGCAAAATCAGTATCTCTTGTCCTTCCTAACGGACATTAGAGAATGAAGGAATTTAAGTACTGGTCTAGATCATTCAACTCCGTGTAAACTGACACCAACACAGTAACAAAATATATTTACTGCTGTCATCTTGAAGAATGACAGTGTTCTAGGTTATACTTATCTTCTGCTTAACTGATTTGAATAATGCTTTTCTTCCTTCAGTAGGACATGCAGCAAATAGTTATTTCATATTCCAAGTGGTCCTTTAAAATCCTCTTTAAAAAAAAATAAAAATATAGTGTTTCATTTCATTAAATTAGTACATACAAAACAAAGCATCGATTCAGGAAACTAATTTTCACAAATCATTTTCTCTTCTTTTATTATTTATCAATACTTAATAATAAAAACACACTTCCAAATTTATTTATGTTTCAGATTCACGGTACAAGGTGGTAGTGTAAAAGACCTTAAGAATGATTTTAAAAGTAGATAGGCTGGAACATGCATTCCATTTACATGTCAATATTTGCTAGTGTTGTTTATGCTCACTTAGTACCCTACGGAGCTGATTCACCTGTGAAAAAAGCATCAGAATCTTTTTTACTTTACTGTAGAACTAACTTCTCACTGCTTCTGGGAGCAGTTATAAAATGAAAAGAAAAATTGCTAGAAAGATAAACCATGCAATTAATTTTTCTGGCCTAGTAGCAACAATTACGTGTTATCACCTCAAGTTGTTTTATTAGATAGCCAACTTCTTTGATTTATTTATTTTTTTAATGATTAAAGAACCCTAATTGAAACCTTCCTAAAAAAAAAAAAAAAAAAAAAGTTTCCTCTGTTTCTTTATGACTAGTAGTATATTTTGCACTAGACATAGAATCAAAGAAATTAAATTTCAAAGAAATTTAATTAAAAATACAGAAGTTGACTAAGTTATTAGCAACCCAAACTCACTGGGGGAAAAAAAAAAAAAAAAAAAACCTGTTTGTCAGCACTAGGAAGATAAATGTAAATTCCCTCATGCACACCTGGCTTATACAACTACCATTTTCATCGTCTTTCCTTATTCCCTGATAAACTGAAATGTTTGGCTATTATTCCAAGCTAATTTTCCTGGCAGCTTGGCTTTTTGTCTGGTTATTTGTGAAGAATCAGTTTCCAGCTGAACTACGGACAAGATTAGAAAATCCTCAATCATACTGATGTTACCAATCTCTTGAAACAGCTCCTTATCACAGATGTTGAATTCCCATTCAGTTGGGTGCATGAACTTCAATCAGTCATGCCCTAGGACATATATTCCAGTCGGTTTTGGTACAGAATAACTCAACTGAATATACTGATCATAGGTAAATGACTACTGTACCCATAAGTTACATCGCCTTCACAGGCACAAGCAGTAGCCCCTCCTGAAGTCTTCCACCCTTTCCTGTTCCACACCAAAAAGGAAAATATAGTACTGTTGTTCCATCATGGAGGACATGCACACAGTACATGTGTAGGGAAGTGGGGACCACAGCGGATTAAGATCCGGATCATTAAGTGGTCCGCTACTCTTCCATCTACTTCTTTTGATCAAAAAACTGAAATTATAAATAGAACTAAGGAAATTAACGTTTGACCAAATCATAATAGGCTTTCAGTTTCAGTTAACATCTGTTGCATCCTATGAGAGGCTTAGGGAGCTGTTAAGGAGTTTATTTTTTCACCAAGCTGTTTCATTTTTAAAATTGCTATTGCTTTATAGTATTGTTATAATTTAACACATTAGGATAGTATAATGACCAGACACTGCACTGCTGCTTCATGGAAGAATAGAACACAGCTGCCTGTGCTTTGTGCAAGCAAATCACTGAAAATAATACCCTTGTGATGAAAGCACATTGAGCTGCTAATCACTTTGTAATAATTTTTGCACAGAAGTATTCTTGAGATATCTGAAATGAGATACAAACCACCAAAGAAAGGCACAGTTTTTGAGCATCCATATGATAAATATGACCATCTAACTGTGTATATGTAGAAACCACCCTATTTGAACTTACAGTGGAAATATAATCTAGTCTTTTCCTGCTCAACACATCTGTCAAAACAATAATTTTATATTTTTTATTCCAGAACGCTAAGTCCCAAACATTAAATAACCTGATGATCCAGATGCACCACTATTTAAACGACATGAGTTATCTGAATAGTATGGGATATTTAAGTGAGATGCAAAGGCATAACCTGAGATAAATCCCAGAAGGGGAAAACTTGTTTGAAAAAAAATAATAAATAAAAATAAAAAAAATAATAAAAAAAAGAAAGAGGTGGGGGAAGAGCATCAGCAGATTCAAAGACAAAAAATGGCTCTACTTCAATGTATTTCAAATATGACATATTTTCCAGACAATTTAACCTTTCATAAGGAAGTTCAGACAGGGTTTGTCCTACACTGATCACTCTCTTATCAGTAATAAAGAAAAAAAATAGAATGTGAAATAGTTATGGACAGAATAAAATAAAAATTTTGAAGAATGAACATTCAATATTTCAGTAAACAGATGTAAGTTTATTTGGAGACTTAAGATACAGAACACAGTCTCTCAAACCAGAAACCCTGTATATTCAAACTTGCCTTGCATGTAAGGTGAACTTAAGTCTGCATCTTACTTTCACATCTGATACATTTTCTAAAGTCAGATGATTAACTACATGTAAGTATTTTCTCATAATATAACCACTCAACTTACAATCTTCCCTGAATTACAGCATTAGTAAAACAAATTCAGAGGCACAAAAGCTGAGACTGTCAGTACAGAATCTTTTTGATATTGCATTTTTAAGTCTTGCCTGATCTTCTTCACAGGAGGTTCAAAAGTCTGTAATAAAGTAATATCAACTTTCCAAAGAATTACAAATTAAATTGACTAGCACACAATCATTTGCAA
The DNA here is from genome assembly GCF_039878825.1 of Excalfactoria chinensis. Classification (NCBI taxonomy): domain Eukaryota; kingdom Metazoa; phylum Chordata; class Aves; order Galliformes; family Phasianidae; genus Excalfactoria; species Excalfactoria chinensis. The sequence goes on from NC_092826.1 coordinate 64,716,808, forward strand.
ATTATTCAAATGCAGTTGTAATACACAATTTAAAATTCATGCTGCATTACTCAGTCACCCAGCTTATTCATACGGAATAATGAAAGCATCCTCTGACTTGCATATCAACTAGTCCAACACAGATCAAAGTATAGAACTGACTTTTGCTCAACACTTAGATTGAGTTTCAAGATTCTGACTAATTTAAGAGAAAGGTGATTTGCAAAACTAGCCACCAGAGAACTTCTTATGCTTTTACATTGTGCAAATAATTTTAAACTTGCTTTTAGCTTTGAGCATTCATGCTTCAAAAATGCATTTTCCGCACTTTCTGTTTAAAAAGGCATTTCTAGGCAAATGTTTTCACAATCAAATTAAGACCAGCCTTTAATACAAAATCTGCTAAGTACATTCTAATAATTCTGAAGTATAACTGAAATTTGATTTACTTCTAGAGTTTGTTTTGCAATTAATTTCAAGTAGGTTATTTTTCATTATTTGACTACCACACAAAGAAAATTTTTTGAAGTTGAATGAATAATCAATCCATATGCATGTTATTCAGTTTAGGAGTTCAGTCAGATCCTCCAAAGACTTTCTGAACACCAGCTACCTGTTACATGATAGCCAACTATGTTTACCTTATTGTTGGCTGTAACTGTCACCTCTGAGAAAACATGGCCACTTCCCAGATGTATTTGCTGATGCTGCACAATAGTAGGTGTAAGTATGAAAATAATCAAAGATATGTAGGCTACGCACATTTTTATAACAGTTCCTTAAAATGACAACATAATCATTAAAAAGTTTTTGTGCTACTGCATAATCAACAAAAATAGAGTGGTATAGCTAGAAAGAGATAAATGGAAATAAATGAAAAATGCTTACCTGCATAGGCTCACAGGGAAAACTACACAAGTCAGTCAGAGTCAGAATCAGACTCTAGTCTAGGCTCTCCTAGAGGTGCAGCCAGACTATACCCCTTCTGGTCACACAGCTGAATTGCCTTCAACTGTGCTCCCAGGACTGACTCAGTGCATGCCTCAGGTGACCAGGCTTGGGCATGATTCAACAGTTCCCATACAGCTACCTTCTTTAAAGGCTAGTAGATCTGCATTCTGCTACTATGCTAAACAGACTGTAACATTTTATTCCAAACATTTCCCTCTACAGACACCTAATAAAGCTAAAGTTAATATCAATATTTCCATCTACAACTCAATAGATTAGGAAAACAACCATCATGAGATCTCAGTGAAACAGTTCCCAATTTATGCTACAAAGAACTACTTGGAATGCAAGATCTGATGATATTCTAAACTACAGGAAATTAAATTGCAGAAAATGAATCTAACAGTATTGCTCAGTATTATTGTCTTAGTGCTTTTCCTTGTGGAGAGGAAAAAAAAAAAAAAAATGAGCATGAGAATATCATTGCAGGAAGTATTATCTCATATTCTATTTACATCTTATATGCATAGTCGGGTTTTAGAACAATATTTGCATCTATTTCTTCTGTAAATATCTTACTGTTGTATGCAATTCAGATTGTTTGGAAACCAAAAACCTCTTTCAAATTGGTATTTTCTTCATTGGGATATTTATTCATATATTATCTATCTTTCCTCTGTTCGCATACAGCAATACGGTTAACAAGAGAAGTTCAGCCACACGTGAGTAATTCCAGACTGGTGGAGTCAAGTTCTTCTCCCTTGAATATGACATGGAGTTAGCATTACAAGTGATGGTATAGTGTACAGTAGATAGATCTGATATGTTAAGATAGCACCTTCAAGGAAGTAAGAGGAAATTAAAACTGCACCACAGTACTACATATTATAATAAATATTAATAGAAATAAGAAAACTTTAGATTTCTGGATAGTCAAAAATCTATCACATCTCAGGATGTATCTCTGTTTACTTGAAGCTGACAGAACTGCGCTTAACAAGACTCACTGAGCTCTATTAATGAATCTACTTGATGATTCCACGATTGGTGACCAGAGAGGGAGGGTTTAATGCTTGATTAATCAAAAATCAGTAGCTGCAATAGAGAGTTCATTCTGTTCTTCACAACTGTCTGCTTCCCAAAATATTGTTAAGGTCTTTTTACTAGTATTATGGGGGAAAATGTTCTTTATACATCCCCAGACCATAGACTCCTTAATTTATAGTGTGCATTACAAGTGTCTGGTTTCATGTTTTCATTGTCATTTTCCTCACCCCTTGTTTTTGCCTTGCAAATTACCAAGCTGTTAGCCAGCAGTGAAAATTGTTTCTGAATTCACCAGATGCAGGTTTTTAGTTTACACTCTTCTTTATCACCAGCATGCACAGAACCCATTAGCAGTAGACAAGCACTGTTCTCAGAAATGGCAAGCTCATTAGTCAAGTTTAAGCAAGATTGTGGCCCCCAGGAAGTGGATACTAAAGGCACAAGACCCAGCAAAAAATGTTCAGCTGACATTAAGAAAACCATCAACATTTCCTTTCTATTCCCAGTTGTAGGAAAATCTAATCTTGCAAAAACAGTCACAGGCATAGAAACAAATCAATTTTAGCAATTGGTTATGCAGCATAGGCAAGCCCTGAAAACATGAGACTATAGTCAATTCCTTTGAAAGAAGAATAAAAATTTTGACTTCTCCCTTAAGATAAAAAAGTAAGAAGGCCAACACTGGTTTAAAGCCTTCTTGCTGAAGATGTCTGTCCTCATGCAGTGACAGTGCAGATGTTATGTCACTCCAAAAGCAATGCCTCCTATTTATTTCCACAGTAGATACAAGGAACACAACACTATTTAATAGAGCAAATTCTGAGCTACAAAACTGTATACTGCATTTGTTAAAACGTACACCAGGAGGGTGACCCACTGTCACCACCACTGAATCGCATAGCCAACAGCCTCACTGTGTTCATATCCACTGTTTAGTCTGCATAAATATTCAGCAAGGATCAGTGAATGTCAATGGGTGCCATTTTTTCCGGCATGAAAGAATTCAGTGGCATACCTACATTTCATACACAGTTCCATTTCAGACACCATTCTATCAGACTGCCCCTCTGCTGCCATCTGTCTCGCAGCTACAGAATATAATGCAATATTGATGGAAAGGTTCAGCTGCTACTGCACCAACATACACCAGCGTCGGCCTCTGATGTCATGGGCCAACATCACAGAATAGGAATATATTTCAAAGCTGCCCTCATATTAAAAATAAATCTTTTTTCATTAATAATCCATATAAAGTTGAGACATTTCATAAATCTACAATCTAGATCTAATTTTCTGAAATCTCATCAACAACTCAGTGTGAGCTCACACCATAAATGAAAATTGAATGCTTTTATCATGCTCATATTGTCCAACTAAACTGTCAAGTTTAATCCTCATTGGTCCCTTCCAACACAGAATCCTCCAATTCTAATGCAGTTTCAAAACAAGCAATTAAAAAAAAAAAAAAAAAAAAAAAAAAAAAAAAGCTGAGTATGAAAGCTTATGGATTTAGCCCATTAAAAATAAATAAATAAATCAGAAAAAATGAAAACAATGGAAAAGAGAGCATTCTTGTTAAATAATACATGAACAGTAGTACAGAGAGCAGGCAGAGGGATAGCCACAAGTGAGGCAGATCACTGCAATTAGGACCTGTCAGTAGCCCCCAGGCTTGAGCTGTACAACAGGAGTGTAAACATATATGCTTTAAGCTTCCTTTGTCCTGAGAGCATGAGGCATTAAGAAAAGGACACAAAGCTGTAGTTAGCTGCTAATCACCAGGTACCACAGGGACCTGAAGGCCTGACCAGTGTCTTCTCCCTTCCAGTGCTACCACTCATTCCAGCTGCTCCCAGTCAAGTACTACCAGGTGAAAGCTGCCCATAGCCATACAACTCAGAGGTAGCAAAAACAGGAGGCCAAAATAGCTCTCCAGCTGGCACTGGTATCTTAAATTGCTGCAGTTTACAGCTTCCTCTCTTTTTTTATTGCAAGTAATCAGCATGATAACTAGACCAATGGGGCACACAAATAAGCTAAGATAGCCCCAACCAGCCTCATCTGAATCCTCCCCTACATCCATGTGTTCTGGAGCTCTATTTAAGTTCAGTCAGGAAGTAAAACCCTCTAACTGATTTACGTTAGAGGAGATTTGCTGCTAGCTTAGGTATGAAGTTATACACACCCAAATGTATGCCTCTGGTTCCTTATGCAAAACACTGCAGTCACAGAACTTCTATTGAAAAAATATAAGAATTTATAAGCGTATTTTTAAAAAATCCATTATTTCTGTGACCTTCTTAAATAATTTGCATTTTCAAGCTCTAATGGCTGGGTTCAGTTCATGCATTTGTACTGCTCTACTGAGCTAAATAGAATTTAATACAAAACAAAACTTTATATTTAAAGGAAAAATAGATATTTACAGGGAACAGTTTCTATAGGGATAGTCATATAATAGGATGGTTTAGGTTAGAAGTGATCTAAAAGATAATCCAATTCCAACCCTTAATCCATAGACACGATTGCTAACTGCTAGATCAGAGTACCCAGTGTAGGCACAAGGCAGAGACTTTTGGGAGCCACTGTGCTGGGTTGTTGTTACCTGTTATCTCCATCTTCTCCAAGTAGTTCAGAACTAATTATTATTATAGCTAGCTGAATTTAGTGTCCCCATCACAAAAAAAAAAAAAAATCATTATGGCATCAGATCTCAAACAGGATGAATTCTGAAACTGCTTCATGTCTGTTTCCATCAAATAATCTAACAGGTCTCCGTTTTGTAAGCCCATGCCACAGCAATAACTCAGTATGTACAGAATCTCTTTGTCTCACTAATAGTTTTTGTTTCTGCTAGTGGGTCTAACACATCTTGATTTTTATAAAAGGCTTAAAAATCTGTAGCAGCATTTTCAGTCTACCCTGGAAACAAAATACTTTTGTCTCTGAAGCACTCAGTTGTCAGGAAGCATTAACAATAATACGAAGCATGACCACACATTAATAAACACTATCTGCTGCACTGAAACTTGAATAAACTTTCAGCTTACGTGCATATATAGCCTTGAGGTTTTAATAACTTATGGCAATAGATTTCAAATGTTATACTCAACAGTCAGCCCTTGCTAATCTATCCAAATCTCCTCTCAGGACTGCCAGAGTTTTCCTGTGTTATTGTGTTATTGCTGTACAGAGGAAGTTTTTCATTCAGAGGTTGATATTGCACTGGAAAAGGTTGCCTGAGGAGGTTGCGGATGCCCCATTCCTGGATGCATACAAGGCCAGGCTGGATGTGGCTCTGGGCAGCCTGGTCTGGTGGTTGGTGACCTTGACCATAGCAGGGGAGTTGAAACTATATGTTCATTGTGGTCCTCTTCAACCCGGGCCATTCTATGATTTTGTGATTCTATGCTTTAATTTGGGCTGCTGATATCTGTCATCCTGCACTCTACTGCACTGATGCAGGGAACAGAAGTGGAGACTGCTCTTAGCATAGCCAAACTTTGTTCTAAGAATTTTTGGACAAGTTTTCTCAGCCAGCTGAGCCCACTAAACTAAGCTTGGGCCTGCCTTGCATTTTTTGTGTCTTTAAGAAAGTACAAAAAATCTCTCAGACTGCTAGCAGCTTCAGAACGTATTTCTACTCTGTGAAATAGAGAACACATAATACAGTGAGAGAGGCTGGCTACCTCAGATTAGATGAATTTGTCCTTAGCTCAATCTGAAATTTTGGAGATGAATGACTTACCATACTGGTAACAGAAAATGTCATATAGCTGTAACTATAGCAATGGTTTTCTTTTGTTTTAAGAATTAATCTGATTCTTTTTTGGATTTCTGAATGTTACTCTAGTATTTACTTCTCAGGGCACACACCCCATCTGTCTAGAGAGGTCTTGTTTGTGCTAAATTCGGAGTTAGTATGCGAGTCATCTTTTATAAACAAATACTAGGAAGTTCTAGCAATACTATTCTGTAACCAGAAATGCCAGACACAATTATCTATTGATTCAGTGACCTAAGAAGAAATTGCACTTTCTACCTGATAAATAATTGATATATGTCTGATATAGGAAATAGAGGAGGAAGATTTCCACTGCATGACTCTTCAGGCTGCTGTATATTTTGGCAGCAGTAAACCAGTTAAGGAATATATATTCAGTGCAAGCTCAAGCAAGTAATAAATTCCACACATGAAAGAAAAATTAATTATACTCTTAGAATGAAGCAATTTGGAGGGTTAATTTGACATTGAGTCTTACAATTCTGAAAAGCCAGTAGACTACAAGACTTCTGACAAGAGATATTATTTTTCCTGACATTTGTCTAGGCTTTGTTTGCATTATACACAAAGTAATTGTTGGGGAAATTAGCTTGCAGCTAAACTGAGTTCTGAAGTAAGTGCATTATACACTGTATTCTTAATCCAGTAATAATGATGAAATTTTTCTTTTGGTTCTTAGCACTTTTACTGTAAAATGGAGATGCTCATTTGTCCTTTCAATATAAGAAGCCATAACTAAGGACTAGCAGATATCTTCCTGAAGAAGATCTTCCTATTGCTCTATCTACAATAGAAGTGATAGATACTTTAGAGTGCTTTAGCCAGAATGCACTTACAGTTCCACCAGTTGTTTCAATTATTTTATGTCTATACAATGAATTTAATCTTAACATAATAAATTCTCTGGTCTTAAAAAACCAACAGGTAAACCTAGGAGAAATATTTCTAGACTAAAAATTAACATAGAATAAAGCAGTAGTATAGGATATATTTTGTCAGAATAAAACACCAAGCATATGCTGGGTTGTCTGGAACCCATCTCTGTTCATCTTAAACTTTAAAACACTCTTCTTTCTTTAATAGACTTACAAGAAATTAATGTGTATGTTGCTCCAACTAAAGAGAAAATGATTATATGCTATTTCTGGACTTCCCAGAATGTCACTGTCATTTGCTGTGTGCAGTAGCTGCAGGATGGTGCATCCTCTACAGCTTTTGCAAAACACTGCTACATCTCTGCTCTGCAATTATATTTTGTCTCAAAGAGGTGTTCTGGGATATGTACGTGATATTCTGAAAACTTCCGCAATGGTGGCTATGAAAAGACTTTTGTTTTCATCCTCATTTCAAAGCACCTTATTTTAGATAATTATTAAACTGCATAGAATGGAATTTTGAAGGAATCTTTACGCATTAATATAAAGTGCTGAATCCCACAATTCTTTTCCTATTTTTACCCCATTTTTCACTCATCTTCAGTCTTCATTAATCAAACTAAGTGCTAGTTGGACAGAGAAAGCACATCTGACATCCTGGTCAAATAAGAAAAAATGTTCTACCAACTCCAGTTCTCATTTATACCACTGAAAATTATTGAATCATTTAGGTTGGAAAAGACCACTAAGATCATCTAGCCCAATTGTCCACCTACCAATACTGCCCACTAACCCCTGACCCTCACTGCCACTGCCACATCTACACACCCCATGCCTGGGCAGCCTTTTCCAATACTTCACCAATCCATCTAAGAAAAAAATTCTTCCTAATATGATGTGATAATCAGAGTTAATGCTGTGATGGCTACTTAGAAAAATCATCCAATGAAATAATAAAAGCAGTGTTCTCTGGGAAAAAAAAAAAAAAAAAAAAAAAAAAAGAAAAGAAAAAAGAAAAAACAAACAAACAAAAAAGAAACAACACAACACTTTTATATGAAGTCTATGCTTTGTCAGATACATCATCAATGAAAATCATTAAAATCTTCCCACACATTTCTTTTAAGTAGGATGAGATTTTTAGCAGTGTAATAAAAAATGTGTTCATATAATGATCTGATTATTATCAGTTTCAAAATCTACCTTATAAACATTACTAGTATGTATATACTAGTAATGCCTAGCTGCATAAGCAGTCCTAAAAATAAATAAATAAATAAATAAAGTAGTTAAACTTATGTTCTCTCTGAAATTTCAGCAATAAAAATTTCAATAAAAATGTTTTCTGCCATTGCCAAATCCCTAGGTATCCATCCAATTAGAAGAGGCAAAAATGTTCTGTGTTAGGTATTGTACTGTTTTATCAGTTTCTGGATTGGGCTAATTCAACCTTAAAGTAAGGGGATTTAGTTCATTTTTGAAAGCCAACACATTTCTTAAGTTATTTCACAGAATTTGTTCTACTGAAGGTTTGCCACACAGTCTCTTCTGAAATGGATACTGCTACATCAATTCAAAGAGCACTAGTCCTATCTTCTCTCTTTTGTATTTTTGTCAGGAAGATTTTTCTTAAATCTTCAAATAGTTAATGCAATAATATCTTTATATCTTTGCCAAAAGTACTAAACTGTCCTTTTCCCCATGTAGATATGAAAAGATGTGGTCTTGCTGCTGCTGATACTTGCTCTGTGGGAAAGAAGCTGAAATAATGTTCTAAGCGCAAATAGAATACAGATGATTTGGCCTTTTTGAAAATAACTCTTTCTGTATTGTTTCACTTCAGGAATAAAAGCTTATGGGACTGATTGAAGGTTCATCACAAGCACAGATGAACCTCTACAGACGTTTTGCACAAGTGGCTTGAAGGCTTTAATAAATGTCAACTGTGCTTAGCAGAATTCCCCTGTAGCTACATGCCCCTCCTCCAAACATTTTTTTATTCCAACACCTGAAGACATTCAGTTTATTTTAAAACATCTTCCTTTCAAAGTTGAGAATTTTGAAAGTGAGGATGAAGTCATTGTTTAATACAGTGATTATCCAAGTGAGATAAAAAGGGAATAGTAAGAAAAGTAAGATAACTGTAAGCAAACTTGTTACCATTGCTAGAGGGTAGGTGTTTGCACCACACAGTTGCAGCCAGCAAATTATGCACTTTCATTTCTTGAGCAAACCTTGAATAGATAAATGTTTCTTTTAAAATAAAGGCTTATTGTGAACCTACATGTCTGACTCACCACTTTGGAGAGAACACATTGTCTCCAGAGCTTTTTGTAGAAACATTAATCCTTCTTAGTATTTAGTATGAAATCCTGTCTTTTTAACTCTCCATAGCTAGTAGCTTGCTTGTCTGTTTGCCTTTCACAGCTCTGCCATGGTTAAAATACACACAAACCATTTTTCATTGTGAGCACCTGGGGCACTCACACCTCTGCCCAAAAGGGAATCACCTTGAAAAAAATTCAAAATATTAGTAGCCACCCACATATAAAACATAATACCTATTGTTTTAAAAAAAGTGTTGGATCTGGCTAAAATACAGAAATCTGAATCATCTGATGCAGGGAAAGTAAAATGAGAATCCAGCATGAAACTGAAAAGGAGACAGTTGCAGGAGGCTATATGGTGTGATTTTGTATGGCTGAATTTAGTAAGATAAGCTTTCTTCCTACTCTGAGTCAGGTTTGATCAACAAGATTTAATGTATGTCATGATCACATTCTATTTGGAATCTTACATAAAAGGCTGAGAACTGTACCAGTTAAGCCTGTTATGGATGACTTAGAAAGTACCTGACCTCTTTGTACTGATGTCTTCCTTAGGGAAGCCACAGGGCCATGATTGGGCACCAATTTAGCTGAGTTTGGACAAATATCTCTTTGACACAACAATGTTGTGTGCCCAGCACTGTATCATTGATTCCCTCCCGCTCTTCACTGTCCCCTTCCTCACCCCAAAAACAAACATACAAACAAAAGCCACAATATATTAACTTCACTAGATTTCTTTCACAGTTTGGCAAGGCAGATGTTAGTCTTACCTGCCAGTATTAAAATCCCTAACAAGTTTATGGTATGAGTTTAACTGAAATGCAGTTCTCAGATGCAGCATTTTTCTCCTCTGTTCTTTCTAGTTACTGTCAAGCACAGAGTGAGAGAACGGAATAGTAATACCTGCCAACAGCTACATGGTTGTTAACCTGCTGAAATCAATCCATTAGCTCAGCTCAGTTCCTAAAAGGACATAAATCCCGTGTCAAATCAGTCATCAGTTATAAGTACAGGGAGGGAGCAAGGACAGGAGTTTAATCACTTTTGTGCAAAGACACTCATACTGAAACACTTAACATTGTCAAATGACAGTTTTAATGTCACTTTGAATGTACTCCTACATTAATAAGATGCAAGCATGGAAATTAGAGCTTTTCTTTTAAGAGTCAGTTGAGCTTCTTCAGAGCAAACTACGTACATAATAAACAGTTACAAAGCTCAACACTCAGACTGTGATTTAGCTACAGAGCAAATAGAAATTCAGTTTAATAGAAGGGTTTCAGTAGAGCAAAGCCTCATCCTTGAATGGGAAGCAAAATCTGCCATTTTTTCCAGGATCATTAACAGGGCTTGTAAGTACTAATGAATGGGAGAAAGAAATAAAGGAGATTGAAAGCTGGATTTTGAAGAATGCAATCTCTTTTGGATTCCTAGAAAAGCAGGCTCTTCTGATTGCTTATCTCCCTACTCTGATGGAATTGCTGCAGACTGCTGAAGATCAAGGAACAAGAAAAATCCAGAACACAGCAATATGTTTCAACAAGTATTTGCAATTCTACTGTCCCTAGGGAGAATACAGAAACAGTAATATTTCCCCTTCCTGATGACCACTTTCTGAAGCTGATTCAGGATGCAAAGACTAGCACGATGCCAGAACAGGATAATACCACTGCAGTAGAGAAAGAAGTTGTGATAATTTGCCAGAGCATGCAACAAACTGTTTCATCTGCAAAGGAAAATACAGCAAATGAAACTTCAGCGCTATGGGTAATAAAAGTATTACACTAAAGTAGATCCAAAACCAATAACAGCTGTTGATAATGTTCAGAATGGATTTCAAAACTGCAAGGAAAGGTAGTGAATTTCTGTAGGAAGGGAAGCCTACGGATGGTGGAAATTCAAAATTTAACATGGATAAAAGCAATCTCTGAAATTATTAAAAATGAAAGCGACTTGGGAACTTAGCTCCAGATTAAAACTTGAAATGTTTTAGAGGTTGAGAGCAATCCAGTTTTTCCAAAAGTGTGGCAACCCCACAAAAACTATTTTGAATTAATGTTATAGACTGTAGACAAAAGCTGCCCATTCAACAAGCAAAAGCAGAGATAATGGATTTCTTGAACTATATATTTTAACTTTAAGAAAAGTTATATTTTACCATCATTTGCAGTAAAACAATACATCAAGTCAGCCTATGCTGATCCTCTAGCAACCTGTAGCATTATTTTTATGGTCTGCAGCTCTGAGTGGACAATGTTACGTTCAAAATCTTCAGCCACAAAAGAAACACTGATTGTACTTTTTTGAAAGGATATAGCTGCTGTTCTTAAATAGGAAAAATATCTATACAAAGCCAAGATCAGTCTAACAATGGCATTATATTTTCACAGAATCACAGAATCACAGAATTATCAAGGTTGGAAAAGACCTAGAAGATCATCCAGTCCAACCATCACCAATATTTCCCAGCTAAATCATATCCCTCAACACAACATCCAAACGTTTCTTGAACACCCCCATGGTCGGTGACTCCACCATCTCCCTGGGCAGTGCATTCCCGTGCCTGACTACCCTTTCCGAGAAGTAATATTTCCTAATGTCCAGCCTGAATCTCCCCTGGTGCAATTTGAAACCACTGCCTCTAGTTCTATCACTGTCTACTCAAGAGAAAAGGCCAACCCCTAGCTCACTACAACCTCCCGTCAGGAAGTTCATGAAGTCATCCTACAACAGACATTAAACAGCAGTGTTGATGCTTGCAGCTAGCTAACAGATTGGCAACAGCTGAGAAGAGAGGATGCCTCTTGGAAGAGAAATGGTAGCTGCAAGACTGAGCAGTGCCCTGGCAGGATTTGTCATCAGTAAGAAACTGTGCCAGATCACAGCTCTAAGAATGAATAAAAATGAGGATTGCCAGAATGGGATGTGAATATCCTATTTTCTGCTTCTTATACTGAACTGGAGATATTTATTTATTTAATGCTGTGGTAGCACAAGGCATCCAGGAGATACTCTAAGCACTAGCAATACCCTTAGAGGAGCAAGTGGCAGCTAGAGAGTTGCAGCACAGCAACAGTGTCTATGAATGCTGAGCTGCTTCTCCAGTGACTTCCAAACAAGATACAGTCCATGTCATGACATCATTAGTAGAAGATGGTGTAACAGCTGAATAACACACAATGGCAGCATCTCTGATAGACTTTATGGGAAAAGGGCTATTGGAAGGTCTGGTAGTTCTTTAAGCACCTGGTAAATGGTATAAAACAAACAACAAAAAGTTCTATGTATTTAGCTAGTCTTAAGCAAGCTTCTCATATCTAATTATTCTCCAAGTCTCTGTTTCAGAGTTACTGGAGTAGCACTGTTAAAAAGAAGTCAGTGAGGCACCTGAATTATAATTCCTGACTTCTAGCTGAAGAGAGTGCCTGTGTAGGAACTCAGGTATCACTTTCTAGGTATCACTTGGCAGGTGACTGGCAACGTCCTGCTAGAGTGTCTAACTCCATCAGAAGTGGCCAAATATAGAAGGTACGATGGTAGTCTGTCTGAAAAACAAGTCTCTGTAGAAAGCTTGTCTAGAGCTACCAAGGGAACATTGCTTTTATTCTCATGCAGACTTTTTAGAGAGTATGCACCATTGCCTTTTGATAGAAGTAGACTTGAGAAAAATTGAAAAAAGTCATGAAAGCTTCAAATGACAAAGCCACTACTCACTTAACGGAGCTGGTTGGCTGACTGGTAACAACTGGGTTAACATAAAGGCAGGCAGAGGCCATCTAAAAATTGTTGACCCCTAAGAGAGACTGAGAGAACAATTCAAGTAGCAGAATTAAAAACTAAGAAGTACTGACTTCAAAAGAGAGGGCAGTACTCCTCTTTTCCTCTTCTTCTAAATGAGCACCTCCATGTTTAGTAATTGCTTTTTTACAGCACCATCATTATCAAAACTTTGAACACAGGCCAGCAATGAAGATAAAATACTGGAGATGTGATCGATCATCTTTGCTTGGGAAGATTCCCCTCCTTATCCCTTTTCTATGAACAAACCTTTCCCTTAAAATATGACACACATACACTAGAGCTTTATTAAAATGTTTCTGTTAAGCTGTGCATCAAAAAGCTATTAAATGTAGGGCTGACAAAAGCAGAAGAACCCTAGTGAGAGTAACTGTCAGGTGTAACAAGGATGAAAAGTTATATACTGTATTGCCCAATTCTGTTTTTCCAGTGAAAATATTTATCTACGTGGTTTTCGTTGTACAGTTCTGAAGAAATAGAGTTGTGATCACATGATATTTATTTCTTCTCACCCTAAGTTCTTAAGAGAGTTCTTAGAACCATTGACAAGCTATAGCAATGTAAATGAGAGGCCTCTGATGTACGCTGTTTTGTGATTATAACAAGGACGAGCTGCTCATGTATAATTTAATTTTCATATTAGTGATTTTTTTGCAAGTATGGTGTACTCATATCTTGTTACTTCATTTGGCATAGGAAAGGTAAAAATAAACATTAGAGCTTTCATTTTCTGATGTCCATTTTTTTTTTTTCTCTGAGAATTGCCATCTTCCTAAGATTTACCAATAGTGATGCAAGCTAAATACAACAAGATTCTGAAAAAAGGTGTTATCCATTAGAGATAATTTTTTGTGATATAAAAAACATTTTTAAAATGACGCTTTCTTCTTAAACCAAGTCTGTGCCACTGTATTTCAGTGGAAAAATAACTTTTTTCATTAGACTAATATGCAAAGTACAAAGCTGCTTCCAGCGAAGGAACTTGTGAGGTTTTAGTTTTCCTTTTCTGTTTTTCAAGCTAGAAATGGGTTTAATTAACATTACTGACTTTAAGTAATACCAAACACCAACAGCAGGACCACAGATCTGTCTTTTGTTGCTTACCCTGGAGTATTTCTGCAATCCTGGCATATTATAAGAGCATGTATACAAGCTGGTACCTTAAGCCAGTCAATATGATGTTGGCTTTCAATCCTACTTATTTCCTCAGTGTCTTATACCAACAAGAAGAAGGGTCACTGTTTTTCAGGGTTTCAAATTTTGGGTGTCTTCCTTGAGGTTCATAGTGATAAACTGATAACGCACACACAAGGGTTTTTAGAACCAGGAAAAGCTTTTGAGTTTTTTCTCCTCTTTCATTTTTTTGCCTTTGTTAGAAACAGTTTGCCATCTGACAAGCAAGCTTTTGTGAGCCGTTTAATTGCAGCACCTGAAAAATAGAGACATATGTACCACCAGGTGGGCTGACCAGTTTCTTAGTCAGTTGTTTCATTCAACAGCGTTCTGCCTGACTTTTCATGTTTACTGATCTGCTGCTATTCCTTGCTTCCAGTATTTAACAATGAAATTCCTACCCTAATGTGCATTTATTTTAATTGCATTACCTTTAAGGCAAGGTAACACTCTGTGTCGTGTAAGTTTGAAAAATCTTCCTAATAGCTATTTCCACTTCTCTTAACAGAAGTGTCGGTCCACAAATATTTCCTTCTTAGACACGTTCTGAGCATTTCTTTTAGTGCTCACATATATAAGACAAAAAAAGATTAAAGTCAATTGTTTTAACCTGTCTGAGAATATGACAAGGCAAGGGCTAATGACAGCACTGATATCCTTGGACATCTAGGAAAAGGAATATGTAGTGGACTGGTAAAGCAAGAAATGCTGAACATACAAAACCTCATAATTCACATAAATTTACATAATGACTTTTAATGAAAGTAGACCAACCGTAAAGTAAACAGTACTAAACAAGCTGGAGAACAAATATATATAACTATAGTTTTTCTGTGACAATAATGTATATTTACAGGAAGAACTCACCTGTTACACTGAAAAACTTAACTGGAAGAAAGATATCTTGTCCTACCCTTCACATTTTTTCCAATAGCTTGAATGTTTTGGTTTTCATCCAGTTTGAGCTAACAGAATCTACTCTCCCTGATAGAAGTTCAGACAGGCACAGAATTAACCTCAAGAAAACAATGATCCCACAAATTAAGCTGGTTTTTAAGGATATGCATTGAAAATAGCATTTCTTGGTTGGTCTCTTAGATGTTTTTCACACATATAAAACCATTAAAGAGAATTTTAGATTCTTCTATATTTTAATTTATTATACTTCTTTATATTTGAAACCCATAAAATAATGCCAAATTATATTATTTTCTCAGTTTACATTACACAACTTTCGCAAGCCTTAGAATAAAAATATATCGGGAATATATTATAGTATTTAATTACAATTTTGTGTGTTCAAGTCATTAAATTTTTATTTTTCCCTTTATTTCACTGACTTCTACCAGCATTTAATTGACATAACATAGCAGTGAATGTGGCAAAGAGATTATACATAGTTTATGGTAACTGTGTGCTTGATAAAACAGGAAATTGAAACATCTATGCTCAGAAGAAAGCAACTCTGATAAAATTAAATTCAGAAACTTTAGTTCTATGGGAAAGCATTTGTTCTTTTGAAAAATGTCACAAAGTAAATTACAGTTAATTAATCACACTGAGTAATTCCCAATTAGTTTCCTACAGTTCTTCGATGACAGCTCTTTCCATTACTGCAGTGTGAAAACAATAAGTAAAGGAGAATGGCAATACATAATAACTGGAAGAAATTCAGATGTAATGATAACTTTATAGAATACTATAAAGTAATATCCCTGCAGAACAGCTCCTGGAGATTTCATCAACAGGGCCTTGGTAGTGACACAGATTTCTCTCTAGAACTTGGAGAAGGGAAAGACAGGGTACTTTAATTATAACTAATATTTAAAGCTGGATAGATTTGAATTTCCCTAAGATAATCTCCAGGATGGAATTCTGTTCTTGTTCTTTTCTTGTTCATTCTGTTCTTAGTTAAACATCGATGAAATAGCAGAAATTTATCCTTCGTATTTTCCTTTCAACCCTATAGAGAATTGAAACATTTGATTTGAGATGTCAAAATCAGCCAGGAAATAAGAAATGTAAAATAAGTGCTCCCACAAATGATAACTAAGGTGAAGAATTAAAAATAAATAAATAAATAAATAGAGATTTGCAATGTGGGACCCACTTTTTCTGCTGCATAAATAGAAACTTTAGCTATTCTCTGTAGAATGTCAACACTGTCACCATAGCAGAAACATTTCCAGAGTGGAGCACTATAATTTTTCTCTGTGTGTCAAATGTTACTGGTTTCTCCCACGCACAAAGATCAGTGAGGCATTCATTTTCACTTGCGTCTCACAGAATTTCTAACTTCTCTTCAGATATTTTACCAAGTGCTTCAGCAGATGATGAGCTGAAATCAGTTTATTTGTTTTTTATAGTATAGTGTGCTATTATGATTTCAAGCATTTACTTTTCATTTTTCTAAAAGCAAAGCCTAAGTAACTCTCAGCAGTTCTGACTTGCTTCTCTCTGCTTTTATTTTTTTTAAAAAGAACCTAAAAACGATTCTGACTTGAATACAGCATATCTGCAGAGTATTTCTAATTCTCAATGCTTAATGATTGCCTTCTCAACCTTTAGCTGATTTTAAAAGAGGCATCATTTGCACTATTTTTCTTGTTCCTGGGTTGGAACAGCAATTTTCTGTATGGACTGCATATGTGCTTTCAACCAGAATCTCATCTGAAAATAGCATCTGGCAATTCAGCTTTCTTTCTTATTTTGTTTCCTTCACAAGATATCTTTTATGTCATACCTATATGTGCAGGAAACATCCAAATCTCTATATCATTGACAGCTGCTAAGTTTAGGGAAGGGACTGATGAAAAAACGTGCACAACTTCCTTACCAACTAGAGTTTTTTGCTGAGCAGTGTAGCTTAGTGGAACAGAATGGAAAAATACAGACGATTAATAGGGCGATAATGAGAGCAATAGTTCGCAAATGATGAAGAGCTGGTAGAAGTTCTGGAAAGTTTCTCAAAGTTGCTAATAACACAATGGTGGTTAACTGCTGCTTTTCTCTTGCATTTCTATTATCTTTTCAGTCAAAGACAAATATCAAAACCATGATAATTGAAGTGGTTCAAAACTTTCAGCAGTGGGATTGTCTAAAATGATTGGTTCACCTTAGTAAGGGACAAGTGAGGCAGCCCTCCCCATTAAACAAAAATACCCTGCAAACACGTGGTTGATAGGTAGACATAGAACTAACAGCAGCAATGCATCCCTCTTGAAAGCTGAGGAGCACCTTGCAAAGGGAAATGAAGTAGTTATGCTGAAAGGCAGATATATGAGTGAGTTTAAAAAAAATAAATTGAATTATTCAGTTAAAAAAAAAAAAAGAGAGAGAGAGAGAGAGAGAGAGAGGGAGAGAGAGACAGAGAGAGAAAAGTGTGTTTTATACCATATTAACCTTTGACCATTGTAAGAACCACATTCAATAAAATTTCTTTTCAGCCTTTCAGGTAAAAAGATATCAGGGATGATGGAGCCTGCATTTTGCCATGAAATCTGTAATTCATTCCCTGTTTGTAAATGTCACTGCTGCTATTCTCATAAGAGTGAGTTGGAAGGTCCTCAGAGAGGAGAGAGAAGTGGGTGACCACAATTTTCACCTTATGGCTCCAAGTCTGGTACTGAGCTGGAAAAATCATAGCAGCAAAGTGAAAATGAAGTCAACAGTGAGCATTTATATTGAACTTTTAAAAAACAGTGTGGGCAATGAACTACAAATACCTGTTTACTGGATGTAAACCTTTCATCTCTTGGACACTATGGATAAGAGTGAATGACTTTCAGACCAGATACTCCTAGAAGCATTCTCTATTAACAACTATATCCTGAGGTAGCCCTAAGGTGTTAGTATTTGCATTTTCAAGCGTATGAATATCTTCCTATATCTTACTTAGTAATAATGCTTGCCAAGGATGTATAAACTACATCTAAATGCTTACAGCATATGATTACCTTAAGCAGACACAGTCCTTTGCAGCTTGTAGAATCTCTCTGCTTTCCCCAAGGAGCCTGTGGAGCTGAAGATATCATGATGCAGCTGGTTGGGCCGCATGCAGTTCAGAAAGGTGGCATTTACCTCCAGCCATATTAAATTGGACTTCAAACTAATTTTGTCATGTTCTCCCTTCAGCCTGTTCATGCTCCCTCCCTCTGGCCCCGGGAACCAGATAAGCCTCTTTCATAATGTTTCTTTACAATGTGAAGCTGTTAGAAAGATCTTTTTCATTATTGAAAAAAGAATCATAATAAATGTGAAATTATAGTCAGTAATAATCTTGATTGCTTTAAAAACATAAATCCTATCCTATTTCAGTGCAGAATTTTGTTTTGTTTTGTTTTTTTACCAAATGCTATAAAAGAAGGCTTTAGCCATATACTCTGCAAAGAAAATGATGGACCTTTATGCAACAGTGTCTGTCAGAGAGCAGGCTGATTTGAGAAGGCATGATTCTGTGTCCTTCCCATGTGCCACTGGTCAAGGATATACTGAGAAATGATTTTTTTAGTAAACAAGCTGACAACTTCAGGAATGATCCTGTTTTCTAAGGCTTATAACCACTAAACTGATCAAATATAATTCCTCAAGTATAATTCCCAAGAAAAAGCAGACAAAGATTTAGGAAGCAGAAAATATGGTTAAACTCCTGATGCCACTGGAATTTCTGGGCACCATCATAAAAAAAGCAGTGATCAGGAAAGAGACTAAAGACCTCTAGATGGGAGGCCTCTCCCAGCTCCCTGAGAGGCAGGAAGCAAACAGACAGAGGCATGCTTGTCAGGGCTGAGCATACAAGATTTAAGCGATCTTGCATTTTCACATTGTCAGTTCTGCTCATTGCAGTGGTAGGCTTGAAGAAGTCAAGAAATTCTGAATACTAGAGTTTAGCATAGATTTGATCTAATTACCAAGGTTATTCACAATCCCTGTCACTAACCATCAGCACTTAGAATCCTGGGGACCAGACATCCTCAGCAATACCCTCTCTGTGCCTAGTGGAGATGTTTTCTCATTCAACTAAACACCCTGTTGAGATCTTTGCCTAGCTTAGAAGGGAGGCACCCTGATACAGTTACATATTTTCTTCCACTGTGATTTAACCAAGTCTCTCCAGGCCAAATGGCCAAAAATAGTTGCTGTCTTGGGTACCTGAAATTACATAAAAACACTTAAAACACTTTTAATCTGTTACAAACTATTAGTCTGGCAGAAGCAGAATGCTGAAAGCTTTGACCTTAAACTAGAAAAGCAATTTAGCTCACACCTAGTGCTATGCACATGACAGCATCAGTAACCTAAACTGTAGGATGTGTTTTTACAGAGAACAGGCAGAGAATTCTGCCGTGCTATTTCTGATTATATTAATTATGCTTTTGTCCTCTTTACAAGGACACATTAGACAAAATTGTTTGAGAAATGCTATTTTGCTTTAAAGAAAAGAAAAATATTACTGAAACTGAAGTAAGGTCTCAGTATACGGAAGAAAGGTTTTTCATCTGAAAGACCTTAATGAATGCCTTTCCTATTAACCTGTCAAGTATAAATAATAGCATTAACAATGAAAACGCTTTGATTCTAAAATACACACTTCTTTTGAAGATCTCTGACTATCTCACAAAAAAAACAAAAAACAAAAAAAAAAACCACAGAATTTTAAAACTTTAACATCTGCATTAAATAATAAAGATCATTAGAGTTTATAAAGTAGAGGAAGTTTGTTATCACTTTGCAGCCTGCTGCACAAACATTGCCTGTATATGGTTTTGGCCAAGGTTCAAGTAATTTTCATTTAACCGGAGACAGTGAGTAAAAGGGGCAGTCATCAATGTACTGAAAGCCACCTTTATCTGGTTTTGTGCAGTTTCTGGCATTGTGTAGAAATATCTTTTATCTGTATCTACACAATGAGTTTTGAGGTGTCCATGAGATACAGTTTATAGAACAAAAGGTTTCTGAAACATACAGGAAAGAAAAGGAAAAGAAGAAAGAAAAAAAAAAAAAAAAAAAAAAAAAAAGATTATTTTTTCTTCTTTGTCCTAGGGGAAATTAGCAAATAAATAAATAAATAAATAAATAAAATTCATCAGATATTTCTCAAAGAAAAAACTGGGAAAGTTCTTGATCTCAGAAGGTTTTCCTAAGTGGAAACAGTTTGCTTGTAGGACCTAAACAAGTGCATCTGTTCAGCCAGCCCATCTGAATCTTGGTAACGCTCAGTAGAGAATGCTTTATGCTCCCACTTTGTCATGTGATCTAAGCTTCTTTGTCAGACTATCCCCTCCTGTGAAGGAACACTGTAATCCACAACTACATTTATTTGCTAACTAAGTTTATGTCTAAGCACATTTTTCTAATTAATAATAAATTTTATCCTGAGACAGAAAGATAAACACGTTTTAAATTTTTTGAACTCCTTGTCAGATTAAATAATATTTTGTTTTCAATTAGGTTTTGTCTGTACTGACTTTATGTAGGACAGCTTCAACTCTATTCCTTGCTACAATCAAATATTTCAGAGAGAGTTGATGGAACAATAAATTTTATTGATGTATAATATTTTGTAATAGTAGCATCTAGCTACACCAGTCTGCAGCATTGCACTGATGTTCACAGAAACCACTAAAAATAATCTTTCTGCCCTATAGCTTGAAAACAGTAAAGAATCCTTCATTCAATACTAGATCATAAGTGAGATTTGCAGCATGGGGACAACAAGTTCCTGGGTTCAGAGGAATTCTAATGAAGAGTAACTGAATAATAGCAATCATTATTGGCAGCAGGCTCAATGGAGAGCTGCATTCCCATGAGAGCTTTCAGGATATATACAATAAAAGTGTAGACTATTTTTTCCAATTCAGATTCAATTATTCTCTAAAACATTTTTCATTTTTTCAAATTCTATTCTACTATTTTGATTAGAATATCTCAGTATCTGAAGAGCAACTTGTCTGTAACCTAACTTTTTGTTTGGAGATGTCCTACAGAAGGTAAAGACTGTCACTAGTTAGAGTTATCTAGAGTTATCTAGGTTTTTGGAATGGTTACATACTGTGAGGGAGGCAAGACTTCTGGAGGGAGAGCAAGCATAAATAATGTCTTAAGGTTTTGAATTGTGTGTAGTTTAATGTTAAATACATGTATGAACATATGCATGCATTCTAGATACATTTTCTTACTTGATATTTTTTTAACTTTCTGTTTCTGTATGCTAGCTCACTAGAGGCTACACTAAGTTCTAGTGCATGCGGTTTTTACAATGCTTTGAGTGCATTGTTCAGAAGCTTGTCTTCTGTTAAGCAACAGAGCTTTTATTATATTGTGTGAGAGATACCACAAAACTACAGATCTCTCTCTGTGGAGTTTGTAATCTTCAGCATTATTTAACACAGTATGTTTCACTATAAGCTTGTTTTGAACATGATTACAAAGAAAATCTTGCTATGATCTTAAAACAGTTTTCACAGAACCTAATGGACAAAGTGGTGTAGACTAATAGGGGCCTGTGTAAGGTAATCTTAAAGATTTAGTCATTTTAATTTGATTCTGATCCTTAGGAGAGTTGGTGGTTAGAAGATATGAAAACAGTTTTATAATGACCAATGCCAGAATAGGAAGCTATAGCTTCTGCTAATGGCAACCATAAAAAGAGCTGCCTGACTTTGGCAATAAATTTGATCTGCAATATACAAAAGAGGTGATGTCTAGATTTAAATCCTATTCTAGGATGGGACTTACTTTGCAAAAGTGCAGCACAGAAGAAGCAGGATATCTGAACTGTTTTCCAGTGACACTAACTTAGAGTCATCTGTACAAAATAACATTCAGTACAAGTTAGGAAATCAAAGCATATTAACTTTACATTCACTTATGCAAACTGAATTCATTTTGCCCATTCCCCCTTGCCATAATATTAGCAACAACAGAATGTGAAGTTTATGGAGTTTGCATTCGTGTACACTCAAATCCATCATCTTCTACAGTTACATCAGAAGGCTGCCTAAAATTTCCACTCCTGATAAACTGGAAGAGAAGGTAACACAGATTCTCATCAGCCTGTAAAGTGGTTAAACCTGGAGAAAACACGTCAGAGGAAATACAGACAACATTGTTTTCATTAATCTTTCAAAAAGAAACCTAAAGACTGGGAAATATCCTTGAAAATCACAGCACTGAGTCCAGCACAGAAATGCCATCTACAAAATGTAATACCCAAATACTAAGCTACTGTACTACAATAAACAGTATGAAAAGGACCTTTTCATAAATCTGAGGATCTAAAACATCCCACCCCAACACAGAAAACATTAGGTATGAATGAAATGGTTGGATATTTCAGAAACAGAAACAAAGTACTAGATAACACAAAGGAGAAAGAAAAGAGAAACAGAAAAACAAAAGATTTGGAACAATATGCTACGCTGTGCATAGTAGGTAACAATGACAGAAAGACATTTAAAAGAAACAGAGAAGAGTGATTTTATTTTTTGTCTGTCCTTCTTTTAGAAAGCACCTGATTCTTTCAATTAATTGATTTGAATGGCAGTCATCAACAGCTAATGAGCTACAGATGTCCAAATCTGTAAGCTGCAGCCAGGAAAACATAGCTTATTTATTAGTCTTTTACAAGGATTTATTTATTTATGGATCCTTTTTGTCAGTTCTTTTTTGAGTTTAGTATCTTCTAACTTTGCAAAAATCTTTAGCTCCATCTTCAGAGCAATAACATGCATACATCTTCAAACCAGAGAGATAGGGATCTGTTCAGTATGATCACAGTGCACTGGAAAGTAACAGCTCAAATGGCGTGGAAAGCTGAAAGCAAGAGAGAATTTAAACCATGTATGAGGCAGAAAACTTTTAAGTACAATGCTCCTCATGGATTGTCCCTGATTCTGACAATTACTTGTGCTATGTTCATTTGGGGAGTTCTTTTACAGTTTAAACATACATGGGTGCAAATGCTTCTCTGAACAAGGTTATGTTCTGCCAGCATGCACAGAAAATATCAATGAAACACTCTTGGAACAGTTGAGATGTGAGAAAGAAGGGTGTGCAGTGAAATACAGTGATTTATTTAACTGGGAACTGAGTGGCTTAAAAATGGTGATGAAAGTTGGCATTCAACTGTTGACACTAGAGGCTGAATACTTAGGAGCCTACAGTGTAAATAGGAAGTTGTCATTTGGCAGAATTAACAGGTCTGTTGTCATCTGCATGACAGCTGGATTGTAGAGTAGTAAAGGTAAGGAAGTCAGAGGAGCACAGAGTAAACTAATTCTCAGTTGAGTGTATGGCTGCTTTAAATGTCAGTATTTTAAAGGCATTTCCTCACTTGGTTGAAAATGCCTTGTCTCCTTTTGCTAGTGGCTTTTTCCTTCCTCCAGCTTGCACAGATTCTGAGATTAGGTAGAGCTATGAACTGTGCTTTGGGGAACACTGCACCTCCCTGAATAGTCCATGAACATAAACAAGTTTCTTGGGTTTGTTACTGTTTTAATTACTCTGTAGTATTTTCAGAATGTACTTCAAACAAATAACACTTGCAAGTAGCCAGCTGAGGATCCAGTTTTAACCTAACCACATGGGTATTGAAGAACATACCTAAACCCTTATGGTCTTGATCTAAATATGCCCAATCAGCTTAATGTACTGCAAGTCACATTCTCATACAACAGACTACCTCTCTCAAATTCAGTAAAGTATAAATACTGTAATTAAAAAAAAGCCCACAGGAAATTTAATGTTTGTGTTGCTTTTTCAATAAAGGAAATCTCAGCTTTAGTGATAGCCAGAAGAATAGAGCTTAAAACAATTCAAATTAAACTGGACACATTATGTTCAAGACAAGTGTCCCAAAGTGACCCTAAATAATTGTCAATTGTCCTCCTTTCTGCAAAGTGTAATTCTTTCAGACTCAGGGGCATATACTTTGCTGGGGAGTCTGCTAGCTCAAAGTCAGGCTGTTAAAGGAGATAGCTTTCATACCTGTGAACTTGCTCCCATTGATTGATGGCTGTGCAAAGCATGTTTGTACTGGTTCAATCAAACATAAAAACTGCAAAAATCATAACCAGTTTGTGAGCTACCTAATAAAATCTACTCCTGACATTCCTCTTTCTTCTGATCTCTCTCTTCATGGGTCACAAGCAGCATGTTCTGTTCAGCTGGTACTTTCTTCTTTACCTGTCAAATCCAAGTCTGCCTAACAAGGGAAGCACAGATAAAGGAGTTGAACCTCAATAAATACGAAATGAATAGTTAAAATAGAATGGGGAGAAGGCAATTGTATGATGTATCAAAGCAGCAGCTCTGGTAGCTCAAATCCTACTTAATCCCTATAGATGTGGGACTGTGCCAGAGAATACAGGGAATTCATTAATGCGGGGCTAGAAGTAGAAAATACCCCACCAAGAAAAATAGATGGCAAACATGTGTGGGAGTTCTTTTCTTACAAAAAAAAGGATTCTTTCTGGAAAGATAATGGCCTTGTAATCTCCTCCACTAGTAATTCAGCAAACTGAGGGGTCCTATGCACCTTGAAGGACAATGTTTTAACAGGAAATACAGCTGCTCTCCCAGTCCTACGCAGTCCTGAAGAAAAAAGCTCTGTCTCTTAGGATAACACAAATCCATATGACACAAGAACTGATAACACTGGAAAGTTGGAAGCAATTCTTCAGGCACTTAACTGTCCTCAGAATATCCTCTCCAGAAGCCTATGAAACACGTATTTCATAGGCTCTTGCCCCAGTCTCATTTCCAATTAAATTTCACTCATTAGAGTACATGTGCAACAATACTAGCCCTTAAAAAATGCCCAAAAACATGAAGTAGAGCCACTCTTGCCATTGTAAAATGTATTAAATGAAATTAGGAGAACTGAAAGACTGATTAACCAAGCAAATTATCTAGTGCTCTGGGTGTAGTGCTCTTTGATAATGATTAGGTTGATTTTGTAATTGAGTTGATTTTGTAGTCTCATATAATGCTTATTTTTAAATAAGTCACTTTCAATCATTGCTTCTACTTTTGTTTATTCCTAATGCTAGAATGCATTCTCTGATTCTTAATTTTTGTTTTAATTAGTTTGAGTTACCAATCTGATTGTGTCAGCACAGTCGCATAAAGAGAGGGGAATACACAACTCAGATCTTGCACCTTGATGACTAATGAGTAATAGATATGCTTACAGATGTATTAATGATACTGTGATATAGTCCATGTACAGTGGGTTGTAACTGTCTGCCCATTAGCTTCCAAGATGTGAAATCTCATGTGAGGAATATCATGTGGAGAGCTGAAGACAGAAGAATGTTAAAAAAAAAAATGTTCAACTAATAAAGAAAATGTTTTTCTGGGACAATCACTTCTAATTGCCCATAAAAATTCCTGTCCAAACAGACTAATTGGACCAGTACTTTCCATCTTTTCTCCTAAATAACAAATTTAAACCAGGAACCAGAAACTTAATTGCTTTACAGTTGACAACCTTTGCACATACCATGCAACAAGCCAGCCTGCAAACTCACATCTATAGAGATGTTTTTTGTACAGCTTCAAATTTCCAGCACTGTGGTGGCCTACCTCTTCTAACTCCAAAGATGTTTGATATGCAAGAGAAATCAGCAAAAACAGAAAGCTGTAGCTTGCTGTCTCACTGGATTTCAGTGCAGGTGAGCTATGGGAATCTCCAGTGCTTCATTCAGCATAGGACATTTGGAATTTGGAAAATAAGTCCAGCATCTCCAGTTTACTAAAGACTACACAGAAGATAGAACTTGGCTGAAGGGGTGAATGAGGCAGCCTTTGGAAAGCGTAGCATTAGAGTTGATAACACTAGATATATAGAAATAGCAGTTTACAAATGTTTCCACCCTTCCACCCTTCAGGGAAGGAAAAAAAAAAAAAAAAAAAAAAAAAAAAAAAAAAAAAAAAAAAAAAAAAAAAAAAAAAAAAAGATGAAGGAAACCTAATTTTTATTGGGTTATAGGCCTGTTTCAGATTATCACAAGTTCATTTTTATTTGCATCTCAGAAATATTTGCACTCTTCTAGTTTCAGAGTGCTTGATTAGGAGATGCAAATCACAGCCCTCAATCCAAAGACAGAGAAAAAGAAATCAAGAGACGAGAACCAACCTGAGAAAAGCCTTGCTGGAATGTAGTGGAATAAACAAGAACAAAAGATTACGCTAAGGGGAAAGTGGCTGTTCCTACTTAGCAAAACATGCTGCCTTCCATTATAAATACTTTCTTCAATATAACTGTGGAAAATGCTGCCTTTCAATGATGCACCTGGTTCAGAAGATGTTATCCTTCTGTGTTTGGTATGGACAACATTATTAATGATCAGCATCTCAGAGGAAACTGGTTTTACATCTGCATTTCTAGAATCTGCTTTGCTGAGCAGAGCTATGAGCATTCCATGTATTAAATTATGAATGCATAGAAGCTACAAAATGTGTAGTTTTACATACTCAGCTTTTCTACATAATACTGTAATGTGTGTATAGATACCTGGTTTGGGTGGTTTTTGCTTTTTTTTTTTTTTTTTTTCCCTTTCCCCTAATAAGAACATGAAAATATTTTTCACTCATGTTTTTGGAGCCAGCCTGTTTGACAAAGAAGCACAACTTGCAGCATGTCCATAATCACTCCTTAGCCTGCTGAATTTATATTCAGAGATTTCACAAAGCTCAGCTTGCTTGCAAATGTGGAGTTCCTTTTGTTGTTTTCCTGTGTTCCTGGATTGTACCATGCATCATTCCATTAGTTCACAGCTTAGCGTTCACTGAACTATCATCATTCTTTTCATGCTTAATAATGTTTACTAAGGTTTTAACAGCATTCCTGCACACAACAATAACTGTAGCTAGCAGATGAAAACCACAGCCATTTCAGTGCAAAACAATTAGCTTACATATCCCTGAGAAACCTCTCGTGTTGAACAACGCAAGTTGAAAAGGAAGAAATCATGCATGTTAATTAGAAATGTATAAAAAACACATTACTGACATATATCATGTAGCAAAATGCAATACTGCAATTAATAGGTTTATTTCATAGAGAATATTGAACTGTTTTGTAGCTTTGCTTCAGAAGTCCATGTAAGCCATTCTAATAATCACATTTAAGTCAAGGTACACTTGCACTACTCCATGAGACTGGTAGAAAAATTTCTGACCCTTTCCCCTTCATCATATCCAAGCCTCCTACAAAATCCCCCTCTTAGAACTTCCAAAATCATCCTCTGCATCCAAGCAAACAGTCTTCCCCATGATGCCTACAGCGGATATCCAGCACTGCCCATGAGTGGCTTCACTGGGAGTACCAGGCTTTCCTTGAAGGCTAAGTAGGAAACCTCTTCGGGAGGGTCACTACTCTGCCACAGACACAGAGAGAAAATGCGGAGAGACGTTTCTGTGGTCCGAGGTTGTTGCCGGTGAGCCCAGAAGAGGTTGGAAGAGCGACGAGCTGCTGCCACCTGCTGACGGTTCTTTACCAGCCACAAACCAAAGGCAACGCATTAAGTAGTAATTGCAAATCATTTCATTCTTTAGGGAAATGGGAAGAAACAGCGTGCTGTGTTTAGCCCAGTGGGGGCAGGCACCATTCAGACATTGGGCACTAGAGCCAGTGTCGTGGTTGCTAACATTCTTTGGCTTTTCTCCCCTGCAATCTCACTTCTGTCAATGACTTTTGTCACCTTGAGAAAGCCAATTAAGCTGTTTAATGTAATCTTCCAAGCAGTAAAAGGGAAATAAAGCATGAGGTATTTTTCACAACAGATTCTAAAGGTGCAGAATGTATTGAAGTAGTTGCTTAGGTATGTACATTTTATTATTATCTTTAGATCTTAATTCTTTCAGAAGGCTATTTTAATAAAGCTCCCACTGTAATGAAATGTTCATGCTTTGTTAATGAGAAAACATTAATATTCAGCTGTGAAGCAGTAAGTCTCCTCCAACCGTATGTACAACAGACTGAAAAGAGAACAGACCAAATCTGCAGAGGGAGGAAGCAGTAATACAATGTTTTTTTAGAGGTTTACATCCACAGATTGTATATGGATTTGTATTCTACACAGCAGTCAATAAGGGGTCACCAAAAATACTACAGGGCTTTTCTGGGGACCTGCTTTTTAAAGGTGTGAGCAATCACTGAGTTTCAAATCAGAGGTCAAGTTGGCATGTTACTTGTTTACTAGTCTGTGTTGATTCATGAAACTCCCTTCCCTTACTAGAGGCAATACAGCAAATACGTGTGTTTCTCTGAAAGTAATGCCTCCCATTTATCTCTATGGACATTACAACAGACATAAAAAGCAAACTAACACTATTTGACAACGTGAATTCTCAGCTACAAAACACTGTTTTTTAACATAGTCACCACCATTGGCTATACATTTTCATCAGGCCATTCTCATGGCCTGCATGCCATGCTCATAAAAATCTGCATAGCCATCTGGAACATGGTTTGTCTTTCACGTCACTGTCACCACTGCTGAAACACATCACCCATCACCTCACTGTGCTCATACCCACTCTTTGGTCTCCATAAATGTTCAGCAAGTGTAGATGAATGTCAGTGGGTGACATTTTTTCTCCATGTAGGAATTTAAGCTCTTAATGTAGGAGTTAAGATTTCCTGTAAGCATCTCTTTGCTGCCACCTGTTGCACAGGAAACAAAAGTGATGGAATGCTGTCAGGAAAGTTCAGTCTCTACCACCACACCACCAACAACCACTTCTGATGTTGAGGCCAACATGAGAAAGTAGAAGGAATTACTTTAGGAATAGCCCTCAAAATAAATAGTACTCAAATAGCTACCTGCTCTGATGGTGTTTCTGCTTCTACAAGTCACTTATTTCTTGAATAAAATCCTTTCCAGCCAGTTTAATTGCAATACTAA
The DNA here is from genome assembly GCF_039878825.1 of Excalfactoria chinensis. Lineage (NCBI taxonomy): Eukaryota > Metazoa > Chordata > Aves > Galliformes > Phasianidae > Excalfactoria > Excalfactoria chinensis. Next base: position 64,745,657 of record NC_092826.1, read on the forward strand.
CTGCCCTAATCTTCCTGTCCAACATAGAAGGGTGAGTTGCACAAGTAGAACTGCTGACAGATTACCTTCTGTCATCCAAACAAGCATCCCTGTGAGAAGCAATTAGATGGCCCTGAGTGAGGACAAATTGAGATGGCTTACAAGCTGGTTTACAGGGGCAGTAGCAACTCTGAATGTTGCAGGTGGCTTAGAATTTGCCACTGGCATGAAAACTCAGCTTTTTATTGTTAGTTACACTTTGAAGATTGCACATACTTAACACCAAAGTAAGCATTCATGATCTAACAAAGACCAGAAATAAGTATGAAGTCCATTTGTTTTCTCCAACCATTTTCAATCATTTCAAAACTAAACATATCTAAAGTCAGCACCACTGGCAGATGTTCAGATGTGTATCTGAAGTACATAAAATAAGCTGCAGATATCAGTAATTCTGCAACTGTTTAAGTGTATATGTACTCTTTCAGGCAAATGAGCAAGATCAGGTAATGCTGTGTGTAGACAAGGTCACACTGGGCACAGACTACCTGTTTGCAACATACACAATGCAGCTATTTCAGGGAGCTGAACCCCTTACTTCCAGTCTTAAAGACAAAAGGCGGGGCTTGTTCCTCTGGTGCTGCTTTATTTCTTTCATTTTCTCACACGTAAAATTCTATCTACATGGTTTTATTTCTCCCACTAGTTATTTGTCCAGATGTAATTAAAAGTGTTAAAAGCATCTTGTTGCCTCTTGGCTCTTTCAAATTAAAATTAACCCCAGGGACTCACTGGGAGATTTATCTTGCTGCATGAAACACTGCCGCTCTTACAGGATGAGCAGTGCTCCATCCCTCACTGTGACAAACCCTGACATAAGGTAATTCTTCCCTTTATCTATGTGAAATTAAATAATAATTATATTTTAAGGGAAAAAAAAAAAAAAAAAAAAAGTGAGTCGTCTTTCTACTGTGCAAGGAGGGTCTCTGTACTTCATTCCCCATCTACAACAAGGCAAAAACAATGCATCTTTATTTTCAGCCAGGAAAGTTTCTATTAATCACCGAATAGTACAAGTCAGAAATTACCTTTTCATTCAAAGAGAAGCTGGAGTGTGAAGCAAATGTTGCTGCTTTAGTAACCCTTACTAAAACTAAGTACTTGTTGGCTATTGCTATTGGCCTGAATGTAAAAAACAAAAGAAAACCAAAAACACCTTATTAAAGTTCTTATGAATACAGAGATTTTTAAATCAGGACGAGCTGTTTAATTTTTAATGCTGTTTGTAAGTACACTAAAGCTTTTTCTTTCCTGCTTGGACCACAAGCACAAAAAGAAGGGAGAGAGACCTCTTTTGTTTGCTGATTATCTTACTAGAGTAAGACACTGCTGTTTTCTTCTGTGAGCCACTTTCCCTACCTTGAATGAGTCACTTGAATCTTCAGTACCTTTGTTTCTCTGTCTGTAAGACAGACACAAGTCTGCTTCTCTTGTAAGTAAATCTTTCTGAGCACTAAATAAATAGTCAGGACTCACCAGCTAATATGTAGAATATTGTAAGGCCTGTTCAGATGATACTTTCATCTCAGCTGAGTATCAATAAATGCCAGAAATTCTGAGAAAATATAATCTTTTGAGATTTCCATGGAAACTGGAATGCCCAGACAAGCTGCAGAGTAGTTCAACTAAATAACTGAGACAACTTAAGTTTCTCACTGCTAAACCTATTGCAATAAAGTTATATTGGTTCATGCCCTCTATCTGTTGGTTCAAGGAACAGACTTGTTTGTTCACTTGGGAGCTGGAAACTGTACTACTCAGAGAGGAGAGAAACACAAACAGCTCTTGGAAGGTTGCTCTGGACCTCTTCCTTATTTTTACTTCCTCACTTCTTTCTGGTAATTCTGTAAACAGAAATTAAAAGTTTTAAATCACATGTAACAGAGTTGTATCATGATGCTTTCCCTCAAGAGGAGTGACAGAACAGGATAGATTAGGTTAGGTTACAACAAGGAATGCAAAGATCTTTGGACAACTGCAGATGAGCAAATCAACTGGGGAAAATCAGATATTTGGTTCTTCTGTTATGGTCCTATCACAACACCTTATCACAGAATCAGATGCTGAGGTTGGACAGTGTCTTTAAATCTTGTCTAGTCCATTCCACCTGCTCAGAGTAGGGTGACCTGGAGAAGGTTGCTTATGTCTATATTAGTTGTACTTAAAGGAAAGAGAACAGTCATTCCAGTGTTCAACTACCCACATTGTACATAGATACACCTTTAACTCTTCAACCCTTTAAGACATTTATGCTCATTGATAAAATCCCTGAGCTACCTTCCCCAGCCTGAGCAATCCCCAGTTCTGTCAGCCTCTCCTCATGTGATACAAGCTGCAATACCTTAATCATCTTTATGGCCCTTTTCCAGCTCACTCCAGTATATCCAATTCATTCTTGCACAAGACCCCAGACATCTTAACTACAAGGGCAGATTGCTGGCTTGTGTTCAAGTTTTTGTTTATTAGGATCTCCAGGTCCTCTTTTGCCAAGCGGCTTTCCACATCCTTATTCCAAGCCTTCACTGTTGCACCAGGATTTTCCTCTCCAGTTACAAAACTTGACATTTTCTTTTGTTGAACTTCATGAAGCTCCTGTCAGCCCATTTCTGCAGCCTATCTACGACCCCTCTGTAGTGTATCAGCCACTGCTCCCAGTCTCATATCACATACACAGTTGCCAAAAATGCACTCTGTCCCATTGGTAAGGTCACTAATGACACTATCAAGCAGTACTGATCCCAGCATCAGCACCTGGGGGATTTCATTATGGACAGACCCCCAGCTGGATTCTGTGCTTATGACCCTGGCAGTTTTTAGCGCAGCTCATAATCCTCTTATCTAGTCCATACTTCCTCAGTTGATCTATGAAGATTTGAAAAACAGTGTTCTACTGAAGTTGAGACAAATAACATCCATTTCCTGCTTTGTTATTTAAGTCTGCTGAGTTTGAAATGCAAGAAGTAATAAATGAGATGCAACAGGGGAAAAGGTAGTAAGGTATGTTAAATTGAGATGCATGGCCTTTCTTAGATTTGCTCACTCCAGCACAGACAATATTTTGGGACAGTCCAAATAAGTTTATTGGCATGCAACAAATTTTTCTGATTGTAACAGATGGAAAAATATTGCCTAGATAATTGAAAGTGAGGGCTGTCAAGGTCATGATCCTGATCATGGAATGTTTTTCAATGGCTCCCTCCTGATATGCTCTGTTGTTACAGTGATTATCCACCTGCTTTAACAGCACCTACATAAACACAATGGAAAGTTAATCCATTTGGCTGTAATATTCATCCCAAATATTAGCCTGCTAGATGAAAGAGGGTAATACTCGACACTTCTAGTTCTAGTTCATTGAAGGGTTTCTTGGACAGACCTGAAATGATATTACGGAGTATTTGGGGCTCTAGAAAAAAAATAATAATAATAATAATTTATCAAACATCCTATGCAAAGTAAGGAAATTATCAATATAATCAAGCACAGCAATTTGTGCTGGTAAATCTCACCCAAAATTTCTTGTAGAAATCATATGACTTTATTATACACAAAGCCAAAAGTAAAGTCACTGTGTAAAGTTTTTCCTTTGCAAGATACGGATACTATCATAATACAGTATCAAAGCACAATTTGAGGACTGTGTCTCCATGCTAATTTAATTTAGAAGCCCTGCATATTAGTACCTGCCAACTATATACTGCATAATGGACTTAGTCACCTGGAAGGTCCTGCAATTCAGGCAGTAGCACAAGGGTTTCCATGGACAGGGATCCCTTTTCCCTTAACATGTTTTTCTGTTCCCTTTCTTTTCAAAATAAAGCATAATCTATAAAATAATACATTTCTAAAGCTCTTGCTGAGTAATTCACTCAGCAGATATCCATACACAGAGCAAGCAAATACCTCTTCATTTTTTGAAAAACTGCTTTGGGTCTTGGAATGACATATAATTACATTGCCTATATGTATGTTTATGTCACGCAGATACAAATATTTTGTTTGTGCCTTTTAGCTTAGTTCCTACTAGCTATGCATTTTAAGTTGAATTACTCTGCATTGGAATTTGGAAATCATAGCAAAGATCATTTTCAGATAACTCTCAGTAAAATGAGTTCTGCTAAGATGAGTTATTTCAGTCACAAAAGGGACTTACTGGTTTGGGTGTTTAGCTTCTAGAACAGCAGGGTGAAGTTCCAGGACTGGAGATCCTGAACATTACTGTGATGCAATGAATAAATAATAGTACCTGATCCAAAACCAATTAAAAGCAACTCAGTTTTAAATCACACTTAAGCACAAATGATAGTCTGGAAACAAATCTTAACGTCCTGCAAGAAATTCAGCTGTTAGATCTTGCTAGATAGATTTCTCCCTACCCAGGCATTTCATGGTTTGTACTTTTGCTCCGAGCTCTTTAAGAATGTTGACAAAAGACTTCTCAAAAAGCAAATAAAGTCTCACAGTCTCTAAAATGAAAGAAGGAGAAAAAACTTTTTGGCAAGTTGTCAACATCATGATATTCTGAAGCCTATTCTGAGAGATATATAGCTATTGAAGTAGTTTAAAACTGTACATCTTCCCTTGATGTGGGAAGACATCCACAGCAGAGTTGTGTAAAGTAGGATGACTTTAATTTACTTAAAATACTTAAGAGACAACAATCTTTTTCTCATAGCTAAATACCATTTAAAGACTTAAATCATTCAGGTAATTTGAATTTGTACATTACAGAGCAAGAATCCCATCTAAATGAGCACTGTATAATGCAAAGTCTTACACAAAAGAGGAAAGCTAAAATGTAGTTCCACTTTTGGAAAAATCTGTTACCTAAGGGAACTAAACAGTCCAGTTTAACCGATAACAAGCCACACTAGGGTTTGGCTATTGTGGTAGAGGGAAGAAGTCTCCTAAGACAAGCAGAAAATAAACTAGTCTTTTTGGGTTCACACTGGAAATGTGAGTGTTACAAAGACATAATTCCCCAGATAATAGTCAAGAGTTGTGGTTTGTTTATTTTTACCCTTCTGTGTGAAGGAAGCAAGTTTTTTTTTGTTTTTTTTCTGTTTCTCTGGGTTTCTTCTCTCCCTTCTCTCACTCGCTTTGTTTTGTGAGTTCTTCAGGGCAGGAAACATTCCTTATTCAACCCCAGTACAGAGCCTTGAGCAGTACCACAAGCACAGCTGTCACTGGTAAACAGACTGAGACTCAGACTCAAAATAGGATGAATACAGTTAAACTCTTACCTTCCATGCAATTTGCAAGTTCATTTTATTTCAGACAGGGACATCTTCTACTAGATCAGGTTGCCCACAGCCTGATTCAACATGGCTTTTAACATCTCCAGGGATGAGGAACCCACAGTTTCTCTGGACGAAAAGTTCTAGTGCCTTACCACTCCCTGAGTCTTTTTTTTTTTTTTTTTTTTTTTTTTTGATTCTTCTGAATATCCTATCTAGAGTTACCCTCTTTTATTTTAAAACCGTAACCCTTGTCTATCATTAAACCTCCTCATAGAGTCCCTCTCCAGCTATATGGTGGGCCACAAAGAGATCCCCCTGGAGTCTTCTTCAGGATGTACAGTCCCAGCTCCCTCACCCTGGCTTCATTAGAGAGGTGTTTCATCCCTTTGATCAAGTTCTGATCACAAAACATATCATAGATAAACAAAAGGGTACTTTCCAAGCCTTTTAATTGAGATAGCTCACAGGTTAGAAGAACCTTGGAATTTCGTTCTCAGGAAGGTGAGGTTGGAAGGGAGTGTTGGCATCTCGCTATTTGTAAGAGTTTCAATAGATGTAGCCCAAGTTTTTTCCCCTGAAGACCAATTTAGAATTTCCGTGGGGTAGTCAATGAGGGGAACTAACAGTTCAGCAGAAGTTTAAGTGCTCTAATGGGAACCATGGAAGAATTTGCATTGTTGCACAGCACTGTAAACATTGTTCGGCACTTTTAAAGAGACTTTTAAAGAGACTTTAAAATACAGAACCTGAAGCTATTAAGTAGATGTTGCCTGAGATTCTGATGAAGGTATGATATCCACAACAATGATTCAATAAATGTTTTTCTGATTCCTTTTGCACTGTATTTAAAGCTTTTTTCTTCTTCCTTTCCCTCTTCACTGGCCTTTCAATCTATTCAGCTGAGGAGTGACCTGTGATAACATTTTCTGTGAGGTCAGATATCCTCCTCAGCCTCTCATCACAGTTCAGGTCTCTTCATTACACTGACTGGCGCTGGCACTCCAGGCTTTTGTTAGGGTTTCTGAGTTTTTCCTCAGCTACTTGTCCATCTTTTTTAGCACTTTGCACAACAGTGAACTGTGTCTCTTGGTAATACATGCTTTAGAACTGTGTAGCCATACCAAAGGGGAAAAAAAGCATGCTACAATTTGTTGTTCATTTTTTATTTTGGTTTGCTTTTTCATTTTATTTTTTCTTAAATCCAACACTTGCATAACAACTTCTGTATCTAAATCAGGTGTTATAATTTTTTGGAGAACTCTGCTTATCCACAGTTCCCCTTTTGCTCACTTCAGTATGTTTTCTAACATTATCAATAATTCACAACCTATAATGGAGCCAAGAAACATTTTTTATTCATAAAGTTTTTTGTTTTGTTTTGTTTTTCCAAGGCAATCTCAGGCCTGGTTCGTATGTATACAACAGGAATAATATATGAGCTTGAACTTTAGTGGCTTTTTGAGCTTACAGACTTAGATATGTTGTTGAGCATAAAGCTGTGAGGCTACTTGCATTGGAGAAGAGCATCTAATTCATTAGGCCCATAGATCCCTACAATACGTGACTATTTACAGATATACATTATTTCCACTGCATTGACCCTGTCAAGAAATACACACTCATCATCTCATATTAAAATGTTAAGAAATTGCTGGAGAATATGTCAAATAGAAAATCCATCAACATTGCTTTCCCTGAAAATACCACCCTGCCCAAAACTAATGGCTGCTTTAAACTCAGCATCAGTGAGACTGTGAGAGCCTAGCTGACAGCATACAGCCCCAAGGTCCTCAATAACATGCATAGGGCAGGGAGCAGCCCAGCGGAATAGCTTTGAAACATGAGAGAATCTGAAACTGTCTGCATGGTATGGTTCTGTTTTGCTGCAGGGCTATCAGGAGTCATTGACACCAATTACATGGGCTCTGCTGTCTTTGCACAGACAAGACCAGAAGACGAAGACACAGTTCTGGCATCTGAGATCTATGTGATCACATCTAGACATCTTCGGGGACTTCATAGAAGCACATAACCAAACAATCACAAAATGGCTTGGGTTGGAAGGGACCTTAAATATCAACAGATTCTGTGCTTGGAATAGTGCAACCTTGGGTATATATACAGACCGGGAGGCAAGATGCTGGAGGGCAGCTGCATGGAAAGGGATCTAGGGGTTCCTGTTAATGGCAAGTTGAATATGATTCAACAGTGTGCCCTAGCAGACTAAAGGGCCAACCATACTCTGGGGTGCATCACGCCTAGTACTGCCAGATGGGCCAGAGTAGGGATTGTCCTGATTTGCTCTGCTCTGCAATCATCTGTCAGTTTACAAAAACAAATAATACGTCTGTTGTAATTAATATCCTACAGCTTTGAGGCATAGCCTGTAAATCTGAAGGGAAAAACTGGAGCTATTCAATTGACAATCAGAACTTAGCCAAGTCTTTCCCAGATTTTCTCTGTTATTCACTGGAGAGACAAACACTTCCTAGCAGTAAAAGAGTATCAAAATCTGGTGTCTGCAGTGAACCATCTCTGGCAGAAGCCTGTTTCTAGTCCAGTAGGTCAAAACTGGGTGTTCTAAGTATTTCCCTATATCAAATCAGTATTGAATTTGTGCACACCAATGAACACTCTCTCATATGCTTGTTGTTTCTTTTAGGTTAATTCACTTAGAACAGAGCAGAATCAATGAGGTGTGCTGAGTTAAGACCTAAGGATACTATAGCCCTGCTAATTGACTCCATGTCCACAAAAAGTGTGGAATTAAGTCAGGTTTTTGAAAGGCACAAAACAGAGAATAGAATTTCATGGTAGCAATCCAAGTAAGGCAGTTTTTCTTTCTACAGTATCCAGAATGCCAGAAAAAATGTAGAATCATAGGATAGTTTGAGTTGGAAGCAACTCTTAAAGGCCATCTGGTCCAACTCCCCTGCAGTGAATACCTACAGCTAGATCGGGTTGCTCAGAGCTCCTCACAGCCTGACCTTGAATGTCTCCAAGGATGAGGCATCTACCACATTTCCGGGGAACCTGTTCCAGTGCTTCACCACCCTCACTGAAAAAGCATTTTCGTTATATCCACTCTATATTTCTCCTCTTTTGGTTTGAAATCATTCTCCTTTGTCCTGTCACCACCTGCTAAAGTCTGTCCGGTTCTTTCTTACAGCCCCGGTTAGATACTGGAAGGCTGCTATTAGGTCTTCTGGAGCCTTCTCTTATCCTGACTGAACAGCCCCAACTTTCTCAGTCTGTAAAAACAGCCTGTAAACACAGAAACACAGCAGTAAATTAAAATTAAGGGACACAGCTAAAACTGTGTCCCCTGTACTGAAAAATGCTAATTGCAAACATTAGAGTCAATCATCTTATTACAAAAATCTTTTTCCTTTATTTATTTATTTTAATCAGAGTGCTGCAGACTCACTTTCAGCTAAATTTTAAAATATTTTAAGAGTGTTGATTCTATTGGGCTGAGCCGAAAGGGAAAGGGACAAGTTTGTCATTAGTTTTTTATATTTGTTTGTTTGTTTGTTTGTTTCCCCTGAAAAACAGAAATACTCTTCAGTTCAGAGCATTACCTTTAGGTAAGACTCATGAGTCATACGTGTCATGGCTTTGCCTCTCCAGGGGCTGTCTGGGAGGTTATTTTGAAGGTAGATATTCCAGGCCATGAGTATGAGTATCTAGGGACCAATGGGAACCACTAAGCTAGAAGGCAGCAGACAGGGTAAGTCAGCACAGAATTACTACTCCATTTTCCTTGGGATTGAAATAGCCTTCTGCATACTCAGTGCCTATGGGGGTAGTGTTACCAGCCCTGAGCTATTACAGCATTTAAGCATGCTGTCAGAGGGGGCTGAAACTGTGTGTTATTCTCAAGATAGAAAACAAGTTGCTTTCAAAAAATAATGCCAGCAGCCTAAGCAACAAGGTCAGAGAGAAAGCTGCTTTAATTCAATCAAGTAATTCAGGTTTTCCAATAGATCTTTTACTAAGCAGAGAAGATAGTAGCCAGGTGAATTTCAGGGAATATAAGTGAGTCAGCCCTATCTGTTTTCAAATCAACCTCCTTTCTTACTAGGATTTCCATTGTCCCAGCACTTTTAGTGGGAGGCAGCTAAATGCAATTTAGCAAAGAGTATTCATGGTTTTGTCGCCCTTTTTCTTATTGTTTGTTTAATAATAATAATAATAATAAGCTTTGTTACTTAAATACATTAGCTATAATATCTGTTCTATATGTGACCAAAGACAATTCCTCTTCACTCAGTACAGCCCAGGCAAGCAAAATATTAGTCATCCGTGTTCTAAAGTGTTCTCAGGTGTCCACAGGCATCCACAGCTTTGTGTCTCTGGGACTTAGTTTCTCTCCACCTTACATCTTCACTATCTTCATTAGTGAGATGGAATAATCAAGGTCTCCCCTATGGCTTCTCCTTCCCAGCACAAGACTGAGCACTGAAGAGCTGCACAGCAGCAGCAAAGGAAACCTCCTGCCTGCCTAAGCCCTCTTCAGCAAAACACTTAAGAACATGTTCGAGTGCTTTTCGAAGTTGTAGCCTCTGGGACAAATGGAGGGGCAGCTTTCACTGTGCTCTTCAGACCTGTGAGAAAAATGTGACGCAGGACACCAGTGAGTGACTCAAATGAGGAGATAAGCAACCAAAACCTGTGCGCATCTGCATAACAGAGCCTTGGATTGTTCCTCCCATCTGGAAATAACATTCACTGCAGCAATTTGAAAGCAGAGCAGCTGGGGGTTGAAGTAGCAGAGGGAACAGAAGAGAAAGTACTTTCCTGTCTTTAAAAGCAACAAAGAAGAAGAAGAAACTTAATTTGCAAATAACAAATGATAGTGTGTCTGTAAGGTGCTGTACAGTAATCAGCACTCTGCTTTTCCATCGCAGACCTTTGTGCCTTCAGTCCCTGAGTATTTCGCATTATCTGACAATGATATACAAGCACTGGGTAGAACCTTAAGTACAATTTTCTAAATCTTTATTTATATTGAGGCAGATTATTTATCTTTTTGGCAATATTAATCACCCAAAATATAATTTTTAAATTAAAAACTCTATAACATTGTTATCCAGAAATACTGCATCCAGCTGAGAATATTTATCTTCTGTGCTGTTTTCCTCACAGAACAAAGTTATTACATGATTCACTTAACTATATCTCTATTAATTATGACATAGTTTTGCTATAGTTTTCTCAGTCTTTTGTAGATAATATGGAAGAGTTGACTTCTTTGGATTCTCTGTAAATTCTGTGGTTGGAAATGGTGATTGTTTTGGTGTGTTTTGTTTTGTTTTGCTTTGCTTTGCTTTTTCTGAAGAGGAATATATTCTGCAAATTCTTAGAATACACAAATATTTTAAGCATAGAAATCTTTACTAATCTGGGCAGAATAATCTAATATAAAGCATCCAGCACAGAGCTCCTGAGAACCTGTGCTAATTAACATTCACGTGGACCAGTTCCATACCCAGGATCTGGTATAAACTATTTCAGTAATACATCATAGATGTATATACAACAAATAAATAAATAAACAATTTACCTTATATCTTCAATTATCTTTATTAGACCCAAAGCAATTAATAATCATTTTATTCTGTTTTCTGCGCCTCCTTTGGTTTCATTTTCTCAAACATAATTTTTATCTCTTTTCACTGTGTCTCCCTATATTCAGTTTTATTTGGTTATAGCTCTGAGTGATCACCAGGTCACTCAACACTCACACCGAATCATTATTTCATTATATTTGCCCTCCATAAGACAGTATAGCATTGCTCACTGTAGCGGAAATGCTAAGTCATGGCTTGAAGCAGCAACAGAGCACCTAGGAGGAAGGCAGGGCCAACCCAGAAGAGCACAGCTACATGCAGTGCATCTGAGTGACAGGAAGGGGGGGAGACAGGATCCACCCCTTCCCAGACCTCATTTAAGGGCTGGCATGGGAAGCAGGGATTTCTTGCTGGATACCCCTCAATACCTGAGGCATTTCAAAGGTAAACAGATTCTTTCTTTTGTTTCTGTGCCCCGAGCTGCTGCATTTCAGTAAATTCTTACTTGCTACAGCCTGGGGCTCTGCTGTCACTTTTGTGTTTTCCATCACATTACGCTCACCTAATTAATTTTGAAATTCAGCAGTAGAATCAAAGTAGAAGGCCTTACAAGTTCAGGAATAGCACATGCTTCTTCATTTAATAGACCTTAGCTTGGAGTAGTTTCCATTATCTTGTTGTTTTCTGTCATGAGTATGATAGTTGCTTTTCTGAGTATATATATATGTGTCTATCAAAAGTTCTCCCTAAAAATCTACTAGTAAATTCTATGATGATTTTACATAAATCAGCATAATTTGCATCGAATGGTAGAGAATAAAATCAACATTGTGCAGTTATGACTTCATTTTTTTTTCCTATCATGCTAAGGGGAAAGAGTTAATTCTTAAACTTTATCAACAGGAAAAGAAACAAAAAATAAAAACAAACAAACAAAAAACTTAGTAATTACTAAGTAATTGTAAAGTAATTAAAGTAATTACTAGTAATTGTAAAGAAAACCAGTACATGTTTGTGATCAGTTTCTTTAAATTTATATGTAATGCATTGGATGGGAACTGTTGAGTCACAACCTGAACCACTGATTGACCACCTGAGGCAAGCAATGAGTCAGCTCTGGGAGCACAGGTGAAGGTGTGACCAGATAGGGTGGAGCCTGGCTGCACCTCTCCTAGACCCCATTTAGTGCTGATTGCCATGGGGGAAGGTCTCTTCCTGGAGATCTCATCTTGGTGAAGCTTTCCACTGCAGACCTAGAATCTTCTGATATGTGTGAGCAGTCTTCTTCCATTTCTTTATAGCACCTTTCTATTGTGCTGGTCCTTCTGTCATCACACCTCTGTTGTAACACTTTTCCTACTGCGTTAATCTGTTCAATTGCTACATGCATAAAACAGGTTTTTGGCATACACATATTCTTTTAAATAAGGTGTGAGCCCACTTTTCATGTATTTTATACTTTATTCCTTAACTCAGTCAAATCACAGTAAAAATTTCTAGCTTGTAAATGGCAAGTCAGAGTAAAAAGCTTACATTTTCACTTGCATTTATAGAAAACTGTACCAGAAGAGTTCCTTTCTGAATTCTCTATGATCACAAAAGTAATATGGCAACCTAGAGAAGATTACTATAAATGCAAACTATGGCAAAGGCATTTCAAACTGCTTTAAGGGTAATATGTTAGGAAGCGCAAGGAAAAATAAACAGATTAAATGCTTGTGTACTTGAACAACTCATGTCTATGTTTTTAGGACATGTTTAAACGTATCTGCTGTTTTCTGTACTGTGTCAATAATACTGGTCTTCAAAAGTTATCCTGTAAAACGATTTTTCAGAGCCTTTCAGATTAATAAACAATTGTAGAAAATAATTCTTTTTTTTCCTCTGAGGCTTCAATTTAGAAAAGTAACAGCTAAGCACAGAAGAACAAAGCCTGTCTGCATCTACTGGTAGGCAGCTCCACATAGCTTAGTGAAAGAAGGGTGCAGATCTACCTTGGTGCCCATTGATAAAAGAAAAATCCATCTACAGGAGCTTACTCCCTACCTGTCATATGTATGGTGGGAGATTACTTGCTTTGTGATAAGAGATTGAATAAATTGTTTGGTTCTCTCTGTAAACCAAGAGTCGGGGGGAAAGTGTAAATGTTCACTCTCTGGTCTGCTCTTGGGATGGGTTTTGAAGTCCTGCTTACAGCTTAATTGGATGTGACAAGGTAGTCCAACCTGAGGGCAGGAAAATGTCAAGAAGGGGGAGGAAAAAAACAGCAGTTATTGGCATTATGAAAAGCTTATGAGTATCTTAATTGGTCACTCAGGCACTCATCCACAGAGCCACTTCAGCCACCAATTACTAAATTCAGAGACTTTAAGCACCTATGTGTCTTTGATGCTGTGGTCACTGTCAAGGCAGGGGCTTATTAAAAATGAATGCAGTGCCACTCTGCTGAAACGGAGTGGATCCTGTTTGAAAATGAAAAGGGCCATTCCTTCATCAGGAGGAGAGAGATGAAAGAGATTTGGGTCATACTGTTGAAGCAAATGAAGGATTGGAAAGAAGATGTGGTGTTGAGACAACTGTGTCTCCTTTAGTTTAAGGTAATTTGAATGAGAGAGAGAAGAACAATAGATCAGAGAGATTTGCTAGTTTGGGTTTGATTTGAAAATGTGAATGCTTACTGCTCTGGGGGAAGGGTCAGTGCTGTGTATGTCTGGCTGAATCAGGCTCTGAGCAACCTGATCTAGCTGTAGATGTTCCTTTTTATTGCAGGGATTTGGACCAGATGACCTTAAAGGGTCCATTCTAACTCAATTCTATAACTCTATTATTCTATGATACATCAGATTAGAAATTGCTATAATTGTATAGCATCTCATCTTTCTTACCACTTTAGACAAATAGTATCTAAGGGGAATCATGTCTAATATTGGATAGAGGGAGGAAAGGAACTGAAGTTCCCTTAGCTCCAGATCAGAAAAGCTTTCATTTGAACCAGCTACCAGAAACATTTTGTAGCTAAGCTATTACATAAAATAGATTTGGAGAAACGGGCAGGTGTAAATTCAGTTCCACTTTGAATTATAGATTTCTGCTGCCAACTGATTAAACTTGACTGATTTCCACTGCTGGGATCTGCCCCAGAGTACTTGCCAATTTACTTTTCCATTGAAGCCACATTTTTTTCTATGTTGAATAGTATTAGAAATTCTGTAAACCTGCCAAATTTATCAGTGTGATCAGCAGATGGGAGAAATGTGGTTTGAGCTCTTCTTTCAGATTGGTCATCTGGAGACCAAATAACACTTCTGACAAGTTATATAGATTTATACCGTGCAGGAGGTGTTTTGTCTAATCTATACCATTTTGAGCATACTATTTTGGAGAGTGAGGAGTTTGGCAGGTACATTTTTCTTTTTCCCTTCTGCTGGCACTAACTTATGACAGCTAATTTTCTCAGAATAACTGTACACAATAAACTTGCTACTTACTCTTGTCAATATTTTATTTACCAGTTTGATTCCAAGTTCTCCTATTCTAATGTTTACTAAAACGTTCTATTTGACAAATTGGACAAATAAACCCTTTTTCTGTCCAACTGCTCAGTAATTAATGCCCCCATGTAATTTATTAGTAACAAACTCATGGGAAAATCCCTTCCTCCATAAAAGAGGACTTAAAACCCAGGCCTGAATTATTATCTGCTCAGCCATGCAGATTAAGAGAGCAGGAAATGACTAGCACAAATAGAAGGATGACAGGCTCCTAATAAACCCTCGATCTTCATTGGATCTTCATTTCTTATGAGAGTCACTTATCCAGTATGCTGAGATGCCAAGTGGGGCAAGAGGTCAAAGATACACTCTTCGTTGTTTTGCTTATTGTCTTCTGTGTTTCATATATCAGAAAATTAAATATTTTCTGAAGTTAATAGTCTGTGAAGTATCTCAGCCTTCCAGGCTAAGGAAAAGAGAGCTCCTTACCTAATTATTCTCTCTCGGTTATTTACTTCCTATTTTTGTTTCTTTCTGTAAAAATGTTAACCAAGGTTTTAAAATATTCTTCCATTTAACTACTGAACCTAAAAGTCATTTTTCATGGAGATTTAATAAAAAATAAGCAAATTGGCCTTTGAGAAAATGTGCTGAAAGGAATACATAAAGTTCCTTGGTGCTGAACAGTGAGAGAAAGAAGAATTATGTGAGACACAACAGTCACATTTTCCTGAAATGTTCTGAAATGCTCATACTAGGTGCAGGTAGGCAAGTGAGACATAGTGCAGATACCCCAGCTCTTAGGCAGAAAAGTGGGGAAGCCGTTTTTACCAGGTGACAGTAGAACAAAATCATCAGTTCTGTAGCCAAGCTGAATCCACACGACCTGACAGATCTGCACTTATCTCTTTGTCAGTGCTTTAAAATCCTCTTTTTTTTTAGCCACTGTGTCCATGTGTGGTTTGTCAAAGCATTCTTTAAAACATGGTTGAAGGTCAGTCCCCACAAATTCACTATCACATCAAGTTGGCTGATTGTTGTCAAGCCGGCCTGAGACAAGATTCAGCAATGAGCTGCCTCACACTGAGGTGTGTGAATATGTGAAGTGTGGGAAACAGTATACATAGAAAATAAATAAAATGTGTAAGGCATTCAAACTGTAATATGAGTTGTTTCAGCATCTGAGGAAGTACATTTAGCCCTCTATATCTTAATGACTTAATATGATCAAGCATGGAGATTTTCAAAATGTACTTTAGGAATTCCAGAAAGACAGAACAGTGAATAGACAAAAATAAATAAATAAATGGGGATATCCAATTACTTTCTACAGACCTGGAAAAATAAGTGATGCTTCCATTAGGAGGCTGTAGAGTATGGCAGTGCTGCATGGCCAAAGCATTGCTTCAGCAGATAAGACAGGTAGCTCCTCTATGGATATGGTGGATCAGTGAACCAGTAAACCTGGAGGTTTCTGTGGTAGGAATAACCTGTGGCAACTCAAGTCAGCCCAGTGAGGTCCCTTGGAGCAGTAGGACAGTAGTATTAAAATTATTTATGTAATTACAGTTGTAAGTACTCTAACTTTAATATGCAATATGCAGTGTAATGTAAATGTATACATATATATTTTACTCTGTTTTTGCAATTAATATTGCTCTCTATGCAATCAGAAATGAGAAGATGGAGACTGTTACTTTAACTGATCAAAGAGGGGGAAAAGGTGGTGGTTTATTTGATAGGTTAGAGCTTTTGTTGTTCTACAAATGAACGAGAATAATCTCTGCTATTTATTCTGTCCATGATAGCTACTAACCATTTTAAAAGAAGTGAAACAGTAAAAGCTGTTTAAGTGGAAATTGCTTGCCATTTTCATTTACGCTCAAAGGTAACAGTAGCACATTCCACAGTCAGTGTGTTGGCCTGGTTGCATTAGCCTTCCTTCTGTTGTTTTATGTGATTCTGCTCTTCCAAACACATGTACATCAAAAGGTATTTTACTTTTCCTCTGACCTGAACCTCCTATTAATGTCACCATTTCTTTCTGCCATCGTAGCTACACCCACAAAGATGGTTTTCACAAAGGGCTATGGTCTTCACATCAATAGAACCCAAAATAAAGATGCATAAGGAAGAGCACCTGCTTACAAAGATAATTAGTGATTGATAGGAAAAAACAACTGTGAAATAAATGATTAATCCAAATATTTCTGCAACTTGACTGGGTTTAAAAGTTTTCCTCTAAAATGTTCATTCAAATGTGTCAAAATGATGGAGATAGACACTGTTCTCAGAACCTATACCACAGAAAATGTATTTATTTTACTTTTCTTCATTAAGAAAAAGCACTGACTTTGAATTTTGGATGATTCTTTACAAACAATTAATAGAACATTACCTGTATTTAGAGGCTCGTGTGAGTGCAGTGCTTTTTCAGTGAGCATACGGATTGTGCTACCATGTAGCTGTTGCAACAGAAGTTCTGGCAATAAAGATATATTGATTGACTGAAGATACTGATGATATTGGAACAGGACTTCAGCTAGAGTACATCAAAGCAGCTGAGCTGAGTATTTAGTCCATTATTTCCAAAAGCCATTGTTCGTTTTCTTCACCTCTGGTCCACTGCCAAATATGAGAAAATTGCACTGATAGCTGTGTACATTCATCCTAAAAATACCAAAGCACAACAGGTGACACAAAGGACCAGGAAGCAAGCAAGACCATCCATGGAGTTCATATGTATGTATTTCCAAATTATTAAATAATATCTGTAGTTACTATCAGAATGGCACCTGATTGCAAGTAGATGAGGATTTGCCAATGGCAAGGGGGAAGCTAAGTATCCATAATGTAATTTCTGCACCACTATGTGTTTTATGCTACTGTTAGCATTCTGTCTTCAATATCCTGTAAGCTTATTAAAGGATCTAGGAGTATGATTGAAATAGGTGCCACTTCTTAGTTTCTACACTTGATATTTGTGTAGGCAATTTAAAGTATTAAAACCTAAGAGAATTGGTGGGCAAAATTAACATCACTGCATTAATTCCTGGAGGTAGTGGAAGTGCAGATTATCAGGAATATCATACTAATGATAACAAACATTTTAAGTGAAGCAGAGTTTTAAAAAAGTCACTGCTGGGCTAAGTTGAAAACGTTTATATACTGAAGAGATTTTCATGTCATTGACATGAATTAGCACTAGGCAGTGAAGTGTTCTCTAGAAATTTCCACTTGGGTTTCAATAGTCTTGCATGACCTATGCTTTTAGTAGGGGAAACATTTGTTTTTCGTGTTTGAATGATTATTGTGTAAATTATTTATTTGAGCTTTCCATTTTCACAGATAGGGGCTAGCAAACAGATTTGTTTTGATAGTAAACGCTCTGAAAAGTAAATCTTAGATTTTCAGAAAGTATTTGTAAATTTACACACATGGAGTATCTTCAGCTCAGAAATTCACTGATTTTATTAAATAATTTCAGCTCAGAAAAAAATACTCTGTCATAGAAAACTGATTGAGGAGGATGGGGGTTAGCGTGTATGTGCTCAGCAGGATGAGGAATAGTAAGGAATGTGGAAGGGAATGAAGGAAAGCAGAAGACTCTGCTCAAACTTCATTTGTGGCACTTCTTTATAGTGCTATAAAATACAGATTGGGTTAGCCAGTAAACCCTGTTAGTAGTTCACACCCTGAGTAACTGGAAAGAAGTATGCTCCAGTGCACCTTTAAATGCTGATATTCAGCTCTGCAACATCTAGACATGAGCTAGGGAGAAAGAATATAATGTTCTGAATTTGACATTGGGTGTTAATACTGACAGTATACTGAATGAATCGCTACACCATTTTTCAAGTTCCTGTCACCCATACTATTTCACTTGTTCCCATCTGCACTGTCACTATACATGTCTGCCTAGGCTAACTCTGCATTCCATTTTTTCTTTCTTGATGCTAAGAAAAGAAAAAAGTATAATTGGTTTGCTGAGTGTTTAAAGAGGAACAGATCTGCTGCCCTTTACAAACTGCCCTGCAGAGCAATCTGTATTACCTACAGTTGGTGTTTCAGTAGATTGGAGGAATTACTTTTACTACACCTCCAATTACAGGTGAAAATACTGTATCTGCAGCAATTAATTACCTATTACTAAGTGACTATGCTCATGAAAGTTTATTTTTTAGATTATATATGCACACGTGTGCGAATGTATATATGGATGTATACGTAATGTATGATGAAGTAACTCTTTACAGAATCATTAGGGTTGGGAAAGACATCTAGTCCAACCGTGAGACCACCCCCACTATGCTTGCTAACAACATCCTCCAGTGCCACATCTTCACCTTTCTTGAACACCTCTGAGACAGTGACTCCACCACCTCCACAAGCAGCTTGTTGCAATGCCTTACCACTCTGAGAATAATTTTTTTCTAGTATTGAATCTGAATGTACTGTCAGTGTTATTACAGCAATGTGTAATTTATTTATGATTTAATTCCAGAACAGTTGAGCTACAAACTGCCCACTTTGTATAGTGGAGTTTGTTAGGATTTCAAAGTCCTTATTATAAGCTGCAGGCCTGACCCTCCTGTTATGTCTAGCATTATCAGATATTTCCCAGATAGCTGCTGAAGGCTGAGTGATCTACCTGACAGACAGCTGGGATCCTCTTCTCCCCCAGCAGTGCCATACTAAGGCAGAGCCTCAGAGCTGCTATGAGCATGGAGTATTGTCATCAGTGCATTCTGGGAGAGATGCAGCTCTGCAGTATAATTACTTAAAATCACACTGACCATTCCAAGGGATGTAACTCCTTGAGAGCAAAGTTATATCCCTCTCTGCTCCTCTTGCTGCATATCTTTGCCTGACTTTGAAAGAAAAAAGTACTTCTTTACAGGAGTTTATCCACACTGAGACATTAAATTCAACTGGAATATAAATATCTAGTGAAAGTAATAGTAAAAGCTCCATGGGAAAAAAAAAAAAAAAAAAAGTTTCTGTTCATACAAAGCACATTTTAGTTAAATCCTTCATATAGTTCTGAAACCAGTGAAGAATATTACTCAATTTGAACTCCTGTGAAGAGTTACAGATCAGCTCCAGCTTGGCCTTACCTACCAGTGAGATTTCACACAACCCCCAGCCCATCCACAGCAGAATCCTGAAGCTCCTTAATCAAGGCATTAGCATATTCCAGCAGAGTGCTAACAAATCTGGGACTAAAATATGCAAACCAACATCAGAAAGGAGAGTTTTCAGCATACTTACACTCTGCAAATGCTAAATAGCACTCAGAAAGTAATTGCAGATCTCAGACATAATCCACATGCCTTGTTCTAGCTCTAGAAGTGACTTGGGGTGAGTCTTTATATGAGAAACAGGCTGCTAGGATTTTCTTACAAGAAATGAAAGGCTCATCACCTGTTGCAGTTGTCTTATGCTTATTTGGCAGCTACTAATCCTTTAGATAAACTTCAAGTGAAAGGAATTTAGCAGCCAGATAGGGTCTGTGCAGCTGAGCCTGGCAGAACTGTTTGTTAAAGACACTCCAAAAGGTTTCCAGCTGTTTTTTCCACCTGCTCTACTTGAAAGCCCCGTGCAGAAAAATTGAAACAGCTGAGGCCTGATGCCCATTCTAGGATTCATTTTGATATGGATCAGACGAATGCATCTTCAGATATCTGAGGAATATGCTCAGTGCAAGGTGGCTGCCAGGAATTCATTTGCGTTCTTCGGGTAGCAATCATGGGATCTGCGCAGGAAACAGCCTTAGCTGTTGTTAGTGTTAGCAGAGTGTTCCCTACATTGGCTGAGTTTAAAGTAGTCTAAAAATGATTGCAGAGTGATATTCACCAGTACAGCCCAGCAGGTAAATTTTGTTCCTGGATGTGATGAGAACGGTGTGTAAATGGCATATAATCTCTTTAAAGGGTCAAAGTAAGTGAGGTCTACTGAACAGAGAGAGCCAAGGAGCATGCCCGGCTCCTTAGGACTGGTTGCAAAGCCATGACTCCAAAGTGAGATTCTTGCTGAGGAAAAGCATCAGGAGGATACTAAAGGAGACCTAAAGGAGACTTTCTGAGTGTGGAAATCTTTCCCTTGGAATTATCTTAACTGAAGTACACTCCCATTACATGTAAGATAGAGTGGCAGCTGATTTAGTTCAGTAGCCCAGACTGACTGATTCTTTGATGGGCTGATGGTTTAACTATGATGATTTTAGTCATCTTTTTCCATCTTAATGATTCCATAATTCTATGTCTATGAAATAAAACCTGTCAGTGAAAAATTGTAATTAGAATGGTTGTTGGTCTGGGCTAGGTCAAGATCAGGTTACTGCAGAAAAGCATCACAGTTTCATGAGGAGAATGATTAAAACATCAACTAACGCTTCCTGGAAAGACAAAAATGTTAACCAAAGATACAGATATCATCAGCTGGTAGAAACTGATTTATAAGAGATCATAGAAGGCATATACCATCTAAAAAAAATTAATTATAAGTGATCCCTGTGCTTATCTTCCATGTCACAGCTTCTGTCATTGTTGCCACCACTGGAGGAAGTTGTAGGAGAATTTGTCCTTTTTCTTAGGGATAAATAGGCCATTCTGCCTTCAGATCCTCTCTCCCACTTGGCAATTTCTTTCTCTGGATTTGCTATTTTACCTGTAAATTTGCTTTTTATTTTCCACTCTGTTATTAGCTGCCTGCCAAAGCTTGCTTTTTCTATCATGAGTCTTCCCTATTTTATTGCCTGTTATTTTCACAATCTCCTGTTCCTTCAGCATCTTTCTCTTTGATCTCACCAATTTTGTTTTGCTTTCTTATCTCGGTCTTCTCTCCAGTGCAAGCTAATCCTTGCCCTACATTGCCACTCCCTGAGTTATACATTTGGTTGCCTATTCCCTCTCATTTCCTTTTGTCTCACACATTGTATTTTAATGTTTTCTTCTTGCTGCTGTTTACCTTTTTCCCACTTTCCTCCCTGCTGCTCAGAGCTCCTTATATCTAGTGCATTAACTTTAACCTCAACTTGGACTTCGGGTTGCCCAAAACTTACTCATTTTTGCTTACCTGTTATTAGTTTGTTTTAGTTAAGAGCAAGTTGCAATAATGTTTGTCAGCCTTCAGATGCAGTGGAAGTGCAGTAGGTTGAATAATTTTATTAAATAATATGCTCTCTTCCTGGTTCTTTAAATATTTAAAAACACTTTGCAACTCTTTCCACACAGTACACAGGCAGAAAGCAATTGGGCAAAAATAGCAGTCATTAGCTCTGGAGATGCACTAAGCACAGCAGGTAGTATATATGATTCAAATTCAAACTACCTCTTCTCAGAAGGAGAGTCTGGAAGGGTTATACAGTCTCTGCAGTAGACAGAAAGTATAATCTGAATGCTCATTAAAGTAAAACATAAGGGCTGATCCTTCTGTCTTTATTGGCATAAGTAGACAAAATTAATTTGGGACTCAGGATGGCTATCCTTAAAAGGGGGGAGGGGATGGGGGGGGATCTTCTAAGAAAAAGATCTAGAATAATGAAATTAATTAAATGTTAGTTAACTGTATTTCAGGTTCTAAATGATGGAAAGTTGACCTTTGCAAAAGTGTGTATAAAAGTCAGTAAAAGGTATTTTGAGGGTAATTGTTTACTTCCTTCATCAGTATGCAGTGTGTATTCATCCTGTACTGTTTTTAGCATGTTCACTGTCTCTTGGGGAAAAGGTGTGTAGCTCATATTTGCAACAGAACATTAAAAAGGTGTGCTATCCATTGGATTTGCTGGCTGTGCACAATTTTTGCTACGTTAACAACAGCTACCTTCCTTTTCCACCTGCTTCATGAAGGTCCAAAGTTAGAGTCCTGCTCAAAACTTCTGAGCTGTAAATACACCCCATCTGACAGACCCAAAGAAGAATTTTCTGTGAAATTCAGGCCTTAATACCATGTGCCAAAGGGCATGACCACAATGCAGGTACACCAGAGCCATTCCCAGCAACTGTAAGATTTTTGGCAGGCAGAAGGACAGTGTCTCCCCACAGCTGCACATTCATTGGGTCACCTGAGTCAGTCAGTGGCCTTCAGGAAAACATTACTGAGTTGTCCAGTGCATTTCTTTCCTGCACAACAAAATCAAGCAGGTTTTAGAGGATTTAATATCCCTTGGTTTCAGGGAACCCCTATATTACCACATTTTAAAGCAACAACCAATGAACTTGTGTTTTTTCTGTGAAACTGCTCATGGAAGTGTTAATAAATTAAGGGTGTGTTGGACCACTGGCACAGACTGAGGTACATGTGCCGTTCAGACAGGATTTCTGCAAAGCATTTTATAGAAGACTTCTCCATAGGGTTTATGAGATGTGTCCAGCCATAGGGAGATTGCTGCTGTTTGTAATGCTACTTCAAATCCTCAGTAATTGTCTACAAGTCTATTAACATGAGCAGAAAACAGAGGTAAGGAAGAGGGAAGTTATCTTCAAGCAGCTTGGTATCCAGGGAGTTAAAAAATGTGCAGACCATCAGCCTTTGAAAAATCTTCCTGCCTACAAGCCATTTGCAGCATCTTCTATTATGTATAAAGTGTTTGCTGGTTTCCGTCTCCAGCTTTCACAAAGAAAAAAAAATAGAAATCTCAATTGACACTAATTGGTTGCAGTCTCAACAAAAGGTCAAGGATTAAAGGTGGAAAAAGCCACAACTAACCTTCTGCTTGCAAAGTTGCTTTCACTACGTGTGGGAGGAAGAATGGTAGAGACGTGGTAGGATAAAGTTCACTCTGCTTTATTCCAGAGCTACAGAAATAGCTGTCCCAAGGAGAAGGCCAAAGGACTTCTATGCCCAGGGATTTCAAGTCTTCACCTTTCCTGCATTTCCCTCAGTGATTTTTGTAAATAATTACCAACATGCCATTAACTACAACATTATGCAGCAGCCTTCACCAAGTCAAGCCCTTCCATCTATATCAAGCAGGATAATATATCTCAGAGTCAAGAGGAAAACTGCATTAGGCAACATGATGGCAACTCTGAGCCTTCTGGATATATTGCACCATAAATACTAGCAACCTCTGCATTAGAGCTTTTATCAAATCCCGGGCCTGTATGTAAGAGACTGGGGCTTCCACAAATCAGTAAAATGATACCATAAATCACTCTTTCTGATGTCACATTATTCTGAACTGCCGTCCAAAAAGAACACAGGATGGTCAGTAGTTGATATGATAGATTGAGCAGCCACTCCAGCAGCTTGGAGACATACACTCATCTCAGGTTAATCAATGTAAAGGGAATAAAATATCCAACTCTTTGATACTGTTATTCAAAGCTCCTCTTTGGCAGAGTACTAAAATATATATGGCTAATTTGGAATTCAGATTGCCTTCAACAGCAGCCCTTCTGTGCTTAAAAGTAGGCATGTGTTTAAATGCCTTGCAGGAATGGAACCTAGAAGGGAAAATGGGCTAATAAAGATTTAGGAGTCTGAGCTGACAGACTGACCAATTTTAAATTCAGACAAAGATGTTGCTTTTCGTGTTCAAAAGAGGAAGGCACGTATTGTTCGTGTTTGCTGCTTCGTGAGCAATCATACTTTTGCTGTTGGCGCTGCCCTCCCGTAATTTCTTCCCTTATCCTATTAAGGCTGTAGCTAAATTTCCCCTCATAAATCTTTCTCCCCTTAACAATTCAATTGCTTTCACTTACTTCTGCCATGATTAGCTGAGTGTGCAATCTCAAAGTGTGTTTCTTCCCAGAATTCAAACTTTTAGTCATGTGCTGACTTGAAAGTTAATTTCGAAGTGAAATGTACTTCACTGGCACCTCAGTTCCCATGAACATGGTGGAACAGAATGTGAAGCTTCCTGAGAAAGCCTTCGTGTAACCAAGGGTGCAGAACAATAGTGATGCATTTAAAAGAAGCATGGAGACAGCTTACACTGACTCCTATGTAAGCACTGTCTAGCTATGGTTAGCTAACTCTATGGCCAAAAATGTTATTTTGGAAGCAGGCTGAGATAAATATGTAGGCTGTATGTAGGTAGACATATGTTGTCTGAAACAAAAAGACCTCTGTGGATGTGTAGACCATTACTGAACAGTTCAAAGAAATTTCGCCTAAAATTGGAGAATTGTCATCCTTATCCAAACATATCTAAATTCATACCAGCTGTTGTACCACATTATACCTTGTACTTCCAACAGCTGCTGGAATAATGCACAAACAGGGTCCAAATAATACCAAATCTAGTTTGATATTTCAGTGCAAACTATGAACAAACAACAACAATTCTGCAAGCACTGATTAGCATAAAGTTCAGAGATAATGCACTTGGGAAAGTCTTTAGTGAGCTTTATTTGATATAAAACAACCTTTGAAATCACAGCAGTCTATGGAAATTAAAATAACCACTCTGTTTTGTTTTTAGGAGCCAGATAGAATTTGTGAGGCTGGCAGTGAATGGGAAAGGAAGAAAAAGCAACTCCTGCAATTTTACACGTAGAATGAGAATTTTTTTATATACAGGAAAAAAAAAAAAAAAAAAAAAAAAAAAAAAAAAAAAAAAAAAAGGAAAAAGAAAAAGAAAAAGGGAAAGAAAAGGAAAAAGAAAAAGAAAAAGAAAAAGAAAAAGAAAAAGAAAAAGGAAAAGAAAAAGAAAAAGAAAAAGAAGGGTGAATTGAGGAACGTATTATTACATAGCAACTCCTAGTTGTGGTCCCAAGATTTCATATAAATTCTTGTACCAAATTGAATTTCTCAGGCTGATTCTTCTGAATTGGCTAATACTACAAAGACATGTTTGCTTGAGTCTCTCACCTAGTAGTGAAAATGAAAGGGTACTGAAACAAAACACTGCATCCTGTGCTTCAGTGATGGCTCCTCCAGGTTTCAGCTATCAAGACAGCTGTGCTACTTACCACCAGCCCCTACAAATAAGATGGCTTTTGATTTGTTTGCCCTACTTCAAGTGGTGAAAATGAGACAGAATGCCAAGGCATGCATTCTTTTTCAGAACATAGTTGGCAAAGCAGCTGTTACCAGCACTAATTCCCACTCCACTACATTCTCTCTGATGCGGAGCCACTTTTATGCAGGGAAGGAAACCCTTTTGTTGGAGAGTCAGAAAGGAGTGACTGGAAGACAGTCCAGAATTTCCCCGCTACTCACACAGAAAGCAGCATCTTGCAATTGGCTGCTGCATGGATACCACTCTTCAGTTCTTCCAACATTTTTCTTCAATGGTTATTCTTACTCACTATTTATGAGTGTTTTGCTCCTATTTTTGAACACAACATTCTTTAACTGGTTCCCGCTCTAAATTTCTCAGGAAAAAAAGGCCTTTTAAAGCATGAAGGCTCTAACGACTCAGATGATTTTCACCAGGAACCCTTCCTACAATCAAAGAAAAACATAGCAAAGCAAACGTTTTTCATTTGGTTTTGTTTTAGTTTATTCATCAGTTAAAAAGGAAAAAACAAAAACAGATTACTTGATTGTAGGTTCTTGCTTGCAAAGCAGCTTGTAATATATATATGTATGTATATTCATTCTATTTGAATTTGACATTTTTATCTCCATAAAGAGAACAGGTAAAACTACATGAACCTGTAAAATAGTTGTTATCTGCTTTTTTTCTACTTACTGCTTTTATGTGTTTACTCTTATGTACTTGAATGGCTTTTATTTTGTGAATTTGTAGTTCTGAAATGAATTTCTTACTGAGAAGCATTTTATTTGAATATCTGAAGCAATTCCATAGATTTTATACATGTGCAATTCTTTGTGACAGTGGCAGAAGTCTTGCATCAAATTTTGGAATCCACAGTTCCAGAAGTTCAAGAAAGGATTTTGAGAAATATCCCTTAAATCTGTGTACGGTGACAATAACGTAAAAATGGTAGTAAACAACCAAAAGGTTATTTACAAGAAAAACTCAACCATATGGAAGCCTTCAGTCTGCTGGGAAACACTGAAGCAATCTCCACCAAGGAGTAATCTCCAAGAGATGCTGCCTTAGTGGTGGTCAGCCCTTAAATGAGGTCTAGAGGAGGTGGAGTCAAGCTCCACCCCTTCCAGGAGCACAACTAAATTACTCTCACCTGTGCTCCCACAGCTGACCCAACACTCGCCTCAGCTGATTAATCAGAGGTTCAGGCTGTGATTACCAATTTCCCATACAATCTGTATACTGGAAACATTTTGAAAAACATAGATTTTGAGCCACAGTGCAGTGAAACCCATTACACGTCCACAGAATGCATTCTTCTTTTTGTGTCTTCACTATATTTATTGGTGATCCTTCACTTGAAAGTGTAATTTCCAGAATGTTTTTGCTGTACCTTCACCTTTGCTGTATCAGATTTGTCTTTCTCAGTCTGTTTTTCTCCTCTACACAACCTCGGTCTATAATTTCCAAGGGGATTCTCCTTTCCTGGGGGCACTGTTTCACATTTCACCATTTCACCTTTTCTCTCTGCTTTGTTTTAGAGAGATTTCTCCGCAGATTCTGTGACTGCTTACAGAAAACAAAACAAAACAAAATGTATTCTCTCTACCAATCTCTTCTCTTTTCCAGATCCCTAGTTTACATGTTAGAGTTCAGAAGCATACTGAGTTTGTTGTCCATACAGCTCTTACATCTTTCCAGCTGGTGTTGCTTCACGTTGAAATAGTTTCTCTCTGAATTTTTCTTGAGTTACATCTATGCCACCATTCCAGGGACTTCAGATACCTCAAGATCATGGAACAACACATGGCACTGACGCACAGTATTTTAAACTGTTAACAGTTTTCTTCATATCTCCTTCTATCACATATATATAAAACACATAGTACATCCATTTAGTATTTCAGTAAAGGTATGAATGCAGTCTTTCTCAAACTGCCACTGTAATGGCAGATTTTGTTTCATGTTGCAGGATCTGTCCCTGCTCTCCAGCAACAGCGTTCAGATTACATAAACTCCACCTTTAACATGAAGGACTATAAATGGAAAGAGTAAATACCGCATATATTTATCCCTTTTAGATTTTCATTTGTTTTTCAGGATTTCTACCCTTTTTCTTCAAAACCCGTATGATCTAGCAAACTGATAATCTGAAGATGTTTAAAATAAGATGTGCTGGAACAGGCTGCCCAAGGAGGTTGTGGATGCCTCATCCATGGAGGCATTCAAGGCCAGGCTGGATGTGGCACCAGGCAGCTTGGTCTGGTGGTTGGCGACCCTGCACATAGCAAGGAGGTTAAACTGGATGGTCACTGTGGTACTTTCCAACCCAGGCCAGTCTATGATTCTATTATAAGAAGGAAGTGCAAATTATTTTTGTTCATACATAAATGTTTTTTTTTCTCTCCCACCTAAGAGAGTCCCTGTATTCAAAAACTCTTCCAATCATTTACTACAAAACAACATTCTATATTTCAAAGGCTGGCAGAAAAATAAACCTGTCAAAATAAATATGGTATTTCAGAAATATGATTTTGCAAACAAAGTGGAAAGTTTTTGGTACTTGTGATGCTGATAACAAATGCTGTTTGTTGAACAAGCAATTAAGCATTTTCCAGATGAAGCATCACTGAGAGCTGTTGCAGATTATTTTTAGCTCTTGCAGACTTTCATAAATTTATTATACCAAAATGCAGTCAAGCAGTGACACCCAGTGGCTTCAGAATTCTTTCTTCGTTTTCTATCAGGGAAATCTTGTTTTTGGCTCTGAGTTTCAAAGCCAAAAAGGCTTACCTTCAAAATAGGGTAAATAATTTCCACTTGAGCAGATAGTTAAACTTAGTAGTTAGGTGTAGTAGTTATGTATGGTGGAGTACTCTCACTGAATGGGTGACTCTGGGTGAAATGGTTTAATCACCACAAGAACAGATGCTATTCAAATCTATGTATTATGGGGCTTGCTCAAGAAATACACTCAAATACAACTATGCAGGTAAGCCATTAAGCTAAGGGTACATCTGTAAATCTGTGCTTAAAATCCTTTACGTGTCAGAGAGAAAGAGAATTATTCAGTTTTTAAAGCCTCTGAAATGCATGGATGAAAAACACTATGTAGTTGCAAAATCTATTAATATTTATGATATCAGTAAAAAATAAATAAGAAGTAGTATTAGTATTGGAGGTTAGGATGACAGCTTGACATTCTCAAAGTCATCTGGAACTTAAACTACAAAATAAACAGAAGTTCTGCCAAAACAGATTTTCCTATTAAAGGTGACCAAACTATAATTTCCACAGAGGCATACTTTCAAGATAAATTGTCTGCCTAACATGAAAAGTAAATATAAGAAGTCTTATTTAGCAGTTGCTGTGTCTTGGAGACAAACAAATTTGACATTTTTCTTTTTCAAATCAATAGATTTGCTTTATCAAAAAAAAAAAGGAAAACATTTCAGTTGCATCATATTGAAGGCCTTTTAAAATCAAGTCCAATAACTGTTCTCAGGGCAGAGTACATTTAAATTATCCAGAGACTAAATAAAATTAGGATCAGCTCTTCTTCAAAGATATTTCTAATATTGCTGAATGTTAGAGAGTAGTTTAAAAAAAAAAAAAAAAAAAAAAAACAAAAAAAAAAAAACTATAATATGATAATAGCAATCCAATGCATTCTGTTCTTGCTTTCTGCAAGAAAGAAGTTATTGGATTTGAGGGAAAAAAAAAAATACTAGTTTGAATTGCAGTTTCCAGATGAAGAGAAATCTACTTACTTTGGCTTCTGCTTCCTTGCTTTGGCTGCAGACAGTGCTTTTATTCAAGCTGCCATGTGAATGATGATTTCTTTTCCACTCAGCATCCAGCTACACCTGTTGTCTAACTGTGCCCTTAGTATTGCCCCAACACTTAAAGGAGGACCAATCCTGATAGTCCCTTTCACTGCACTTTGAAGAAACACAGAATTTAATGCAACTAAGCTTAATAAAAAATTTAAAAGCCAGAATTTCAGATAAGTAATGGAGAGAAAATACCATTACCACTAGGAAAGCCAAGTTAATTGGTATTCAGGAGTACTCTTTCAGGGGTCAGTATGATTTATACAAAGAAAGATGAAAACCACAATAGGGCACTGAGGAGAAAAATTGCAGTGGGAACAGATCATGGCTTACTTGGGTATCTGTTGGATAAGAGCTCCAGTTTCAGGGGTTGCCCCAGGTAGAGGACTGCACTCAGTGACTGCCCTCTTCTTTCCCCTTTGCTCTTCTCACAGATAAAATGGCAAAGGACTCAAAGCAACTGACTTTTTTGCAACCATCTTTCTTAATCATTTCACTTCAGCATTTTAAAAGAAGGAGTTCTGACACAACTGACAAAATGGGCAGGAGTATTTTAATATCATTTTAATGGAGAACCACGGTGTGGCTACCTCTTTCCAGGCAGATCTCTTCTCTCCAGGAAGGACTACTTAATGGCTACGTGCTCCAAGTTCCATGAACGTACTCACATCCTGCTGGAGAGTGATGGGATGAGGATCAGCACAAACACAGCCGTTGACCTTCAGGATTTATAATCTGATCTTTCTACAGCTCTGGAACACTTCATATCACTTTATTTTGGTTAACTGGTAGTTTAATTCATGCGTGTTTTGAGCCCAAGTTCGTGTTCATACCATAGTTTATTACCAACAAGCAGAAAAGTTCTTTCTGTGCCTTGCTGAAACTGCAAGAGTACTAACCAGACTTCCCTTTCTTTGTGTCACAAAGATGCTTCTTTGTCAGTTCATCATAACCAGATGGTTGCTTGGAAATTAAGAAGTGTGGACGCTACAGTACATCTACTTCAGCATATGGGCTATATGATCTAATAAAAGTTCTATTAACTGAGCTCAGGAAAAAGATAAGGAAGTCCATACCCCCATAGACTCACACATCTCAGCATTATTTCTCAGACGTTTGTTATCTGCCCAGGGCAAAATGTGCAAGATTGGCATGCATCACATAATTCCTGAAAATATCAGTGTATGTCTACTAAAGACAAAATTTTTGTGAAAGGCAATTATAACCTATAGTCTACACTCTCATAGCAACATTAGCAAGTAGTAGCATCTAATTAGAAATTCATAGCAGCTTCCAAGCCAGTGGTCTGAAAATAAAAACATCCATTGTTGAGGTTTTTCCCTGAGCTGAATACCTCTTTTTGTATTTTCCTTCTTCGGAAAAAAATTGCAGTAGTGTGTTTGGTTTGGACAACAGATGCTGATACGGCTTGTTTTATACTGAGGTGCCAGCTGTTCCTTATGTTCCAAAAACAATGCCAAACCTGCTGTTAGGAGACTTATTATCCAGTGGTAAGTTGTTCCAAGTGGGCAATTATTCTCAGTGAAGTTTTTCCTCTTTTTTATGGATGCTTGTTTTTCTGCCAGAGGTCGCTGCTGTTACTGTTACCTGCAGTGACTGGATGTCTGGAAGAATAAGCCATGCAGCATTCTAGGAGACAGAACTTCAAGTGAAAAGCAAACAGTGCATTAAGCAAAATGGGTAGTAAGTATTTCTATAACCATAGCTACACTGTCACTTCCATTAGTTCTGCAGAGGAGGGGAAGACTGCAGTGCCAATGCTTTTAGAGAAAATCAGTTTGGCTTGGCAGAAGCAAAAGCTCTTTCCCATTTGCAGAAGTGCTTTCCAAGCACAGTAATAAGACAGAAGTTATGGTGACCTTGCAAATAAAACCTCTGTTTTTCTCTTCCTTTCTCTTCATTTACATCTTCACAAACAACCAGTTCAAAGAAAGCCTTCATACATATTTGAGTCCTTCTCTCATTTCTAATTTTTCTTCCTTCATCTTAGTTATAACTAACAAAAACCAGTCTCTGTGGTGACTTAGATTATCTAACAGGAACAGAGTGGGGCTTTTCCACAATATCTGGTAGCTGCCAAATACATGGAACCTGACCCTCCGACCCTAAAACACCTATTGATGAGACTGGTCACCCCAGAAGTAGGTCCTCATTTTGAGTTATGTGAAAATCTCCCACAACCAAAGTTCCTAATTGTGTCTCCTGAGGGAGTTCAAAATATACATTTTATATGTTCTGCAGTTTTAGAAAAGATCATTTCTGTAACATGTATGGCTCTAGCCAGACAATAATGACATATCAGGAGTTTCCTCTGACTTGCTTTCTCTGTTTCCACAAACAAAAAAAAACAACTTGTTTTCGAATGGAGATAATGCATTTTCTCCAGGGATCAAACTATGGAAATATCAGCTTAGCAGACACCAGTAATTCAGTAGTCAATATTGTTGGTTCACATTTTTCTCTAACACCCAGTCACAAATGTTGGGTAAAACTGCAGCTGCATCCATTTATTTTAACAAAATGCAGCCCAGCAAACATCTGATCCTGATCTGCACAGCTGTCTGCTGGAAATGACTCATTCTGCTGTGACAAAGATGGCAAATTAACATCAGGCTCTGGAATAAATAAGTCATAACACCATCTCTAATCTTCACTGTTTCTCTTAAACCCAGGTTGAATTTAACCATTTTCATGAACATTCCTCTCTCCTGAAGTTATAACATGTAATATCATCACTGAAAAGACTCAACTGGCTAAAGAAACTACTTAAAGACTACTCACTGAAGCTTCATGATTTATAAAATTTTCTCTATAATTTCTGCAGAATAGCATCTTTTCCCTTCAAGTGGGAATACTTGTGAAAGAATTGTTATGTCACATTAAAATATGAAAAGTACACATAACATTAGGATGAGCACTAGCAGTATCAACACTGCTTTCAAACTAGCATACATGCATCAACTAACAATCATGCAGGCTCTAGTTCGATAACAGGACAAATATCACATTCAATACTTAACCTTTTATGTCTGGAAGAAAGTAATTCAAAACAGAGTACCTGCTGATGTTCTGAAAATAAAGCAAAGTCCATTAATTTTCAGGTAATTCACCATCCCTTTTTCAAGTCAAAAATTACACTCCTGTGGGCAGTAAAGACCTCAGGAGTTTTTAGGTCTGCACATACACACACCAACTCTCAGCTGAACATTCTCTTTTAGCAACATAAAGAAAGAAACAGCTTGAACATACAGATAAAAATACCCCACAAATAGCTATTTACATGAACAGCTCAGTGTTTGGTGATGGGAAAGACATTTAAGAACAACCTTATTTTTTCTACTCAAATGTTGAGGTTTTTGTTTGCTCCATAATGGAAAAGCTGGACAGGAATATGTGGTTTACTAAATGACATATCTACCACATAAGGAAAAGAATTATTTGGCAGTTAAAGTGGTATTGCTTCAAATCTGTGGGCTTTCTCAGCTGGTTGGAGTGAGCAATAATAGATCTTCGCTGAAACACACACCTGAAATGGATGCTGTTACGGGGGATAACTGCCTTCAGCTGCAATGACCAAAAAACATAAGCTTTCTGAGAGGAAAACACAAATTAATACGAGTAACACGATAGGAATAAAAGATTAGGATAAAAGAACATAAACATGAACCATAAATTCTTTTCTGGTTCTTTCAGGTGAATGTTACTCTTGTCTTAGCCAGGGCCAAAACTCCATTATTCACCCTTCAAACCTGTTTGAGTGTCCCAAGAAGCAATGCTGCTAAATGTTACCAACTGTGTCTCTCATACATCCCTATTAACGTTGCTAATGGCTTCATTTTGTCCTGTAACCTCTTGCTTATAAAGTGCCTTCAGAGGAAAACCTCAGTTCTTACTGTAATGAGCTTTTTGGATGAGTTTCTGGCTTGAGCTGTGCTAAAAGGTAAACAGAGTTCTGATATTCCAGAGTTTCTGAAATAATGTGTGGACAGACTTCAGAAAAAGACTGTATGGCTGTAAGCAGGTTGAAAACAACAGGAAAATAAAGTGCTACGTAGGCTGCTCAGCACTTGAGTACTTAGTCTATGGCTATGTTTGGTTAGTCTATGGTTGGTTATGCCTCACAGCACCGAGTCTGAAACAACTCCTGTCCCAAGTAATCTGGAAACTCATGAATTGCAGTATACTTGATAGTGAGTGAGCAAAATCCCAGAGAATATTCTAAGGAAAAACAAAACAAAACAACAACAAAAAAAAAAAACTGTTTGAAAAAATCCAGCCTATAGTAATCAGGAGACATTGATTGAGAAGGCTGCTGTTCAGAGGTAAAAGTTTCTGTATTTATCAGTGTTAATTTCCTGGTAGGAAATACTAGATTGAATGCAGAAGAGAGCTGGAAGAGCAAACATAAGGACAAAAAAAACTTACTAGGGAGAAAAGAAGCTGCACATGAAAGCACAGCAAAACAAGGAGTTCGTTCAGTACTGGATATCAGTAGACAGATATTCAACCGATTTCAGGAAAACAGTGTTTTATGGCATGTATCAGTTATTGGGAAGACAACCTCTATCACCTAAACATTCCCTCTCCTCCTTCTTTCCCCTAGGTTTATTGATGAGCATGATGCCATATGGAATGAGGCCATACCTCTCTTTACTGTTTAGGTCAGCTTTCCTGGTTCAGTTCTTTCTCAGCTCCTTGTGCACCCCCGGTCCCCCCACTGGCTGGGCAGCATGAGAAGCTAAAATATCCTTTGTTCTGTGCAGTGCTGCTCAGCAACAACTAAACCATCTCTGTTTTATCAATGCTGTGTTGGTCACAAAGTATAGCACCACACAAGCTATTACAAAGAAAATTAAGGTCCATTATAACTAAGATAAGTATACTCAATCTTTCATGTAAAACAAAAAAATATTATTTCAAAGAACAAGCTGGATTGTGTCGGTTGGTTGTCGGGTTGGGTTTTTGTTTGTTTGTTTTTGCTTTATTTTGGGTAGAGCTTTTCCTTTTTCTTGGTTGGATAACAGAAATAAAAAGGACACTTGTTTTGTCTATCTAAATAGATTGGAGGAAAAATAAAAGAATTCCAGTAAAGAAATGATTTAAAAACGGAGAAGAATCAGAGAAGCCAGTTTATTCAGAATGCTGAATCCTTGCTCTCAGGTACTTCATGGGCTGGAGTTTCAGGCAGCTGTTACTTAATGAGAGTTAGCAAGGAAACTCTATGAAATAAGACAACAGCAATAGCACTTACCTATATGATCTCCTCTGTGCCTTGCTTTTTCTTAGTGACCTGTCTTTGCTTAATCAAACTTCAGCATCTCTCAGACCAAACACATTGTATATGCACTGGTTGTTTATATGGTCCATTGCTGTTTTTGACTTTGTTCTTTCTATTGAAAGGTGGCCTGATATATCTAATTTACTAACTTGTCTCTTCATTATTTTTACTTCTAGCTTTCTTTAAGTTGATCTTGAAGTTTCTTCTGTTAATTGTTCAAAAACAACTACCTGAACCCCACTAGGAAACATTCCTAATGCTCTGAATTCTTTCATTTGTGTTATAAAATCATGGGGATAAAAAAAAAACAAAAAACAAAAAAACACGAAGAGAGAGAGAGAGTTTATATACAGTTTATATAAACAGCTTGATATTTTTAGAGCATGGGGACAAGCAGATCAACTCTTAATTAGAAACAGATTAAACTCTGATCACTCCTTTAAAGCTCTCCAGTGCTGACTGAAGGTAATCCTTACAAGCTTCGCTGTGAGCACTGAGATGCTGCCACTGACTTTGCATTGAAAATCGAAGGTCAGAAAGTCAAAGCAGCAAAATAAAATTGGGAAGATTTAGATCCTACTGGGCCATGGACACAAATGAAGCACGACTGGGGAACACAAAAGAACAGTAACCCAAACTACAAATTGAATGCTGAAGTACTCCTCAGCTGTTGATCAGCTCACTGATTTATGGTAATGTATAAATATAATTTATGAATATATTTATTTAGTGACAGCAGAAATATATATAAAATATATATAATATAAAACTATAGAGTGGTGTACTTCAGCTCTGGATCTGAAGTTTTTGGTCATGTAGCTAACTTAGTGCTAGCTTCAAAATGCAGTTCAATGTTCTGTGAGATATAAGTAATGGTATGTATATGTGTATATACACACATATATATATATATGTATTACAGCTGTCTTTGAGGTTTCTATGCTGTTTGTATGATGATAAACTGATCTAAGATGTTATATCCATGAATACCTTTGTACTTCAGCTTTGCTAGTAGAAAAAAAAAAAAAAAAAAAAAGAAAAAAAGGAAAAAAAAAAGAAAAGAAAAGAAAAGAAAAGAAAAGAAAAGAAAAGCTTAAAGAACTGCCCCTTAAGGACAGAAGGATACATCTTTATGTGCAAGAGAAGCTTTAATACACAGCAGTGAAGAATATCCTCAAATATGCTATTACATAACAGTGATTAAAATATTGTTTGAAAGTGCAGTGGCAAAGGTATCTTTGCATGAGATTCAATGTGGTGATGTAGAAAACAAAGCTTTCTTACTGATTAACCAGGAAAATAAAAATAGCAGTTCTCGTGAGAAAAGCATTTATGAAAGCAGTTCTTATGCGCTTTATGTACTTTATTATGCTTTATTTAACAGCTTCTGAAAAGTCTCTCTAAGATTTTAAACATTCTTTGTGCTCATGTGAAAGCACCTCGTTTAACAGTGCTTACTGTAAAACCTCTCTGAAGTTTTCTTCAAAGCGGTGCAACCCAGTGACAGGTCAGAAGACTTCAACTCTGTAACTTACTTGAAAACAGTTTTTCTTCAACTTTCAAGAATATTTTGCCTTACAGGTGTAATGTAGGTTTATGGAGTTTAGTGGCCTTATCTTATTAATTGATGGGAAATTATTACAGTGACCTCCTAGACCCTCACTGAAGGGCATAATAATTAGATGGCACAAATAAACGAAGGCAAGCCTAATGCCATGATTTGCAGAATGTCTTCTGCAAGAGAGAGGAAATCCAACACA
The DNA here is from genome assembly GCF_039878825.1 of Excalfactoria chinensis. Taxonomy (NCBI): domain Eukaryota; kingdom Metazoa; phylum Chordata; class Aves; order Galliformes; family Phasianidae; genus Excalfactoria; species Excalfactoria chinensis. Next base: position 64,781,840 of record NC_092826.1, read on the forward strand.
GTGGCAAGAAAGCACCACAATTTTTCTCTTCCTTGTTTAGATTGAAGTGCATTCAAGCATTTGAGGTTAAAAGAAACTATTCCTGGAAGAAGCCTTGTTTTATTAATCAATAGATCGCATGCATAGATGCATATGGAGCCTTTTGTTATCCTGTCAAGGTGATGGGAGACTTAAGTAAGGTTACTTGAAAAACTAACTGTGAAGGGAAGGAGTTTTATGGTCTTTGTATTTTAGATAGGTCCAAGGTATAGAGTGCCTGACTTTAGCTTCAGTCAAAAGATTGCACTTCCAGTTTGACTAGTGTTTTTAAAACACTTAGTATATTTCTAGGCAGCATGTTACCAAATTTTGTGCATAGCTTGAACGGAAAGGAACACTAGCTCAGAATTGAAGCCAAAATGATTAAAGTTGTTTGCATGTCTAACAAAATCCACATTTCTACTCTGTTTGGTCAATTGCATACATCCATTAGTTCTCTTTTCCATAAGAATCTCGCTGCTTTCTACTGAATAATTAATTGCATGGTTAAGTTATGGTCTTTAACAAGCATCAAATAGCTTCCTGAAATAAGGTGTTCTATAAGTGCTGGATGAAATGTGGATTCTTTCTCCCAACTGAAAGAGCAAAACCTTTCAGAATTATTTACAGAAAACCTCATTGTATTCCAAGTTCCAAACAACAAAGACTAAAGACAACCAAAAAAACAACTTCTGCTCCCATTAATGATTAAATTATAACAGCTAAAATAATCATTAGTTTGTATGTGTATTTTTCTTTCATTGATAACCATCTCTTCATGTGAGGTACAGAAGGATTTTTATTTAAATAAAAACCCTCAAAAACACTGAGGTCTTGTGTAGCAATGATTCCCAGACTTATTTTTAAGTGAGAGGAGGGGGAAATGTTAAATGAACTGATTATAAATCAACAAACAGACAGTGTCAGAAGAACACACGGGTATCTGTTCACGTCCTAAAAAGACGTGTTAATTTCCTTTCTCTTTTTCTTTCTTTCTCTCTCTTTTTTTTTTTTTTTTTTTTTTTTTTCTTCCCCCTTTCTTTTTTTTAAATGTAGTATTCATAGACTCATGGAAAGGCTTGGGCTGGAAGAAACCTTAAAGCCCACCCAGTCCCACCTTGTGCCATGGGCAGTGCTGCCACCCACCAGCTCAGCTGCCCAGGGCCCCATCCAACCTGGCTTTGAGCGCCTCCAGTGATGGGGCACCACAGCTTCTATGGACAGCTGTGCCAGTATGCTATCTTTTATTAATCTCTTACGTTTAACTTTGCATTATTAAGCTGGAATTGACTGAGATTTCATTTTACTTTCAGGGTATCAGTCTGGAATAACAGATGTTTTCCTTCTGTATTGTTGAGTATGAAAATACACTTGATTGAATTGAGTAAAGCACTGAAAACTGGTATTTAGACTGAAAATCTCTGAGCTAGAGAAGGAAGTTGTTCTGCTTGGTTCGAAACATATTTTCCAGGATTTTCTTAGATCGAATTCTCCAGTTTGAGAGTCACTTACTGAGCAGAATATGAGCTTCATCAAGCCTAGTGTGAGGACAGGTCTCTGCCACTAGAGGGTACTGCACATCCAGTTTTTTTTTAGTTTGGTTGTTACTTTTTTTTTTCTCCTTTCAAACTACTTAGTACGTAGCACTCTGTGCTGCCATGCATCTAACACAATTTGCTGCTCTGGTTCCAAACTCTCTAGTTACGTGTTGGCTACACGTGATAATCCTGTTAAGATAAATAGAAGTCTTAGGGAAATGACTGGGAGGTGATGGCCTAGTGTTTGTTTGGAGACTGTTTTCATGTCTTATGTGGGGTCTTTTCTGATTGAGCTTTGCTTAAAATTAGAAATGTTTTTTTCTTCGGTATTGTCTGGCTACTGTCTTCTTTTCTTTTTAGACACATAGCTCCACTTTCTTAATTCATTTTTACAGTTGGTTAAGCATAAATGATTTGAGATCTTGAAATAGGTAGATCCATGCTTTGTTCCAACCATCTTTTAAAATAGCTTTTGCACACACCAAATGCCCAGGTTTTCTGGTAACGTGGAATGGGTAGGCAAAGCAGTATCTCATGCTCATTGCTATACACCTGTTAGTGATATTTCAACAGCCAATAGGCGTTCACAGCCAAAGCTGTTGTACCTGAGAAACTTGAAACTCTGGTGATGAAGCTATAAATATGCAGCCAGGAAACAATATATATATATATATATATAAAGGATTTTCAGTGTTTATGTCACCACTGAAAACAATTATTTGTTGTTTCAAGTAGACACTAGTAGCAGCACAAACACGATCTATGCAGCACTGTGTTACAGTAGACACTTAAGCCAAGATAGTATGGCTGAACAGTGCAGGATCACTCCTGTTGAGCCATATATTGGAAATGTAATGTACCTGTCAGCATCAGGAATTAACTTGACTTTGAATCATACTTGTCATTCATCTGCAGTGAGTTATTTTTGGGGAAATGACTTATTGTAGTGCAAGGATGGAAGTGTTGGCACCCAGGTCACCACAGCTGTGCTCTTTGGTTCATTTTTAGGTTAACTTACATTTTTAGATCTTCAGATGGTGTCAGGTTTGGGAACTGTAAGGCTTCAGTTACATCAGAGCTTTTGTCACCATTGAAGAAATAAAAGTGTCACCCATCATAGGAACCATCAGCTGTGTTGTCATTCTTCTAAGTGCCAGAAAGGATAAGCATGCTAGACGCTTGCTTGAGAAGATACCTCTTCTATGCTTCAGTCTCAACAAAACAAAGCAAAGAATATGCATCCAATCCTTTCCAATCTGTAAAGTTTTTCAGGGAAATTTCAAGGCTTTAAAACAGTGATTTTACTGGTATTAAGAGCTACAAAATGAGCTTTGAAAAGCTTACAAATTAAACCAATCGCTGGAGAGAGGGGAGCATGGATATAAGAGCTATGCTTCCTACGTTACCACACTAAGCTTCTGCTGATATATTTGATGGCTCTGTGTGGGACAGCACAGTGGGATTCTCAAAGCTCCTTTTGCACTGAACCAAAGCCTGGTTCCCTGCTTTGTGCCAGTCTGTTTTGGGGAACACCTGGCTTTTGAGTGCTGGAGGGAGAATACTGTGTTGTTTTCTAGTGGTTCTTCTTTTGGGGTATGCTCTTTTCTAGAGACTCAACTTGGCTGGAGGGCTGTACACGAGGTAAATACCACTCCATAAAGTCAGAATAGGTGTTTCCCTTTGTATATGAGTGAAATGAACTTCCAGCGGGATGATTCTGCTGGTGAGGCACAACTGTGTGCAGCTGTACCATCCCACCTTCTCCTTGGGCTCAGCCCAGAGATCAACCTATATCCACAAGCAGCACATAGCCCTATACACCAGCTGTGCCTGCTCAGCCCCACCAACAGGAATGTCTGATATGAGAAACAAACCTTCCCCCACTACAAAGTGTGTTGCAGTTAATTAGTTCTAATACAAAGTAAACAAGCATCCTTTTCCAACAGGATGTAGATGCTTCCTCCCACCTAGAAGCTAACATTCTGCACATCAGCTGAGGACACATGTACTGTGAGATACGTATGCCTTTTCCCTGCATAAAGATATTTATACTCTTTCTCCTCCTCACCCCCTGTAGCAGAAATGCTAAGTCATGGTCTGAACCAGTGATTAAGCAGCTGCTGGAAAGGCAGGGCCAACCCAGGGGAATTCACGTGTATGCAGTGCACCTGAGTGACTAGAAGGGGTGGATTCAGGATCCACACCTATCCCAGACCTCATTAAGGGTTGGCAGTGAAGTTGAGGGTATCTTGCTGGAGATTCCTGCCTACTTACCTGAGACCTTCCACAGGTAAATGGCCCTTTTCCTTTACGTCTGTATCCATTGCTGCTGCATTTGGGCTTGTCCTCATTTTCTGTAGCTGAAGACTTTACCATCTCACTATTACTGCTGTAATTTTCCATCACATTATAGTGTTACAACCCCCAAGTTTGAAGTTGTTGTTTTACAGTTATGTCTGTGTCCTGTTTCCATTTGGTCTGTAACACCTAGGCTAGTCAGGTGATGATTTTAGATCAGAACAGACGTCAGAGCCACAAATATTTGCTTCCAGTGCTACTTAATACTCACTATTTGCTTTAAGATAGTAACTTAGCTCCTCTTATAGTAGTTTTCACTTGAAAGAGTAGGCCTGCCAGAATCTCCAATTTAAGCCTGAACTGACACAAAGAAGCTAAACTGTGTGAATGTTAGAGGTAAAGAGAATGCAGCTGTGGCCCTGAGAACAGCTTAGATAGGACTCTCATATCAAATTCTCCTGGGTCTTTATAGCATAGAGGAGAAAAAGGATTTAAATGTAAGGTTAAGATTCATCTTCAATTCAGTTTTTTGAAACAGTTCTTCGAGTTGTTCCATTCACTCTTGCAACATGAATTACGAGGAAAGACGATGATCTGTAAATTATGTTGTGGTTTAGGCTCTGAACACCTGGGAAAAACTTGATCAAAGAGAAGAAAATGAGCAGCAGTCACTTAAAGAGCATGGGGGCTTGATACTTGGTTTGAGTGTCCTGTGCTAAGAACTCAGACTTGCTGAGGTTTGGAGTCTGTCTTCTCAGATGTTTTGCTTTCTCAGGAGCGCATGTGTGAAGGAGCTAACCAGATTTCTGCTTGGGTTTGCTTTTGGAATAGGGGAGTACATGTGAAATGTCTTCGCAGCTTGGGAGGTATTGATGTTTTGTGATAAATAAATGAACTGATGGTAGGGAACTGCTACTGGAGGGGAAATCCCTGATTTGCAGAGCTGAAACTGATGGTAGAAAGTCTCTTTCCATTTTTAGTTTTGATAATTTTTGACATTTTTTGGTTATGTAAGTTTTGCCCTGAACAATTAGTGATGTTGTTTTTCCTTTGTTGTGAGCTTTGGTCTACTGAAGTTTTTTCCCTTGAGTAGAGGCTTTTAAGTGGCTTTGTCCTCAGATCTTGTTCAGTCATGATTCAGCTGATGTTCTGTGAGATAAGCTTTTTTTTTTTTCCTACCAATTAGTAAAATAAGATTTGGGTCACGTGACTTTCTTCAATAATCTGTTTAATGTTACTATCATTACTAGTATGTGAAAATTATAACATAAAACAGCGTTGAAGTTGCTATCTTGGCTAAAACAAGCACAAGCTGTTACAATATAGGTCAGGTCAGTCTTTCTGCACCAAAGCTATGTCTGCTTCCACTCTCCTGCTTCATTTCTCCTGCTTAAAAATAGGCAGTACTTATGGTTGTTAGGGTACTCAGAGAGATGCAGAAGGAATTGATTTAAATCCTACTGCAACTAACGTAGATAAGTGTCAAACCTACTTTTGCCTTTGCCCTGACTGCCTTGACAGTTATTTTGGGATGGCTTTCTACTGAGAGACCTTGTTGTAACCATGGTCAGAATTAAACAATTCTTTAAAAATTTCCCTTCAAGAAATTGATATTGTCTCATCCTGCCTGAGGGAGAGGAGAAGTGGCCAAATTTTCTTGTGGATAAGCTCAGGTATTAACTTTCTTCAACAAGTTTCAGTATATTTTGATATTCATCAGTCACTACACAAAGACCTTCCCAATATCAAATTGTAGTTTACAATTGAACATCTCCTTTCCAGTCTCCTCTACTCTGGCAATTGGAAAAAGCAAAACAAATAATTTTGGGAGTATTTGCTGATGCCTGTGAGATAAATTCAGGGCAGTGATAGATGTTTCAGAAATCACCTTGGTTTCTTACGTACTCCAAGCAGCTGGTATTTTTGTGAGATTTTCTGACAACGTTACCTTATTTATCTCTTTTGGCACAACACTCAGCAATTTCTTAAATATTTTTAATTCCCTTTTAATGGCATTACTGCAATTAGCACGTTCCCTACTGTCAGTGGAGATGACCAAGATAATCCTAAAATAGTGTAGTCTGACTGCACCTGCATTCTATTTTGCCATCCATTCTTTTTGTTGGCCTCAAAAAATGGGGACAGGCAATCATCACAGACCCTGGCTGTCAGTTGGCATGGGAACAGTTCAGTTGTTCATGAAGATTTAGCTTACAATGACTGAATTAACTGTGAATTGAAGAATGTACTTTGGTCTGCTGGTGATTCATTATGCCGTTGTCCTCTATGAACTGCAGCAGGATTCCTGTGTGTAGGAGGGCTGGGGGTTTTTTCTTTTATTTTTAAGGCCCTTCTGCTGATTTAACTTAATAGTAAGACATAACAAATTTTACTCCTCTCTGGGGAGGGAAAAAAGGGGAATTAATTTTGTCCTTCAAGGTTGTCACTTCAGTAACTCATTATTAGATCTAGCCTGGTTTGATCAAACTTCATTAACTTCTATTACAGAACATACCTGGACATAGGTACTTTCTTGTAGTGTTGCCTTTTTAATGATGAAGGCTGTTTTTTTTCAGGGTTTGCTTGGAATTGTTTTGTTTATTGGTGTTTATTGGTTCAATGAAAGTGACAACAAGTATGGTAGAGCTGAAAGGCTTTAGAGCATCACAAAATAACATCATCAGAAAACCTTGGGATCATTGTGCTAGATAGCACCAGTGACAAGGGTATGACTGCCCAAAATTAGCTGTGCTGTCACCTCTTTTGGCTTGGTGCTATGCAAATAATTTAAGAAAAGAAATGGGGGGGGGGGCAGAAGTAATGCAGGCTGGTTGTATGGCAAACATTCATCAGTAGATCAAAAAATAACAAATTGAAAGAATCTTCTCTGAGCCATTTACTATAGTATAAAAAGACTGCATTGCCTCTACTGCATGGTATCTTTTGTGTTTCTAAATCAGCTAGTTCATGTGTCAAAACTTCTTACTATATATATATATATATATATATATATATATATATACATACACACTTTTAGGATAACATAGCATCTTGTGATCGTTCTTTTACTCAGATGTGCTCCGGTTTCTCCAGTATGATAGGCTCCAATTTGTGCTGACCTTTAGGTAAAGCATATCAAAACCTTAAGAAAAGCAAGTGTGGGAATGTTTCCATGGGAGATTTTGTATTGGAGAAGGACTGGTGAACTTCTGTAGGACTTCTCAGAAGCAGAAGGATCAAAATTCAGCTACTGTGCCTAGCAAGGCCAGAAGCATGTGCAAGTCCCAGCTACTTCCCTTTACTTTTACATGTATTCCCTGAGGCCCATAACAGCAAGTTTAAAAATAAATAAAGCTGTGAAAATGAACTTCTTTCATAAAATAAAACTTGTAAATGCATCTCCATCAGAAATCCAAAGCATGATGATGTAATATTGATCATTTTGTTTTCCTGTGAAAAGATGTCTTTGTTTTTCCTAGCACTGTAAGCTGAAGGTTAAAGGCTAAATTCTTGCTTTGCTTTTTCTCAGGCTGAATCCTATCCAAGAGATCAATCAGATCCAGGCTTTGTGTCAAAAGCCCTCACAAAAATGGGTGAGCTCAACTTGGGAATGTGTGAGAAAAGCCATGAGATAAATGATTGATAGGACAAATCTGGGGGAGAAAGCTGAGTCTTAAAAATAAGCTGTTTCAGCCTGATATATAAAGAAAGTACCTAATGGTTCAGTTAGGTTTCCTTTTTTTAATATGGTGCCAAATAATGGAGGGAAAAAATTTTGCTGGAAGTGCCATCCTACTTCTTCCCTTGCAAGTGCTCCCAGACCACTGCATCTTTCTAGCACCTCACTTGTTATACCCTAGATTAATTCAAAGTTCTGTTTGCACCAGCTCCTATTCTATGCATGAGAATGTGATCTCTCCTCTTTGATTTTCTGACTGGCCTGGCACCCATGTCCCTTAAATATGCCAGAACCAGCTACTTTTCACTGGAAAGAAAGGCCTAATGCTGGGTTGGTTGCCACCTCTTGCCTTTTTCTGCTGTTTTGGGGCTTTACACTCAAATTCAGCCTTCCTAGGAGAGGTTGTGTTTATTCCTTGGTGACTGAAGTGTGTATAGATAAAAGCTTATGATTGAAATTTAGGACTAAGCTGATGTCTGAAGTGATACGAACTGTGGTGTGCATCTCTTCAAGGCCAATCTTTATTTCAGGCGATAAGTGATATTTCAAGGTGAAAAGTTGCCTATGTCTTAGTATTTGTTAGTAACTCTTTTTTTTTTTTTTTTTCCCCTCATTTATTTATTTTTATTGTTGTCCCAGGCTTGAACTGTAGTAAGAAATACATCAGCCTCAGAAAGTATCTTGTACTATGTCTGGAAGTGGACCTTGGGGTAACCCTGTAATGAAGGCATATATCCAAATGCTTCTTGTGAACACAGTACCATAAAAAACAAAGTTCTTGTAAAGTACTCAAAATGCATTTAGGGAAAGGCCTTTTACTGCCCCGTAGGCAGGACTCTTGCCAACTGCATCCACTAACTAACAGCTTCTCTGAACTTTTTTTACATCATTTTCTGAAAATAGTGTATTTAGATGATGAGGCAATTCTTATCCAAGCTGAGGTTTTTCAAAGGCTGAGAAAATGGATATGGTGGATTTCAGAGTACTGTATTACCAAGTCGAGTAATGTAACGCTGCCTTAGCTAGTGATGCCACCCCTCCATACGAAGTCTAGAAGCTGCATTCACTAAAACATTGGAATTGAGAGGATGCTTTGACATAGAAAATGTTATTATATCATAACATTTTTTTCTTTGCCTCGTGAATTTCTACTTTATAGGCAGAACACCTGCGTTAAAGAAGCTGCACGTATCTGAAAGCAATGCTGTTTATTCATTCATGGGGCCAATCTGTTTTAAAAGAAACAAACAATAAAGAGCTCAATTCTTACAGCACTTCCCAGAAATCTAGTGTTGAATTATTTAGTTTAGTTCAATCTGCAAGCTGCCATGAAATTTCATTATGCAGCAAGTCATTGTCCCCCACACCTGAACCAAATGCCCTTCTAAAGGAGCCTTATGCCTTTCTGAATGCTGAATTTCTAGCAAGCTTCAGGGTTTTACTTGCTCTTAACAAGGAGCTCTGTAATTACAGAGCAAGAGTGGGTAAGGTGCTATGAAACCAGAAGGCAGGCAGTGCGTTTCCTGAGATGTCCAAGTTGCAAATAGTCATTCAGTATAACAGATAGCCAAGTGATTTTTGAAGTTACTTAAAAATAAGTATGATCAGAAGATAAGTGAAACACAGCATAGCAAATAAGTTAGCTTGAGCCCTGACAATGGTCTGGTGTTCTTCTTGACTGGCTAGATATTCCTCTCCTCTAGGTGTCTGTCTGTTTCTAGGTGCAGTTTCAGGTACCCAGACACCTGTGTTAGTTATGAATTAGGTTGTTGCTTCACCACGTGTTTTTGTGTGTAGACGACACCCTAGGACTGGAACACTCTTTTGTGTTATTCTTCTACAAAACAGCTCTCTTATTTAGTTAGGCTCACTTGACAGACTGAATGCTAGTTTTCAACTATTTGTTTTGTTTTCTGGACTTCTTTTAAACCTAGTATATGAAACCTCATTGGAAGAATAATTTTCTTTCCTAGCTCAGAAAATACATGATGTAAGCTTACATGAGTGCTGACTAGGTAGAATGGTAGGTAGTTCATTGGGTAAGTTTTTGTGAACCAGCTTTATTAGCACTCAATTTTCTGAACTCCAGTTACAAGTTGCTGTGTGCTGTACCTTTGTACTTTGCTTTAGTTTTAACTGTTCTTTAAGCTTTTGGGTAAGGCATTGCCTGGGGGACAAACACTGCTTTATGTTCTCAGTGATGTCCATCATTTAATTAATTTATGGTGTTTAATAAATCTTGCCTGAAAGGGTGGGTCCACATCAGGTAACGCTGTCAAACTTAGCTGTTCAGTACTACAGTTCTTGGGGAAGAAAGAGGAAGAAAATTGCTGTTTCTCATTATTTCTCCACTGCCAACAAGGGGGAAAAAAAGATACAGGGGATAAATCACGTGAAAGAAGTGTGCTTTCTATTGACCGTTACCTACTTAGCATTTGCTCTATAGACTTAATTTCCTTTTGGAATGGACCTGAAGGTTGTCTTCAATATCCTTGCCAAAGCATGTTGCTTGTCAGTTCAGGTCTTCAAATATCTGGCAATACAAGCAGTGAAAACAAAAGATTTTGCAAACTTATGTGTTGCAGAAAAGTGATTAAGAAGTGAATTGTGGAAAATGTGAGATGGAAAATTATATGTGATATACAATAAGGAAATTTCCTTTTAAAAGCAGTTAAAAAACAAACAAAACAAACCACTGCTTTGAAGTATCACTGCAGTTTAGCTCTGTTAATGCGTGTTTGAGAAGAATCTCAGAGCTGGAATAAGATTGAACTTCAGAGTGTAGCATGCAGGTGTTGGGTGTACTTGTGATCCCTGGGTCCCTGCCTCCTTGCCTTGGTGGCTGCATAACTGTCTGCAAGGGTCAGAACTGCAAGCATAGTTAGTCAGCTTCTGTCAGCTCTTATGCTAATATCACCACTAAATGTTGAAGAAGACAAGCATATTTCTGCATAAGTTATCAAAAAAAATAAATAAAAATTCACACTGATGGTTCCCTAGCAATTCGACAGCAGTAACAATTAACAGTATGGGTAAGCTTCCAGTCTGCAACCTTCTATTTTAACAATAGAGCCTTTCTATTTTAACAATACAGTTTTTTTCATTACTTGGCCAACTTCTATTCTAACAATGCTTAAGTAATTAACTTAAATCATATATGCAGATGGTCAGAGGGGTTAGAAGGGGTCTCTGGGAATCATCTAGTCTAACCCTCTCTGCTACAGCAGGTTCTCTAGAGTAGGCTGCACAAGCTGACCCCAGCCCTTTAGATATTTATAAGCAATGATAAGATCCCCTCTCAGCCTTCTCCAGGATGAACAGTTCCAGCTCTCTCAGCCTTTCCTCATAAGGGAGATGCTCCATGCTGCTCCTCATCTTTGTGGCCCTCCACTTCACTCTCTCTAGAAGTTTCCTGTCTTTTTGAGCTGAGGAGCCCAGAATGGGACACAGTACTCCAGATACAGCCTCACCAGAGCAGAGGAGGGGGGAGGATCACTTTCCTCAATCTGCTGGCCATGCTCTTTTTAATGCAACCCAGGATCCCATTGGCCTTCTTGTCCACAAGGAAGGGTGCACTGCTGGCTCATAACCAACCTGTTGCTTACCAAGACACCAAGGTCCTTCTCTGCAGAGCTCCTCTCCAGCAGGTCAGCCCCCCCCACCTGTACTGATGCATGTGTTTATTCCTTCCCAGGTGTAGGGCTCTATGATTGCCCTTGTTGAACCTCATCAGGTTCCTCCCTGCCCCACTCTCCAGACTGTTCAGGTATCACTGGTAGCACAGCCTTCCTGTGTGTCAACCACTCTGTTCAGCTTTGAATTATTGTGGTCATTACCTTAGGTCTCGTTATTTAGAACAATTTTTGTGTAAAGCTCAGCTAGTAGGTAACCACTTAAATAACAAAGGACTAAACTTATTTCACTAAAACTTTCAAATTTAAGAGGGAGAATAGGGTCATAAAACTGAAGGTAACTTTTGTGAAGGTGGTGACATTTAGAAAGGAGAATCTAACAACTGAAATACAAATAACTGTCATATTTTAGAGAGGAACTTGCTGTCTGAGGTGCATTGATTTTGATCCCATTTTCAGGATGTTGTGGGAAAACTATGTTATGTGAACTTCCCTAGAAATTTTAAACTGTCTACAGCTTGGTATTTAAGTAAATATGGAAATCCACCAAATCCCAAGCTGTAGTTGCAGTGTTCCTGCATGTAATGAGTCAGGAGGGTATGGAATAAACTGGAGAGGGAGGTGTTCATACAGCAGCAGAAAACGTGATCGAGATCAGAATAAAAAACAAAACTAAGAACAAGACATGCATGAAATTGCATGGGTGTGATGAGACTGAAATATCACTCGAATTAAACAAAAAAAAACTGGTTTATTCATAGTGTAGCAGAGCCATTAAGATGGAAAAGCAGACATTCATGCTGAATAACCCATCTCCAGTATTACTTGCATATCTGGATTTTACTCACAGTTAGCCTTCAAAAGATACAAAAATATTGCAGTGCATTTCAGTGGACACTGACCAATGTTTCTTAAGAGTCCTAAGAAATGGCTCTATGTGTTAGGAGCAAACTAAAATATTTGAATGTGGTTTGAATTTTAATTTAGTTGGTTTGGGTTTTTGTTTAACTCTGGTCTGGTTAGGGTTTTCCTATAAATGAGACTGCTATTTGATATAGGAGCAGGGGAATAGGGAAACATCATACTTCTGTGCAGGTTATACTGTCTCACAGTATTTTTTTTATTTCTTGCCAATAAATGTTCAGAAGGATTATGGTAATACACATAAATGTGGAAATAACAGTAACTAATGTCCTTCCTGGACAGAAATCATAGGCTAACTCTTATAGCTCTCCAAGATTTGCACCAGTGGCCAAATGAATAGAGATCCAATTAATGCAGAACACAGCATTTCCAGTACATTTCCCATTTTGTAATGGGTAGGGTCTTAATAAAAATCCTCTGTGGCTGCTGATGCTCATTGGCCAGTTGTAGACAGTGGGAAAAGCTGAATCCTCCACCCTTTGTCACCACCCCCAACTTCCCTGTTCCCAATGGAACAGGGTCTTCTTCAAGGGTCAAAAAAGCAGGTGGTTTGAGTTGTTCTGGTTTTTGTTGGTTTTGTTTTATTTTCCATTGCGGGGAGAAGTGTAGTTTAACAGTTGAAGACAGAGAAACTGTTCTAAGCAGGAGAAAGATGCTCCCTTTGGATGCATGAGCTTCAGTGCACTGGTGCAGAAATGCTTCTTCCTTAAGCCTTCTGATGCGACTTTAATATTAATTGGTGGCAGGAACCATAGCATGACAAGCATTTATTTCCATGAACGCTTATTTGAATACTTTAAAAAGTAAAAATTAAAAAAGTACTTAGTATTTGAACCCTGTTTACATTCCCAAATGGCCAAGCAAGCAGTTTTACTAGCAAGAATTTACCAGGGAATTTCTCTTTTTTTTTTTTTTTTTTTTTTTTTTAAGCAGTGATTGGAAAGTGTTCAAAGAAATCAAGATTTGATTTTTAGAAAGGCAGCATTCACAGAGTGGCAAAACATGATAGTTAAGTGTATGTTCATTGTAAAAATATTAACATTAAAAAATCTAGCAAGAAATTCGTTGAGTTCTGAAATCCACTTTGATAAATGAACATCATAAATAAATCAGTGAATCAATCAGTGATACTTTCTCAGTGTGGTATTGCAGGAGCAAAAGAGAAATCCCCAGCTGAGTGAAGATATTTCAGTTTGTGGATTCTAGTAATGAGTTTCATGTGGGTTTGCTATGATTCATACACGTTAGTGCAACTGAAACTACGAAATCAACACACATTTGCACACTCTGTACAGTCAGCTGGGACTTGGAGGGAAGGAAGCCATCCTGTCTCCATTCCAAAAATACAGGGCAGGAAAGATTTTGAGGGGGGGAGGTTTCTCTTTCTCCATTAAGAGTGTACAGAAGAGTGCTTTTTCACAGACTTCCTACCAATACTTCAGAACCTCTTGGGTCCACATTGCATCCAGTACAACTGCTGACCAAAAAAAGCTAACAAAAACCCGTTCCATTATGTTTTAAGTCAAGAGAGGCTTCTTAGTAATGGGAGTCTAAATGAAGAGTGTGTTCTATTCACACTACCAGCATGGGAGCAGCCTTGGCACAATAATGAATAAATAATTAAAGGTGGCTTTGCAGTCCACCTAATTTTGTGCTTTAAACACTGCTTTAGACCTCTCATGCTTTCAGTTTTTTCATGAATTTGCTGGAGGATGAACTATCCAGGGACGCTGTGGATGCCCCGTCCCTGGAGGTGTTCAAGGCCAGGTTGGATGGGGCCCTGAGCAACCTGATCTAGTGAACATGGAAGTTTGGTGGCCCTGTCAGGCAGGGGGATTGGAGCTTCATGATCCTTGAGGTGCCTTCCATCCCAGGTCATTCTGTGATTCTGTGAACTCTCCTCAAATAAGATAATTAAGAATAATAAGAAATAATAAGATAACCTTATTCTTCAGGCTTATGTCAGGCCATTTGGCTGAATTACTTTTGAACAAAAACTCTCTGAAAGCATCTTTAGATCTCAAAAGAATCCTCAATTTTTGTTTCTTCTATACAGCTTTTTATATCTCTTTCCCTTTTCTAGAAATCTGTAAGTGGGGAGCCTGACTTCAGTTCTCCAAAAAGCAAATAATGGAACTTCTGTTTCTTAATGAAAAATTTAATTCTTCTCCTTGTGAAATCCGTAGATTTCCACGGTTTCTAGCTCACTCCTTATGTATATGTAATTATGAAAATTTGATTAGAGAAATAATGAATAATGGAATGTCCTGTGTACCTGGGGGCAGGGGGAAAATCACTAATTTTGAGCTTGTGAATTGATACCAATTTACACTTCTTAGTAACTAAATGATTTACATGTGGAGGGAGGGGAAGTAATTGCAAAGTACAGGAAATACTTTTTACAGGAAGTATTATGGGGGAGAAAGTCTGTGGGTAGCAAAGGTTCTTTGTGGAATCTGCATGAGCCAGTTTGTTTAAACCTGTTGGGCAGGTTAAAAGTAGAGATGGCCTTTTCTTCAATAAGAAACCCCCTGGATTTGTTGACTGTTCTCAAACCTACACCTTGAGAGATTGTCTGTTGAATAAACAAAGTTTTAAAAAAAAATTAAAGAAACCAAAGAGTTGTAAATGTCATGACAGAAATACCTTTGTGGAAAGCTTTGAGACCTGAGAGTTGGTGAGAGGCTGACAGATCTCTGGCCTTGGCTTTACAGTAGCTCCCAGCTTTTTCCAGAAGGGTGGAGTTGCTCTCCTTCACTAGGCGTCATATCTTGGCCCAGCCTACCTAGTGCTAGATCAGGTGAGCTTTGGAAAAAATCTTGGGAAGAGTAACCTTTAAGAGCAAGTTCCACAATTGCTTTGATTACTGCATGCTCTCTGAATGTCTCCTGATATTTACATTATGTCATATATGTTAGCACAATGGTGCCAAATGGAAAAATCTCCAAATGGTATTCCCATCTCAAAACTACTGTACTCTTATCTGAACATAGCCGGTTCCTATTAGCTTTTTAGTGTTTAAATCTGTTGATAAAAGCACGATGGAAAGAATGAGTTGTGCATTAGCTATCTTGACATAGCTCCAGTTAACAGTGCTACTTGGTAAAACCTCTTTTGTTCACAGCTAAAAATGAATGAGCACAAAGAACATAGTTTAAATACAAAATAAAAAAAAAAAACAAAACAAAACAAAAAACAAAAAAACAACCACAAAACTTAAGAACTCTTGCTGCTTCTCAGGTAGAGAGCTCTTCCAGCAAAAGAACAAACTGTTCTTAGGCAGACATGTTCTTAAGTACTCCTGAAACAGATCACAAGCAGAGAAGCTATTTCTAGTCCAAACTGCAATCCAAACTTTGTAACCTGTACTCATGGTTATAGGAGAAATGGAAGGAAATAATTTACTGAAAATCTGTCAGAAGAGATGTTCTAAGGGGAGAATTATATATATATATATATATATATATATATATATATACACATATATATAGTATGTACTTTTCTCTTCACAAGCTTTTTCTTAAAATAGCTTCTACTTGGTGTTTGAATTAAACAAAAATGTAGAAAGTTATTCAAATATTAGAAATTTCTGACAAAACTAGACACTCCAGCATAGCACATGAATTCATCCCTACCTTAAGACAAACAACCTTCCGGTACACGCAGCTCCTGCCTTGCATGAAAGCATCTATTGAAAACCAGTGCTGTGGTCATCTCAAGGGCAGGCTGCAGAGAAAGTTTGAGCAAGCTCTTCTGCCAAGGCAGGGTTTAGGCAGTGCCTATTCTCAAAATGTTGACGGGGGGGATTCTAGCAGTGCTAAAGAAAATTCTGAGGAGGAAATGGTGGTGGTGGAAATATCTGGGCTATTTCTTTTCTCACAATAAAAAATTCTAATGTGTGTAAGAGCAAAGAATCAAACATCTCCTACTGCCAAGTACTGGTGGCAAGGAATTTAGTTTGAGAAGAAAAAATGTTTGTGAACTTAAGCGGAAAGAAGCATTGTTAAAGTATTACACAGCTGATCTGTGACCGGAAATTTTATCTTTTCATCCTTGAGTTACTGACCACCTTGAGACAAAGAAACATGCCAATAGTAAATATTCAAGGGCAAACGGATATCATTTATGACAAATCCAGTCTTGAAGAGAGATTATCAGAAGTCTAAGCACTATTACATACACTGATTTGGTTCAGTGTGTGTGTTAATGGAACACTATTTTACTAATAATTTCTGTCAACTAATAATACAACAGTAAGCAATAATAATACAATTTAAAAAAAAAAAAAATGCTGTAAAGCTGTCCTCAAACTCCAGGCATTACAGTTTTCTGGTGAAATAAATTCCTTCTCAGTAAATGATTTACTCTAACCAAACTGTGTAGTGACATTAAAGATTAATCTCTTGTTATGGCTACGTACTGAATTATAAAGGGAGGCTGGAAGATATTATATAATGAGTGAAGCTACTATTTCAGTGTCTTGTTCAGGCACTGCCAGCCAGCTGATTTACTTATGCCCTGTGCCAAATTACATAAGAGCATACCAAAGAGACAAGAGTGGCTTTTTTCTGTTCTTGTGACTGGTCAAAAATAACAAAAGAAAATAAAAGTCTTGAGAGCTAGACATGTTTTGGTTCCCCCAGGCATTACTGATTTGCAACTGAGGCGAGGAGTTTTTATTTTTAAAGGTAAATAGCAATGCAGATGGTGTTTTAGAGGATGCAGAATTTCAATCTGATGGAGATCATAGACTCAATGTCAAGAGGTTTTTGCCTTTCTACTCTTTGCCTGTAAAAGTAGAAAACAATATCTCACAAGATAACAAGCTTTGCAAAAGCCATCATCTTCACTGGAAATAAAATATGCACAGTTGGGGGAAAAAAATGATTTTTTTTTCCTTGTGAATTTTTCTGTTCTGTTTTTGTTTGTTTGTTTGTTTTTTTCTTTAAACAAGACATGCATTTGATTGGCTTGACAACCACCTGAGTTCCTGAGGTGTTTTTTTTCCTCTGCTAACAGTGCAAGTTACTGACCATAACAATGAAAGCAATACAAAAAAGCAAATTCTTCTTTCTTTTTTCAATATATTGATGGAAGGCCTGAAAGCACTGAACTAGATATTGGCAGGAAAAAGTATCTGAGATCAATGCTTGGCAAACCTTATAATGGTTTAGATGTTAGACTAAATTAAACTGTGATTAAGATTCTGTTTTTATTGAGCACTGCTGGCTTAGAAAACTGTATTGGAGAGTGCTTTTCAGGAGTATGTAAGTATGGATACTGCAGGTAGCAAAGTTTGGTTCTGTGTAAGCCATGTCTGGCCTGTACATATGTGAAGTAGTACAATTGTGGAATTGACTATAAAATGGACAGAACAGAAGAGCATTTAGACTTTCTTTGTTCCATTTCCATATTCATAAAAGTCTGTGTGTTGGTTCAGCAGTTCTGCTTCTTTGGTTAGAAATATTATATTTTATTCTCAATAAGAAACTTAAAATAGCAAAATTTTCCACTTCTCTTCCACTTGTGTTTGGGAAATACACTAATTGCAGGGTTCCTAGTTATGTGCTAGGGCTGTGCTGTAGGCAAGCGTGAGCTGTGAGATAGTTGAGCCAAGGTACAAAGATCTTCCTTCATGAATAGAAGCCAGTAAGGCCTGAGATGATAAAAACACTGCATAGCTCTGTTCTTTATCTTATGGAGAAACTCATGGTGGGCACATGCGGTAAATGTCCTAGAACTTTCTTATACATCAGTGACTGAATAACTGCACATCTTGTGATTTGAGATGTTCATCTGTTTTGTAGCAACCAAATGCGTTGCCCACCAACAAAAAAGATAAAAATTTATGACTCTTGGGCTCATTTTTATTGGTATTTTTTGTGTCCTAGGTGATTAGCTTGCTTTTGTTGGCTCACCTGCATTTTCTGTAAAATGCACATAATTCTCTGTACTGCATTGTTCCGTAAGCCTGTTGTAAAACCTAGGTAGAGTGTTAGCAGAGCATAGGAAAACATATGAAGGTTTACCTGTGAAAAGTTCCGTGTACACTCTAGATATATTAACTCTTTGAAAACTAACTCAGGTTAATAAGATGACAAGCCAGGAAGCTCAAGATTTTAAAAGAAGTGTCATTTAAAAGTCATGAACTTTGCATTTTCAATCATATATGTCACTCCTTTCTTGATGTATTATGGTGAAAAATTATTTGCTGAGTCCTGTCACCCCAAAACAGATCTTCTTATTTTTTATTTTTTTTTTCTATTGTTTCCTATGGTGTTTTACCTCCCCCCCCCCCCCCCCCCCCTTATTTTTTCCTCAACACTGAAAAGCCATTAGTTTGTTTAAAGCAGTCACTCTTCTTACTGGACAGATGTACTCATTGTATAAAAGCTCCACGGTATGTTCCAAGGCAGCATCTGGTGCTTTGCTTTAAAGTTTATTTTTAACAGGAAATAGTTCTGAGAGCTCATTTGTAGCTGAAATGCTGTCTTCTCAAAGCAGCACAATTAAGCCTGCCCCTTTAGAAGCAGGGAAAAAATATGATGGCGTGTATTTTTTTTTTTTTAAGGTAGATGGAACTCCTAGATAGAAGGCCATGACTGCTTTGTTGTTCATCACGTTTGCACAGTGGTGCATATCAGTGTATCTTATATGATAATGCTGTCTTTGAAGTCAGGTTGTGTCACAAAGGCTGTGTGTTCAGTGCCAGGTTTTAGACGCAAGCTTTGGCAAATTGGTGGTTTTATTTTTTTATTTTGAAAGTGTTTTACTTTCTATTTTCTTGTCAGAGGAAATTATCACCTTCATAATTTTAGTGTGGCATTGCAGCATTGCTGGAACCATTGCAGCCATTGCTGTGCTAAACTGTGATGTCACAGCATTGTGTGACCATGTAAAACAGGAATTGAGCAAGAAGCAAGTATGGCCTCTTACAGAGAAATGACTAACAGCGTTCTGAAGCAAGGTCCAGGGCAGAGGCAGGCAATGGAAATAGCTCTGCATTCTCTTGATACTCCCACTGATGGAGCCAGTGGGGCCATGGGCATGGTTGGAGCACTGCAGACAAGCGATGCGCAGCAGCTAGGGCTGCTGAAGCCAGCTCTGTGCTGCTGCTCTCCTTCAGTCCCTTTGGTAGCCAAACAGCAGCAGCCTGCATTCCAAGGGAAGCACAGAAGGCAGCCTACTTCAGTTTTCCAGCCTGCTGGTGCCAGGCCTGGAAGAGCAGAAGAAAATCACTGTCCTGTTATTTCCACAAGGACTGTCAGGAAACATCTTTAAGCAGATGCCTTGTGTTTAGCTGAGTTCAGTGAGTCATCCGCATGCCCTTCAGCATTCAAAGCTCCACACAGTTTTTTCATCTCTGAGGCATTTTACTCATGATTTGATCTTATGCACACATTCCATATAGCTAAATAAAATCCAGACCTTCATCTGGGGAAGGTCTATAGCACCCTGCTCACCTTAGTACAGTCATGAATCTGGCATGAGAGCAGGATGAATGGTATACACATGGCATGATGTTGCATTAGCAATTAGAGCCCAACTGGCATTGGTGCAGGAGTCTTCAGGGTCACCAGCAGCCTTCCATCAGCCCTCACAGACAAAAGGCTTGTTGTGAGCTGGCTGCAGGCTGTGAGGTACAAGTGCAGCTGCATGCTCTGTTCATGTTCCCCTCCTTCATCTTAACACATACTCAGGGACTGACTCAAAGAGAATTCAGAGAAGAGCAAGGTAACCTCTGGGTGGTTTTAGCTCTTAACAGTGGTAAGCTCTGTTTCTCCTACAGATGCAAAAATGATTGTCATAAATCGGATAAATCACAGTCTTGCTGCATTTGACAATCCAGTGCAGCAGCTAGTGATGGCAATTGGAGAGTTTCATTTTCTCATATAGCCTATTAAGCGCTTGTCTGTCTGTATCTTCCTTGACTTCTTACCAGCATAAATGCAGTCCCCATTCAGTGCTACCTTGCTAGACCCTGGAGCTGAATGGAAGTGGTAGAGGAGGATGCATATCCAGATCACAATTTGGAGATTGATCCAAGACTGGGTGAGAACATATGTACACACCCATGGCCTGCAGAACTGGCAATGACCAGCACAGCCACTTTGTCCACACATTGCTGGCCTTGCCACAAAGCTGGGACAGTATTTCTGTATAAGCAGGAACAAAGCAAAGACTCATTTAAAATATTTGCCTGGAAGCGTGCGAAGCATATTTATTTTCACATCTGCTATGCACTTCTTACACTTGATAGCCTGATGTCATTAGTTGATGAGACACCACTCCATAGAACAAACCCTAACTGAATTAAAATGTGTTAAAAACAAGTTTGAGGAAAAAAAATTTAACAGTAGCAATAAAAGAAGGATTTTATGGCAATGTATCATCTTAGCTAAAAGCATATCATGCTGCAGAGCTGATTTTGGATTAGGCTTTTGGTTTTTTTCATTAATCATGCTTTCCCTTTCTCACAGAAAGAACTCAATCACTTCCCTTGAAAAGGGAAAACTGTTTTTTTTCCAACCAGTCATCCTACTTATTCCATAAAAAAAATAGTTTTCATCAAATGTCATTTTTGCTTATGATTATTATACCAGACTCTCTAATGCACTGTTAAGGATGTTGTGCTGTTAAGTATGTTGTGGTGGGAGGCTAACTTTAGAGGCAGCCTTCCAAGTGCTGCTGTTTGTTGTTATGTTCTGTGGTCTCAGTGCACAATGCACATTGCCTTTCTGGTTAAGATGCATCCATTTTAGCAGAACAGTCTCTGTACGACAAATAGTTGCTCAAGGGATCTAAAAACTGGTAGTTATTTCAGACAGAATCAGGCAGCAGAAATGTTTCTTCTCTAAAGAAACAAGACCTCCATTTTATTTGTTGATTAATTGCAGACTAATTTTAATAGATTTCGAGCCCTGAATACTCTCTTTGAACTGTGTGGACTCTGGTGCTCAATTCCTAGCAGCTACTTTCTCTGCTGACTGGAACAAAGTCTCCCAAACCATACGTTGCTCCTGCAGCAAAAGACATGGCCGATTCTTTAATGTCTGCAGAGAATCCTTATTTAATTCTTGAACTGATGCAGAAGGAATCTCACTTACACATTATTGTGGTTTAACCTGGAAGGTGGCATAGCACTACGCAGTTTCACTCTCCCCCTTCCCAGTATTTTGAGAGAATCAGGGAAAATAAAGAAGATAAAAAATAATAGTAATGACATATGTACAGGACATAACTATATATATCATAATTGTTATTCTTATATAAGCATAAATGATGCACAAGCAATTGTTCACCACTCCTGTACTGATGCCTGGCTAGCCCCCGAGCAGTGAAAGAGAGCAAGATGAACTCCCCCCCCCTTCAGAATTTCTTCTGCATGTGTTGTATTGTGTGGAATACCCCTTTTGGCCAGTTTTAGTCATTTGTCCTAATTCTTTTGCCTGGAGACTTATATCAATTAATACCAGCTCTTGGGCCCTTCACTGCAAATGGCCTTGGCTCTGTACAGCACTGCTTAGCAGCAACCAGGAATACTGATGTGTTATTAAAACTTTTTTCCTAGAACCAAAACTTATCCTCATACTAAACATTTTGAAGAAAGCAATTTCATCCCAGCTTAAATTAAGACACACATGCAGGGGGATTAGGTTTTTTTGTTTGTTTGTTTGTTTTCATTGAAATCTCAAGCTGCTTCATCCTTCTCTGAAAGGCTTTGACTTGCAAATACAGTTTCCTTCTAGGAACCTGCAACCTTATAGTGGTTTGTTTCACTGTGTGTTCTTTAATTTGTACTATTATTGAGGAGAAAGAGGAAAGAATGGAGTCAATATAGAGAACCTGTCTGTTGCTGTTGTGAAAATAAAGGCAAATAATTTCATACTTGTCTACTTAAGCAAAGTTTGATGCAATATAGTATCTAAAGTTATCTCTATGAATGTGTAATGCAAGTGTGCTTTCCTGATAGTAATGGGGAATGAATTTGGGTGACTTTCCCTTTAAAGCCATGTTGACTGGTGGAACACAAGGAGGGCAGAAAAAAAAAAAAAAAAGAACAAAAAACGGGGGGAAAAAATAATAATAATAACAGCCATGATCCAGATGAAGTCTTCTTGGCATTTGAATTGATTTGCTATGGGGATAGGAATTCCCAGTAATTCTTTCCTGCATGTATCTTGTGAGTAATTCTCTTAATGTGAGGGGCTATAACGAATAATCAGGCAGTGTATGAAACTAGAATAGGGTGGCAAAGCTCCCACAGACTACAGTAAGCAAACAGCAGAAACTATGGAGTCTTTGAGATCTTAGAAAATGAACCTGAATGCACCAAACAGTGATATTTCCACACTGTGGCTGATCAAAAATTGCATCATTAAAAACTACTCTAAAACTTTTAATAACTTGGTTTTAATAAAGACATTGGAGTCTGATTTTTGTGTTTTTGATTTTTGTTTTGAATGTATTTGATAGAAATCAGTATCAAAGCTTTATTCTGACTCTGGAGATGGTTAGGAAGGTTCAGTTTGCTGGGTTTTTTTGTTAGGTCTTGCATTCTGTTCATGCTGATGACTAATAGGGATCAGTGGTTTAAATATTTTCCTGAAGGAAAAAAATATCCAATATACATTCTATTTACTGTGAACAGAAACTTGCCCTGTGAGGTTCTGGAGAACAATGTGGCTATCCAGAGAGAAGGGTGATACTTTGAATGTGTTACCCCATATTTTTCTAATCAAATTTGAGGCAAAGATACCTTGGCACCTGGCCCACTGACATCCCTAGTCATCGAGATCCTGTCTGTACAACCAGGAATGACATAAACAGGGTGTTCATTTTGCAAGAAAACAAAGCACTGCATTAACTTATTGATACCCACAAACTCGATGTTGTGGAGGCTCCTCTGGAGATATTCAAGACCTATCTGGATGCCTACCTATGTGACCTGCTGTAGGGAACCTGCTTTAGCAGGGGGATTGTATTCAAGAGGTCCGTTCCAAACCCTACAATTCTGTGATTCTGTAAATTATTTTTTTCTTTATGTTGAATCTAAGTCTACCTTCTTTTTAATATAAAACTATTATCTCTTGTCCTATCAACTCATGCTCAGGTAGATTCCTTTCCCATCTTTCTTGTGAGTCCCTTTTAAATATTCAAAGGCTGTTCTAAGGTCCCCCTGGAGCATTCTTTCCTTTAGTCTGAGCAAGCCCAACTCTTTCAGCCTTTCTTCACAGGAGAGGTGAGCCAGCCCTCTGGTAATTTTTGTGGCCCTCTTCTACACCCTCTCTAACAGGTTAATGTCTGTCTTACATTGGAGATCCCAGAGATGAATGCATTACTCCAGACGGTGGCTCATGAGAGTAGAGGTGGGGAGGAATCTTGTCACTTTTCCTACTATCCACAGAGTATACTGTTGGCTTTCTGGGCTGCAAGTGTGCATGACTTGCTTATCTAATTCACAATGACTCCAAGCCCTTCTTTTCAGAGTTGCTCTCAATCCCTTTGTCACAGTCTGTACTGATAATGACAATTGCCATGACCCTTGGGGCAGGATCTTGTTGAGCTTTCAGAGATTCACATGGACCCATCCCTGAAGGCCATAAACATTCCTTTGGATGGCATCCCTTCTATTTAGCATATCATCTGCACCTCTCAACTTGGTGCCCTCCACTATCTTGCCAAGAGTGCACTCAATCCCATTGTATGTGTAATTATTGAAGACAGTATTTGTCCCCATACAGACCCTTGAGGGACTCTACCCATGAATAGTTTATGTTTGGACATTGATTATAATTCTTTGAATGTGGCTATACAGACCTTTATTCATCCATCTAATATTTCATCCATCAAATCCACATCTCTCCAATGTTAAAGGAGAAAATAATAATTGAAATATATTATTAATATATTAATATTTCAATAATAATTGAAATAGTATGCTTTAAGAATATTATAGAAAAAAATGAAGACTGTGAGGTTTCAGAAAAAAAATGGAAGCTCTACCATAGAGTTATTAGAAAAAATCCACCCTATGTTTGAGTTCATACATTTTTTGTTCTCACAGTGTTTAGTTGAAAATAAGCAAGATGTTCAATACTTATTTCATCTATTTCATAAATTACCTTAGCTGTGTTAACTGTATTACAAGGAAGAGCAACATTATCCACAATATCTTCCTTTGAACTGTTTGGAAACCAGCAACAGCTGCTGGAAAAAATGATATCTAGGAAGCATAGTTTGTGAAAAGATGCTGACCTCGGTGAAAGACTATGCTGGAAAATAGCTCAAGTAGAGAATGAAGAACATAAACAAAATGTGCCAGGAAGGACAGAACATAAAGTCGTATCAAAAATCAAATCCTCCAGTGAATCATTAGTGAATAAGTACATTTTATTAAGGCAGAAAAAGGCATACAGTCAAGTTTTCCTATGTCACCACTAGAATCATAAGCAGTGAAATGCTTAATAATATTCTTCAATGTCCTTTAACTTTGTATGAGAAATGTCACAGTATTTAATCAGCAGAATATGCAATTGAAAGGATCCATCTCAATGCATGCTAACTGGAGGTAAAATCTGAACACCATACATAGCACGTATGTTATACACCCTTCATTCCTTTGAATTGAGAGCCACGGACCTGTAAGATGAGTGTTGATCTCCTGTATATTGTCTTCTGACAACAGGCCGAAAACTGATGCATGTTTATTGCGTGGGTAACAGTAGGCCATATTTATATAATGCTTCCTAAGAACTGGCTGGAAAGCAGCAAAAAGTGTTTTAGGTTTTGGACCCATTTTCCAAAGACATCATCTGACATACTGTTAATGAATATCTTCTAGCTAGAAGCTCTACCTGAGTGACTTTGCATGAGATGGCAGTTCTTAATAAGTTAATTTGTTTTTGCCCATTTGCTTATTTTCTCAATAGCTGCTGTAGAGAGTTGGTGAATTTAATTTGGTGAATTCATTAGCAAACTGGTGTTTGCAAAGCAGTATATCTGGTTAACAAAAGCATTCAATTCTTTTCCAGTCTTTTAAAATGCAGTTTCATGTTTATAAACGTGAGTTATTTACAAATCAAGTAAGATGGCAGAATGTCTTCTGCCAAGGAAATGTGCAGTATAACACAAGGAGTGGAATGAACTGAAAGATGAGAAGCTGAGGTAAAGGACTTCATTACTATAGACTTGAGCAAACTTTCTTCCCTTTTTTTTATGCCTCAAAAAAATATTTTGGTGTTTGCACCTTATTTGGACTACCTTCCTCACCATGTGACATGTCTGGACACGGACATTAGAGAACAATTACTGCTTTTTAGGCAAGTGACCTGCCAAGACCTTTTCTCTGGTGTTCTTGCTCTAAGTCAGTATTTTTAATTTATTTATTATCACTTATTTTATCTTAACAACAAGGAGATTGTGATGTAGGTTTCCACCTTGTCTGACATATATTTTATCATGTAAAAAAATAACATCTCCCTTTGTGGTTAATGGAGAAAGAAAGAAGGAGTCGGCTTTCTCTCCAAATCAAGAAACTTGAGTTCTCGGAACAGAATTCTGTCTCTGGGAGGCACTGTCTAAAGAGAGGATGAACTTGGTTACCTAAGTTAAATACCTGAAGATAACAATCCCATAATACCACTAATTTCAGTAGGAGCTGAGAGTATTAAGTAGCATGTAAGAAGTACCTAGGTCTTTGAAAGCTCCCTCTGTTACTGAATAAATGAGATAACAAGCAGCTACCAAACAGTAAACAAGACTTATTTGCAGAGCCCTTGTACTTTACAGGTTTGTTGGTTTATTTTTTTTTTTCTTTTCCTGTGGGAAGTACAAATTATTTCCCAAGAGCAAACTGAACTAGATTTACTGCAAACACCAATGTGACTGAACAGGAACTCTGCTGCCACAGCCAAGCCCCAGGCAGTTACAGAGGTAGGTCACTGAGAGCATTGATCTCCTCTTTGCTTTCCTCCGCTCTTACATGCTGTACCTGTGGAAAGTAAGACTTTTTGCAAGGATCTCATACAATCTAGTGAATTTTAGACAAGCTACAGACTACATTGTTTGAAATTGTTTTGAATGTCCACTTTTTTTTTTTTTACTTTGTGTATAAGTGATTAGAGAAGTGGCTTTTTACAGCTTAAAAGCTGTCTGTAGGAGGAATGAGAATAGAAAAGGATTATATCCAGTGCTGTTCCTGCTGTAAAGTTGAGCCTTGTAGGCTGCCTGAAGTAGTAGTGGTGAGCATAAGGGGGGGAAAAAAACCTTAAAAACCCCAGTATTTTGTAGTCATAGTGAACCTTAAATGAAAACTTCCTGCAGGTAAGGCATTTTCTTTATGGAATAATTCTTGCCTGAAAACAATACCATGGAGTCCATCTTGCCACTGGATGCTTACCAAAACTCCTTCTAAGTTGTTGTTCTTTGGATCATTGGGGCTGTAATCCTCCTGGTGGCGTGGCAGGGGAGATACAGAGGCTGCCTCTGGGACTCAACTGCTTTTCCATGGCTGCATATACATACTGTTAGAAGAAAAATGAAAAGTTGCTTGAGATGTTACTTTTTTATTATAAATCTTCTTCAAGAAGAAAGCTAGGTGTCTACAAGTGTGTACATTGTCAGTAGGGTGATTAGTGATTAAGAGGTTAAGGATGGTAATGCAAATGATCCCACCTAGTGACTCTCCTGCTGGAGGGCTGATCAACAATTTACCTGTTAATTTGGCTTCTACATTTAGTAACTGGTTGTATGCCTGGGAGCATACAAGTGATCATTGTTACTGTGTGCGTGGTACAGACAGCTACTGGATTTATTTATGCTTCTTATGTCATTTGGCTGTTTTCCACACTATGGGCCTCCTTAGTGCCATGCAGAAGTGTTTTCAGATGTATTTGAAATGGGGCTACCCTCTACCAGTTCTGAAACCAGAACTAGAAAAATACAAAAATAAAAACACAATAGCTATATATTTCTCTGTGAGCATGTTGAGCTTTTTCTTCCTGAAAGGCAACAGCTGTTGATAGTGCTGGATTTGCTTCGTAGGGCTTTGAATTATACTGTGCATCAGTGTTGGCATCCTTCTCACTCACCAGTGAGGTACCCTGCTGGTGTTCTTGAGATCAGCCATAATGCATTAAGTGCTGGTCTGTGGACAAGGAAATGGCAATCTGCAAGAGCGTGCAACTCAGACTCAGCCCATGTGCCTGGAAACCCAGAACTGAACATCTCCAGAAGTGATAGGATCCCTTCAGAGCTAAACATACAGACATAAGATGAGTGTGATGTTATGTCTGCATGTGATCTTATCTCAGTGCTCTGGGAGGGAAAAGGGGTACTTTTTTTTTTTATTATTATTATTTGGAGGGAATTTCACATCTAAGTCTCCTGAGTACTCGTTGGAAATCTCACCGTAAGGCTTATCTGCTTAGGCATGCATTCAAGAAAAATAATTTTTGTTTGGGGGATTTTTTTGGGGGTTGATTTTATGTAGCTAAAGATAGGGCAAGGCTAGGTTCCAAGTTTCAAACAATTTTATTTTTTTATTTTTTTCTGTTGTAACAGACTCATTCTTTCACTACAGAACATAAAAATTGCAGCTAACAAGATGTTCTTTAAGTAAACACCCTTCTCTTTGAAGAAAGGTGGAATGCTTTGCTGTCATATTTCTCTTATGAGCACCTATGACATGGGGAAAATGTGAGGCACGACTACAGCACTTCTTCTTTTGTCAGGATGGACAATATTTTATGTTAAACTTCTGTTACTTGTGAGATGCCAGTGTGACAAAATGATAGTCGTCCCTCTTTGTGTTTGTATAAATCTTTTATAGGAACTTGTAGATAAGATGCCTGCCCTGTAGGTGCTGTTGGCTTCCAGTTTTCCTGTAATGTCTGGTTTGCAGTAAATGAAGGAATTGGACTTGAAGCGTGATAAGGTCTTGATTGCAAATATTCATTTTTCTGATCAAAGTTTGACATCACAACTTTATGGCTGCAGTGTCCTAGTCCAGCTGTACAGAATAACTTACTTGTATATGCTTGCACTGCTTTCCTAACACAGGTCAACATCAGACATGCATGTCTATCTCCTACTAAACTAGTTTCTCAAAGGCTGCCTGGAAGGTAGTTTCAGACCATGACTCCAGTTTCTGATCCTTTGACAGGCTACCTGCTATGCCAGTATTATTGCCACCAGGAGACATGACTGCAAAGAAAAACAGGCAGAAATGCTGAAATATTCTGCAGTGCATTGTCTGTCTGGCAGTAATTAATAGCAGACCCTCCTCTGGACTGAAAATGGCAGGGTAAGAGACAGGCATGATACACCACAAAATGTTATGTCTCCTTTCCACTGGGAATGGAAGTATCTCACTTATTCATATTTGTTGCCCAGACGCCAGCTGAGACTGGTGCATGCAAGACTGCTATTCATATCAGAAGGCTTAATTTTTATTTATTTTTTATTTTTTTTGCTTTTTTTTCAATGGATTCCTGATGATGGAAAGAACTGTTTTCCTTGAAATTTAAATGTACTGGTTAGATAAGTTCCATTTGTCTTAAAATGCCATGAAGCATATGCTAAGAGGGTTGTCTCAGTCAAAGATGATTTATTTTTTTTTTAATTGAACTTAATATTTCCAGAACACTTGAGATCCCTATAATGCTTGCAAGTGCTAATGTTTGCATTAAGATACAGTACTAGCACATATGCAATATCCTCTGTCCCATCCCATCAGGGCACTCATCTGCCTAATAACCCAGAAGGTTATCAAATGGGGCAAGAGCATCATTTATATTCACATTTCTGCCTGAAACCTGACAAGTAGAAGATTGTCACGTGACAGGGGCTTAAAAAAAAAATCCCCTCTGGGTCAGACCTGCTACCTTTGTGGAGATTTACCTCCTTGCAGAAAATAGTGAACAGCCAGCATGAGCTCTAGCCTGCAGAATGGAAATATCAAGCTGATCAACATTTCCGCATTGCTAGCAAGATAATCCTTCATTTGAGCTGCTTATCTGAAATCTGTCTCATGAATCTGATGGGAGGATTTACCCTAAATAGTTAATTATAGTGTTGCTAAACTTCTTCCTCTCTCCATTATTCTTTCATTTTAGGAAAAAAAGATGCAACTATAAAGGCTGTCGACTTCAATTAAACGTAAATGAAGCATTATCTTATTTAGGTAGCTGAACATTTATTGAGGCCCCTGAAATTACCATTTACTTTTATCCTGATCTTACTTTCTTCCCCAGATGCTCACTGCTGGTGATCTTCAGTCTGAGCTAATCTGGTTATATGGTTATACTTATAGCTTTTATCTTTTTTTATTATTTATTTATTTATTTTAAACTCTGTTTGTTGGAGTTTTATTTATTTGCTTATATTTTTAGATTACTTTTTTTTTTTTTTTTTTTTTTTTTTTTTTGCTCGGCTCTGACTTAGGGGCACTTAGCTGGAGAATTCCTTAGCATCAGGCTAAGCCTTGTCTGTTGTCCTGGCCTGAACTGGGCCATGAAGGAAGTGGAAAGACAGAATGAAGACATCACTAGATTAACTGTTTCTAGGATATATCTTGTACTCTTCCAACCTAACCACGGTTTCTTTCCATAACTTAAATAATTTGTTTTTTAATGTATTTTGTAGCTAAACAAATTATAAGGAAGTTTTAGTATGGTTTGCAGTTTTAAATGTCACATTTGAACACTTACGTGATAGTGAAAAAGAATTAGAAAGACATATCTACTTGCATGATGTAAAAACATGATATGAGGGGAAAACCTTTGGGGTTCACTTCTTATATACATAATACATTCTATTCATTGAGTAATGCTTCACTGATCGAATTTCTCATCCCATCTATTGATCCTTTTTTTATGCTTTGTTTGCACACAGAACTTCCTTTCACTTGGGAAGAAGTAGAACAGCGAAATCAGTATCTTCATCTCACTGCAGCCACTGAACGAACATCCAATTCAGTGCTTTCTCTACATCTAGACTTTGACATTATTTTCTAGCACAGCCCATGGAATAACTGTCAGTAGGGTTCTGGCTACTAATATTAATATACAGTCAAGACAAAGAACTGAAGTATGACAGATATAGTATGAAAGATAGTATCAAATTTCATTTCACATTCAGCTTCTACCAGCCACGAGGCACCAGTGCCCGTGCATTTCAGTGGTATGATGCACAAAGAACGCATCAGTTCGTGGAAACATATGTGGGACCCTGCTTGGGATCGGGATGTGCTTGATAACTTACCTTATTTTTCCAGCTACACAGAACTGTTTTTATTCTTATATTTCATAGCAGTTTTGAAACTTAAGCAATACATACTGCAAAAAGAATGTGAGGAAGGAAAATGACTTTTCTCCTGCTTTCTTGCACTATGAAGTTATTTCCTAAGGCTATCTACTTAACTGCAACTGCTGTCTGTGCTGAAGATTTTAAGAGAAATGACATTCTGGCTCACCACAGAAGCTTAATATCTGATTTTGATTTCTTCTTTGTTTCCTATAAGGCCCTTTGGGGCCCTTATGCTACTGAGATTGAGTAGATCGTTAAAAGGAGATGCAGTGTCTGCTTTGTTTTCCCTTGACTATTTTTCATGGTTGGTGGCAGGAAAGTTTCTTGCCACTCCCTTATCTGAAGTTTATGTAATGAATTGATCTTAAGCCCTGCTCCGTTAGAACTTGTTCCAGTTTGGCAGAGAGTGTTTACTCTTGAATCACAATGATTCCTGTAGGATTTTTTTCTTGGCTTCAGATATAGGATGGGAAATTTATTCCTATCACAGGCATTTTGGAAAACATCCCCAAGAAGAATCAGACCCTCAAAAAGATAATAAGATGGTGTGGTTTTATAGGAAAACTGAGGTTACAGAGTTTAAAAGAATGGACCGGCACTGATACTTGGACACCACACTGAACTTTGTTGTGTGCATTGACTGAAAGAGGTACTGCTAGCAAGTGCACATTTTAGCTTTTTCTTTCTACTAGGGTCAGCCTGAATCTCCTTATGCAAATGTTTTAACATGCTGCTATTTATACAGTGTGTCTATGTGTTTCTGCTAGTCAGTGATTTGCTTTCCCACGGACAAGATTTAAGTGTATGCCCAATATCCTAGGGAATTATCAAAACAAACCTTTAACTGGGAAGTAATGATGCCAGATGCAACGCTTCTTGGGGTATAACTCTACTAGCTAATAAATGTCCAAACACTCAGCAAATTGGACTTTCTTCTCTGGGGCCATCAACTAGGGATAAGCAAAAAGCAGAAAACCCTATGAAACAATGAATGGAATTAAGTCCTCTTTGTTGTTAAAGAATGCGATATTGCTGGTATGTCATCCCCAGCCTGGTGGGCTCACTTCATAGCCAATAGTCAAAGTGCTCCAAAGAAACAGACCTTAAAATCCTCTCCAAAAAGCACAAACACACACCTCTGTATGAGATGTGGACAGTGAAGTACACTTGTCTATGAATCCTTCTGAAGTGATAACCATAGATCAGGCAAGATTGCCTCTTTTTTTCTGTTTCTTTTTGTTTGTTTGTTTGTTTGTTTTTTTGGTGGGGTGGGGAATATAAGGATTCTGATTCATTTCCTTCAAAAAGACAAAGAAAATTCAGCTCATCCATAATTACTGATGCACACTTCCTCAGAGATGTGGGCAAATACAAGTGTTCGTTCAATTTATGTTGCAATTATCTATGGAGAATTTTTTGTTTTCCTCTTCACCAACAGGTGGAGTAGAGACTTTTCACCTATGACAATTTCAACAGGAAGCTTGCATTAAAAAATAGTACATTTGTTTGCTTGCGTCCCTAGGAATTATCCCAAATTTTATGCTGTTTCTCTGGCCTTTCCTTTTAGCACTTGTAGGCCTGTTTTCCTCCAGTGGTGGAATGCAAATATACCAGAGGGATCAAGTTATCAATATCTGTCTTGCTCCCCATTATTGGTTACACTGACTTCAGAGCACCTTTACTGCCAGGGAATTAATAATAATAATAATAATAATAATAATAATAATAATAATAATAATAATAATAATAATAATAAAGTGTTTACTCTTCAATGTATATATTCCTATATTTTGTGTAAGAAACTTCTATCCAAACCTGTGCTTTGGTCCTAAATTACTGAAAGTAACCTTACAAATTGCTAACAGTTCCAAACACCATGTAAAAAGGTTGCACAACATACACATTCCTAAGAATTAATGTTTAACAATTCAGTGCCACTACAGAGAAGGCATTTGTAAACAGTGTTTGTTTAAATGGAAAACGTTTGCATACTTCTTGAAATATTGTACATCTCAATAAAATGTACACTTGAGTTATACTTTCTTTGCAGTTATTTTACTCTCTTAAGGCACAACAAAGCCAACCTTCAGCAAAATGAGTATATGACATTAGAAGTTACCACAGGTAATTATTTGATTACCATTCCTTTATATGTAGTTTGTTTTTAAGCATCTTAAAAAATGCTACTGCACTTTAACCATTCTGTCTTGTGTGTTTACCTAAGAACAAGCACGGATGTTAATTTGTGAAATTAAGCTTGTATCCATGAAAACACACATAAATTTCTCAAAAGGTAGAGCTAGTAGAGCACATATGCATGTATATTAGCTGGACTTGCTGAGCTCTGCTTGGGCTCCCTGACATGGGATCAATGGCTCTTAAAGTCAATCTCCCATCGTAACATCCAAAAATAAACTCCCCTTTCACAAGAGTGGAAGAGTGTCAATTTTAACAAGCCAAATGTTGTATACATAGTTTTCATGCTACAAAGAAAGCCCGCCCAGGCCCAGCTCCAATAAATAGGATTTTGCTTGCCAGTACTTGGATGACTGACCAACGGGTCAGGGATGATGTGCTGTGACCTCTAGAAGTTAATGTGTTACACAACAGTAATATAAAATGATGTTAAGCTAGAAAATGCTAGAATTAGTGCTGTTTCCAGGCTGCTCCAAATCCTAGTGCCTTAGCTGTTCCTGTTTCACCGTACTTGTGTTTTGCCCCACTTCCACAAGGGCTTGAAGTTGTTGCTGCAGCACTTTCCAACTCCACCCCAAACTAAATAATGAATACTTCTCTGCTTTTTCTGGTTTGTTAGTTTGGGGGGGGGGAGGGTTGTTGTTTTTGTGTTGGTTTTTTTTGTTGTTGTTTTGTTTGTTTGGTTGATTGGTTTGAGTGGCTTTTTGTTGGTTTTTCCTACAAGACTGCAGTAAGTGTGCTTGGTACAGCAGGAAGAAGCAGGCAAGACTCTTGCCCCACTTCATGCCACATAGAAACAAATAAAGCAGCTCTGTGTATGCAGGGGGGGAGAAAAGACAAAATGGAGTAGCAGCAAGAAAAAAAAATGAGGGAATAGTGTTGCTGGGGACAGGCAAGACAGGACAGAGAGATTATTTCTTTTATAAATGGTGCCAATTTAGATTAGCTTGAAGTGACTATGAAACTGTAGCCTAAATTAAGTTTCATCCTGTGTACCCAGCATTATTCATAATTACTCAGAGCCAAGGAGTCTGTTGGAGCCTGGGATGGCATTTAATTACTTTAATGCAACATTGCCCTTTTTTCTCCCTGGAATCTCATTGTTTGCTTCCTTTTCCAACTAATGAGATAGACTACACAGTCAGCATATCCACAGACTAACCTCCATCCTACATACAAGTGGTAGCAGGGATGCTCTGGAAAAGAAATGCAGTTATTTAGCTGAAACACTACTCATGTTGTTCAGATGGAGCCCTCCTGCGAATAGGTGACTGGCAGTAGCAGGGTCTGAGTACAAATCTATGGGAGTTGCCCCTACAGCAGTGACTAGAGGCTACACCTGGGCAACTGGGAAAATTACACCAAATTAAGTAATTTTTCCCACTGGCAAACATGAATCAAATGGCTAACAGATTTTTTTCCTTCTTGTTTGGTGAGGTGTTTTTTTGTTTGTTTGTTTTTGGTTTTTTGTTTTCAACAAGGTAAAAACAAACAAACAAACAAAAAACCCAAGAATTTGACCAGGTAGATAAACAGTAACTTATGTTATAGCTATAGTTCAGCTCTAACACCTGTAAGGAAGCAATTTCCAGTCACTTCCCCATCATCAGTGAAAGCTGAGTGCTTGTTGGTTGATAAATATCCATCTCAAATAATGTTCTGCCAGTTGCTTGCCTTCCTGCCAGCCATGCCTCCAGCCCTCTCAAGCCCATGGACAATAGCAAGTAGATCCCTATAAGACAAATAACCATGGCTTACGACTTGTACAGATGTCAGCCATTAGCTGAACTGAAGTGAGTGGGGAATGGACACAGAACTTCAGGAAGACACAGAAATTGTGCTACAGACTGTTTAGTTTTTGTACAGTCTGTAGCACAACTAGTGACTTCCCTGCTCACTGCTAACCTTGCACTTGCCTACCAGAGTTTGGTCATTGCCTTTGACTGGGACACCAGTTTCCCCAGATACATTTCACAAAGCTACAAACAAATTATGAAACTATAAATACTATTAAAGCTTTAAACTTTGTAACTCCATTTCTTCACAGTGCCTCTCAAGCACAGTAACATAATGTATCAAAAACAAAACAAAATATTCAGGGCACATCTATTGCTGCTCTCTGTTCAACTCCCCCTTGCCTCTATGAATGGCAAAAGAGAGCTTCTCTGTTGGGGCTTCTCTTCCCTCAGAATTCGGGGTATGTAGGGGAATTATTTGATTTTTGGGCTAAGTCCAAAATTCAGTCCCTCAGAGGGATCAAACTGAGGATTGTTCCTGCTTTGCTTTCATAATGTCCTTGTACTCTTGCTTACCAGAGCACCGCAAAACTCAATTGCATTTTGTGCTTCCAATTCAAACAAAGGGCAAGTTCTTATCTAATTTCTCGGCTCAACTGTTGGACCCTATTCTATTTCTCTTGGAAAACCTTTGTTTAGGAATAAGAATTCTGAATCTCAGAGTTCACTTATGAATCCTCAGTTTACCAACAATAAATGCAATGATCTTGCTTGGGTGCACTAATACACATACCCAAATATGCTCTTGTACTCATCTGGGTACTCAACACTCAAGATACCACAGGCATTTGGAGTTTCCAAGTTAGGCAGTATGAAGGGGAAAAAAAAAAAAAAAAAGAAAAAAAGAAAAAAAAAAAAAAAGGCAAATTCTGGAATCAGAAAATCATATATATGTATATTCATAAAGATATTTAAGATATTTACAGTCTGTATTACATCCATTTATAAATGTACAGCCATTATTAGTCTTTATTCATTTATAAGGAATGAGGTATTCATAAAGCAGTATTGTAAGAAATGTAATTTACAGCAACTGTTTCAGACAATATATGTAATAGATAACATCTACATTAGACAACAGTTTGGAAATGTAATTGTCATGTATAAATGAACCACATATAGCTTGCTAGACTGAAAAAAATAGAAAATATTTAAATTTGAAACTTGAAATTTAACTTGCAATGATACCTTTGAAATGTCATTCTTTTTCAAATGGTTAAAAACACCACACCTTGAGTTGCACAAGTTGTTCTGTTATTTCCCTATACTCTGACACCCAAACATGTCAGTATGAGAAAGCTGTACCTGTGCAGGCACTGGAGACTGACCTGTTGCTTCACTAGGTAGCCTGGGAGTTGGCAACAATTCAGCTGAGATTGGGCAACCTGATAGAGAAGGGTTTCAGAACAACTGAGCTGCAGCAGCTGTGTGGGGGTGCATGAAAACCTTCAGTTTTGATAACCTCTATTTTTTGCTCAGAGACCTCTGTAGAAACCATGGCCCAGGCCACGAAGGCTGCTGCATAGCCCACAGTAGTCTACTGCTTGTGCACACATAAGGTGTTTTGCTCGAGCAGGACTTCAATTTGTAAATACTGGGACTGTGTGATGTGTTATAAGCAAAGCATGTATGATCAGTCAAAATGTTGCTCTTGTTTTTCATCACGTTGCAAGGAAGCTGTGGGCTGTTTTCAAAATATGGTTTGAGTAAAAATTTGCAAAGAGCTACATGCGCACTTTGGTTCATTGTGCTTACTGAAGTCAGATTTGTGACAACTAGATTTCTGAACACCAGTAAGTGCTGTGAAAGCATCCCAATCATTGTGACAGGCACTAATCTTATGCATTTGAAGAGGATTCATAAGTTTGTTTGTCATCTTCTGTTGAAATAAAAAGGTCATACATAAATTAGTGGGTTTCTTTAATAATTGTTCAGGTTATGAATCAGTATAAGAATTAAATCAGTGTATTCCTTTAAGTCTCTATGGATACATGTCTATTTACTAAAAAGAGTGAGTCTACTTCTGTCACATGTGTGCCGTGCTGAGAGCTCTTGCACTGTGTGCAAGACTCTTGTTTTCCACTCTTGTTGTCCCTCTTTGTGGAGGTAGAAGGTGGAGAGCAGGAGGGGTTTGGCTTGCTGCCTGTTCTTCTAGAAGGCAGAGCTGTGCCAGTAGGCTGGACACTGGGTGCAGTGCCAGACTACTGAGGGCAATGCTCTTGCCACAAGGCAGTGCAGAAACCAAGTGCAGCTCCTTGCATCACCGTTTGTTTTCTGGGCTGTCCTGCAAGCAGTGCAGCAGTGCAATAACCCACTCACGTGTCTGGTTGCAAATACATAAGAGGCTCTTTAATCTGGTTGTTCCAGTCAGTTAGCATCAATGGTATGCAATTAGTTTTATTTATTTATGAATTAGAAGTTTTCCATATTTATTTTTCCGAAGTAAGTCTAAGTAGTTACTTTCTTAATACCTCCAAACCGGAGGTAATTTTCATGCTTCACATTTTCTGGATAACTGCAGATAATTCACCTAAAGAAAGGGAGTGTTGTTTCAGTTTAAGTATGTCATAACTTACACTCGTCCCCTACACTGGGTGAGGAGAGCTGACAAACTAGGAGACAACAGAGAAACAAAAAGTTACCAAAGGTTAATCAACCACATAATACAAGGTGCAGGTTATTTAAGGCCCACTGAAGACTTCCCTTGATGTTGGCCTTCATGGGCAAGTGAAAGATAGGTTTCTGTCCAAGTTGATGTAGTTACAGACTGTTCCTGGGTGACTGGAGGTATGATTAAGATATGATTAATTTCACATTCAAGAGGAAGAGAGGAGGAAATGAAAACAAAGGCTGTGTAAAATTCAGTCCTTGTTGCCCATGTTTACAAGTGAGGTGAAAAATTTGGAAAAAACAGCCAGTAGAAAACCTTGATAATATCACAAGCATATGGATCAGGCCAGTGATGTTCGCCTGATAGTTTGTATTTCATCAACCCTTCTTTGCTAACTGGTTTATCCAATCTCTTCCTTGTTTATTCAAAGACTTTTTTCTTGTTTCTAATTACATGTTGCTTTTAGGAGCAGGGTGAGGAAGGTGACCACAACCCTTGCTAAAGAGTAAAGCATAACCTTTCCTTGTGTCTGCAGCTGTCCAGTGACACGTTGGTGAACCAACTGTATACATCACTCAGCCCACCTTCTCCTGGATCTGTACAGTTTGACATCTTTGGAAGACTTCTGTTCTTCCTCTTCTGCCACACCCAGCTAATCTGTATCTTCTGGAAAGAAAGATAAGCAGCAGGATTGGTCTCAAGGTATGTTATAAAAAAAAAGAAAAAGCAAAAAATTGATGAGATGAAATGAAATGAGCCTCTGAAATCTATGAAAGGAGAGCTAAAGCTTTGCAGGCTTCAGAAAGGAGGGTGGTGGGGAAACCAGCCTCTGCACCAGAGGATGTGCCGTGACTTGGTAGTGGCTAAAAAATGTATTGTACATGATGACAATCCAAATATGCTCAGTGAGAATTCCTCAAGGTAAGCTTTTTGTTGTTTACTTCCTTACATTTGTAACCTTGGTATGAAGTGCATATAAGGTGAATATATCTTTGAATGTCAGTCTTTTGGATTCACCTGCCTTCTTCGGATGTTTTCTTGACAACAGTGTCCATTGAAGCTATATCTTTTAGGGGTCTGATTCTCATATTACTATAATTCAGTGATTTAGGCCTTTGGGGGTACATGTAGCCCCCACATTTAACAGCATGCATCTATTAAGTATACGTTCAGTCTATAGAGAATTCTAGAGATAATATTTCAAAGGGTCCTACTTTTTCTAAAGAATCAAATATAAGTTCAACATAATACTGGTGAACTTTCACGTCTAAATTTTTGTATGCTTTAAGGTGTTGCTCACCTAAGGCAAACAGAAATTAAGTAAAAATAAATACACCAGCAGACAAAGCCTGCTACTTTTCTATTTTTGCCTAAGTTCAAACATGTATGTCTCTATCTGTGGCATATGAGCCTTGATTTAAATGCAGAACCAAATCCTGCGCTGCTGTCAATCCGGATTAAGTATTTTAAATGAAACATGCACCAGGTGATGCAAGTGTAAAATGAGAATTACATAGTAATCTTGAAACTCTTCTAGATCCCTGCTGTTTTCTTTATCCATCCTGAAGTTCAAGAGTGAAACCTTGAGATACCAATACTTACTAAAGTTTAAAACTTTCTAAACTTCAGAGAAAGACTGCAGTGAAACACCTATGTTTAGAAATAGTGTTAGAAATTTAAACTCAGTCTGTAAGATAAAAGATAGTTGTAGACATTGTTGATAAAGATTACCCTCATTCAGTGTTTAATATTTATGGAGAGAACTGTCCATGGATATAATTCTTCTGATTATAGCTCGGTTATATTATATACATGAAAACAGAAATAGCCTTCTTGAAATAGAAACTCTGATATTGAATATTCAATGCAGACATAAGGCACTTGAGAATTGTTTTCTAAAGGCATTTGGTTGCTGAAGGGACTAATTTGTTTCAAGTTTAGAATCACAGTTCTCGCCTAATAGTCAGTGTTCCAAAGAAGGCATTCCTCACTGCCTCTATTTACAGTGCAAGCAGTTGTTGCTCAGAGGAAGCTAGGCCTGGGAGTGGCACAGGAGGGTTTGAATGGTGGAGCCACGTGTTGCTGCTGTATGTGCACTGTGCTGCATAAGGGAAACAGGAAACATGCCATGTCAATAGTTGATGCAATGAGAAATCTCTCTATTCTTTTTTAATGCATGGGACAATACACAGAATGTCCTTTCTGCCATCTTCTTGTCAATCCTACCCTGCTGTACTAAAGTGTGACCTGTCTATACTATAATGACTGGGAAAGTGTCATGCCAAAGTGCCATGCTACGATTTTGCTTCTGAACAATCTGTTTTCAGATCCATGGAAGGCTGTTTACACAGAAGGCTAACTAAATTTCCCCTTCTGCAAGTCCTGCTAGGCAGAGTGGTCCAAAAGCTCTACTTCTCTACCAAGAAAATGGAGAGGATGTTTCTAAGCATAGCTCAACATCTTTTAATAACAGAAAGTAGAAATGTTGGAGGGAGTGTTAGTGGCACTGGTATTTGGGAGGCTGTGAGTCTTTTCTGAAATGCTGTTCTGACAATTTCAGACACTCCTTGGCTCAATAAACAAAGAACAAAAACCTTGCAGTAAGTAATGGCTGTAGCTGGGTCACGTTGACCAGAACGTTAATCAGGATTACCCACCTCAGTACAAGGAAGATACATTTACATCAAGTAGCTAAAGCAGTTTAGTTCACAAGCTGGTAAACATGGCCCAAATGTTTTTTTAATCATGTAGTTATGATATGCTCTTAAAGAATAATTTAATATTTTCCCCGGATAATTGCATTGCCTTCCCTTACACTGTTCTCAGATGAGTATCAGTGACGCAACTCCTTGATTTTGGGAAGCATCTTACATTAGCATCTTTCCTCAGAAGGCTCTGACCACAGCTAAGCCTGAGAACATAAGGTCTAAGTCATTTGCTGAGGCCAATATTCTGTGCATGTAAACATCCTTTCATTAAGGCTAGTTTACCTGCAGAGGAGAGCTGGGGTTTCAAATCCTAAAAAAGTTCCCCTAACAGGAATGGTAGAAAACAGAGGGTATAGAAGGTTACTTATCCAAAATATACAGAATGAATGTTGGGAAAAAGCAACAAACCATAAAATTACTGGGGAAAAGAGAAGAACATTGGATGAATAAGCATGTAATCAATATCCAACCTCTAAAATAAAATCCCCAAAGGTTGAACTACTCATAGATTCAAGACTGTGTTGGCACACTGTAGAGACATACCAGGCTCTGTCTGAGTTATGCCAGTGTCTGCTGTGTCCACTTTTAGCCACATTTAATATAACCCGCTTTTAATTTCCTGATGGCTGAGTTCACAGAAATTCCTTCTGCTCCATTAACATCACAGTTTTAAACTGTTTTCTCCTCCAGTGTGTATCACATCCCACGCTCTGTATGCGTGCTCTCTCAAGCAAAAGGACACTCTCTGTCCATAATACTTGCACTGTGTGTGATGGTGCTCACTCTTCTTGCAGTAATTACCTGATAACTCACTAGAAATACAAATTATCTCAGCCATAGCTCCATAATATTTAATATAACATAGCTATCCATTATCCATGTGCTCTTCCAGATGGCTTCTTTGTCATGTTTTCACATGATTAGTACCTTTTTTTGATTCTTTGTGTCTTATTTGGGGTTTTCAAATGACATCACAGCCTTGTTACACCATGTCTCTAAAACCACAAAAGAAAATAAAATAACTGTTCCAAAGTTCCTTGAGACTTTTCTGACATTTGCTATGTCATTCTAGACACAGCCAAGCACAGTATCCTACTCATAAAGACAGATCT
Organism: Excalfactoria chinensis; assembly: GCF_039878825.1. Lineage (NCBI taxonomy): Eukaryota > Metazoa > Chordata > Aves > Galliformes > Phasianidae > Excalfactoria > Excalfactoria chinensis. The sequence continues at coordinate 64,822,661 of NC_092826.1, forward strand.
CTCATAAAGACAGGAAACAATTAAAGTTCCCCTCTTGTTTATTTATTTATTTATTTTGAGGAGGGGAGGATGTAAATATGTTCAACCTGACTGATATTTAACTATATTTGCAAACTCTCCTACAGCCCCTATCAGCACCAAAGCCCTATGCCTAAAATTTGAGCAGAGCACCCCGATGGTGAGATGACAGTGCATACCAGAAGAACAGCCTTTGCCCTCTTCTGAGGGCTGGGCTGGGTGCCAAGGAGCCTGTGCACCAAAGGCAAGTTCTTACATTGCATCGCAGTGCATGCTCCACAAATCCCCTTAGGCTTTTCCATCATAGGACTGAACTGTTTTGGACGTGGGCAATCTCTGTTACTGCTCCTGGAACTCTGAAGCAGTGTTGAGATGGTGATTTCAAGGATTGATGACAGTCATTTACTGTGCTGTATCAAATAAAGCAAATGTAATAAGCAAATACTATTTTGCTGTTCACTGCTGGGTTGTGGCAACCTTTATATACTCTAAGAATGTTGTTTTATAGGAATTGAAGAGAAAATGCTATCAAACAGAAAACATTTAAGCAATGCTGCTAGAGAATAAACTAATGTGAAACAGTGAAGCTAATGGGAAAGGGCGAGAGAAACTGGAACAGGTCTGCAGGCGGTGAAGAAGACAGTGAGAGTCCTGCTCTGCGGGACAGCCATAAGGATGTCACTGGAAATGTGGGTGGGTTTGAGAGTGGAGGAGGAAAGAGCAGGTGGATGCAAGGTGAGCACACCTTCCTTCAGGTGTAGCACAGCATAGTGAGATGCAGGAAGTTCTTGCAGGTTCCTGGAGCAGAACAGTGAAGTTTGCTCTTGAGGTAGGAACATCTTTGGGGTCTGGTAGAGGTTTTGTGTTTGTGCAGCTTTAGCATGTGTTCTAGGGTAAGAATTTAGATTTAGGACTAAAAAGGGGGGGGGGGGGGGGGGGGGGGATTAAAAATGCACCAAATGCATGATATATAGTGCTGTGAAACTGAGATCCTGTGGTTAAATAGAATCACAGAATCACTGAATGGTTTGAGTTGGAAAGGATCTCAGATCCCCCCAGCCGCAACCCACTGCCATAGGCAGGGATGCCACCTACTACATCAGGCTGCTCACGGATCCATCCAACCATGGATGGGACACGCACAGCTTCTCTGGGATCACCATTCATTTCTGCTAGTTCTGTGATAGTGGGGAAACTGCATCTGAGAGACCAATTCCCTTGCAAAACAACGTATGCAAGCCAGCCTATTTATTCTCATAGGGGTACAAGTGGCACATTACCAATTACTGAGCTGTGGTGACTCAGTGAACTTTTACCCACGTTAACAGTGATCCATAATGCTTTGCTTCTGCAGAATATTGTTTTCATTCCCTACGGCAGGATGGCCAGTTGCTTCCCTCACCGTCAAGCCCTCTCTGTATGACAGGGATGGGAAGGAAGAAATAGAAAGCAGTGCTCTCCACTTCTGCTGATCTGCCAGGACCTGAGGAGAGTCCTCACACTGTCAAGGGGAGATGGCCAAGGCAGCTCCCCTACCCTCAGCTCTGTGATGGGGTTTCACCCCGCTTAGCCTTCTCGCTCCCTGCTTTGGCGGTGGCCTGGCCCGTCTGCCACCACAATCCGGAACAGAAGGTGAAGCGAACAGAGAGGCTTGGAGAGAAGCAGAGGAACTCCTGAAATGCCTGAGAGGGGCCAGGGTGCCCAAAACGAGGCACATCCTCCAGTAACATAAGCCCGCATCTAGCTTTCCTTTCACGCACAAGTGTAACAGTTGCTCCGCCGGGGGACATGCAGTGCTTCTGACACTGTTGAGACTTCAAGGCGCCGCCGGCCACGCGGGTTGAGGGGACGGCGAGCGTCAGCCGGGACACCCCGCAGAAGCCTCCATCTCCCCGCTGTCGGGCACGGTGCGTGGGCGGCGGGGGCGGCAGTGTTTGTGTTTGTCCCGAGCGCTCACATGGAAACGGCCCCGCGTGCGCCCTCGCCCCCGCACGGGCCGGTGAGAGGGGAGCGGGCAGCTGCGGAGCCACCAGCTGCTCCCTCCCCGAGTGCCCGCAGGTAGGAGGGCCCGGCCGACCAGTCACAGCTCGGGCGGTGCGTCCCTGCCGGCCCTGGAGGCGGCCGTCGCTCTCCTTCCCTCCCTCCTTCTCAACGGGCTCCCGCCCCACGCCGGGAGTGCCGCCCGCCGCGGAGCGGGGAGCGGTAACTTTGCCCTTTCCCCGCCCCGCCAGCGGCTGCGGGAGCGCGGCCGGGCCGGGGGGAAAGCTCGCGGGCGTGGGGAGACAGTGCTCACTCGCTGCCCTCTGCTTCCTTCTCCTCTTCGACCTTCGCTTCTCCTCGCGCCGGGACCCTTTAGAACGCCCATGGAGACCCTCGTCCGCCCCACGGCCGGCAAGCCGCCCAGCGGGTAAGTCACCCCCGAGCCCCGGCTTCGGTCTCCGAGCGGCCGTCCTGACTGCCGGCAGGTGCCGGGACCCCCCCGTGCCGCCCGGCCCGGACACGGGGCGCGGGAGTGGGGCGGCGCTGGGGCCGGGGTGCGGGCTCAGGGCCGCTGGGCCGAGCGGGCGGCCCGAGTGGCAGGCGCGAGTGAGCGAGGGTTTGTAGCGGGGCGGGTCGGGGGTTCGACCGGTGGGGAAGCAGCAGCGAGGTGAGATCGCTTTGATCGGAGTGGGAGCAAGGCGGGTTTGAGGCTGTGCTGAACGCTCGGTGCAGTTTACTGCTCTGCTTCATGCTGCCCGATCGCACTGAGGACTGCGGTTGGTTCTGAAGTTTTTTTATTTAATGTTCTTTCGAAGTTCCAATATTCGTGTCATAAATTCAGTTAAATAAAAAGCAGCATTAAAGTACGCGCTTGAGGGCTAATGTGGCTTTTCGTTTTTTTAATCTTTAATTTCCATCGTTTCTTTATTTGATGGGAAGTCTCGTAGTGAGTGACTCAAAATTAGAACAGGGGGCAGTGGGTGAAGAGAAGATGCCAAGATGCTGCAGTAATAGAACTGTGTGTAATGTTTCTTGGACTTGGGAAGCAAGGCTGCTAACTTTCTGTGTGAGCACTTTGAAGAATAAGAAGCACTCCTCTCTGTGTAATGCTGATTAAAATCTTGTCCTGTTTGCTCGGTATTCAGTTTTGTTAGAGTCTGGAATGAAAAAAAAACTGCTTGTTTCTGCATCTTGGAGCTCAGCAATATACTGAATGGAACTCACAAACAGCTAGTTTTGTCTCTGTGAGCGTGGAGCAGGTTCCACGAGCAGATGGATACTGCATGGATGGCCAGAAGTTGCTGTAAGTGCATTAACTTCAGTTGAAGAACTCCCAGCATAGCCCAAGGAGCAGAACCTATTCTACACTTGGGATATTGCGCAACAATATGCTGGTGGCAAAGCCGTTGTGTACTCAGCACTAGTCTACCCTAACTGAGACTTTTTTAAGTGCTGAAGTGCTCCTGCTTTCCTTGGAAGCTGTAGAAGCACAGTTTGGATGTGCCCGTGCTGTCAGCTGTGGATCTGTGGATTTCACTGAGCAGTACATAATACTCTGAATTTTCAGCATCAGTACTGGAAATCAATGGATGTTTGCTCCCTAATTAGGTTTTATTTGTTCCGTGAGGAAATTGGCCAGGAACGCATAGCAAGAGGATAGCTTCTTCTGTCCTTGTCACTTCCCGTAGGGATCCAGATGTCAGCAGCATCTGTGGAACTTGTCTGGGAATGTGGATTTTTAGATGACTGTGGCAGAAATGTGTTCCTTTTGCAGTGGAAGAACTGTGCTACACATTCCCAGCTTGTTGATTGAGTTAGCAGCCAGTTCTGAAAGTAAAGGGTTAAAATAATCCCAGCTTTATAATTTTTAACAAAATTTAGGCAGAGCTGTTTTGTCCCTGTGTAAATCATTAACGGTAATGCTGAGGGTTTTCCTTGTTAAACAGTGTGCTGATTTAATGTATCGTGCAGTAGAGTCCAGCAGCTCTGCTGTGTGCTCTGCACAGATAAACTGGCTGCATGTGTTCCTGGCACAGCTGCTGGGAATTGCACATTTAAAAGTAGGATGCTGATGGGTTTTTGTTTGTTTGCTTTTGTCTTGAATGCAAAGGAAAAGATGCTGTTTGTGTTGTTGCTGCAGGGTTTTTCCTGTTGCTCTGTTTCAAGAATAATTGTGGACATCAGTCCGAAGAATCTTACTAATGCTAATGGCTAGAAGCTTTATTAAGTCCATAATGCCATACTTAATTAACATTTATTTTAGGTTATGAATGTGAATTTAAGACACTGAATATGTTTAGGTTAGATATTAGGAGGAAGTTTTTCGCACAGAGGGTGGTGACACACTGGAACAGGTTGCCCGAGGAGGTTGTGGACGCCCCATCCCTGGAGGCATTGAATGCCAGGCTAGATGTGGCTCCAGGCAGCCTGATCTGGTGGTTGGTGACTCTGCACATAGCAGGGGGGTTGGAACTAGATGATCTTTGAGGTCCTTTTCAACATAGGTCATTCTATGAATTTATGATTCTATGAGTACTAGTAGCAGAACATGGGATTTGCTCTGTAGTTTTGCAATGGGAGCATGACTGGAAGAGGGAAAAACAGTTGTTGAAAACCTACTGCTTTGGTGTGTGCAGCTGCATTTATTTTGGTAGGGAGTGCAGAGACGAGGCCCCTGAATCTCCTGAATGTCCAACTGGTGACTTTATTGACTGTAACACGAAAAAATTGGCATGCATTGATCGTAAGTGACATAGAGAACTGAAGCCAAAAATGGGGATGTGCAGGATCAGCTCTTGCAAAGGGCAGAGCTTTATCCTCTGTGAGTGCAAGCATCGTTGTCTCCCACTGGAGCCCACAGCATATGGGTGCTTCTCTGTGCTGCGATGCTGAGCACAGGGACGTTCCTCCACAACGTGCAGTGTAGTTAGGCAAAATACCTACATTAAGAAAGTGCCCGTGCAACTTTTTTAGTGTAGGACCTTTACTACTTGTACTGCAAACTCCTTCCTCATCTCACAGATCTCTACTTATCGCAAGTAGAGGCACATGCTAACACACCTGCTTTGGAGTGATTTATCTGCTGGACTGATGTGACCATGTAAGTCAGATAAAGGCTGCGAAACAGCAGTGACGTTACATGCTGAGCTCAGAAAAGTAAACCCCTGGGTACAGCGTGTCACACAGCTGAACTTGCTGAAACCTTCTCCTTTTATTCTAGTCCTTAAGCAAGTTGCTTTATGAAATCATACATCCACTTTTTTAAAACAATAAAAATTAAAGAAAAAAAATCAGTGTTTAGCATATACGTGTGATTGTTGTATAGAAAAGCCTGGAGAGAACTACTGTCCTCATAGTGTCTGTGTAAATGTCAGCGTAAAATAACTTACACTGTATCATTTCTCACCATCAGATGTTACAACATTTAAGGTATATGGAAACAACCATGTAATTAATCTTGAAAATTTCCCATTTTTTTGACTTAATATTTCACCTACTTTGTATTATGAGAGACATGCATGTAATGTGCAGAACGATGGATGGCAAAGGACGATGACTGAATGTCATTTTAGGTAGCATGGTAGAAAAGTAGTGTTTGTGAGTTGGCAGTTCCTTTGCTGGCAGGCTGCCACTTGTACTTCTGGTGTTATCCTTCATCTTGTGTTCTGGTTTGTACACCTCTCTTGCAGAATTCAGACAGCATTCCTATGAGTACCCACGTTGCTGGTACCGCCACCAGTGTTAGCCCTGTCCTCCTCTCACCAGTAATTGGAATTCAAATTACTTCTCGTGTCAGTGGAGATAGAGCACAATAAAAGAAAAGAATGGTGTAAGACTAACAGAAGAATTGAGCCTGCTAGTATGTAAACTAAAACAGGGCGGGTTTTGCTGTATTTTGCACCTCTGTATGAACATGATTATTGACCTGCAAAACATAGGCATTTTCAGTCGTGACTAATATCTCAGGATTGCTGAAGATAAGTGAGCTAATTGTAAGAATAAGCAATAAGGTGAGATAAAGCAGTGCAGTTCAGTCGCAACAGCTGTTCTTTCTGAGTTTGCTTTCCCATTTCTTCTTTCTTCATTTGTTTATTTTTTGCTTTCTTCTAGAAGTCTACTTCTTAAAGTGTTATTTCTGGATTGCCCAGAATATTCAAGATCTGTTTTCACTTTCCCAGTCTCCTAATTGTCTCATTATTTTCTTCCGTATGAATATCCTCTGTATTTTTTCATCTTTCTCTTTTATGCCATGGCTGCCACTGTTGGATGGAGTCGAACCTTTCCTGCTATCTTATGTTTCATATGTTCTTAGTGTCTTTTTTTCTTGGAATCCAACTTCATTTTTCTGCAGTTTTTGCTTCTGTAACTTTACATCATGGTCATATTTCTGTATAGAAGTACTCAGCAGGGGTAGCACTGCATTTTGATGGGACAGATTTCACTTACCACCCTATCAGAGCAAATGACACCAATCACAGTGACTTTCCAGAGTGCTGCAGTGGATAAAATTTGGGAGAGAGGATATGATTGCAGTGTAGACCATTCTTATTTGTACAGTTTTAGATGATATTGTTTTATATGATAAAGGGAAAAAGCAACTTCTTAAATAATTTGGAAGTCCATTTGATAAATATGTTGCAGCTTAGTGTGTAGTTAATCCTTTGTGGGTTTGTTTGTTTTGCCATGCAACGAAGGAATTAGACTTTTCTTGAATATATGTACATAGTCTTTAACATCTATTGTGTTTTAAGTATGTATTAAGACTCAATGTCAATGAACTCAAGTTGTTTTAGAAGCATTTATGAAGGCTTCCTAAAAACATTCATCTAATAAATGGACTTAGGGAGTCCATGCTATACAGGCAGACATGTGACCATGCTTGCATGGCTTGCTTCAGAGCTGCCAGGAGACCTGTGACAGAACTGGAGAAACAACTCTCTTCTCCTGAATCCCAATTCAGAGCCTGAACAAGCCTTCCCCTGTGCTTGGCTTTCAGCTACTCCCTCAGCATCAGCAAACACTTGATTTTCTGGCAATGGCAATGCTCTGCGTACTGCAGCTTTTTGTGGTGCTTTGCCATCGTCATTTCCATAAAATTGGCAGCTTTGACACTTAAATGTTTTTTTCTGATAGATTGAAAGGTCTTTAGAAATGTATTTTTGCTTAGTGGGCTAAGCCGGCTCCCGCATTAGAAGCCAGGAATGGAAAAAGGGTTACTATCTCTGTTTCCACCCAAATTTGTGACTTAAGGATCTTTTAGAAGTAGCTGCATTTCTAGATAGTGGATGTTGCAGCACATACTAATCCTCTTTAGGTATAGGGCATTTCCAGAGCTATCAATTGCTCCATGAGCTGGGCTGCTTATCGTTAAATAGAGATCCTGGGAATAGTGTATTGTTGTCATAGTTTCAGCATTACAATGCCAGCGATGTGCCAAGGAATGAGTCAGAGGTTGAGTGGCAGGGCAGTGCCGGGATAGCTGCTGCAAACAGTGCCCAATGCCTGCTTTTAGAACCTTCAGCCAGAAAGCTTTTCAGTTTCATTATTCTCCAAGCTGCAAAGCTGCATAAGGCACTGGGTTTTGGTGCAGCTGTCATCAGGGATAAGGGGGAAAAAAAAGAAAAAGATGTCTAACGTGGTTTTAGTGTGCTTTTATTATCACTATAGTTTCCAGACAGGGGGAGTATATTGGACCAGTAATAATAATGCTAACTGCTGATCCAGTAAACTGAATGTGGTGTTCAGCTGTGTTTTGTGTGTTCCTTGCAGCGTATTGCATGGGAAGAGCCAGCAGTCTCCTGTTATCACGCCAGTGATGGCACTATAAAATTTTCTGTGAGAATCAAAAAGCAATACCACCCCGATAACTTCTGTTTTATTAAAGGCAATTAAGCTGTGCCTAAGTTAGAAGGTAGGTCTGTGAGTTTCTCGGTGTTGTAGTGATAGATGTAAAGTGGCACAGTCTGGCAAGTTGTGATGGAGAGTCTCTCACCTGATAACCAACAGTCAGGCCATTCGGGAACTAGGTTATAGAGAACCATATACAAGGACCTGCATGGGAGGGGTGAAGGTTTATACTGATCTGTTGCTGCGCAGAATTTGCCTGAACCAACTGAAAGTCTCTTCTGCTTTGAGTAAAAAGCCAAAAATATCTGAGCCTCGTGGTATTCCCAAAGGTGCTGTGTTAAAGTCGGTGTTTCTGTTGCAAACCCTAGCAATGATGACAAAGCCTGAAGAAAGTCTTACTGAACTATTCCGGTTTGTGGTGCTAACAGTTAATATTCCTCTTACCCAATAAAATAAGCAGATAAGATGCGAAGCCGCACTGCTGGCATGGAGCTTGAGCACAAATATTACATTTTATGTTATCAGTGTTCTAAATTCAGACGTACTGTAAAAGTTTAACAGCAAGCACCAGTCCAGAAGCACTTAATCAGATAAGAGTTCCTTCCTATTTTCAGTAAGGACAACTCGACTAACAAGCAATAACATTCTCCATTCACCATACCTGTTTTCCATCACTGTGTTGGGTTGTTTTTTACGTAAATGCAGCCTGAGCCAATCAGCTGCTACTGAAACACCATTGTTATGTTGAGCTGTCAGAGTGGAACTGTTATTTTTTCACAAGTGATAATGAATTATGTTTCTTTCAAGCCCACGCAACTATGTTGAGCTTTAAATATTGCTGGTTGATGAGGTGCTTTCTAAATTTCCAAACATTGTTTTAGTAAGCATATGTGCTTCCATCTATAGTAAGGTGATATGCAACCTTCTTATATTGGTTGCAAATCGTCTTTTGTTTCCTTTGAAAAGGCAATTATTTTTTGGGGGATAGACTGCTGGTTTTTTCCACTATACTGGTGCCAGCTTGGCCTCCAGGGCTGGGCCAAGGTCCTCATCTTGCTGTGTATGGAGGAGCCACCGGATGTAGGAAGGCGCAGTCAAAGCCAACTTCTCCAAAGCTGCAAAGAGCTCCATTTTTATATTGTCTACATGACTTTGGCTTTGCACCACACACTGGGGATGCTGTTGATTTTGCCCCTTAGGTCTCCTGGGAGCTGTGGCAGCATCCTTCCAACTTAAAAGAGAAAATACCTTTAAAGTAGTAATGTTTCTTTTATTTTTTTTGTGTAGGTTGTATAGAGTTGTTTTAGGATATAATCAGCTTTTTGTTTTGTTTTGGTTTTTTTCCTGGCACTAGTAGGTTCCAAAAAGATACTAAATACCCCAAGTTATTTTGGGATAAAACAATTATTTTTTTGTTGTTGTTCTTATTTCTGTGCTTAGGTGACCTTTCCTTCTTTTGTTTTCTGATGAGAGTTGTTTATTATGCTTACTTCTTGTTTGATGTTACTATCTTGCATATGCAGTAAAAATACCATCTAGACAAATACATAAAGGACAGTAAGTCTGCTCTTACTGCACACAGAATGCGTGTTTTCCATTTTGGTTTTTCCTCAGTTCCATAACGGCAGTCTCCAAAATCAATCTATAGTTTCAGCTGAATTTGAAGGGAGAAACTTTCCTTTCCCATGTTCTTCTTATATATTCTTTTGCTGCAGTGTTGTATTTCTGAACTGTGTGACAATGGTTCTGGGCAGTGACAAGAGAATATTTTGGTCTTCTCGTAGTACCAAGCCTACGCTTTCCAAAGCCTACACAGATACCAAAGAAGTTACTCTTAGTTTCTCAGGGGGATACATCTCATGTTTCAGGATCAGTGCTGTTTCTCTCTTTTGGGCTGGTCACGCTGCTCACAGGGCCTTCTTAGGACTGCGCTGTGCTGTGCTGACAAATCTCAGTTATTGAGATCTTCTCCTTGAGAAGGATACCAAGCATTGACTTTTGGCCTGATTAAAATCCTGGAGTGGTGACACCTTCAGGTCGTAACAACACTGATTCTACAAATTCGCTGCGTACAGTTACAGCAAGATCAGATCATGTTGCTACATTGTAATCAACGCAATTATTTATTTTGCTTGCCTTTAATTACCTCTGTTTGCCTGCCTGAGCTGAACTGGAGAATCATTTGGTCATCTAATAGCATGCAGAAGTAATGCCCTGGTGCCTGATGTCCATAACTGCGTGTCTTTTGCCATGTGTGTTCTTGCTGCCACTTTGCTGCTCCTTGAGGACTGCTGAATGCCGTGGCTCCTTTTCTGGACAGAGACAGACTAGGTCTGATTTCCCATCCCAGGCTCTATCTGCAGCCCATGTAGCTGCCTGTCCTCCCAAGATGGACCATGTGCTGTTCATCCCCCAAGGTTGGCTGTGCTGAGTTTTGCCTGGCCATCACTTGACAGCTTAATATAGCTGTAAATCAAAGCTTTAATTTAACACTGGAGTATATTTTTAATTCTATTCTTAAATTAGTAAATTGAAGAACGTTGTTGTCATGTCGAGTCTGTTATTCCTGAGTGTGTATTAATGCAACATTACTTCTTTCTAACCAAACCTGGGTTTTCTATTTTAAGACAAATTTACATGTGATGGATGGAGTCTAGCGTCAGATACAAAATACAAAAGAAATGAAAGAAGACAATAGCTATGCCTTACCTTTTACATAGGCAATTACAGAACAATAATTTAAATTAAGATATTTGTGGATTTTACAAATTACTGTGTACTTAGGAGGATAAAAAAAATAAACTACACTTCTGAGTAATAAACTCAGTTATTTTTTTATCCATCCCATTCAATTTTTGCAGATGGTACCACCTGTGTTAAGAACTACTTAGAAAGAGATTCTCTAAGCACAGACCTGGAACTGTTTGTTCATGTTTAAGCTATTTCGTGATGAAAGTAAAATTGCTTTTCTCTTTAACTTTTAAGCAGTTAATACTACAGCAGTTAACTATATTCTCCTTCCAGCTCTTGCTTGGACTTGTAAGAAACAAGAGAACAGCATCCTGAAAATACAGGTAGTTATTCTGCAACTATCACAAATCAATCAATCTCACAAGTATGAAGAAAAACATTAGTCTTCTAAGGAAAATTTATTATACCTTTGCCTTTGGAGAAGAATTCTTCTTTCTGAAGAAGACAAATTATGTATTTTAGAAATTATGACAGATCAGAGACTTTTTTTTTTTTTTTTTTTTTTTTTTTTTTTGGCAGTTCTATTTTGCAGTAAATAAACAGTGGTTTTAGCACTTGATGAAAGGATGAAGAAGCAAGTTCTTCCTCGGTCCCCCCCCACTCTCCAGCTATGTTATTTCTTGTTGTTTCTTTTCAGTTTTTTAAAGAATTGTTTTTCTCTACCCTTATATGAAACAAACCAGGGCCTTAAAAGTATATATATTAATAATCATTGTATATATCAGTGTAATTTTGCACAAAGAGAACAGTAGGGGCTGGGCAGAGTCAATCCATGCCTGTGGGTTTTTTGGGCTCTGTTTGGGTAGTGAATCTGCTTTCACCTGCCAGGAAATCAAGCTCATCCACTTAATGCTATACTGAATAACAAGACTTTGGTCAGCTGCTCTGGATTAGCTTGAATTTGTAGGACCCGCTTAGTGGGGAGGAAAGAGGGCACGTCCATGTGCTTTTTTGCTCAGGGCACAGAGAACTGAAATCATTGCATCTGCTGCTGTGCCACAGATATGGGAGAAGGACCGGCACAGGGTCACTCCTGCACGTTTGGGTTGGCTATTGATACTCACTGTCCATGACTCTTTACCAGGGCTTTGCTTTGTAGTTTGTATTTGTTCTCCACTTGTTTTTCTTTATTTACATGATAATAAACTTCAGAGTACTGTGTTTCCACTAACGCTTTACAGCTAAAGACCTTTTAGACACTAAAGATACAGGGCTGGAATTCGTAGAAGAGGTCAGTTGTTTCTGTTATTGCTCTTGTTCTTTTTACAGGACTGGGTAGTGTTCACTTTTATTTAAAAAAAAAATAAAAATGCCCACAGCTTGTCAAGACATTGCACCAGCTGTGTTTAAGATGACTGCTCATCCATATCACTGTTTATTGTTTCTCATTGTGTATTCTCAAATTAGCCATAGTTATTTTGGAATGATATCTCTTTACATTCAAGCTGTTTAATTCCATACTTTCTCCTATTAAAAAATGGGATCCAAGTCTACGGGAACGTATTTTACAAATACAAAACTGCCTGAAGCGTAAAACCTGTTTATACAGATACCTTGGGTTTCTTGCCATGAAAGCACCGTAAATTCCCCATTCTGATTCATTTCCATAAGGAGTTACCTGGAAAGAAATAACTTTTTGCAGTGCGTTGCAAATTATTTATATTACTAATTTGCTACCTGGGAATAATTTCTGTTTTGTTTTTTGTTGTTGTTTGTTTGTTTGTTTTAACTTGGTGTAGTATTGAACTGGTGTAATTCTTAAATTGCCTACATGTTGCAGTTTAGCTTAGATTTACCTGGGAAGAAATGAACGGTACCGGATATTTTTTGTCTGTGTGCAAATGAACTTTTCTTTAAAAGCAATGTATGTATGAACAGTTCCTAGTCGAGCTTTTCAAATCTATATTCCCACCTACCTCTATGGTTGGAGGTTAAACAACTGTGTGTAGTATATAAAATACAGAAACTATGCTCATGTAAATAGTCTTTCCCTGCAGAGCTCGGGTGCCAAATGTGAACACTGGGCAGCACGCAATGCCTGTGTGGTTAGGCAGCCCATGCATACCAGCCCCTGATGCAGATAAACCATACAGAGTGACCCAAATTCTTCAGAAGGGGCAATACGTTCTATTGCTCTTCTTTTGTGGGTCGTCTTTCCTACTTCAGCCTTCTGATTAATCTTGGAGGAATTATCTGGGCTCTTAATCCTGAGCACATAGGAACAGACATGTCACTAGCATGGGGGCTCTAAATTTCTCTTCCCGGCTTGGTCAGGAAGGGCTAGGCAGAGTTACTTGGAAAAACATGTGGAAGCTCAAATTGCAAATAAGCCCCACATGCTCTGTTTAGCACCTGGCTGTACGTGTGCAACAGTATTCAAATATCTATAAATCTTTCATTAGCATTATTTAGATTAAGACAAAACCCCAAATCAGCAACAGGGAGTTTCCTGTATAAAATTGCTTTCACCAAGCATTATTTAAATTTGAAACCTTAAAACTGTCTAGACTTCTTAGTTTTCTATGCTGCTTTTTCCTTTCACTGAAGGTACTGCAACTCCGTAGTAGAAAGGAAACCAGTAAGTGTAATGGTGATTATATTGATCACCGTTACCATATTGATGCAGCTGAGAGTAGAAATAGTATTATTTTCTGTCAACCGGATAAATGTTTCTATAAAACTTAAGGATTTTGATGAGCTGAATGGAATGAAGGCTTCATGAATCTGTAGTGCTTGTGATTTGTACCGTAATGAAAATGCCTCCATTCTTCCTGATTAAGATAAACAACCATAGAGATATTCTCATGGGACTTGTTTGGGAAGTGGATGATTTCTCTCCTCTGGGCTACTCCGTGTGTTGCTGGTGAGTAGTGTATGTATAGCTAGTTGGTATTGGTTGAGGAAGGATAAGAATGCGTAGGTGCTTTATGCACAGTGTGTAGCTGGTCTCTGTGAGATTTTGTGCCACGGCACAAAAGTGAGCAAGCACCTGATATTGAGCTGACTTACTGCTCTTAGAAGGATGTGTATTCTTTGATCTTACTGCTTTGGTAGGCTCCCTGGAAATTTAAATGAAAGCGTGTAAGTATTTTAGGATTCTTTGAAAACTTCAGCTCATCTCTGAATAATTAATTGTGTTTGTTTCACATGGAGTTGCAGATAAACTATGAAAATCTGGATAGTATGTGTTGAAAAATGTTGAAAGGAAATGCTTTGGTGGAGAACTTTGCTTCTAGAATCAGCATGTCTATGGAATTGTGTTGCTGTTTTGGTCCTTCCGGAATTGGTCATTGGACCATTTATATCTGACAAGTGCAGAGTCCTAGATGGACTTACGAGGATGATAGTCTGAAAAACTGTGCAAGATATAGATTGTAAAGTTTGCTGTACTCGAGGAAATTGTTTTCTGATGAAGTTCCAATTATGCGGAGAGAAGAGCAATACTTTGAGTTGAAACAAAATTTGGGTGGTGGTTTGTGTTCCTCAAAATGCATGTAGAAGGAAAGGGCCAAGGGATACATACTTCACTTTTACTATGGCTTGATAGAGTGCAACAATGTAGATATTTGATGCAGTCTCCCAAATCACCTGAAATTCTGCATAGCCTTGTGTATGAGACAAGACTGACTTCTGTGTGGTCAGTGTCTTGGGTAGGGCAGGGCCACTGATGTGTGCAGGTTTCAGCAGTTGGTGGAGTTCAGGTGTTTGCGGTTTTAAGAACAAATGGAGAAAAAACTTGAAGAAAACTTTCTTTTCCATCATGGTGAAGTTTATTCTTTCTAGCCTCTTTTGCAAATTCTCTTGCAAGTTTTTAATTTTGGTGTTTGAGTAGAAATGCATCCTTGAATTGACAGCTGGAGTAAAGTTATTGCTGCTCAGGGGCCAGGATTTAAAGGAGCTGGAAGGAACCCCTCCCCCCCCCCCCCCCACTGTCCCTGCTTTTCTGGTTGATGTTTGCCTGCTCCTTGGTCTATCATGTCCCCTCATTAAATCACCGCTTGTGACATGGCTGCCACTCAGGTGGTGACTTGTCTAGCCGTTGGTGGCCCAAATGGCTTTCAGCCTGCTGCCATAAGGCTGAGAGGACTCACAGCCTGCTGGAGCTATGAGGGCCCAGCTGGGCACACAGTGAGGGTACACAATCACAGTCATTAATGTCAAAAGAGACCTCAAAGATAATTTAGTCCAGCTGTCAAACCATCACCACCGTGTTTACTAAACCATGTCCCTAAGTGCACTGCTGTATGAATCCCTTTTCTTAAGCTACTTCTTGTTCTCTTCTCTGACATTTTTCAAGCCTCCATGCTGATCAGGTTGCACCAGGAGAGGCTTAGGTTGGATACCAGGAAAAACTTCTTTCCAGAAAGGGTTGTTAAGCATTGGAATAGGCTCCCCAGGGAGGTGGTTGAGTCACCATCTCTGAACGTGTTTAAAAAAATGTTTGGAAGTGGTGCTCAGGGATATGATTTAGCAGAGGGTTGTTAGGGTAGTATGGTTGTGTCGTGGTTGGACTTGACCGTCTTTAAGGTCTTTTCCAACCTGAGCGATTTTATCTTGGGATTCGTGCCCTGAAGTAAAAGAGGGGGAAATATGTGTTCTCATGTAGTCTGCTTCCAGTTCTTTTAAAGCTATAACAATCTGGGTGTATTTTGATACGCACCTTTGCAATTACATAAAATTGATAACGAGCCATATGTCCTCTGGCTGCAGATCTAAATATTGGCATCATCTCATTTATTATGTCTGAGTATGCCTCTGTGTTTGAATCAGCCTGTAATTCATAATGTGCCGTCATTATTATAGCTTGCGTAAATAAATATATTCTACTAGAATAGTATTTCAGTTACAGTGAGAGAACTGTCTGACTAATAATGCACTTATTTTTAATGGTGAGAAATATTTTCCTTTTTAAGCAGCATTTACTTCTTCATTACAGTAATTTCTTTGCCATTCAGTAGTTCAGTGTCTACGCATGTATTCCATAAGTAGAGCTATGGTGGTTCAGTACTTCAGAATGTTATTATCACAAAACCTAACAATCAAAACAAGAAAATGTTGTGTAACTTTGAGACTACTATATGAGCTGTGTAGTTCAGTTCTAGTCGTGAAATGAAGACAGAGCGTACTCAGAGTAGGGATCTTTTCATCTACGGCACAGGCTTACTCTGAAGTGAAAGCGCAGAGCTTTTCTGGTGGCAGATTCATTTCCAGATGAGCTTAAAGTATGCTTCAATATCTGAATTCAGATCTAACAGAAATGTACTTGTAGTAACAGGAGGTTTTTCACTTCATACAGTAAATATGTGTAGCATATCTTGCGTGCCTTGGTTTCATATTAAAGAAACTCTACTTCAAATAAGCGGCAGCAAATTGCTTTTTTGAGAAAGGGCGGGGGAGAAGAAATATCTTTTTCCCTAGATTAAGTTGCAATATAAAAAGTTTTTTCCTTTGGTCTTTCTTGCAGTGGCTAAATCAAGAAGATGCTGTCTTGAAAAGTTTTTTTTCTGTTTGTTTGTTTGTTTTATTATTACTTTTGACTGGGTTTTATTTACCTACTTAATCTGAAGCGTGCCTCTGCCTTAGCGTATGAAGTTGCTGGCTGTTTCTAAATATATCCCTGTATTTCAGAGAGGCAAAGCCGTGCGTGAGTACTACCCATTCAGAGCAGGCTGCTGGGGCGGGGAGGTACCCACTGGTAACCTGAGAATATGAGCAGATGCTAAATTAGCAGCTGGATCGTTAGTAACGTGTCTGCAAATGTCTGCTGGGAAATGATCTTCCTGGGACTTATGTGGCGTGGGTGTGCGGGCTGCTCGGAGCCCAGAGAGGAGCTGCACAGTGCCTGCGCTCAGATCGTGGGGTGGAGGAGGGTTCCTTGTCCTGCTTTCGTTGAAAGGACAAGCTTGTGGTTGGGCGGGCTTCTTTATTTAGGCATGGAATCATGAGAGTTTTCAGCGACTGTAAATGCAAGGAGATTGTCAGCTGCATTTTAGTTGAAGATCAAGTAGAAAATATGAAAAGACTCATGGAAAAACACACAATGTTAAAAGAGTACCTTTAGTAATCCATCGTTATCCCAACTTTATACTGAAAACTGACATATTTTGTCTCTCCTTAAGATAATTATTACATGAATGTATGCATTTATCTTACTATTTCCCCATGCATAAACAGGTACAAAAATGACACAGAATAATAGTACATGCATTCTGCTGCCCGAGTTTATGCAGAAGGGCGTTGTGATCTGCCTAATGCGGCTGTAGCCGCTGTGGAGTTGCACTCAACGGGTTGAGCTCATCTTGTCCTGACTGGGATTTTTGAAATAACAAAGCCAAGTGAACCCCTCTCAAGTTATGTATACACACACAAGTGTGATTAAATGTACCAAAGTGCTGCATTCTGGTCAGCTCTCCTCCTCTGCTATTTCCACTCCAGTATTGAATGAAGGTCAGGAGAGAGGGTTCAGGCTTAGGGGCTGGCAGGGAGGTTTCCAGTGACAGTGTCAGGAAAAGCTCCACAAGTTGTAAAGATTACTCTGATGGGAGCCCTCTTGTGAGACCTAAGCCACAATGGTGCTTCAGGGGGATGGAGCTTCATTCAAGACATTTCTGTTCTGGTGAAAATGAGAAAGAAGCTCTCAACTCTTTCTGTGTTACGCAGTAGAATATTCTTTGTGTGAAGAATGTGGGATGTTATTTGATTCCAGGTACATGACTGGGAGTGGTTTTATTATGGCAAGTGGAAAAGAAAAATGTTACTCTCTGGTAGCTCTTTTACAGGGAGATTAAGGAGTGTGATTATTTAATTCCCCTTTGGAGAGAGATTGTGTTTCCATCTTTGTACGCATGTCTGCAAGTTAGCCTTAATGGAAAAAAAGAGTAGCTTGGTGTAAATCCTCAAGACAATACTCCCATTCTGATAGGGATTCAAAACGTTCTGCTGGCAGAGCTGCTGAACTGCATGAATGCGCTGTTGTGCAGCAGGTGGGATGAAGAAGTGAGGTGGCTGGCAGTTCCTAGTGATAGCCAACAGCAGCTACAAGCCTCTACTCCTCCCCTGCCCCCCCTGAGTATATATATGTTTTTAAAAGAAATTAGTATCTCAAACAGAGACTTAACAGGATTGTTTTTCTAAATGACAGTTCCACATGTCTTTGTTTTTATATATATATACTCTTTGGCTTTAAGATGAAGTCTGCCTATGCATTACTCTCTGTAAAATCCTTTAAATTGTTACTCCCATACGGAATTAACACAGCACTGACAGCTGTCTTCTGTCCTGTTTTGAAGATTTTGGGTGGTATCTTGTGTTATCATTTCCAGTTCTTCACATCAAGCTTAAGTATGAAATTGGGCTGTCTGCTCTCTGTGTGTATATTTACATTACAGAAGTTCGTTTCATGCTGTTTGCTTTCCTGAAGATGACAGATGGCTAATATACCTTATGGATTCTTGAACTAAAATCATTTTCCTCACAAGCTGAACTAGATATTCAGGACCAGAGTTTGTGTTTGGCCAGATGAAGTTGATCTCTTTTGCACAAGTGTGTGAGCTTCCAAATTTCACATGTGATTTGGAATGGCGATAGCAAATCTCAAGCTTACCCTCATGGAATTTTGTGTCAGAGTGCTGTCCATTGCATGAGTAGGGAAGAAGTCAACCATGAGATTAAATCTGCACGTTGTATATGAAAATACATCAGGAGTGTTTCAGTGGAAACTGGTAATTTGCGAGGCTGTAGCTGCTGTTTTGCAGGTGATGTGAGTCTTAAACCTGTTGGGGCTATACGGCATTTTAGTAAGAGGATTATTTAAAAAAAAAGAAAAAAAAGCTATTAACACAGAGAAATAATTTTATAATTCAAATTTATCATAATTAATCAAATCTTTGGGGATTGTGGGAGCTAATCCGGAAGGACTATCCCTTCAGTCTGAGGCAGGCTGTGGACTTCAGCCCTTGGCTCGGTCCGCATTCAAGAGTCGTAAGGTTGGCTGAGGGGTTTGTAGAGTAGACCCCATGAGACTGTGCAGGCAGAGCCTCAGCAGCGCCTGGGGTTACACTGTTTACCCAGGTGTATGCCTCCTTACTCTGTTAAATTCGGTAACATTTGAAGCTTTGGTTAAAGGAGATGCTGTGAGGAGTTTTCTGTCAAGAAAAGGGGTGCTACATCACAGCTTGCTTCGGCACAGAAGCCCATTTCTGAGCAGCCCAGTGTTGTGCTGCTTGGGGACCCTGCTGGCTAACAGCATAGCTCGAGAGCTGTGAGGCCAAGCTACAATATAATAGCAACAAACAAACATTGTCCCAGTCTGGCACTCCCAGCAGAAAGGAGGAACAGTCTCTCACAGTGCATGTGTTTTATTTTATTTATTCCTTTTGTTACAATATTGTATTTAGACCCTGCTGATGCAGTAGGCATCTATAACAGAGTGAAGGTACTTTTTGTTTGTTTTCACTAATGCAAATTGCAGCAGAATTTTCCAGTTGATCCAGCTGTTGGAAAATACAATGTAAGTATCCAGAGTCATCATGGGTTTTGAATCCCTGTTAATGGATGCATTGTAGACTGAGGTACAGTCTCAGAACACCTGGGAGGGCTTAAGCCAGCTTTGAGTTATGCAATTCTGTTCTGGTTTTCTTGGTGTGGGAAAAGGAGCAAGGGGGTAATGAGGAGGAGTATTCAGAAATGCACTTTAAAAGGTGCTACAGGCTTCTGGTTGGCATGGGAGTCTCTGCAGGTGTTCTGTACCTAAAGGTGGTATGCCTGTTGCACTACATGCTTCACTACGGGTCCAGTGTGATTCAGGATCCCTGATACCCTGAAACATTTTAAATGCTTTCATGTCTGCCTTGTCTAACGTGTTTCTCCAGAGGGTTGCTCCCCTTAAGCCTTCATCCCCACTTTTTGTTGGGCTGAATTTCTGGCACATGCTGTCGTTCCACAGCCACTGCTTCTGATCCATTGCTTTAGAGAGAAAACTTCATGCCGGCCCAAAACCACTTGGCAAAGCTACTTGCTCTTCTGTATTCAGCCGTCAGGTGTAAATAGTCTGCTGCTGTGTGCTGGGTTATTCTTGGCCAAGGTATTTCTAAGATAACACAGGTGCTGCCGCATATGAACTGCCTTAAGAGAAGAGGGCATGAGCAGGCAGGAGCAAGGTATAAGGGAAACATCTTGTGCATTTTTGCTATACTGTGAAGCCACAAAACCAACTCAGAATGGAAATCAGCTCGCAGAAAGATTGCTTCATGCTGTGTAAACTGAGGCTTGGCTCCAGCAGTGAATGTTTTTCCTGTATTTTTCTCTTTTTTTCCTGTTATTTTATTTTATTTTATTTTATTTTGAGTGGGAGGGGAAGCATCCTTTTCCTTTCATGACTCCGTTGGTTGCAGACAGAGGAGCTGTTGTGATTTATCAAAGATTTGCTGATAGTCAGCTACAAATATAAATCCAGCATCAAGAAAAAAAAGGGTGGGGGGAGGGCGCTCCAGTCCAATGTAGGAAATGGTTTCTCTTTCATTTCCCTGGGAGAATGAATGAAGGAGATGTGATACTTCAGCAGCTGAAATTAAGCTGCTGTGTGGAGTGATTTAAGGCAAAATTCTCCCCAGATAGATTATGTATTGTACTGCAGGTACATGAAAATAAAAATAACATTATAAGGTAAGTGGCATAAATGTTTCATCTCATTTTCTTGAGTTACTTTAGTAAAGACAAGTAGCTTCACTGCCTGGATGTTATATTTGAAGAAACATATACTGTGATATACTCAAGATGATAGAAAGAAGTCTGTCCTACTTTTTCACCTCCTATTAAGTTGTGACTTTCAACTTTCAGATTCATACCAGTTACTGTACTGAGCATCCCCTGGCAGGCAGGTAGATGCAAATGTTAACTCAAAGGCTACTGTTGAAATAGAATGGTGAGAGCAAAAAGGTTATTCAAAAAAGCGCTGCTACTTATGATAACTCATGCACTTTGTTAGCTCTTCAAAATACGTAGGATTTGGATTTTACTTGAAGAGACTGTTGAAAGCAGAGACTTGACAGTGTAGTTTCCAGTCTTGATCTGAGTAGAGGCAAAAGTACAAGGAGAGTTTTTATAGGGTGTCCTTTCTTAATGTCAACTTTTGGACACAAACTTCAGGAGCATTTCTAAATTGGATTGTGTACTGTATTTAGCTTGGGACCAGACTGGTAATGGGAAGGAATGTGGAGCATGCTCTGAGGAAGTAAATCAGACTCCTTTTTTGCCCAGGTTATTCTAACTGTAATAGAACATCAGTTGCTTTTCTAGAATAAAGTCGCAATTAAAATATATTAAAAACATTCTTGATGATAGTTTACCCATTACCTCACTGTTGTCTGGGAATCCTTGTTTGAACATCTGCTGCTGTTTGGGACTTGCAGGTTCTTCACGTGCTACGTCCTGTCTTAGTGAACTTGCATTGCGGCAGCAAAGGAGCTCTTGTAGCCATTAAAAACCATGGTGTTCAAGGCCAGGTTGGATGGGGCCCTGAGCATCCTGGTCTATTATTAAATATAGAGTTTGGCAGCCCTGCCTGTGGCAGGGAGTTGGAACTTGATAATCCCTGAGGTCCTTTCCAAGCAAAGCCATTCTATGATTACTAATTTTTCAGCAAGCCATCGGGGGTCTTCAGTGTTCTAACTGCAGATCTTACTCATGCTCATATACAAACTGAAGTTATCTATCAGTCTATTAGAAGCTGATCCACCTTGCTGCTGTAGCTGGTGAGACCATTTTTAAAATCTTGAGCAGATGTCAGATCTCTTCTACTAATATGTCGCTCAGCTCCTCTGCTAGTGCTGTTTTTAGGCTTTTGTTACATGCAGCCCTAGCAGTAATGAGTGGGAAAGAGCAGTTTGGCTCTAGGTATCTTTAAGTACAGAAAATACTAATGGGCATGGAATTTTCCCCTCCATTAAATCTCATCTTAAAAGTCGAATTCTCTGTTAGTTTTGTGAGGTCATGGAAAGCGAGGAATTAGGACACTGACTTCAGTTCAACTATTGGTGCTGTCAGGATGTGCCACTATATAGCATAGAAGGCGAGTTTTAACATACTCAGTCAAGAATTAAAGTAGAAATGAGTATGTTGATGTGAAAAACAAGCATGCAGAATAAATAATAATAATAAAAAAAGTCAATAAAATACTACCTCAAGATATGAATGAGCATGCTGCAATATTAAGCTTTTTTTTTTTTTTTTTTTCTTTCTTTGTGAGCTTTCCACAGAGGTACTGATAAATAGTCAGGAAGTAGGAATTAGAATATATCTGACAAGTCTTTTTAATTAATCAGTTTCTTATTCTTATTCTGGATGCATAATCCCATTATATTGACTGTAAATAACCACTTCCGCTTTTCTTTCTTGCTTCACAATTGCATACTGTAAAGTAGTTACTGTATGTGCAGCAGTAGTAGAGACAGTGGTCTTTTTTTTGCACACAATGGCTTGCTTGTGACACTGAAGATTAGCTTTCAGCAGATGACTGAAAAAAAGCACAGATACACTGTTCTGAGTTTCTGCAGTTCTGAGTTTTTCTGCCGACTCTTTTCAGCTGGGAGGCATGGCACTTTAACCATC
Organism: Excalfactoria chinensis; assembly: GCF_039878825.1. Lineage (NCBI taxonomy): Eukaryota > Metazoa > Chordata > Aves > Galliformes > Phasianidae > Excalfactoria > Excalfactoria chinensis. The sequence continues at coordinate 64,844,864 of NC_092826.1, forward strand.
CTCTGATAAGTCTGGCTGGGGCATTGCTTCTCATCTTAAAAAAAAATTGAAAACATAAAAGTGAGCAGTTTAAAACTGCAGACCAAGTTGCAATGTGACAGGTGTCCTAATTTAGCTAAGAAAATATTTGCGGGAGGTTAGGTTCAGAGAACCCCAACTCTTACTCCTCCTGCTTGGGTTAAACAACATCTGGTGGTTCGTGCATCAAATTCTTCTCATAGCCCTGCTGTTGTTTTTTGCTGGTAGCTGGGCACCTTGTTGCCTGCTCTTTTTCTTATTTTCCTTCTTAAGAAAATATCTTGTCTACGATTTGCAGCCACTTAAAACAGGTACTGAAAATTTAAAATGTAGTTTGTGGTTGTTATAGGAGTAAAGTGTGATGAGGGTGAGTGGTCCAGTAATAACATATCATGTTAACCAGTAAACTTTTTTCAGAAGGTACATATTTTGTATTACTTGTTTCCCAGCTGGATCCTAGTTTGCACAAATACACCTTTCATACTCTTCTCCTTTCTGCTAATGCTCTCTGCCCCAAAGATGTGATTCGTGTGCTATTAGTATGCTCTCCTAGGCTCTTGGGTTCGAGAGAGATAACATTGCTGTCATTGTATATGTGGTTTGCTGTACAATTTGGATATGATGATAAAAAATAAACCACCAATTTCCTGTTCCCTGAGTTATTATTGAATACTCATAACTGTGCTTCATAGATACTCTATAGTTACATTTTAAACTGGTTAAATTTTATTTATGTTACTGTTATGACAACTGGAATCAGTTTGAAATTTCCGTGCCTTAGACATATTTTCCTTTATACAAAACCTATTAATTGCTTTTTGAATGTGAAAAAAAAAAAAAAAAAAAAAAAAAGGAAAGAAAAGAAAAAAAGAGTTTTGCATTCCACAGTTAGTTTGAGACACAGAAGTTTCTTTCAAAAATAAAGTTTAATAATAGAACGTGTGCTAAAGAGATCCAAGGGAATTATTCTTGCACTGGTTAAATTAACCGAATGAACTTGTCCCTTTACAGTCAAGGTAGCGGAGATGCTTTCTTGCCTTTTGAGGTTTGAGTTCTTTGGTGAAGGCATAATTCGCATAGTTTTATGAAAGTCAGGGACATCCCTTTGGCTCTCATACTTGTTTTTCATCATGAGCAGTCAGAATTCAGAAGGTGGATGTATATGTGCGTCTGTCCCATCTGAAGTGCCAGAATGCCACAGGTTGTGGGAATTGTAGTTTGTGCTACCTGCTTTACCTTGCTCCAACACTTGAGGTTGGTCTTGCTGCATCCCAGCAGAGCTCCCCTGGCTGGCACATCTGCCTCCCTGGGCATTCTTTGCTTCTGGACATGCTTTAAAGATTTAAAGATTTGTTAAGAATACTCACCAACATCTAGAGACAAATGTGTAGTATCAATGTAAGTAAACACCTTTTTATTTTCTCCATCTCCTTTTCATAGCTCCCAAGAGAAACATAACAGGTTTTAAGGCTCTGAAAATAGAAACAAAGGTATAAGTGTAGAGGAACATTACTTGATGAGGCTTTACATGCTTTTATAAACAGCTGGCTGTAGGAAACAATCCAGAATCTGTGTTCAGAAAGTGGTGTTTAAGCTGCTCTGACTCCCTGGAAAGGGTGCCAGGGTGTGAGTATGGTTGCCGGAATACAGTTGCATTACTAACAGTGACTGTACCTTTATTTTATGAGTTGCTTTTTTAAAACTGTGTTGTGTTGGAAGATCTCGAGTTGAGTAGGAGTATCTGAATTTGGCTCGTTGCTTTGAAGGCTATTACTACCAACTCTTTAGAGTGAGAAGCTAGTATCTTAAATATTTATAATTCTTATTTTACTGGCCTATATATGCTAGCAAGCTAATGGAAAACTTGAAACAAAAATATGGACTTGGGATTTTGTAGTTTAGAATATAGAGTCTGTCTGCCATTATTCAGATCTTTCACTACTTCCTTATACCTTAAGAGGAAGTTGGTTTAGATTTTAATGTTTGACATTCAAGTAACATTTTTCTTGAGCTGGCTTTATGAAACAACTGTTAGAAGTTTATGAAAACTTCATTAAAGTTCATGAAAGTTTTGGCAGTATGCTTAAATGAAGGCTAGCTTTCAAAGTTTAATAAAAGTTTGTTTGAAGGTATTCGCAAATGCTCACTTAGGAATAAAACATTTGTTTCACAGGTGTGCTAGATTTGAGTGTTGGAGGAAGAAATTGGGACAAAAATGATACAAAACTTTATTTTCCTTGAAATCACTCAGTATCACAGTATCGTGCAAGTTGGAAGGAACCTTAGAGATCATCGAGTCCAACTCCCGGGATTCGAGCCTTCTGTGTAGCAGAGCGGCACTTCTACCACATACACCACAGGGGGGATTCGAATCTGGACCTCCGGTGTTGCAAGCAGCACTTCTACCACTGTGCGCCACCGGGAGCACACAAAATATCATGAAATAACAGCATGAAATAATCAGAGATTTCATGCTGTTAGTAAGTCTTGATATGAGACCGGTCAAATCTCTAGGACAGAGGTAAGACTGAAGTCCTGTTGCCAAAATTCTGATCAAGCAGCGCTGGCCTTAGAGGAGCTTGGCCATAGGTGAAGCCTCTTGTTGGCATTTATAGAATCCTTAGAGTTTGATGGGACCTTTGAAGGTCTAGTCCATCTAGTCTAACTCCCTTGCAATGAACAGGGACATCCACAACTAGATCAGGATGCTCAGAGCTGAGTCTTGAAAGTCTCCAGGGATGGGACATCCACCGCATATCCACCACATCATCCAGGGAACCTGTTCCAGTGCCTTATCACCCTCCCTGTAAAAGACTTTTCCCTTATTTCCATCCTAAATCTACCCTATCAGCATTTTTAAACTATTTCCCCTTGTCCTATCACCACAGACCCTGCTGAAGAGTCTGTCCCCTTCTTTTTTTATAGCTTCTCTGGAGGTACTAAAAGGCTGTTATCAGGTCTCCCTGGAGCCTTCTCTAGGCTGAACAGCCCCAGCTCTCTCAGCCTGTCCTTGGAGAAGAGGTGTTCCATCCCTTGGATCATTTTTGTGTCTCTCTTCTGGACACGCTCCAACTGGTCTGTGTCTCTCCTGTACTAAAGACACTACATCTGGATGCAGTACTCCAGGTGAGGCCTCACCAGTGCAAAGTAGAGGGGCAGGATCGCCTCCCTCACCCTGCTGCCCATGCTGCTTTTGATGCATTTCAGGATGTGATTGGCTTTCTGGGCTGTGGGGGCACATTGCTGACTCACATTCAGCTTCCCATCCATGGGCACCCCCAGGTAGGTGGTGTTTCAACAAGGCTGCTCTCAATCCTTTCATTCCCCAGCTTGTATTGGTAGTGCCTTGACCCTGGAACAAGACCTTACTCTTGAACTTTTTTGAACTTCATGAGGTTCTCCTGGGCCCACTGCTCAAGCTGTCTAGGTCTTTCTGGGTGGCATCCCAACCCTCAAGCATGTCAACCGCACCCCACAGCTTGGTGTCATCAGCAAACTTATGAGATGTCGTTAATAAAGACATCAAAAAGTAATTCTAACAAAGAGTCATGGTTGACTTGTCTGTGCTTTCATAAAACGCATACCACCCTTGGCGTGGAATGAAGGTGGACTGGGTGACTCCCTGGGAGATGAGCTAGCTGTAAGAGATGCACACTATTTTTACTGTGTAGAATTCTTGGTCTTGGTGTGAGCGTAGGTTTTAGTGGTGAGTTTTGATGCTGGCTGGCTTCAGCTGCTACAGCTGGTTTGTGTTTCTCTGTAGTAGTGACTAGATTATCTAGCACATGCCTATTCAGACATAGCCTGCCACTTGTTCCGTTTGTGAGTCATATCAACCCACATGCTGCAGATTGGCCTGTTCATAGATCACTGGACGCATCATCAAGAAATCTTGTTTTTGTTGTCTTCTTTGTTTACAACTTGTTAAAGCTTTCTACTCCCACGGTGTCTGAACACATTGGTTAATATTTGAGCTGCCAGAGAAGTAGACTCTAGATGAGCTCAAAGAAGTGGAGGGGTCTGCTTTGGGTTATGGAGGGATCTTGTAGCAAGGACAGTGAGATCCCATTGCACATAAGAAATGGCAGACATGCAGATCAGTTGGGCAGGCGCAACAGGAGTTGCTTTTGGCAGAGCTCATAGTGCACTGTAGGCCTGGTGGTGTGTGGAGGAGGACCCACAGTGGAATGTAGAAGGGTGAAGAGGAAGCAAGTGAGGAGAAAGGAGCGGCAGGAAGAGACTGCCCTTCCCAGCCCTGTGCTGCTGTCACCTCACCTGGGGGATGATGTAAGGCCATGAGCCTGAGCATAGCCTGGCTGCTGACTGTCAGATAGGCAGGTGGAAGACTCGCCTTTCCACTTAGACATGCAGGCCTCTGTATACATCCTTTAGAATACCCACCTCCAACAGCCATAATTTGTATATGGAAAATGGTAACCAGAGTACTTGGAAATACACTGCTGTGTTTGGTATGGCTGGAACAGAAATGAATGAAGCCAGAGAAAGATTTCAGCTAACATTGTTTTTTTGTTTGTTTGGTTTTGTTGTTGTTTGTTTGTTTGTTTTCTTCTTTGAACTTCAAAGATGTTTATGGATTGTTAGAAATTCTCTTTTTATGGAAAAATACATAATTAAAATGCAAAAGCCTACTTCTTGCCTGCTTGGGCTAAGTTCATGTGGGTAAGTTTGCTGATTGACAGGAGATACCAGTGACAGGTTAGAATAATTTATTTTTATGAAGCATTTTTATGCTCATTTTTATGCTAGCACTGATTCTTTACATTGGTATTACCTACTGAGCTCTTCCCAGTACTTCATTTTTTCCAGCAGAAATTAAAACCAGTAATATTCTACTTACTGTTTTATCATGAACACCATGAGTACAGGGAATGTTCCTTCCTTTGTTTTAGTTTTCTTATCTCTTTCCAGTGCCATATACTGCTACCAGCTGTAAAGACATGGAAAGGGTGTGTGGAATTACTTTGTAAGCCCAACCCAGATATTTTCGATTGTTCTGACTCTTCCAATTTAAAAATAAGTGGTTAGATTTGTTATGTGACACCATTCATATATGTTTAATTTGACTGCCGTTTGCCAAGACTGTCAACATGCCAGCTATTGAGTGAAACATTAAGCTTTTAATTCGTTATTTATTTTGAGAGAAGCAGCAGAGATGAAATGAAATTCTCACTTTTTTTCTGCCTACCCCGTCTCTGTGGATCTTAATCCTGCAATCAAGGAGCTTGTGGTAAACTTTGCTTCTAACAGTTGTGTGGCAGCAAATGGAGTAAGGTTGATTTATTAATAAGTCTTTGCACACTGACAGAGATAAGACTGCTTGCAAGTAGCCTTTTGATTTGTGTGTGTTTGATACACTTGAGGTGAACTTTTTGTTGCTGCTTATGTCAAGCTGATGCTGTTCGTGTATGTCAGGAGGCATCTGCTTCCAGGAATTTTTATACTGAACCATACAAAAGCCAAGATATATGATGTCTGATAGCAGAGTATGCAGGTTTGACGCTCATAGGCCAGGCAGAACTTCACTGTACTTTGTTCCTATGTTTATGGACGTTAAGGCTTTTGAAGTTGTATAGGAACGTTTTTGGCATGTAATAGTCTACTAGGCCAAGCTGGGTAGGAAAGAAGTTCAGTCTGGCAGTTTCCTGAACACTACCAGCCTTCTGTGGCTGATCCTGCATGCTGGAACTGTGAGACCAAACTTGCTTGGAGGTCTGTGGCAATCTGCATCAGAAGCAGCATTCACTCCTGTAGAGCAGTGGGGGTCAACTGACACAGGCCTATTTCAGTGGATGTTTCTCATCTTTATTTAAAGTGTCATAGAGGACTCAGAATTGGACAAGCTTGTGAGTGAGCGGTGGGGTGAGGGCTGGTCATTCCTTGCCTTCCTGCCCCAGCACTGGGTTAATGATTCATGCTCAGTGCATGCAATTAGCCACACATACTGTGGCACACCCAGCTTTGCTGGGGAGCCAGCGGAAGTGTTTTCTCTGAGTCCTGGTAAGACACTGAAAACAAAAGGTAGGTTAGCGTAATGAATGCTACCAGTGTTTTCATTTAGTTTTGCGGGTACCAGAACCATGTACCAGTACAATACCACCAGACTGTTAGCCTCATTTGCTTAAGATTTGATGTGGTCTGTTGTGATGACAGGGGCAGTCAAAATACTGAAGCAGAGTTCTTGTAATGGCATGACATAAGTAACCTCACCTTGTGACAGCAAAAATCAACCTCTTGAAGGTAGAATTTTGTGAGGATTAAAAAAAAAAGTTATTTCTTATATGTAAAACAGTAATTATTTGCAGCAGTTTGTACTATGAAAGGAGATGAGACAGAGGGAGGAGCTTTCATGCACGATTTTGCTTTGGCTTATACTTTAAAAATGACACTCAAACAGTGTTGTAAACAAGGTTTTACGCAGGAAGGAGGGGAAACTTTTGTGCGTGCTTTGTGTTTTAACCCCCAAATAAAAGGCAGCATTTTTTCTGGAGGGTCTGCCAGGCATCCTGGAGTTCTGTGTTGCTTGCTGAGCGATTCAGTCTGACTGTCATCAACTTGGAATGCTGTCTTTAAATCTTTCATCCCCCTTCTTACCTTCTGCTCTCTTGTATTAAGTGAGGAGAACCTGTGACTCAACTAGGAAGATGAATCCCTTTCACTTTTGTTTTGTTGGAATTCATCGGTGTTTCTCCTGCCCTGAAGTTTTGTTTGAGTGCCACTTGCATCAGGCTCAGCAGAAGAGATATCTCTGAAGGAAGTTTGCTCCGTAAGTTGTACACAGGGTTCACTTTGGAAAGGATGCTGGGTTTGTTTGCAGTCGAGCGTTCTCGTCTCTTGTTGGGAAGAAGGGTGCCAACATCTGTCAAGTGAGCAGTTGCCAGGCCCTGGCCCGGGCAGTGCTGGTTCCACACTGGTAATTTCACCTATTATCACTATGCCACTGACCTTCCTATTTCGGAGGGGTGACCAAAGAGGCTGTGGTGTGGCAGCTCCCACTTGATCTTGCGTCCTCAGATTTCCTTGACCTCTCCGTCCCATTTTAGAATCGGAAATGATACAAAGTCGAGGCAGTGATGTATGATGATAGATTTGATTGCATTTTTCATTAATGTTTTTTTTTTCTTTGTTTTTCTCTCTCTCTCTCTTTTTTTTTTTTTTTTTTTTTTTTTTTTTTTTTAATTGAACTTTATTTTTAGATACACTTGTTATGCATGGTACTTCCAGGTTTCGATAAGATTTACTGAGGCATACAAGGAGTGTACCTTTGCAGATCTGACCAGGACACCCAGGGCAGTGCTGTGTAGCTGCTCCTGGTGCCTCAGGCTTCTCCCAGGTGTTGTTCTGCTCCTAGGCCTGTCCTGGTGCTCCACAGCTGTATTTGGGCTGGGAAGTTTGATGCAGAGGGGACACTGAGCTCTGCTGGCTGCTGACAGGCTGGAAGCCTGGGTCTGCAGGGTCAGATGCAAAACTCCCATTGACCTCACTGAGGTTGAGATCACTCCCTTTCAGCTGCGTGGAGGAGGAAATTGTAGGCTCTCCTTTCCCCCTTCTGTTTTTATTCAGCATTCCCAGGTGGCAGCTAGCATACAGGACAGGCACCCCTATTTTAGATTTTAACATCATGTTTATACAGAATTATGTTTTTCTTATAGTTTAACTGGCATATGGAAAGAGAAGCCCAATATAATAGCTTTTAAGAGAGTCATTGGGAAGTTATTGGCTAGTAAAGAGAAGAAGCTTTCTAATCACCTTGCTTGGAGGGTGCTTGGAAGCGGTGATCCAGTGCTTCAGAAGTGGAAATCCTCTTTCTCTTGGTTAAAAAACTAGCGCTTAATTCTCATACTTGTGTATATACATTTGACATATGTGTAACTTGTGCTGTTTCTAGTGTGACTGTGGCAGTTTATGTTTGTTATAAAGTAAGCCAATATATTTTGAATCCTCTGTTGGTTTTGTGGGCTGTGTTGCATTTGCATCTAGCTCAGGCATGTCTGTACAAACTTGCTGTCATTGCTGTGATGCCCCATCAGTACTTGCAGAACAGCCTTTGGCATGTTTGCATTCGGTTATCTCTGAGTAGGATTTAAATCTCCTCAGTGGTAAACACCTTTGCTCTCCTAGTAGTGTATCTCATTTACGATGTGCAGCATGTTACTGTAGCTTCCAGTCTGCTCCTGGGGTTATTCAAGGTCTTGGTTTTGCTCAACAGAGTCCATAATGGCCCAGATGCTTGCCTGTCTTGTGTGCTGAGCCAGTGCATCACATCGGTAAATTATTCAGTATAATCAAATATTTGATTTGAGTGTTTGTGGTGAAGAGTGGAGGGTATTTGGCTCCTTGCCCTCTAATTTGATTCTCTAAGGATATGTTGGCATGTCTTTATTTTGGTTTATTGATACTTTACAGTTTGCACTTCATGAAACTATTAAATTCTTAGGTTGATGCTATGTCCCTTTTTGTTTTAAGATTGTAAGTGCTGCATGTGCCTATAGAATATGTTAAAAGGAGTTTTGAATGGAGACTGACTGAACAAATTGTTTTTGCTGACATTTAAAAGCATTAAAACATTTCTGTTCTTAATAAATCAAGATAAAACTTCTGAGCCCTCATTCTCAGCTTGGGTGTTCTAAGTGTACTTATCTGTGTGAACTTAGCATTTGCAGGTTTCTTGTTTTCTTGTTTTCAGTCAGGCTTTTTGTTTTTATACTAGTGTAGGCCTTCTACACTGGAGTTAAGGTTGGAGTAGAATTGGTTAATTAACTAAGTAAACCTAAATAAGCCTAAATAAAACTTATTTGTGGACTTAACGATAAAGTAACAAAAGGCATGGTTTCTGTTTAATAAAAACAATGTGGCTTCAATTCAAACTATTACTTTATTCCTATATCGTTGGTAGTGACAGAATATCTTAAAAGTGGAAGCAAAACCATTGTGGTTTTTTTCATAAGGAATTGTATTAAGTAAATTGTTACCAAGAAAATCATTTGAAGTGTTGGGATTTCCTAGTAAAAGCAGCTGTAGCTTCCCGTAAATATGGAGTCAGAACCCAGTTAATACTGTTGTGTTGAAGTTGGGTATTTCTTTATCTCATTGACACTACAGATTTGCTTCATTAACTCTTTCTGATATACTGATACATGTGATTTTCCTACTGTGTGATAGGGTGTGAATTAAGAACGAGTTATAAATGC